>NW_024040152.1:13513807-14207557 GCF_014851395.1 Micropterus salmoides
TAAGGCTAACTCTGGTGTAATGCATCAAATGTTTACATTTATGTTATTAATTGCACATGGTCCCTTCTAAATAAAAATCAATCAATCAATCAATAGATTTATCAGCTATATGAATAATATAGCCTATAATATATATAGCTATCAGCTAACGTTACTTAGCTATAGTTTCACTTCTATGAAGGAATACAGTGCACAGAAGCCGTTGCCGTGGTTACTATCTATTGAGCGCCTTCCGTTTACTCGCAGAGCGTCTGTCTCGGTGTCTTCACATGAGAAGCACAGAGCGACCCCGCGGGGCCAGGCGACTACGCAGGCGGGCTGTCACTTCCCGTGTGAAAAGGCCTTTACATATAGTTTGTATCACATTTTGAATGCACTGGTTTAAAAAATGCTCAGAAATGTCAAAAATGTTACAACCATCCCCAGTCTCCCCTACACACACGAATACAATATTTTGTTGGGTTTTTTACATTTGAAGTTGACATACTGTCAATTACTTGTCAGTGGGGAATAAAATGGCTTTAATTCTCTTAGTAAATAAGTGGGATCATTTAATACAACTTTTAAAAGAAAGATTATGCTATGTGTGTGTTTCCTAATATCTCCCAACTATACCAATGAAATAGCAATGATAAACGGACTGGGATAATGTAAAGACTCTTAACTTAAAACATTTTCACAATAGACACACACAAAGTTCATCACAGTAATGTTTCTTCTCCCAGAACAGATGCCGTTATCACCAAAGATGGTTTCTGCAATAGTGATTGCAGTCATGTTGCTGTTATTGATCATGGCCACCATAACTTACCTCATCTTCATCAGAAGGTGTGTGTGTGTGTGTGTGTGTGTGTGTGTGTGTGTGTGTGTGTGTGTGTGTCTGATGTGTATTTTGTGTAGGAGTGTAGATGCTATAGAGAAAAAATCCATAACCAAGACTTTTATGTCATAAATGTGACAAATATATCAGCTGTTATATTTAAAAGTATTACTGTATATGCTGGACTAATGAGGATCTTGTTCCTCTTTCTATTTTGGTCTTTAATTTGTATATATACAGTACACAAATTACAGAAACAACCAACCAACTTTTTAAGATGGTGAGCTACCATGAGCTGTTTAGGCGTATGCATAACTCTGCATCATGTAGTTTTATATTTATTGTTAGACTTGTAAAATTCTTCAAAACATTTTCTTGGCTTATTTAAGACGGTATAAATGCTTTATACAAAAGGGTTTCAAGGATTAGAAAGAAAATACAGTTCAGGTCAGGTTATTACATGCAGAAACTAAACTAATTGCAGCAACTTTGTTGTTTTTTCTTATTCAGACTTCATTCTTCGGTCAGACACCGTGTCCACATTGGTGAGAACAAAAGCACAAGTTCCCCTTCACTCTATTTCTACACACCTAATGTATTACACATGAATGTATTTTTTGTTGCATCTGTTGTTGCTTTTTTCAGTTCCCTTGACCAAATCTATCTGTATCTGTCTTTCAGATACAGGTGGTTCAGTGATTGATGTGGCCAGGCCACCTGTTATTGAGGAGGTGAGCTCAGAGTTCGTTTGAAGCTAAATTTCTGACTTACAGCTGAATACGTTTCAGTCAAATTAAGTTCAATTATGCTGTTGTTGTGATAAGGAAAAGAGATAAAAGAGAGCAAAGTAACAAAGTTTCCTCCTTGACACTTTCTCTCACACTTACTTATAGGATGTGGTCTACTCTGACATCAAGCTCATATCATCCCGAGATGCCACACCTTCATTCAATGACAAACACACAGAGACAGCTCGTGCTGATGATGTCACATATTCAGAGGTTGTAGTTTTGCGCCAGCAGCCCAAATGATATGAAATGTATGTATTCTAGGTGATGTTGAAGCTGTCTTTCTTATATTTGCTGATGACAAAAGAAATAACAGCTGCTGTGTGCAAGTTGCATTTACCATAATTTTGGTATCATAACTCTAACTGCTTAACTGCATAACTGCTCCTAAAATAAAACCTAACCTTTCTGGCTGCTCCAGGCCATCTATTGATGTTCTCATATAACCTTTTTCCATGGGCACGTTTCAAGCCAAGCAGTGATGATGTGTTTCCACTACAGCCTCATAGCAGGTGAAACAGCATAAAGGAAATGCAATATGTTTATCACCAAGTTAACAGAGACTACAGTCTGCAGCCATGCTCACAGTTGCACTCTGTCTGCACTTGAGCTAAATGCTCACATCAGCATGCTAACATGCTTAATGATACTGCTAGCACATTGATGTTTAGCAGGTATAATGTTCACCATCGGATGGCATATAAGCATACGAACATTTTTTAATTACTCCTAAACACTAAGTACAGCTGAGGCTGATGGAAATGTCATTCAATTTGCATGTATTTGGTCATAAACCAAGCTGTTGGACAAATTTTGACCTGATGTCAGGAGATCAAAGTTTTTCCAATACATCTTCTGGGGGCCGTTAATGCCTGTTCCAAATTTCACAGCAATCCATCAAATAGCTGTCAAGATATAAAGAACTAAAAGTGTAAGCTGATGGTGGCCCTAGAGGAAAGGTCAGAGGATCGCCAAGGCCAGCAGGCTTCATCCTCTGGGGACTGTGAGTGTCTGTACCATATTTCTTGGCAATCCAATGTTTTTGCAGGCAATTTCTCTCATGTAATGTTCTAGTTACGGATGTGTTAGGCAAAAATATTATCTGGCTCCAATGACCTGCTGTGTTTTGACTGTGGCCAAGATAACTAAACATTATGAGTAGATCACACAACAATTGTGTTCCTTCTTTGCTGGCCATCAAAGGAGGAAGACAAAATAAGAAAAATGTAAAAATACACAATCAAGAGGGAACTAACTCCTGGGTAGCATGTGATGGCAAGAGCTGAAGGCCTCTGGGACTTTAAATATAATGCCAAACTTGCATTACAATTATCTTTCTAGATTCTAATTTTATTGTGATTTAACTACATTGGACATAATGTTGTGTGGTTTCAAATTCCTACTTGTTCTTTCCTAATCCTGCTTATTTCTTCACACTTACAAACCTGTGCAGCAGCTTTAAAACAAAAACAAGAATTGCATACTTTATGTATTCCAATTTGGTAATAGTTTAAGTATTACATCCTGCCCTGTATTTTGTCTGCTTTGGGTCTGAACTTTGCTCAGTGTCAATGGCAGAATCCTGTATGCAGATGTTACGGTCTGATAATGCCATATGTGGAAAAGGTGACAAAATATAGTTGGTTTGTTTGCAAAGTTGCTGTAGTAGTGCACACCATCTCTGAACAATACCATCAGAGATTTAAGTGTCTGCGAGCAGCATTTCCTGACAGTGCGATTTTGTGGGTGTGAGATTTTGTCTGCTCACTTTGTGTTGTCAGAAGATAAGCAGTTTTTTTTGTTGTGTAGAAATGCAAACAAACAAAAAGCGCTCATGTACCTTATATTGAAAGTCAGTGCGTGGAACAATCAAAGTAATACATTTGAGATATGTCAGTGGTGTTGCTTGTTGCTTATCAACTCATGCAGACAAGTGGAGAGATGGACAGAATCAACAGTGCACAGTTATGTACATTTTATCTACATTTGCTTTAAAACAAAACTTTTTGTTTGTTGCTTAATAAAATTCTTCATTTTCACAGATCTTGTGAAATCCGTGGTTTCTCTTCTTTTCTTGGTTTGTTTTGTACTGTAGGGTTATGACAGGAAGTAGATAAGAGAGATAAGACAAATGCCGTTTGAAGGTAGTTCATCATATTACTCAGACAGAGAAGAAAAAATGCAGTTCACTCATAAAGCAAAGACACGTTTCAATGTAGTAGTACTACTGAGAATAAGCCATGCATATTCATGAGCTTTGTTGTGAAGTAATCTAACCTGAGGACAAAACAGCAAGCATTTTCACGACTGGTAATGCAAGGCAGAGAGATAGTTCCCAAATGCAGACAGTCAAGGCAAACCTCCTGTGCACTTACACAGGGGCCTTTCTATGAAAGCTCAACAAAATTAACTCCCATCCATAATTGCGAGTTAAGGAAACACCACCCTGATTAAGGCAAGATAGCTGAAAACATTTGGGGTTTGGAAAAGAGTTGTGTAACTGGTTTTATTTTAATGAACATGTGTTCAAGCAAAACTGGTCTGCACCTCCCTCAGTGTACATTGTGAAAATGAGTAATAAGGAACCATTATTAGATTTGTAATTTCACCTTATTTTAGACACATAGAGCCACTTCAGTGTCGAACAACAACATGTTTGCCAGCATATTGTTTATTTGTATCCCTCATGGGACATTTAAATAAATTACATACAATCAACAATGTTTGCACTTACACCACATACAGTAAACAATATACAGTAGTTACAACATTATTCCTCCAACATCAAAATGATGCTTATACAAAATATTAAAAAGGATAAATTCATTGGATTGACAGGTTAAACAAAGCAACACTGACATACAAACATTCCTATTGCAAAATCATCTAAGAAAACCTATTTTGCTTAATCATTTTTCAGGCTTGTCATCAATAATGACATTTTTGGTGCTTCCTAAAACTTTTTATGAAGATTTTTATAGCAATGGGGAATGTTCACTTATTTATTTCATGGCTTTCTTTAACAACCATACTGTTACTTAATGCTACATAAAGATGGATTAAATATAGTTTTACTACTTATGGATCTATTTTAAATATTCTAATATATTTTCGCAGTTACTGCATACACTATGGTTTTGAGCAGCCAGGATTTCACAGGATTTTTTTGTTTGTTCCATTTAAACTCTAGTATTCATTATACCATGGCCACTGAGAATTCCCAGTTCTGATTGGTTGGAAGTGTTGGATTATCTTTTAGTAACCAGACACCTAAAACCTGTGATTGTAGAACGAATCATAGATTGTCAGGTATTACCTCTTACTTTTATTCCACAACACAAGAGCATGTCTGCACATCATCATCAGTTGACCACATGAGGTCAGTGTGCTACAGGGGTTTCTTGGCGGAGGCAGGGAGGAATGAACCATAGGAAGTCTCAACACTGCAGGAAACACAGCAAAGTCATTGTATAATTGTTATTTCTGTAATTCTGTTGACCCCTGTAGATGTGCTCAATGAAAATCTGCAGCAGATCACCCCTTGTACGTCTGTTGTTGATTTATATCACAATTCAAGGTAAGACAAGAGGTTTTGGTTATTTATGAAATGCTGACTATTTCATTAAGACAAGTACTGAAACTTTCACTTCCTTTTTTTTACTTGAGTAAATGTAACACAGAATACTTAATTGCAAGTAAAAGTCCTTGTACTCAAATAAAAGTAGGCTACACAAGTAGCCTATTATAAGCAAAATGGTCCGTGTACATTTCATGGTTTGTTTTTTCGTTTGAGGCAAAATAGGGAAAAAAGAAGAAATACCGTTTGTTTTTACATTCCCAATATCATTGGGTTGTTACTAATACATCAAGGTGAATTTTAAAGTTCTTGGAATGTTTTAGCTGAACATTTCAAGCATACAGTTAAATACAGTAGATTAATGTAAAACACTGCATCATATGTTTCAAGTTGCTCATATGTTCTGCATGCCAAAGTGACTTTAACTAGGCCTATTAAATAAATGTAGTGAAGTAAAAAGTATATTTCCCTATGAAATGAACAGGAGTGGTGTGAAGTGACATTAAGCAGGGGTAGGCAATTTATTTCTGAAGCATGTTTTGTTGTTTGTTGAAATTTCTTAAATAAATAAATGAATCAAATATTCTTATTCTTAAAATAAAAAAAAACTAATCTGTGGCAGCACTGTAATAAGCATGGCCAGTCATTTCATTAGATCCGAAATGATGTGTTTTGGGGAGTGGCTTTAGAGGGAGGGCAATAAGGTGGTGGGATATTTCCATTGGATACTTTTAAAATCTAGATGTCTCTTGCTAGATTCCCACCATACCTACCCTAGCTTTAAGGCAGTTAGTTACCTTTCTCCCTTGATTAAGGTTAGTGGTGCCTGGAAGGTCAATAGCCTATTAAAAATAACAATTATTAAATAAAATGTTTTTAGAGGCTTTTATGGTGAAACTAACACACCATTGACAAACATGTTACTTCCACAAAACATTTTTGGCAGTTCTTGAGGCACAAGAAGTCAAAGTCTGGCCTGAAGTGACTGGATACCTCGGACAGGATGTCACCCTGCCATGCCACTTTATCCCAGGATCAAAAGGTGAAAATGTTACTCAGTTCAGTGGGATCTGAATCCACCACAAGGAGAGAAACTGAACATTATTGTTTCTAATGGGAACTATGGAATTGCTGCTCAAAATATTTCTGAAGGAGAGAGTGGACATTAAAGAACAATCCTTGATAATTAGACATGTGGAAATGAGAGATGCAGGGTCATACACCTGCAATATTGCAGCCTTTCCTAGTGGTTCATTTGAAGGAACCACCAACCTTGTTGTTCAAAGTGAGTATCAAATATTGAAGTCAGATCTGTAACAGCTTAATGGTACAAGCTTTGGCCTCTGAAACTCAACTCAAACGCTGAACTGGTGGAATTAAAATGAGGTTTACTTGATCAA
Organism: Micropterus salmoides; assembly: GCF_014851395.1. Taxonomy (NCBI): domain Eukaryota; kingdom Metazoa; phylum Chordata; class Actinopteri; order Centrarchiformes; family Centrarchidae; genus Micropterus; species Micropterus salmoides. Next base: position 13,520,393 of record NW_024040152.1, read on the forward strand.
TGATCTCTGAGATGCAACGGTTTTGCTCGTCTTTGCTCATTAAAATAATGAACAACAGCTCAAAATTGTGTAAACATGTGCAGAGACTGCACAATATTGTGAACCACAAAGCATAAATTTGTAAAAATTTTTTCACTGTGTGCCCCCGCCCTTGTATGTGCCAAACTATTTCTAGAAACTTACATTTAATTTAAACTTTTACCTGGAGAAAATTAAATGATTTAAGTGTTTTTCCCAAAATGTCAAACTATTTGTCAAAAATACTCCTAACGTGTTTTGGAGTTGATCATAGTTGTGATTCTTTTCCTAGAACAAATGCCAAAACACACGTCATTTGTAGCAAGGATGATTGCCGCTGGAGTATTCATGCTCATGGTTGTGACCATGTTTGCAATAACTTACTTCATTCTCAGAAAAAGGTGTGTATGTTTGTGTGTGTGATGTGTTTTATGGAGTATACAGTTCAAAATGATCAACAACTATATGTTCATCATCTACAGTATCACTGCAGACACTAGATAAAGTTAATTTTACATTCAGTCCATTCGGTCTATAAAGAGAAGCTGCTATTCATTGTTTTATAAAAGCACATACTGTAATTTAAAGTGCCTATGAATTGGAAGAAAATTCACTTCTGAAATCAGGTAGTTATGTGCAAAAGAACTAATCAAAACTGGTTTGGTTTTTTTTTTTTATCAGACGTGAGGCTTTGGTCAGACACGGCGTGGACACTGGTGAGAAAAAAGTCACAAGTTCCTCTTCTCTTCTTTTTACAGCACCATATTAATGAACTGTATATCTCTTGTTTGTTTCAGTTTGCTTGATAAAAGCCTGTTTGTCTTTCAGATACAGGTGGTCCATTGATGAGTGATTGAAAGAGACAAGATGATCTTGGAGTTAGTTTGAGGCTACATAATTCATTACAATAAAGGAATATCGCCCAGGACAACTATGTGGCTCATTTTTGTGTTTTCATTAGTTTTTGGACAACAATGGATCAATGTTAGTTTTTGGATTTTCATGGGATTTGTCGACAATAATAAAATTTGGACCATTGCCACCCTAAGGCCTGTTCTTTAAATAAAACTCAAAACTTGTGGCTCCTCCAGGCCCTCACAAATCTCACAGCATCTGAATCTTAGCCAATCATGACTGTTTCTGTAGGTGGGGCTCCTACATGAATGTCACTCATGTCATGCACACGGTTTGTAACTAAACTTTGGATCTAATATACAATGGATGAGAAATCCAAACCTGGTGGCCATTCGTTCCAGTGAAAGCTGCTCACCCAGCAAATATACATACAGTATATTTACATATATCTTGCAGAAGAGACCCCCCCTCCCGTGTCATCAAGTTCCCAGCACAAACGCTGTTTCTGAGGGCTTGACATAACATAAGATGCCTAATCTTGTTGCAATTGGCCAAAAAGAGTTATGTAATGTAATGAGGCAATAAGAGTTTAGTTAGTTAGCACACAAACTTCCTGTTTCTCCAAACTAGAGAAAACAAAGAAAATAATGACAAAAAATGAAAATTACAGAAGCAAAAATGAGCTAAACTGAGTGAAACTAACCATTTCTATTTCTGTGGAGAAATTAGATTGTAGATGCCCCATGTCAATATTTCTCAGCTGAAATAAACTTATTTGTTTGTTTTTTATTTGCTGTTCTGTTACATGTATTTTCTGTTGAAAGTCAGTGCTTGTTTGTCAAATCATGCAGACAACAGGATAGGCAGAAGCAACAGTGCACAATTCTTTAAACTCTCTCTACATTTACTTTAAAACAGAACTTTGTATTAGTGGCTATTGTTGTATAATGAAGTTCCACATTTTCACCTATCTTTAGTTTCTCATTTTTCTTTATAATGTAGAGTTCTGTTTAGAAGGTAAGAGACATGAAGATAAGACCTATGGCGTTTTAAGGCAGTGCGTTATGATTACATTGTTTCCATATCAGTAAATCATATCAACCAGACAACAAAGACGCATGTCACTGTGGAACAGTTTGTATATTTTTATTCCAAAAGAAGTTTGTGTCTATAGGTTTGAACAACAGGGCAATCTGTCATTGTACCCCAACACCTCCCATCCCACACCCTTCACCCACAATCACACTATAGAACCTCTTGCTCTTCAATAGGAATAATAACAACAATTTAATAATAATATTCATCATCAGTTTTAATAATCCATTTAGCACTGGTATAGAAATATGAAAAAATACCAAAGAAAAGAACATAAAAGTAAACAAAAAAGTTTGTTTTGTGGGGTGGCCGTTCAGACACCCCAGATTTGTTTTGTGACCCTCCCTTACCTCTGATATTCATACTAGCAATATTTGGGCTTTTTAGGGTTTGTACTCTCTTCTTGTCTCTCCACAGTAATGCTTTGCAGCTTATAAATGCTTCAGCTGATTGTTTAAAGCTCTTGATAGTCACTTATTGACTATGTGGTGCTGTCAAATATCAAGTTTTGTGATTTTGTACACAGAACAAACCAAAGAAGACTCTGAAGACAAATTTTAAAATGAAAGAAAAAAACTGCCAGTGGGTTTACAGCCTTTAGACAACAAGGGAAACAGAAGTGAAGATATTGTGTGTCTCTTGTATGTGAGCACGTGTGTGTCTGTATACTGTGACCACATGTGGAAAGTTTGGTTGGCTCCTGTTGCCTAGTCAGCATTCTGAACACAAAAGCAGAAGTAAACAGAGAGAAAGAGACACATGAAATCCAGGCATGCTTCTGCTGACAGCAGTCATTCAGAGAAACAGCATAATGTGCGCAAACAATGTTATCAATCATTATCTGGAGCACAACAGTGTCAACAAATCAGCTTCACTGCAAAACACTTACCGTTATACAGCAATGCAATGTTTGCCTAAACAACAATGCCAGTTATCAAGGGTTCATTTGCAATGGGCTAAGCTGGTGGTTTGGTGCGTTACTGCTGAGTCTGAATGGGTGTGAAGCAAGTGAGGGCCTGTGTCCTTGTTGCTGCTGAAAAGCATTACATTCAAAAGATCTGCTGTCAGTAAATCAAACCATAAAAGATGAACAATAAGCAAACATGAACACTGAACAGGATGATGGGAATACAGTAATATCTTGCATTGAAAACGTTGCATTAGCTAACCCTTAGATCATGGATGTCAGCATTTCCTTTTTATAGCACAGTATACTATACTAACTATAACTAATTGTTTGTGTCAGACTGCCCCATAGTTCAGCAGTAAGCAGTGAGTCACTCTACAGTGAATGTTTTGGGAACTGATTAGGTAACTGATTCAATGAACACTGAGAAATTGATGAGTCAACTACCTGCAGTGCAGAAATTGCTAATACAGCACTTGATAATGATGTCATATCAAAAAATATATATATAATCTGGGGCTGATAGGCTATTGTGCAACATATCAGGAAATATGATACTGTTGAAATGTATATAAATACTGTTGACACAGTAACATTTGCTTCTGAGGGGACCCTTTTACAGATGTGTTATACCACAGAGAACACAGCTGCAGCACATAAAAGTAATCATGGGCACGTTTGATTAGGGTAAACTAAAATGAAACCATGCTGCAGTAACCAATCACACCTTTTATCTGTCCTGCACTCATGTAAATAAGTGGACTGCAGCTCATTCTTTTACTACTGACCTAAAACTGATCTGATCTCTTGTGATCCTGAACATCAATGCAAGCAAGAGCTTTATTTAATTCAAATCAATAAGACAGTGACGGGGCGGCAAGTGGTAAAGTGGTTAGCACTGTCGCCTCACAGCAAGAATGGCGTGGGTTCAAACCCTGGTTGCCCGTCCTTTCTGTGTGGAGTTTGCATGTTCTCCCTGTGTCTGTGTGGGTTCTCTCTCCGGCTTCCTCCCACAAAGACATGCAGTTAATTGGTGTCCCTAAATTGTTCTTAGGTGTGACTGGTTATTTGTTTGGCCCAATGTCAGCTGGGATTGGCTCTAGCCCCACAACCCTGTACGCAGGATAAGCGGTTGACGATGGATGAAGATGGTGCATAAAATAAAGCGGATTTAAGTGATAAAGCTGGCAGTATTTTATATTTTATTTCTTCTCAACAAATCTCGTGTGTCTCTCAATACTTTCTGAGTTCCCCAGCCTTTTTGTGGCGCTCATCAACAATCCCATTTTGCCCCACTGAAGATGCAACTCTTAAAAAATGTTCACAAATATATACTTTCATTTTAAAAAAAAGGTTCTACTCAAACCAGTGCAACAATGTGACTCATTAATGTGTTTTTAATTGTTTTTTAAACAATGTAGGTCTATGGCACAAAGGAATACGCTACATGAGGCTTTGGCTACTTAGTGTCAGATTAATGGATTGGTGGTTTTGGTCTTTGCATTGGATTTGTTGACAATTATAAAAATATAGAATGTCACCAGCCTTATCCTTTAATGTTCCAGCTATCTAAAGCAAGTTTGTGCAATGTGATTTTTACACCACGATTATGTGTTGTGAAAGCAGTGGCTATTTGGGAGATTTGAAATCTGTCTAATGAATAATATGAAGTGTACAATTTGAGACATGCAAATCCACCAGTGTATTCCCTTTAAGCACTGTGGCTAGTAGCGACTGTAGAGTTTAAAATGTTTTAGTGGGAGTTTCATACAACTGTAGGGCTGTAACATTAACTACATAATTAAAAGAGACCAGATTCCCTTTGCAGCCAGAGTAAAAAGCATTTATTTCTTCTAAATCTATTTATCAGCATGTTTTCTTGTGTTCAACCCCCTCCTGAATGAGTCCCCAGCCACCGAGGGAAGTAATTAGGCGATCAAAAGCTTGAGACAGTATTGACAAGGCTGTGTTGAGTCTATCACTCTGGCAGGAGCCTCTACAGTGCACGGCCAAGTCTGTCTGTTAAACAGAGAGAAGGGAGGAGGCTGCAGCTACAGCCTGCTGGCGCATTAACAAGCCCCTTAAAAGATGCCCAGAATTAACAGATCCGGACAGATCTAATAATGGAAGTAGTTCAGTTAGGTATTTCTCGTTCAAATTCAGGAGTGTCCTTTTCACTCTCTGCTTCTTTCTGTGTCCTCTCTCTCTGTTCCTCTCTATCTTGCCCCTCTGTCTCTGGCTCTGCCTCGCCTGGTCTCTCTATCTCTTCTACGCTGTGTGAACAGAGGTGAAAAAGAAGTAAAGGCTTGGCAAGCGTTACCCAGGATAACGAGGGACATTAATTTCACATTTCAAAGACTCGCTCTCTCTCTCTCTCTTCTCTTTTTGTGGCTGTCTGATAATCTAACATTTGTAGAAGGGTGCTGTAGCTGGGTACATGGTTCTGCTCGCTTTGTGTATTTACAGACGGACTTACAGGAAGCACAAATTTTTACACACACACACGCACAGTGTAAAGAAAGGCAGACCGACAGTTTCCTCTGCTACTGGTTGCATTATGTTGCCTTGAAGTCATTTCATCCACCTTACCTGATACCTTCCTAAAAGCAGCTTTGGGGCTCAGGGAGGGACACAAAACTAGCCGCAGTCAAGTTTCTTAGTATGTTATAATCCACCATAGTGTCACACATAGTCTGTATTTAACTCTGTAATTCCCACTTAGAACAATGGTAACAAAACAAGAAAGACAACAAAAGAAAAAAACAACAGGAAATAATTCTCTTGAAGTCTTTTAAGTTGCTGTTTTAAATCACATACGGATACAGTATGTCCTCCAACAAGGCTTCGTTTTACTACAGGTGTAGTTAGCTTCCAGGGAAGTGTCTGCGGAAGAAAACCAGCATCCTCAAATCTAAAGGTGAAGTAAGAGGGGAGTAAGGAGGGAAAAAGGAGCCAATGGAAACCATCATCAGGTCATGTGCATCTCCGCTCAGATTTGCTCTTCGGAGTTGATTACAGAAGCTTAACCCTTGACCATCTAACAGCGTGCTTGTAGCCAGGTCTGTATCTGTAGGCCTGAAGCTCAACTGGAGAAAGGATTACACGGTTTCTCAATTCATTCTCCTTTTAAAGGTCATCTCATTTTCGATTGGCTGAGCTTGCAGAGTTCAACGTTTTTTCCTCAATCTCTCCCTCTTTTGTTCTCAGATGAATTTCACCTGTGGAAACTAGCGGTGTTTCTCAGTGTCACATCACTGACTCCCTGCGGCCCTCTCATCCAGCCCATTGCTTCTTGTCTCAGTCCTGATCACCCAGTAGGTCTGTGGTGTTGCTGTTTTGTGGAGGGGGAATGGGTCGGGAGGTATGAGGTGGGGGGCTGTGGTGTGGCCGCCTCGGGCTGGCCCCGCCCCCACCCTCACTGTCTGTGTTGGATGAGGATGGGGGTGGGGGTGGGGGTAGCCTGGGCAGGGGTGCTGATGAAGGTGGTATTCTTGTTGTGGTTGATCCTATACTGCTGCTCGATCTCAGGCTCTGGATCCTCCGACACTCCTGACAGATCCTTACATGGGCGCAGCTGCGGGCAGGCAGCATTACTGGGGTAGGGGCTGGTGGCGGAGGGGTGGTGTTGGCCCCCAGTGGATCATCTAGAATCCGTTGTGGCCCAGGACCCAGATCGGAAAGCCCTGTCCCTCCTGCTCCACCTCCAGCTCCACCTGTCAGCGGGCCAGCTCCACTATAAAGCTTGCCGTTGCTGAGGCGCATCTCCCGGACCAGGCGCAAGGGCCGAGGGGCCCCCAGAGCTATGCGTGTGGGGTGGCGCAGGGCTGCTGAGCTGCTGAGGGGCCGACGGCGGCGCATACGGGAGCTCTTCTTACAGGAGACGGCGTTTCGGAACTCTGTGATCATCTCCCGACAGACAGACACCTAAAGGAAAAAAGTAAGGAGGGAGGAAAGAGGAAAGAGGGAAAAACGGAAGGGAAGGAGGCAAAGGTAGGAGGGGTGCCACAGACACAAGTAGGCAGGCAGCAGAACAAGACAGTGGTAAGGCAGTACATAAATAGGAGGGCGGAGGGTAAACAAGAAAATTTAAAGGAAAAGAAAAAGAAGAACAAGGCAGAAAGAACAGACACAGTAAGGCATGGTTAACAAAAAAGTCGCAGAACAAGCGAGGGCACAGAGATTAACAAATGGAGGGATGGTTTGAAAACAGAAATGAGGAGGTGATGGGGAAGGATGTAGAAATGGATAGAGATGGGAGAATATCCAAGGAGCAGAGAGAGTTATTACAATCCAAACACACAAAACACCAAAATGTTGTTTAGTTTATGGGCACTTCATTATGGCACTATGCACTATGAACGGACAGGCTGGCCTGCAAACTCAGGTGCACACACACACACACACACACACACAAAGGCACACTCACGCATACAGCAGCTGTGTACTCACACACACGGTAGGACACACTTGAACACGCACCCATCTTTACCATCATTCCAACAGCATGACTACTGTAATTTGCACACAGGACAAACAAAATGCATCAATATGTCCACTACAGACAAACAACATTCTCATCGAAATCATAATAAAAAGTCATGTGCTCACATAAACAGAAACAGTACTCATTATCGGAGAAGAGACACTGATGGCCGAATGACAGGAGGTGTGTGTTTTTGAGAGAGAGATAGAGGGAGACACACAGTGAAATGGGTGAGAAGTAATCCAAGAATGGAAACGAAGAATACCAGCGTACATGTGAGGCATGTAAAAGAAGATACATCATGACATTTAATGCCAGGGAAAAAGATCACACTACTTTTTTATGCAAGCAGATATTGGCATTTCTCAATATTGCTTATCCGTACCATCAAGTTTAGCTCACAAACACAGTGCTATACTGTTAAACACCAAACACTAGGAAGGCACAGTGACTTCAAAACAGGCAGGACATGCAAAGTAAAATCAAATTATCTGTTTGCTGTATACATTTTGCAACTAGAGCAGTTCAGTGCCACATACTTGAACATTCCTCTCATCTCGCATGCACATAACACATTGAACTTCAGATGTTACAGCACAAACAAACAAAGAAACAAACACAAGTGGAGGCAAAAGCTGGAAAAAATCTACTCGCTCTCACACGCTAACACACACACACACACATACACACAAAACAACATAATCAAAAGGGTTGGCGGGATGCCATGGGAACCTACTGGGGTGTGTCTGTGGGGTCGGCGAGGGCAGGTATGGGGGCATACCTCATCGGTCTCTGCTGAGCGGCGAGTCGACCACACGAACTCCATAATGGCCACAAACACAGCAATGATGAGACCACAGATCAGCACCACGAAGATGCCCCCAATGTTCTCCATGCCCAGACCTGAGAGTGGGCCACAGGAGACAAACATTAGTACACACATGCTGAAACACACCAACGCTGGCATGGTTTTAAATGTCTTTTTTTTTGTTTACTAATCCTGAGGAGTACTACAGAGCCTGTGAATACAGTTGTATAATGTATTCTGTGGCTCGGAAGGAGCTCTGTTAAAGGAATAATTCAACATTTTGGGAGACAGCTTTGTTTGCTGTCTTGCGAGAGAGTTAGATGAGAAGATTGATACTAAGCTAACCAGCTGCTGCTTGTAGCTTCATATTTCTTGTACAGACAAGAATCTGGTATCAATCATCTCATCTAACTCTCGGCAAGAAAGCTAATAAGCATATTTCCCAAAATGTCAAACTATTCCTTTAAGTCTAAGAAAATTACTCCATTACCTCACTTTCATAATCTTAGGTTGGAGACCATACATTTTTAATAGACAGCCTGTGTAATAAACTGCAGGGAATTTGAAAGAGTGTGGCCTTACCACTCAGGGAGGATTTAAATGTAGGATCCAATTTTTTGGAGCTTGGCTCATACAAGGAACATTTGCTGATTTCTCAGCTCCAATTTTGACCTTTCACTGGAGTCCTCTTTCAATTGAATTATAAAATGTAAAAAATGTTAAATGGCCCATGATGAATACCAGAATTATAGGCCCCCTACATGCTTGCAATACACTGTACAGATGAAGCTAAATGATGCTGAAAAGTAAGGCATGAAGTCTTTTCTTTTCACAGTTACAAAAACAATTTTTAAAAGAGGTTTTCATCTGACAGCAGTGGCATAAATGCAGAGGCATTTTCATTTTGCCTCATTCTTTGTCATTTATACAGACACAGACACACACACATAAACATGCGCATTTAACACACACGCGTGAACAGATACACTCTAATAAAATTCCCATTACACACCACCTGAGACAAACAGAAGACATTTGGGAGACTAGATTGCGCTAAGCACCCTTCACAAGGACATTAGGTTAGGCGTTAGCCATTAGCTGGACTGCAGCAGACAGTGAGGAGACTATTACTGAGGACATTAGAGAGGAGGGAGAGGAGACAGGCAGCTGCGGTCGACTGACCCTTGGCACGGTGGTCCTCCTCTTTGGGACATTGGCCTCCCTCCCACCACCTCCTCTTCAGTATTTCCAGCCTGTTATTCTCCTGCAGCTGGAGGATGGCCAGCGTGATCTCATCTCTGAACGGGGACCCTGGCAAATCACAGGAAATCAAGGATAAGAGCAAGTGAAGGAGGACAAAAAAGGCGCAGCAAAAGAGCCCGAACAAGAGAGGAGTTATTTCAGAAGAGGAGAAAAACATGAAATCAGCAATGTTTAAGAGAAAAGGAGACAGAATCACAGGGAAAGGAGTGCTGTCACAGCCTGGAGATAGCAACGAGTGATCTTACTGTGAGAATAAAGAGAAGATTAGTGAGAGATTACAACCAGACAGAGCCAGTGGTACATCTGCTGGTCAGACAGAATACAAAGCATATTATAAACTAGATACAGTAGAAAATAATGGTATGGTTTAAAGGGTCAGTTCACCAGAAATTGCAAATACATTTTCTCATTTACCTTAGTGTTATCTACCCATGAAGATAATCAGCAGACCTCGATGTGAACAGTTTTCATTGGAACTACTTACTAAAAGAAAACAGACCATATGATAATAGCTTTGTTCTGTGAATTATTCTAATGGGGATAGTGGGTCTTGAAAGGCACTTTTTTCAAATTAAACCAAACTACCCACAAACATAGCAGAGAAAATGATCTCAGCTAGCATTTATCTTCACTTTTGAGTGATCCTCTGGGATCAAATCACTTCCCGTCATGACAAACCGATCGAAAATACAATAGTTTTATTATCCGCTGCAATACAGAACTGGAACTCCTGGCTAGCAGCATATATTGCTCTCTGTGCTGTGGAACTGTTGTAGGATATTTTAATGTGAATTGTCATTGTGTGTGTTGTCCAAGCAATGACATCAAAGTGAATTCAATTGAATTAAAGGAATAGTTTTGGAACATTTTGGGAAATACATTTATTCGCTTTGCTGCCAAGAATTAGATGAGAAGATTGATACCAGTCTCATATATGTCCATTAAATATGAAGCTATAGCCAAGAGACGATTAGCTCAGCAGGGAAAAAGTTAGACTGGTTCTGTCCAAATTGTCAATAAAATCGTTTTTGTTTTTACATGGGTGAACCAACCCTTTCAGAGTATTATAAAATATTTAAATGTTTCTCCTTGCGGTCTACTTTGAGACCTCTTTCTCCTCTCTGGTCCGTCTCTTCTTGTCTGTGTCTGCTCTGCATGCTGATGTACAGTAACGCTGCTTTCATCTTTCATCATCATCTAGTCCGTCAAATATCACTTTCTGTCCTGTTCCTTCCTTTCTCTGGCCATGCCCTCCTCCTCTTTGTTAGAACAAATCGATGCATTGAAACCACCTCTATGTGCTAAAGAAGGAGCTTCAGAAGAGCTGGACGTGAGTGGAAAAGCAATTAACTGCATGTTCATTACTTCCAGTTGAAATACTTACTAATCCCTTAGAAAAAAAATAAATCAACCACGTACAAGACATTTCTTAGCTCTAATCTCTCACCCATCAGTACTACTACATGTGTCTATTTAGCATAATTGATCTCATGCAGGTGTTTCTGCCTCTCCCAGAGTCATTTGAGTTTATTTATTTATTTGTTTTGATGAGGTTTAAAGAGAAAGTATTTTAAGATCAGATAAGAGAGATTGTTTAACACAATGTTAGTTATATATGCCATCTATACATTTTTAACTACAGTAAATCTGTGTGAAACCACTGATTATAATGTAATATGTTTATATCCCTAGTACTGGACTGAATTGTTCTTAACTTTTATGTTCAAAACTGTGAGTCCCTTTGGTGATTATGTTGCTTCTGCCTCTTTAGCTACATGTCGTACAATGTCCTATAATTTGGACTCCTTGTTCACTGCAATGCCGTTGTTTTCCATTACTACAGTACCAAAAGCCCAATGACATTTGTAAGCAAGCTGTATTGCAATATATCACAAGTTTGATGCTCAGGGCTGGATATCTGACATGTTAAATGCAAGAATATCACTGCGAATTCAATCCTCGGAGCCCCCACAAGGCACTGCAAAAGGAATCTAAAGGTTTATATGGGATGATTACCATGGGAGGATAGAAAATCTGCATACTTTTGTGTTCATTTTTCAGACTCTTCTCTTATCTTTGCTTTTTTTAAGCAGTCCAATAAAGGAATGTCATTCTTCAGCTGAACTGCTCTCAGCTCAAACACGCACACTGTGACCGGGGGCTGCAAGTACAGTAGATGCAGCTTCATATTGAAGGGTCACAATCACTGTGAGGAACCTGGTGCTTTAACATAATATTAAGTTGTTATCTCTGATCTCTGTTTAAAGTTTAAGTAACATCCCAAAACAGTTGCTGTTTCTATTCTATTGAATGCTACTTAAATCATTTTAGTGTTATATAAAATAGACCACTGACAACCACACATAATTTGATATGTTGTTACCAATTATTCTGCCTAAATCCAAAAGCTGTGTTTGTAGCAGGACCAAAAAAAGGGTCAGTGTTGCATACCTTGTGACTTCCCTGCATTAGTTGCCTGTTGTTATTTTCCAATTGATTTCAGGCTTTTATTAATAAATTATAGGTCTTATCAAAGACGGGATCAATAAAATCCCTGACAAGGCCGATCATAGCCTTAGATCTTGTCAGTAGAGGTGAAAAGACAAAAGGTTACTGAGTGTTTGCTCTAAGGCTTGTAGGCTTTGAAATCGCTTGTCTTGAAAATTGCACTGACTAAATCAAAACTTAAGTCTTCAAAACCCAATTATAGGCTTCAAACAGATGGAGTTCCAGCTTCACTGGTGTTGTGCTGAGTTGTCCGCACTTCGCGGGACTTTCGGATAATTTATCACCGTTGATGAACCACCCAAAAAATATTACATTGTTTTTAAATGTACGGCTACTTGAAATACCTGCAAGGAACCCCAGCGTGCATGCAGCTGTCGGCAGCACGGAATGCACACTAAACACTGCACAAGACCAGTGAACGACAGGCGAGAGAGAGAAAGAGAAAAGGGTCTTCAAAAAGCAACAACATAGGATGCAAATGCTTGCAGCATTCACACCCAACTAATGATGAGATAACATAATTACACTGAGATAATTTAAGTTACTGTAATGAACTAATGAATCTTCATTATTGTTGTGATGTAATTCCCTCTAGCAATTTATAAAATGTACAGGTTTTACTACATTACTACATTATCAGTTGCTACAAGCACTTTGTAATGTATGTTTTGTTTGAAAAATGACATATGAGTGTTATTACCCAGTGGCATGCCAATGCCGTAGCCCTTGGTGTCCAGCAGGCCTCCTATCTGTGTGAGATTACAGTTGAGGCCACGGTAGTACTCATTCATGGTGCTCTCCATCAGGAAGGCATACTTGGAGTTGACCACCCGGGCGATGCCCTCCTCTGTGCTTTTCACAAATACACTGGGCTGCTTGGAGTTCATATAGTTCCACATCCGCTGGTAGGTCTGGTAACGTGAGTTCTGCAGAGGAATGGTAACACAGCCATGGTAAACACTGACTACAGTTGTGTGTTCGTACATTCGAGGTTCCTATCATTTCCTATCATCTGTCTTTGAAGTAGAAATCAAATGGAAGTTGATAAAAATTAAAGAGGGATGAAGGAAAAAAAACATCCTCGATAAACAGGGGAGAGAAGTACACGTAGAACAGAGAATCCACTGTGAATAATGACAAGCAGAGTAAAATATAAACGGCAAATAGAGGGAGAATGGAGAGAAAAGAGTAAAGGGGGAAAACGATGTGAATCAAGGCAACAGATTACTCGCTCATGGCGTAGCTGATGCATCATCTTTCATACAGATGGAGGTAAATCAGCACACAGGAGGTGGTTCAGCACTTAACAAAATATGGCAAGCTTCAAAACAGGATTAAGTGTTTAAAGTATACAATTACATGTTGGATCTCTATGTATTGTCTGTGAGAAGAAAGGCAAAATGTAGAGAGAGCGGTATCTGTGTGTAATAATGCGGGTGTGTATCGTCTGTGTGTGTGCGGATTAGGCATTGAGTGGGGTAATGTACTGTAGCATTGGAACTGGCTTATGTAGGCAAACATAAACCACTCTTTCTATTTCCTCAATGTGGACAGCTCACACACTCAACACCACAAGAAGGCAAAACACACACACACACACTCACAACGTGGCGTGTAGCCATTTTCCATGCGTGCGCACAAATAAACAAATACATATGTTTCAATACACTCACCTACACACACTCCCATGTGCAAACACACCTACACACAAAGACAAAACACACACACCCACACGCTCTATGACAAACACAGATGCCAACACAGATGCCCGAAGCGCTCTCATAAGCAAACACAGGCAGTCAGCCACTTAACACAAACAGCCATAAAGAAAACAACAGAGGAACTCAGACATATAGTAGCAAATACAAGGACAAGCACTCATTCCAGGCACGGCAGTAAAGACAAAAACACGGCACTAAATCACACATGCACACAAAAACGCAAAAACCTTATGAAAAATTGTCACTTTAAAAGCAATTCAGAAAATTGTCAGATTCTAGAGTTAATCCAACTGCCATAACGAACACACACAAATACCCGTTCAAAAATCCCAAACCAGAGCCATAGCTGCTGCAGTGGGTCGTACCATGAAGAAGGTCATGGTGCTCCCTCCATGGATGGTGCCATACTCAATGTTTGTCTGGTCGGCCAAGTCGTCGGGAGACTCAATTGGAACCTCCATCCTTTGGACGGTCAGGAAGGCTGCTAGGTTGGCCGTGTAGGACGAGATGATGATCAGGGTGAATGCCCACCTACGAGGTGGAGACAATTTTTTCTTTTTATTTATTTAACCTTTATTTTACCAGGAAGGAAATCCATTGAGATTTTTAATCTCTTTTACAAGGATGTCCTGGCCACAAAGGAAGGACAAAAGTGAAAAGGGTAAGTAAGATAGGCAATATGGATACAGTCTTTTATTATGGTATATGTACAGTAATTTGATGCTTCATATCATTATACAATAAATTGTCTGGAAAATGAATTGAAAGACTTTTCCCAGATTAAACCACCAATTACTAATATTTGTTTAGGACCAATACCAGGAATTGCCTGACAAATCAAGATATTCATTACATTGATACAGGGATATTACAGGGAGAGATACCTCAGTATGAACAGAATGGCAAAATCTCTGAAATTCCCAAATTTATATACAGTATATCCATATCATATCGCCCAACCCTAAAGGTAAGGCTTCCTGGATCCACAGATAATATTCTATACCCACTTTGAAGATGGGACTCTCTTATGACCTTTCTTGTATGTTAAAAACTTTCTTCAAAAGGAACACAATAGTAATAACATTCTTTAGACCACATCTTGCTGTAATTTACTCATCCTGTCTTCCTCTACCCTTTATCTCCTTGGCTCTTGGCATTTTTTTTTCTCTGCACATGGCTCTTTCACACTCACTCTATTGCCGCAGGAATATCATCAGGCTAATTTAGTATTTCTGTGAACTTAGCATTTTTGTATTGTTTGCTTGAAATGTTGGAGCTCAGGGATGGAAATTTCCACGCTATATGTCAGCTACGTGCTTAAACTTTAAAATGTAAATGTCATAATCTCACACAGCAGATGTGCTTAAAGAAAAAGAGCCGCCTCAAGGAAAAATGAAGGTTCTTGAAGAAGAAATGAGTTAAGAACACATGTCTAAAGGGGACTGAGCTTTTACAAATATGGACACTAAAATATAGAACAACTGAGAATATATTGTCAAAATGGCTGATTCTGTTAATATATTTACATGTTGTTTGAAGACTCATTTGTATGGCTTGGACTTCTTGTCTTAACCTGTATTTACTGCGCCTTCCTATTTCATTGTTTTTATTATATAATCTTGTCTACCATGCCCTTTAATTTATTTAATGTGTTTAAATGTGTGTGTTTATAACTGTTTTATAACAATTGTATTACTGTTGATACCATTCAGCACTTTGTAAACCTCTGATTTTGTGCCATACATATTAATACTACTACCATGTAAACATGTGAATTAAATATATAACATCATATAGCAACAATTAACACATGTGACCTTTTTATAAGTTTACAGATTGCCTCCAGAAATGTCTGCATTTAATATTAATTTGTGTCTGACATGTTTGTTTGTTTTTAAAACTACCTTACATTTCTTGAAAGTGCATGATCTCCATCTAACCAGAATCTATGAATATGCAAATATTTTTCATTTCAAAGATTTTTATCATTGGATGCAAAATGTCTCCTACTTCTCAGTGAATGTGCACCGGAAGCTTCAGGTTTCACACACTTGTGTTAATTGCATAATAGGTCATAACTGTGTTCCAAACTACCGGTGATATAACAAAATCTTGCCCATACAAACACATCTTGAGCTCAGATGTAACCTGAGTAAAGAGAAACATCCCCCCCTTCAGCAGATGAATTAGAAAACAGCCTTCGAGTCTCAAAGACATACATCACCCAGCACAGCAAAGTGAAGTTACACATGTTAAATGGATGGGGACTTTAAATTGGCCGTCACTCACACACCTACATTTAACCATTCTGTAACTTACCACACCCCACTAACACATCTGGTAGACAGGGCTCTGGGCATTATCTCTGATCCCTGCTGCATGAAGCCTCCGATAGGGAACCACAGGCTGTTTCCCAGGGTGTACTGGTTCTCCAACATGTCCCTGCGCTCTCGCAGACACGGGTGAGGGTTATACCATTCATAGGGGCTCAGCCTGGTGGGGAAACACAGGTACAGTGGAATGACCTTGAGGTGAAACTACATTACAGTAATGTACCTCTGTCATATCATTCAAGTCACCACCCAATCAGTTATTCAATCCCAGTCAAATCATCTGTGGTTATACAAGGTAAAAAATTCCATTATGTGACAGGCGATAAATGGCAATAGAGCACAGATGTCAGCTGCAGACTATCAGTACAGTGTGTGATGTAATGTATGGACCTTGCAGCCAGGAAGAGCACACAGCTGACAGCCAGGTAGGCGAGCAGCATGAAGAGCCAGACAGCTGGAGAGAAGGGATCGAGGAAGGAGAAGTAACCCGGCTTCCGACCCTGGTACAGAGAGAAATAAGAAGAAGAGAAGAAAGTAGAGAGAAGGAGCAACACAGACAGACGGTGGCAGACAGACAGACAGGAAGGTACAGTCTGTTAGAAAACAAGGTGTCAGGTCTCAGCAGTCAGAGAATGTCCCCTTTGCACCACAGGAGGGCAGTGTCCTTCACTGCACTCTGATAGTAAGTCTGCAGTGCTTTGATACGCTAATGCTACAATCCATAAATGCTCCGTTTCACAGTGCCTACTGCTGAAGCATACTTGGCTTAGACCCAAAATCTCATTAGCAATGTAAAGCTGCCACCCAGTTTGGGAGCACTGGCTTATTGAGCAATTTAAATTATACCTATATATTTGACTCTGAACACAGTGAATGCAGCATGCAGCCTAATACACAAACATAATCCTCAGCTTCAAAGATGAGATCAACTCTTATGTAATATTCAGTCTGATTCCATAAGAATCTTTTAACAAGTGTTGCCCATCATCTTCTGTATGACCCTGCCATCTTAAAAGTAGCGCAAACAAAAGAAATTCAATCCAACACAAGATCTGTAGTGCGTATAACCCAGCAGACGCCCTACAGCCCCCGATAACACCCTCACCAGTTGAACTCTGTACAAGATGCTGATTCCCAGGTTCATGAACGGCTTAGAGAAGTCAATAACTTTCTCCCTCTCTGACGTGATGGTGAAGCCTGCCACGGCCAGGTCTGCTTTCTGTAGGATTGACATAGATAGTGGGGGCGAGAGAAAGATAGAGGTAGTGGAGGAGAGTCAGAAAGAAAAACGACAAGTGGTGAAAGTGCAAAAATAGAAAGACACTTGATGCTGCACTGGGTAGATGAGAGCTCTGTTTGTATAAAATGTTGGCTTCCCGAATGAAAAATGAAAAGTTTGACTGTGCACTTGAAAACACCATTTGGAAAAACATACAGACATGCACTCTGTCCCTTTCCCTCTGGCACACACACATTATCCACCATCCAAATGAGGCTAATTGCAAGTAAGCACTGGGTGGCTGGTCTTTCCACCTGTATAAAACCAGGTCTCTGGTCGCTCTGCCTCCCCTCCATCTTTTCCATTAAAAGCTAATTGATGAACATGGGCTGCTAATTAGAGCTGAGTGATCATGCATTGGGGAGGGCAAGGAGGGAGAGAAAGCGTGGAGAGCTGGGGGAGCACCAGTGTGGCAGGCCCCACACAGGGACCACAGTCTGGTAATTGAAGTAAACCGTATGGTAATTAAGCAAAGAGGGGCTCTCATTAGCCTGCTTCAACCAAAGTGTCTGTCAGAGGCGCACTAGTCCTGGACAGGGAGAAAAAGAGGGGGGACAGGCTGGGATGGAGGAGGGTTACTGTGAGGAAGGATGGTGCAGACAATTTTAGGCAATGCTACCGCTCTCTTTTGGGGAATTATCAAGTCAGCTTTTGTCCTAGATAAGAGTCTTACTCCCCTCTGAGGGCAATTTGAGACATAGGAAGTTACAGCAGAGTTGTGGTTTGGGGCTACAGCATGTGGTGTGTGGGTGGGTGGGTGTGTGTGTATGCGTGTGTGTTCAGTGTAAGTTTCTGTTTGTAGAGACACTGGTTAAAACATTTCAGCATGTTTCTGGTGTATGCATGAGACAGAGAGAGAGGGGGGGGGGGGGGGGGGAGTACTCACCCTGTTGATTAGCTCTCCAACCATGCCAGTCCAAGAGCCGTTGGGCTCTGGAGCACCATACAGCCCATCATCCACCAGTTTGATCTTGAAGGAGAATTTCAAGATGTCTGCCAACTCCCTCAGCATGTCGACACAGAAACCCTCATATTGGTCGTTACCCTGAAAGTCCTGGTAGTTGTCTTTGCGCATCACATATGGGTTCTCCTGAACATGGGGAAAACATGAGGGGTTTCAATATCCTGTTTGAGGAGGAATTACGCAGTTATGTCAATGATAGATTAAAGCAACAGTTCGACTTTTTAGGGAATTATGCATATTTGCTTTCTGGCAGAGAGTGATGAGAAGAGCAATGCCATTGTCAGATCTGTTTGTTAAATATGAAGCTACAACCAGGAGATGATTAGCTTAGCTTGAACAAAGACTGTAAACAGGATGAAAAAGCTAGTCTGGCTCTATCGAATGTTAACAAAATCCACCATCTCTAAATCTCTCTAATTATAACACATTATAGATTGTTTAATCAGTACAGTCCAGCCTTCATATTTCAGTAGCTTCATATTTACTGTGCAGACATGAGTGTGATATCCCTTGACAAAATTATTTCCCAATATATCAAACTTTTATTTCAGCACAAGATGCTATTAGCGTGTCACTGGTAACTTTTAGAGAGCAAGTGTCCCTTTTTTTTCAAATGTAACTCTCTCTAAAGAATTGTGTCAAAATCAAAATGTTTTCATTTGTCATGGGGAATACTATTCAGTCTGTCAGAACAGTTGTGCAGGAAAGCCTGTAAACTGGGGGCATTGAGTTTTAAAGACATGGGACATTCAGGCAGGGAGGGTCTAACAAAAATAATATGTACAGTTTTATCATGGGAACTGTAGGATGCAGCTTTTTAGGAGGTTTGGACTGAAAGCCAGGGTAAGTTGGCTTCTGCAGAATCCATTTAGACCATTCCTTTTTCATCTGTCTCTTGAGTCCCCCTACATTATGGAAGTCCAATACAAACTGCTGGAGGACTGTTTTAAATTACATAAAATGGCTTGTGTGAAATGGCTACAGAAGTGGGAGAGAAAGCAAAGAACAGACAGATTCAGTGACCACAGTCCAGCCAAACCTGGCTACCTAGAGGAGACAGGCTGTGTTCTCATTGTGATCTGCAAGCCACTAAGACAGAGAGTCACTTCCTCACTGAGTGTACTAAATATATTGACCTAAAGTAAGAATTCTTTCACAAAATTAGCATATACGGCAAGCAATCCCCCGCCAAATAAACAATGGTAAACCTATGTACCGTACATCTTGGGAGAAACCAGCAAAATAGCCATAATAACATAAAACACTTGAGACTATTCCTTCGTTCAACTATTTTTTGCTGGTTTACAGTATGTTCTAAAGCAATGGTTCTCAAAGTGGGTTCTGGGGACTCCAGGGGTCCTTGAGGGGTTTCCATGGGGTCCCCAGCAAAATGGAGAATAATTTATTTTCACTATGAATCCATTCAGAAATAACACGGTGACAATGACTATTTTGGCCACTGGCTTCATACACTTTCTGTAATAAAACCAAAATCCTATCAGATGGGCAGTCCTGGCACCAAATCTTATCAAATTTGTGTCGGTTTAGGGTTCTTGACGTGAAAAAGTTTGAGAACCGCTGTCCTGAAAGACGGTATTGTTTGTCTTTTTTATTTTGTTGTCTGTTTAATGTAATATTCAATAACATGTAATTAAACTACAGCTATAATGCAACATCAACATTTATGCCAAGAGCAACCTGAAGATGGTGGAACAGCATCATATAAAGGATTTATTGATTTTCCGATACAACATTATTCATATGGAAACAAGAAGCAGACTTCTTCTAATGTTTTGGCCAGGATTTTGGCAGTCTGAATTTAGTAACATGTCTCTCTCAGTGCTCTCTCAGTTTCTATGACAGCTATAGTGACAGCAAAATTAGCAGAATCAGACAACAACACAGCATGAACGGAGCCACAGCCTGCGCAGCAACACAAACCAAACTCTGACCTCGCCAGCGTGGTGGTCCAGAAAGTAACTGTGACCTTACCAGTATGGTGGTGACAATGAGTGTCTTGTTTGCCAGCGTCTCTGAGACATTAATATCCAGACTGGTGGAGTTCATTGCCAAGGTGTTGTTGGAGTACCAGATCCCGATCTAACAGAGAAGAGAAAGCAAGAGCAAATCAATGGCTTTTGTGGGATAAATGATGTACTGCTAAGCTCTAAATGGAGTTGTTTTACTCTTGTGGCCGGCTACGCGCCACCTATAGCAAATTCAGTGAGTGCATTATGACTATTGGTCTATTTTAGTACCTCTGCATGTTGAATATTTTATGCTTTGTTTTGGTATCTATACTGTTACATACTGTATATGCACATTGGTTTAATTGCCCCAACTGGAGCCATGCACGTAGCTACAGCACCATACGTTATTAAAAAATAAAATAAAAAATACTGCTGTTTACAAGCAGAACAATGAGCTGGGACAAGATGAAAGTAAATGAAAAGTGTTCATGATCGGGAGTTTCTTTGTCATGTGTATTTTCCTTTACAAACACCTTTTTTATTAATTGCATAAACACAGCTCACATCTTTCCATTTTATGGAGACAGTAAAGTCACTTAGGTACATAAGTGTGTGATTATGACCTAACCAGTGAGCAGGGGTGGAAACGCAGCTTGCAGAGACATTTCTTTGGGAGATTTTACTGTACATCTTTCAATAGGTCAGAGGAGAGGTAATGAATCCTCAGACAGAATCTCAGTTTTTCTATGACACTCTTTATCCTGCCCTGACATTTAAGAGTGGTCTTTTCTCTATGAACCACCACTTCCTTCCTACAGCGTGGGTGTGGCTGTGCAGAGAGCTGAGCTGAGTTAAAGTGTTAATTATCACAAGCTAGGTCTCCCACTGAGTTTAAGTCTAGATTTAAGTATAGTTGTCAGGTGGCATTGAGTGTTAACATTAGAGAATGTTGGCCTATAGTAGAGCATAAGACATATTAAGGGAAGGTGAAGAGAAAGTGTTTTCTCCAGTCAATGAGCCGCAACGTAATTCCCTCAGTCTGGATCTGCAGTGATGTGTGTACTTGTGCTTCATTCCACTGACTTTGAAATGCAGGTGAAATGCTTTTTGATCTTCCCGCACCTTTCCTTCTAATGCTCAGTGGAGGAGTCTGCACTGATACATGCAGAGAAATGGTCCAACACACCTTGTTGACTGGGTCTGCCTTCATTTTATTTTGGTTCCCAACAATGTCTAACTACTCTTAACAAATATGTTGTGGCTTATAACTAGTACATTGAAAAGATAAAATGCCCCACATTAACAGGGAAGGAACAGGAAAATTAATTAAAATTAATTAATGTATAGAACAAAAACTTTGAAGCAAGACTATGTTTACTTTACTTAGGAAGTTTGCATACTGTCACTTGTGTTATTGTTGCACTAAGTTTTAGCATTTTACAATTATCCTGTCTCTTGTGGCCACAGTGGGCGCTGTCACTTTAAATACTTAATTTAAAGAGGTGGTAATTTAAAGAGGTGGTATTATGCTTTTTGGCTTTTTCCCTCTCCTTTATTGTCTTTATTTATTATATATATATTTTGTGCATGGAACAGGTTTGCAAAGTGAAAAAGCCCAAAGTCCAGCCCAAAGGGAGTTCCCCTCTCCCACTGAAAGCTCTGCTATGAACCGCTTGAAAACAGTTCGTTTGTAGTCCAGCCCTTCACTTCCTTTACTTGTAACGTCACAATGAAAATGCGTCATAAAGCATCATTTTAGGATACTAAAATGTAACCTGAAAACACGACAGACTGCTGATTGGTCAGGGGAGAATATTCACTGCATCATTATTGCGTGCGCCAGACAGAGGCAAGCAACAGAAAGTTTTATATTTTACAGTTTAGAATTTCATTAAATCCATTTCTGAGAAGTTTTGAGGTGAGAAATCAGCTGTGTAGATTTCGAATATTTACAGTTTTACAAGAAGTGATGGCAGAACAAAAATGTTGAGGAGCTCCGCAAGTGGCTGCGGGGGATGCCTGCGCCAACCCGCGGGAGGAGCGTGTGAAGCCGGCCAGCCGCCCGCTCACAGAGCCCTCTGCTCCCGCCGTCACACAGACCGCTGCAGCAACAACGGCAGAGGAAAACACAGCTGGAAGGTTTTCATACCACTTATCTTACTTTACATTCTGAGGAATGTTGAGACGTTTTAACCGTAGACTGTATATATTTTAAGAGCTGTGTGGATCGCTGGTGTGTGTGTCACATTGAACAATTACATCGTGGCAGTTGTGTGTGGCGTCGCTATGAAGACAAGCTACGTACTATCTCTGGGTACTATCTGCAATGGAAAACGGAGCAGGGCCGAGTAGAGTCGAGTCTATTGATTTGCACTATGGTAGCATTTTTCGGCAAGGCAGCATAGATCGTCAGAACACCGGCAACAGTTCAACGTTTAGTCCTAATGGTAAGATGTGGAACAATGATGTTGTGTGGTTGTGCACTGTGAGTAACTTATACATATCTGTTACGGTCGCAGTCTGAAGCGACTTTGATTTGGATCATACTACCTTGTTTCTTATGACCCGCCCTTCTCTGCTTCTGATTGGCTAGTAGTCCTTACCTGGGAACTGCGCATGTGCAACTCCCAACAAAGATTTTGTACAAGTAAGATGCATCACTCTGTAGCTCAAGAGTGGTGCATACAACACACAGGGTTAAAAGAGCAGCTGCAGCAATGTGCAGTATGAGAAAAATATGGCGTTTTTTGAAAATTAAACCATGTAAACCTGTTCTGGTACAACCCCTAATTAAGATTTTGAACCTGAAAATGAGCATAATACCACCTCTTTAAGTTTGGTTGCAATAATTCATACACACAGGAGATCCTTGATGTAAATGTGTACAATAACAATGTGAAGAAACTGCAGGGCATTACTAAAAAGGAGCACGCAAAAACTTTTTCAACACTGTAGTCATGACCACTTTAGTCTAATCTATTTCAAGTGCAAGATCTAATCCAGTTGAGTTCAAGTGAAGACCAAGTCCAAAAGACACAAAAACCTATACAGATCAAAACTAAGCATAAGCAAATCCATTTCTATACAAGACAAAGACAAAAATAAACTCGGATTAATATTATTTGGATTAAACGGTATTATATATAGGATGAACAAAGATGCAGATCTATCTGCACAGCCGCTCTGTACTGAGCTTGAGGCCAATTACAAACACTGATTCCAACAAATGAATGTTATTGTTTGTAGCCATGGGAAGAAAATAAACTAACCATTAATAAAATAATTTTGTTTTGTTGTTTTTCGATCAGAAAACATCAAGTCAACATCCACCTGTGGCTGAGATAAAAACAGGTCGGAGGCAAAACGAACAACAAAAAAAACATCTGGGACAGAGACAGTCCAAACATCAAATTCATACATTCATAAGACTAAAAAAAACTTACATTGGACACCTACTACTTGATACTATCAACCAGCAAAATTTTGTAACCATTTGAAATTCAACTGCTAGACTTTTTGAGCAGCGAATTTATTCCAGTGGCCTTTAGATAAAAATAAATGTGAACACATATTTGAAGCTATTACATGGCCACGTCTGACAGCAGGTTAGACTACAGGTGAAACTCATCAAACCAACTTCACGAAGTAAAGATATTTAGCTACTATCTGTGATTAGGCTGACCTCAGTGTTGAACTCCTTCTGTGACCTTGTGAAATCAGACAGTTGACCTGTAACTAACCCAAAGCCTATGGGCGATGGGATCTGGCTGCTGCATGATAACAGGTGACTCCTGACCTCTTTATGGCCTCCTTTGTGTTTCTCCAGGATCCGCAGGGTATAGTTGGTCCTCTGACCTTTACTGTTGAACTCCACGCGCCCCGTCAGACCATCGTACTCCACCTGACAGGCAGACGGGGAGAGTGAGGTGAGGAGGTATGAGAGAGGAAGGGAAAAGAGGAGATGGAAATTTAAGAAAATGAGAGGAAACTAGGAAAAAACAATGAGGAGAGATGGAGGCATAAGCACAGGCAAGCTTCTATATAAAACCAAAGCAAACAACTTCTCACTATCCATCATAATAAGACTAACAGGTACTAGCTACAGTGATTAGGAGGAAAGAATAGGTGCAAGACAAAAAGAAAAAAAGAGCTAAAGAGATAGAGGAAGTGTCCGAGGCTGGATCAGACAATGATGATCAGTTCTGGATCAACTTAGGAGAAAGAAACTGAGCGAGAGGCTCAGATAAAGCAGCAAAAAGAGTCAACAGCTCCCTAATAAGACTCAGAACTGCACCTCACAGCTCAGCTCTGCCCTTCCACAAGCCAGGTGCTGGCACAGTTAGCGAGATCTATGATTGATGGCACGGTGCTGAAGATGGAGCACACCATGATCTTGACTAACAAAGGAGATGTCGGGCCAGTGGGGTGAAGGCAATGAGAGATGGGACTCAGGCAGCCTTGACAACAGGTCGTCGATGAGAGAGACACACAGACGACCAGAGATGGGGGATGAAAAACGGTAACAAGAGACAGAGGTTACATGCGACATGAGATGTGGATGATAGAGAATGCAGTTGTAATGTTGTCATTCATCAATAAGTCAATCGAGGAAAAATGAATCAACTACAATAATTATAAATTGAAAATGTAGAGGTTTGGGCTATTGGTCCAACAAGACAGGCCATGTGAAGTAGGGCAGCAATAATTATCTAATAATAATTCATTGTTGACTAATTGTTTTGTCTAAAAAAAAATTCCGTTTTTTAAATGTTTTGTTTTATCTGACCAACAATCCAAAACACGATTCAGTTTTCTATGACATACAATAAAGAAAAGTGGAAAATCCTCACATTTTAGAGCCTGGAACCAGCAAATGTTTGGCATTTTTGCTTGAAAAAATTACTTAAACAATTTATCTATTATCATCGATTATAATAGTTCATCAGCAATTAATTTTTTGTTGAGATTAATTGAGTCATTGGTTGAAGATGTCACCTTATATGATTTCTGACATTTTATTGACTAAATGACTTGTAGATTCATCAAAAACTAAATATCAAAAATGAAAATAATTGTGAGTGGCAGCCCAACATATTGTGGTAATGTAAAACAGAAACATCTTGACTATGATGATAACACATGGAGCCTATATACAGAAGTGATGCTACAATGGATGTGAATATTTAAATTAACAGTAACATTAAAAATGAAATTAAACTATAACTTCAAGCTCATCTCTTACTATGTTTCTCATGATGTATGTACATGTCCATGAGAATGCATATCAGCAGGTGATTACATATTGTATTTATCAGCGTTTACCATGCGCAGGTAGTTCATAAGACTGGTCCCGTGTTGCCAGATCTGAGGTGAGGTGCAGCTGAGAGGCTTCACTCCAATTTCCTGACTGCGGTTCAATTCCCTTACCGCTCCCACCACCACATGTACCGCATCAAACATCAGCGCTGACGAGAGCTGTGGAAGGGGGGGAGGAAACAGAAGAGATATAGAGGGGGAGAAAGGCAAAAGGGGGAGGGATGGAAAGATGACGAGTCAAGGGAGAAGATGCAATGAGGAGGGAGGCAGGGAAAATAAAAGGAGAGTGAGAAGAGATGTGAGGTATGAGTAACCCAGTGGGGAGGAAACACAGATGGATACATCAATACCCATTAAATACAAGCAAAAGACTAGCTGAATCTCTTTAACTGCTCCGTGAATCAGTGTGAGGAAGAAAGCTGCTTGGAATGTTACATGGTATATAAACAAAGCTTTGAAAATCACTCCTGAATGTGCGCATGCATGAGTACTCAAATGTCAATAAGACTGACCGCGGGGCCGGGGTACGTAAGGTCACAGCCCTCCCACCAAGAAAGGTTGAGGCTCCTGATGAACTCCAAATAGAAGGGATGGGTGGTGTTAAACATGGAGAATCCCACAATGTTGGACTGCTCATCCACTATATCATCCAGTCTCAGTAGTGGGAAGTCCTAGGACAAAACATTCAGGTGAGTGACAATGTTGACAGTTTATCCAACCTTGAAAAACACTGTGAAAAGTAGAGTGTGATAAAGGAAAAGAGAGGCTACGGGGAGTGACAACATCTCTGACGGAGAGAGAAAAAGTATGTCGATAGCTAGGAAAAGGGGAAAACAGTAATACAGGGGAAAGAGAGGTTGATGGAAATTACTCCAGTAGCTTTTCACAGAAATATACACACAAGTCATGGCATATAAGGAGCAAGAGCACAACATGTACAGAGGAGGGAGAGGGGAGAAATAAATGGGGTGTAGAGTACAAAGTGACACATTAATTCAAATGGTAGAAGGGGAGGGGAGTATATCAAAGAGGCAGATGAAAACACCGGAAGCGCAGAGAAGGTGCCGGGTGGTAGAAGGAAAAGGGCGCATCACGTCTGTCATCACCTTCACCTACGACCCCTTTTTCTTCCATCCTCCTCTGCACTTCCACATCCTTGCACTGTATGTTCATTTCTCAGATGTCTCTCTCTCTTTCCCTCTCCCCATCCTTCATCCCCTCTCTCTTTTTTTTCCTCTTTCTGTCACCTCTCTCTTCTCCCTTTATTTAATACTTTCTCCGCCTTAGCACCTTTGCTCGCACATAAAGGGACAGAAGAGGAGGAGCAGGAGAGAGGAACGAGCGAAAACTGAGGAACAGGAGACAGAAGGAAGGAGGAAGGGGCAGAACTGGTGAGCTCTTACCATGGTGGTGAGGATGTACTTGTAAAATGCTGATGTCATCCCCAGCTCTGACGCCTGTAGGACAAAGAGAAAGAGAGATTGAGAGGAAAAAATAAAGAAGAGGCAGGTGGGATACAGAATGTGGAATGAGAGAGTAAGGGTAGACGTAGAAAGAATGATGGAGGGAGAGAGAGAGAGAGGGCAAAGGAGGAGAGTCATTGGGAGGCAAAGAGCGAAGAAGACAGTTGGGGGACAAAGTAGGAGAGAATATGGGGAGAAGAGGAGGACGGAGAGGAAGCATACGTTAATCACAGTTTTACATCATCAGACTAACACTAGGACATTTCGCTGAGGGCGGACAGCCGCTCCAATGTGCCCAGTGAAAACATCTCATACGCATTCAAACTGTGACTCACCACGCTGGCTATCGGCACTACAGGCCGTAACATGAATCAGAACAAGCCTGTGTAACATCTCAACCCAGCAAAAGATGTCCTTTTGTCAAATACTTTCTTAAGTGATTACTGCTAGCAGACATGCATAACTATTGTTCCCTATGCAGCTCTGGAGGGCAGAGGAGGTAAAAATATAAGTTAATTCTGTTACGACCACAAATGTGTAGCCTGTGGGGCTGTGAGAGAGTTGTTTTATTATTTTCCAGATGGTAAGCTCTGAATGCCCTTCATGACTGTAACCTGAATTTTAAAACACTAAACAACAAAATCCGAGTGGTGTACCCCAGGGGATTTGCATGTACTGTACAAGCACAACTGTGCGTACTGTACAAGTAAGAGTAACTTCATATCCTACACGTATGGGCGGACCTAAAGAATGTATTGATGTTTGAGAACTGACCTTCTTGAGGATGAGATAGGAGACAGAAGCATTGGCATCAATGATGATGGTGGCCACTTTGTCGTCACGGATCTCCTTCAGCAGCGGCGTAGGGTCCAGGTTGTCATCCAGCATCCTGATTGACAGCGTCTCCCGAGAGATGAGAAAGCGGCGGACCAGTTCCTCCAATCTCAGCAGGCCTGAGGCAGAGCCAAAGCAGAGCCGAGCCGCATATCAATGCCTGTGTCTACTGATACTGATAGTGATACTGATACTCCTTTGCGAAGGTTTTGTATTCAGTGCCATGTGTTTGTTTGTTTCTCTGTTATTTAGTAGTATATCTCCAAATGAACTGGACAGATTTTGTTGAAGCAGAGTTAGGCTATGGGCAGGGAACAACTGATCAGTTTGCACTGGAGATAGCACCACCATATGATCATTTATAAATAACTTTACATTTTACAGAAGCAAAAAACATATTCCGTATTCTTTAACATGAATCAGATTACATGTAATCTGATTCATGTTAAAGAATCCAGACCAGTGGTTCTCAAACTGGGGGGGCATAGTGCCACTGCAGGGGGTGCACAATCTACAGTCGCTTCATGCAGACATAAAGTTGAATGTGATTCATGTGGTGGCATAAAAAAAAAGGATTCTGATGCAACTATCACAACCTTTTTGGTCTTTTTGGCTATTTTGACTGTTTTGCTAACCTGAATCATGTGTTTTATTTCAATCACTTGTATTGTCATTGATTTATAAAAATGAAATCCTCTTTTGCTGGAGTCAGGGGGATTGAACTTTTTTTGTCTTTTAAAGTAGGGCATGACAGAAAAACTTTGAGAACTATTGATCTAGACAGATTTTCCACTATCTTGATTTTTTTTTCATCACTCCTGCTACAGAGACACTGACGAAAGCAAAAGTACAGATACACGATGTGAAATCAATGTGTTAAGACCATATGTATTAAAGGTTTTTTAGCTATCCACTGTGTCCGTAGATTTCACATATCACATAATAGGCAGATTTTTTCCAATCTAAACCAAATCTGGTACATAAAATATTTGGACGATCTCAAAAAAGTTGGACAATGACGGGCTTCCATGCTAGCATTGATATCACAAAACCATTATCCACATCCACTATGCAAACACAACAAGTGCATATATAAACGACAAAATCTGATGACATTTTAGCCATGTGTGGCGCTACAGCAACATGACAAAATATAACTCAGTTGGCATAACTGAGTGAGTCTAAATCCTTGTATAAAGTCCTAATATTTCCAGACATCCTTCAGGTGTCAGCTGCTGTCAGGCAATCAGCATCACAAATTCCTAAACATTTTTATTATTAATAGAATAATAAATTTAGAGGGTACTGAAGCCTTCGCTTGGCTGTTGTCTCATTCATCAATGATTGTCTTTCAGTTCTTTCAGTGATGTGTGTACTGTGAGTAAAATAGTACGTGTTCAAAAAACTGAAAACCTTAAAATGAAATTACAAAACTGGAGACGTAAGGAAGAAACAGAAAAGATAGGAAAGGGGAGCAGGACTGCAGGAGCAGAAAGAATCAAATACAGTACTTGAGACAATTCACCCACTTCAAGCAAATTCCTCTTGAAAATGAGTATAACCAATGGCAGTCAAGACTCACTTGACATCGTGCATGGAATGAGCCTTTACTAGAAAGTCTACCCTGCTGCTTCCTAATTGTAATTCTATAGTAAAGCACCCCTAGCTATGTAAATAAGTGGTGGGGCAGGCATCTGGGGGACAGAGGGGAAGGGGAGAGAGAGAAGAGGAGGAAGGGAGAGGTAGTGCACAGGGCCCTTCAGCAGGAGAAAGCCTCTGTAAGCAGTGGGGTAATCACTGAACCAGGCTAAAACTTTAATTAGTTTGAGGAAGGAGGGGGAAAAATCAATGCACTTTACAGCCTCCTCTTCTCCCCTCTCTCACACTCCACCTTTCACATATTCTCTCTCTCTCAAACATAAGCTCTAACCTATCTCGTTCGTCTTAGCCCTGTGCTCTAGTTACCTCTCTCTGTCTTTATCCATCTCGCTCTTACCGCCGCCACCATCTCCTCCTCCTTGTGCACCGTCTCTCCCTCTCGCTGTCCTTAACCTCATCCATCTCATGAAAACTGCATAATGGAATTGGGCTCAGTGACCCAGGCATAGCGAGAGAAGGATACGTCGGAAATGACCTAAAATCTCTGACTCACTCGCATTTAACAGAATATCTATGGACTGCTACTTGCACGGGCTAAAGAGGAAAAAATTTGATTAACAGCATTAACATGCTGTTGCCAAAATGAACCGTTTCTAAATACGTTACTTAATTAGGATGTGTGCATGGTGGGTGTCAATGAAATGTGAGACTTTACACATTACTCGCCTCACTGGCAAAAAAGAGAGAAGGTCTATTTCTCTTGAACACACCACTCTACACTGGGGTAAACAAGATGAATAAAACAAGTGGGCTGGTGGTAAACATTGTCTGATGTTGAACCACTGCAGCACCAAAACAGAGCTGCACACACAGACACACAATCATATTAGTACCCCACTCACACATGTATGGACATACAGTACACTCAGGGGCAACACGCATGTATGCATAAACCGGCACTCAAACACACAAACATGTACTAAAAAAGTGAACCAAGCACACAGGAAAAAAGTATATCAAACACACACACTATGCCACACACACCCACACAACTGTTCGGAGTGTGAAACAAGCCTGTTGAGTGGCAGTTAGCACCTATTCTGCAGCCATGGCAACCAGCTCCATGGCGATAGATAGCGCAGCCAAGTGGGTCAGAGTCTGCGAGTGTGATAACCTTGTATAGATCACCTTCAAGCCAAATATATTACACATATGCACCCCTCAGTCTCTATACCAGTAAAAGCTGCATCCTTTGGCCCAGACGGTACCTATCAGGCTATCTGTAGCCTCTAATTCCTATGAGAGGAAAAGACCGGTGAAAGACAAGGCTCTTATCTACCCATTCAACTGATGATCAAAACTGGAAAAAGATGTCTGATGCAATTTCAAAACTCTTTCAGTTCAATGAAGTCCACAAGAAATTCAGCTTACTCTCAGGAAACTGCAGGGAGGATGGTTAACTGCAGGGGAGATAATGAAAGCATCTCAATGATTGAATACATTTTTCATAATGTCACAGCTTTTTGTTTGTCAAAATCTACCCTTTTTACGCTGCCTTGAGACTTCAACGGTCCCACTTATTCTTTATGGAATTGCCCTTCAGTTCTTCCAGGGTTCTGCTTGGCTGGCGTGAGCAGTCAACAGCTGCACAACAACTCATCCCAGCTCAGTTGCACTCAGGAATGGACAGAAAGTCAGGAAGAGTTAGGATTTTGACACCTCCTACAGCACAGAGTATATTCTGTCTTCACAAAGCTTTGTTTGAACACTACAGCCACAATCCGACCAAGCCCCTTAATTCCTGCAACTCATGATAGTTCAGTGCATAATAAATCAATAACGCACTCTTTCAAAATGAAAATAAAGAGGGCTAGTGACTAAGCCCCGAATCCCCTGTGATGTTAAAGCTCCTGGCAAGTTAAATCAAAGTTCTTTCAATACTGGAAAGCATTTCAAACTTGAATATTTATTAAATTTGTTTGGCCTAACAACCCTCTGAGGTGGATAAGAGTGTGCAAGAGCATGAGTAATACATAGGAAGGCTGCAGCATGAGCCATGTTCTGAACTCTGACAACAGACAGAACTTGACCAGACTGTCAAAATGAGTGCCTAACAGTGCAAAACAGTCATATCCGCCTAAAGAGTGTGAATGTGCCAACACTCCCACAGAGAGATTTGCATGCACACACGGAATCACACACATATACATCGTGAATAAGCTTGCAAGAACACAACCGGTGCATTTACACCCACCTAAACACAAACACAGTCACGCAGTCACACATAATGTACTGTATAACCATAAGACAGGCTGCATGTGTACTCACACTCAGCCTTGGCGCACACCAGGCTGGCTGAGGGGTAACTGAACGAGCGCAAAATGGCTCCTATGGCCAGGCTCAGGTCCTCGTTGCTAGGGTACAGAGTGACAGAGGCAAAGCGCAGGTACGGCAAGCGGGGAGTTTCCTCCGGACCAATCTTTACATGAGGGATCTGACAGAAGGAGAGAGGAGAGGGGAGGAGAGAGAAACAGGATAAGCAAATGTGTCATGATTAACTCCCCTCCAAACACACTCAACGGGGAAAAAACGTGAAAAAGATCCATTAGAGAGGCTACAGGATGAAAAGAGAGATAAGAAAGATGGCAGAGAATAGAGCGACGTAAGGATAAAAGGCTATGGGAGGAAAGGAGACAACAGCTGGAAGAAGTGCATGATGGTTAATTCTAAAAGAAGAAATTCAATGGGCAAGGAAAGCTAATTCCCTAGATACATTCGTCATGACATGTATGTGGGTAGGAGAGAAAGTGGTATGTGATGTTTGTACGCACATGACGCACAGATTTGCACATATTTTTGTGTGTGCTTGTGGTTGTGTTTATCTTCCACACTCACCTCCTTCTCTCCACATATATGACTGACAGTAGAGCCGGAGGCGGGGCTGGAGGCGGGACCTATCACAGAGACGACGCCTTTGGGTAGAATCTGACACACTGAAAGGAAAAAAAGGAAAATAAACACTGAATATGCAGCCACACACCTTTCCTCTGCTTCGTGTTTGATGGCAGCGCAGAGTTGGCATAAAGTAGGCGATGCAGTCAGGGGAAAGTGTAAAACTCACAGGATGCATTATAATTCCAGTTTAATCACTGATTCTATTTTACAATCTGTCTCATAATGACCTGATTTATCGTGAGATAAATATTCCAAGGATTACAGCAGGGCAAGCCAGAGGTTGCCTGCTGTTATTATTCACTGTTTAAACAGTCACTTTTAATGATTTGAATGATTTATAAGACATTTTGCTATAATGATATCTCTGGCATAATACTAACAGATTGGTGGTCGCCTTCAATTAACAAAATGCTCAAGGAAACGCCATCTCTGATACAGTACACAGTCTCAAGCATAGATTTCACTATTCAGAACACCCACGTGACAACAAATGTATCCACTATAGTCATATATCCAGGACTTTAAAAAAATACATTGTGTGATACATTTATGTTAACATTTTATGTATATTACGTTTTTTTATTTAAGGCAGTTACCATGGTTACCTTAATATTCTGTTTTTGGTTCATTGTTTTTGTTGGTCTTTGGTTCAATTCCAGCCAGTGACCTTTGGAGCTTGCCATACTCCTCTCTCTCCTTGTAATGTAAAATCTGTAAAAATGTTAAAATTATTTTTAAATGTCTCATGAACAAGCCATGTAACTATTAATTTTTTTTTTTTACCACTCCTGCTCCTTTACGTGTGAGTGCCAGAAGATTGCTTCATTGCACATATTTGCACGAAACGTCTACTGTTGAGTAGCAGGTTATGTTCATTGTCTGTCTTGTACTTGAGACATTGACGAGACATTAAAAGAAACCAGGAGATGCTTAAATCCAGGGTAGGTAATGTTGGAGAAACTAACAAGAGATGGCTAGTTTTTGAAAGTATCCAACTAAAAAATCCGTCTGCCGTTGGTCCCTGGGCACTGCACAGTCGCTACCCACTGCTCCTAATTAAGATGGGTTAAATGCAGAGAACAAATTTCGCATACACTTTGTACTAGGTATAATTGTATATGTGACAATAAAAGTTGATTTGATTTGTAGCTAAGCTAACTATCCATTATAACCATGGTATCAATCTTCTCATCTAATTCTCAGCTAGAAAGTAAAAGAGTGTATTTCCCAAAACGTTAAACAATTCCTTTCATCCACAATTGACCAGTATCTATAACATATAGAAGTTTGACCATGTTAAGTTCTCAGGGGCTACATCCTTTAGCATACAGAAATACTTTCTTTGTGCAGTATCTTTTGGATTTGCAGTGTGTAGTGTAGTATTTTATTGACAATGTTTTCTTTCACAGAAACAGCAGAAATGAGGCTGGTGACTTAACTGTGTTATTCAGATAGTCATAAAGCACTTTTCTTGCTGGTATATTTGGTTGGTATTTTAAATCATCCCAATTAGTCCTCCTCAGTCCTTGCCATGCCTGTGTGTTGTGTGTGTGTGTGTGTGTGTGTGTTTGCGTGTATATGTGTGCCCGAGCATACATGCTCACACTGTGACAATCTGAGAGAGAGATGTGTGTGCGTGCATGTGTAAATGCCTGTGTGAGCGGGTATGTGCAATTGTTTGTGTGCAATTGGGTGCGTGCAAGCGTGCCTCAGACAGCCGTAGCTGTAAGATGATGAGCTCTCTGATCCAGAGACCAAAAAACGCTGCAAGCAAACAAGCCTGTCAGAGTCTCCTGCCCATCGGTCAAGGACACACACACACACACACACACACACACACACACACATACATACACACACACACACACACACACACATAACTCAAGCATGCACATATGTACACAACCCTTCTCAAGCACACATAGACATTTTGCCAGTAGCTTGTGGCAGGGTCAATGACCTATTCGAATAGGAGCAGGGAGTCTCTGTCTCCTCTGTGACTGGATTCAGCACTTCTTCTGTCTTTACAGACACCAAACATTCTGTTTTAACTCTGTATATCAATATAAATTTCATGGATTTTCTGTAGTTTGGTGTAGCTTTCTGTTGGCCTGCACCGCTGATCTGTATTAGTATTTGATGATTTGTTTTTGTCGTGGCCTGCACAGTCGACAGTGCCAGCTGTTACTGGAGGGCACCGGCCCTCTGTTTTTAATGAGACAGACTTACTGGCCCATTACTGGTCTCCAACGAGATGTAAATTAATCAGCACAAGCCCTTACTGGTTCCTTATCACATGAAAGCAGTAGGGTTGTCATCATTTGAGGTTTTTGAAAAATAAAAGCACCCTTTTTAAGTCTTTTGGAATAAAATGAAACCTGCAGTATTTAGTAGACTACTGTTCTTTTCTACTCTGTACTGGTTACTATTAATATTAATTTTCCACATTAATAATAATATCTACTGGTATATTTAGTGGTCACATTTTGCCTGTGCTGTTTAGAAACTCTATGGCCTATCGGACTGTATTGGATACAGGTTTTATTGCTGTTTGTCAATCTGCTATACTGGTCTTCCTTGGTGTGCATCGGCTCCACTCACTGGTGTCAGTAGTGTCATACTGGGAGTCTTTTTGCAGCTCATATATGTCCACCTCCACTCGGGCTCGGGACGGACCCTCCATTATGCTGTTGATGTTCTCCCTGGCCAGGGCCAGCGCCAGCCGCTCCCCACGCCCACACACAGACTGGTCATCCAGGATTGCCGCTATAGAAGCAGAGAGGGAAAGAGAGATAGGTGAAGCAGAGAGAAGGACATGGGTATGAAGATGATGGACAGTGAGGACAATGTTGTCCGTGCTCATGTGTGGGAGGGAATGTGTATTGGGAAGAAGAGTGGGGTTGACACGGGGATCACAACCACAGATTGTTGAAGGAATTAAGGGATTTGTCTTTGTTCAAATTAGTAAGTAATTTGAAATCCAAACAATATCAGAAGTTAAAGCCACCCTCCAGTGTATTTTGACATTTCTATGATATTTCATATTTTTCTGAGTCATTTCCTTGCAATGTTGATTACCCACATAGTTCATATTTTTTGACAAATAGCTTAATTTTGTGCTCAATGTTGCAAAAATTGCTTAGTTGTTAAAACAGGGTGGTAACGTATGACTATAGTAATTCAATAAGTCATACGTCATTCTCCAGGCTTGCGCAGGCGCACTGTCATGCCTCGTTAAAAAACTGTCACGCCGTCAGCGCATCAAACCGATAAACATCGTTGTGAGCTAGCTAACAAATTTATCATGTCATTTACTTAGAACTTACAGTATGTTCATTATGGCATCTGTGCGTGCGGTGTTGGAGGATAGATGACAGAAAACGCGTCGCACTTTCACCTTCCACCGTCTTATATAGAGTCTGCAACATGCATTTTACTGACGGCCGTTTTACCAATGCATTGGCGGAGGCCCCCTCTCCCTCCCCACAACCCCGTGGTAATGTAAGCGCACCATAAAACGTAGTGAGAGTTATCCTGTGCAGTGCGTAAAAGGACCATCGACTGTATGATTGATAACAGCTGATAGGCCACATTAGTTTATATCATGGGTAAGTAATAGCTACTCCTGCCAGACAGTAAAGTGTACTAAACTTTACAGTGTAGTGATGTTAACAAAGCATATCGTTAGTGAACACTCCAGCCAGGCAGTTTTTGGTTGTCATGGTAATTGATTACATTCGACTATCAACCACACCCCCATTCTCTGTTTGAGAAAGAACATTAACCAAAACTGGCTGGAGGGGGCTTTAAAGGAAAAGTTTGACATTATGGGGAATATATTATATATTATATATTCTTGCAGAGATGAGATAATCAATTCCAGTCTACCAACTAGCTGTTTCCCCCAATTCAAATTTTTATGCTATGCTAAGCTAACCATCTCTTGACTCTTAGCTTAATATTGAACAGACAGAAATTAGAATGGCATCTGATCTAACTCTTGCTAAAAAAGGTATTGCCCAAAATTTCAAAATAGTCCTTTAAAGATGGGCGCATTCTTACTGAGAATGAGCATGACTGAGAATTTAACTTCAAGAAACTAAATCACTAGTGCAAACATTTATACAAAGGCGGGTCACATATGATTGGTTCAGCTTGTGACTGCAGTTTGTACAATAAAATATTGATTGTCAGACCCTTTTCATCCAGTGGCTGACAAATGCTGCTAATTGGCATTAGGCACTATGTTTCCCAGTTTTGTTGTGGTGTTTATAGTTGTGATAAAGTTGCTTCAAAGCTCCAGTCCTTTAGTCTATGATCTGTCAATTATTTTGTCAAACCTCTGTGTACATGAGCTGTTTTGGTCTCTGCTTACATGCTTACAGAAAATGTCCATTTCAAGTATTTGATACTTACACCTAAATCCAAAACATCCAGTAATATTGAAAAGATCAAACAGTAGAATTACTCCAAAAAAAAAGCATCATCGCAGGTGTCAGACAGCTCTTTCAGCACCAGATGAAGCCTTTTTTAGATAATCTTATTCTAACACCGACATACTTACAGTAATTCAAAAAGAATGATCTATAATTCTGCTAAGATTGCATCTGCCAATATTTTAACTGTGTTAAACTTTAAACAGTTTGGACTAGGGATGCGTATCGCTACTCGATACCTTTATGGTATTGACCAAAACAGCCCAGCAGAATCGCAACGTCTCCAGTCAAACCAGTACTTCAATAGATAATTTTTGTAACCAGATCACAGCAAAAAATGACTCTTTGTTTTGCTTGCAGCCAAACACACAAGCAACACACCAAAGAAAGAGCATGCCTTTTTTTCCTTAAACTGTATTAAAAAAAGGCCTGCGCCCACTGAGTCCATGCGTGATTTTAATAGCCACTCACCTTTGGCTGCGGTCTCAGACATGTTCGTCACTGTTGCAAGTTTTTAACTACAAGCTTGGATTTCCATTGGTTTCATCTTCTGGTGTCATTTAACACTTCTCTGTACATTTTTATTTGCTATTCACATCATCTTCAGATGTAGTCTGTGTTTCTTTCAGTTGGACATGCAGATTCTCTTTTCCTCTGTTTGCTTCTTTAGTCTTTGGTATAGTTTAGTGACTTGGTTAAACAGACTCCTTACTCATACTTGTGACTGTAAGTTTTGGAGGTTCACCACTCATGCAACTCACCAATAAAGGAAAAAGCACTTGCGGAGATCTTTCAATTCAATTTATTGATTGAAAGTTAACAAAACTTTAAATTTGTTTCCCACAACTTATTTGGTCACTAAACTATTTCACTCCTCCTCTCTCATTCAAATATAAAACAATTCGCAAGCTGTAGTCTTTTTCCGCTTATGATACTACCCTTGAGGATGAACTAATTAGGATGAGGAGCAATCTGATACAATTTCCCAATACTTTTATGTAACAGTTGTTCGAAACAAAAAAAAAGAAAAAAGATAACCTTGCTTGTCCATAACAACAATAAAAATAATAATAGGCTACCAATCAACTACTAT
This sequence comes from Micropterus salmoides, assembly GCF_014851395.1. NCBI lineage: Eukaryota > Metazoa > Chordata > Actinopteri > Centrarchiformes > Centrarchidae > Micropterus > Micropterus salmoides. The sequence continues at coordinate 13,558,293 of NW_024040152.1, forward strand.
GGCATCAACAGGTGGCATTTTATGCAAGGTATTGAATAAAGTATTCTATTGGTATTGGTATCACTTTAAGGGTACTGGTTTTGGTACTGGTAGCATAAAATTTTAAACTTTACCCAACCCTAGTTTTTAGACAAATTTGGCTTCTATATAATTTGCTGTCTCTCGTATTGTGCTGACCAAAGTGGCAAAACCCACTTTGAGACACCAAAGCAGACTAAAAATAAACCACGAAAAGTATTTTAAGAAACTTTATGGTCCAGGTGTTTTAGGGATGGAGAGACGGCTAGCCACTCACCCATGCGGACAGAGGAGAGCAAGGGGGCCTGACTGAGGGAACGTGGCGGCATGGTGATTAGCAGGAAGCCGAGGAAGTGTATTGACAGCAGCAGTGCTGGCAGAGCCGGCATCTTCTACCGCTCCTCATGGAGAATGGTCTGCTGGCTGCCTGTACCACCACCTGCAGGAGCGGATGACATGCTGCATATTACTGGACACAATCATTCTCCAGGCACAAGATGTCTCTCTTTAAATTGTCATCCTGCAGCTATATCTTCAGTTTGCTCTGTCATTTCCATGTAACGGAAGCACCTGCAATTTGACAGCACATACAATAGACTTTCATGAAGATGTTCATATCACAGAGGAAGCGCAGTCCCATGCATACTCCTTGTCTAATAAAATACAGTACGCACATCTCTATTCATGTCTCCTGTGGAAAGTCTGCTGTTTAGAAGTGACAGGACTCAGCCTTGAAGAGCTCTCCACGGGTTTAGAGACAACACACGCGCAACAACTGCCACACATGTCACCGCACATTCACTCATACACATCTACACTGTACGTACACACGCATACATTTAAAGGAACTGATGCACGGTCGCTTACTAGAAACACTTACTGAACACATACACACAGAGGGAGAGACTCACAAGTACAAAGACAGCAGCCTTGAATACACACACAAACCATATACTATACACCCACACACGCCTGGTCCCACTTAGAAATTTTTCATAACCTAACCCTCAACCCCCACTTCTACACAGACACAAACACAGGACAAATGCACACAAAGAGAACTCAGCAACCCTCTCCAGGAGTGACAAAGCCTTGCTCTGACTGACAACATGACAAAGCTGGAGAAGGGAGGGATGAAGACAGGGGAAAGGAGAAGGAGTGTCGAATGACAGACACGCGGAGAGGATGAGGGAAGGGGAAGGGTGAGGTTGGTGATGGCGGCCGGTGTTGTTGACCTGAGAATGTTTCAAACACCTAGTTCACCAGTCTGAGCTTTAGACAGATCTGACAAACAGCTGAAAGAGTCGGCTCACGGTCCTCTATTGACCCTTTATGCTGTAAACGGGGGCGCTGGAGTGGTGGAAGGCTGACCTTTGACCCAAGTGCATGAGATGATGTTAATGAGTTGGCATTGTGAGTTTGTGCATACACTATGTGTACATCAAAGAGGCAGATGATGTAGATGTGTGTTGAAAGAACATTCCTCACACCCCCATCCTTTTTTTCTCCAGCCTGTTCAATTTGGGATCTTCATTTAATCTTTTTTTTTCCCACGTTCACCTTTCGAACACCTGTTCAGCTTTGATGTTTAAAGCACTTAAAACTTTTGCATCCCTCTTTGTGTCTCATAAACCAAACTATACTACCCCTTTTCTCCTTTTGTTTCTTAGTCTCTATACAATTACTGACCTTTTCTTTCTGCCAAGCTTTACGCATCTTTCATTCTCAGATTTGTTGTGTCAAAGGGTGGGCAGGCTTGTGTGCAAACATGTTTGTAATACCAATAGCATGCGCCATACTGTGCAGATGGCTGTGTTGCTCTCATTATAGTCACCGCAGCTCAAAGTGAATCGAAGCAGGGCTTATACGAGGCCATCGTATGTGTGAACCAACATAAACTAACAGGCACACAGTGGGAGACGTTTTTTTACCCCCACCCATTGTTTTCAATAAATCATTCTTGTTTTATGTCACATTAAATATGCCAATAAATAATCACTGCATCAAAAAGTAAATAGTTCTACGCTGCATATTTGTGTGCATGTGTATAATGGTGTACATGTAAAACGAGTCATTTGATACAGTGAGATCACTACGGCATACAGCTGTGTGACAGCAGTGTGCTGCTGACTATTCCTACTGTATTAGGTTTGCTTCCCACACCAGTGGTCTCTTTGTCAATTTACTCTTCACCAAAATGTGTGTGAGGTGTACAGACCTGTGTGTTTATTCCAGAACATGTATGGGCATGCGCTCTCCTTGTGTGAGTGTGATGGTGTATTGATCGAGCCCAGCTGAAGTGGCAGGCCCTCAGGTGCAGTCAATCAAAACAATGGGGAACCTATCATGGGAGCACTGCATTTCACAGGAGCCATCTGATTGGCTATTACCAAGAAGCAGATTGCCATGATGACGAATAAGATCCTAACAGAGGCTATGCCTTCATCAATGATGGGATGGAACCGGTGCTATTTCATTGTTATTGAGAGCTATTGACAGGATTAGACAGGGAAGATTACAGCATCTAAACTCCAAGGAGAAGAAGAGAGGGGAGGGAGGAATGAGATGGAAAGCTGTGATAGAAGTAAGGAGAGTGATAGAAAAAAAGAAGCAAAGGGAATGGGCTGGGGACGATGGGGAATAAAAGAACAAAATTGAATACAGAGAGAAGAGATTGGAAAGTGTTTCTTTCTGCAGAAAGAGACGCAGAGCAGGATAGAGACAGAAAGACAGAAGAGCAGTGGTGGAGAGTAAAGTACATTTACTCAAGTGCTGTACTTTCTACAATATAATTTTGAGGTACTTGTTCTATACTTGAGTCTTGTTAATGTTATGTTACTTTTTACTTTCAATACATTTGAAAGGGAAATATTGTAGTACATTAAGTAAAAATAGTTCCACCTCACCTAGCTGCAGCATTAAAACGCTGCTTATACTGTATATTACTATAATTCATCATTAAATGTACTCCAAAATAAGTATAATAAAATATATTGGGGACATTCTGTACTGTCAGTGCAGTTAAACTGTTTCTCACATTGTGTTGCTTTTTATCACCAATGACAAATTTCCAACTCATCGCTGCTCTCTGTATCATAATTTGGATGGACTTCCTTACTGACAAGAAGGAATAATAATATCACAATATTCATCTCTAAAACTCCGCTGCTAAAGCTTCCAAACCACCTCACATATACACATATTCTCTCTCTACAACTTAATTTTTTAAAATCTTGTAACAACATTACATGATCCAGTAACTACTTAAACTTAGATATCTCATATGTACAGTATGTACTAACCTAGACGCACCCTTTGCATAAAATGCGTGCTTTTTAAAGCTTTACTATCCAATGTCTTTTCATGGCTCTATTTGTCATTTGATTTTTAGTTAAAACAGTACTTTAGATGCGTTGTTCTTGTTTGGAGGTTGAGTGGTTACCTGACCATTAATGTTTCATGTTCTCTTAAAAAAAGATCTTGATTTCAGTGAGATCACCTGATTAAAGTTGCTTGAAAGGGTCCATTTTGCATGTGAACTTTTGAATACGGAGAATAACAGCATTTTTAAATTGTGACATTAGTGATTTTTCCTCTTCCACCACTGCAGGAGAGTGAAAGAAAGCAAGTAGCTATAATGTGGTAGTAGAGGGTGGAGTGAGACAGATACAGTCAGGGAGGAAGAGGTACGAAATACTATTACCGTGTTTAATCTACGAGGGCTGTGTGTCTGGCTGTTGTACGTGCTCTGTTGGTGTAGTACATGAGTCCCTGTAGCAGTTGGGTGTCAGTCTGCAGGGAGCATGAGCAGCGAGAGGCCCGAGCAGAGCCAGACTAGTCTGAGCTGTGCAGAAAACACGGCTTCTAGCCCCCCTACGCTCGCTTTCATTCTGCACCCTGCTGTAAGTCACCTCGCATGCTGGCACCACTGAGAAATACACAAAAGCAAAAATACATAAATATCCTGACTCGCTGTGTGTGTGTGTGTGTGTGTGTGTGTGTGTGTGTGTGTGTGTGTGTGTGTGTGTGTGTGTGTGTGTGCAGGAGAGAGTATAAAAGAGAATGAGAGAGAGGACATTCATCCCAGCTGGAGATTTAGCTGTTTGGTGCATGCATTCATCTTAATGTGTGTGTGTGTGTGTGTGTGTGTGTGTGTGTGTGTGTGTGTGTGTGTGCGCGCTTGCATGTGTGCACGTGTGTGTGTGTGTGTGTGCTGGAGACTTAGCGGCTTGCTTATAGTGTCTGCAGTGCCTATTATGAAAGAGAAAACCGTAAAATCAGAGATCTTAATTATCTAGAGAGAGCATGAGGGAGAAGAGGGAGGGGGGTGGAACGAGGGGAAGCAAAGGAATCGCCAGAGTGGGATGGAGGAAAGGAGAGGGTAGATATGGAGAAAATAAGAAAAAGAGGGAACGCTATCTCACCTCACACCCCCAGGCAGTTGGGGAGAGGAACGGAGACTTAGGCAGAGGAAGCAGGGTGAGCGATAGCAGGGGAGGGGTGGAAGAAGAGAGGGATGCGGAGAAAGACAACAAGAACTCAGATGGAGAAAACCCGCTTGGGGGGAGGGGGGCGGTGAGGAGAAGGAGAGTGTTGGTGGGTGGACTGGCAAATCATTTGTTTTTCCCCTTCTGCCTTATTGTATGACACAAGAAAATCTGACAGTTATCATAATGAAAGGATGAATCATTCCCATAATTGAATTTCCAAGTGGAACGGCTTCAGCAGCTGTGGATTTAAGAAGACTGTACCGACAGCCATTGCAGGGACAGAAGTGTTATTTTGCTCATTCTTCTCACAATTAATAGTCATTGTTGACTAGAGAGGGGCTGTTGCAGACAGCTGGTCTGCTGTCCCTGAATGAGCACGGTCAGGACTTTTCAGAGCATTTGGTAACCCCCAGATAATAAAGATGAGCTGGGAGGTTGGTTTGGTGTGTGTGTGTGTGTGTGTGTGTGTATAAGCAGTGTCAGTGGGAGTGGAAAAATACCAAGGACCCTTTGCTCACCCCTTTAGGCTTTTTGTAGGATTAAGTGTTTAGTACTTTGTGTCTGCGTCTAATATTAAAGCAGCAGGACATGTTCTTGGTTGCATTGACTCAGCATTTTCACTTTGCACCCATTCACACTTGTCCTCTCCTCTAACATGTACCTCTCTAATCTCGCCATCTCTGCCTTTCTCTTCTATCTTACCTTTGTCCTCCTCTCTATACCACTGACTCTCTTATCTCTTATCCCTTTTGTTTCAGCATTTATGGGTTTTTTTGTGGATTATTACCCTCACCTTTCCTTCTTATAGCCATTCTCAGTATTACCGTCTTTTGAGAGTCCTGGATTTGGAGCATGCCAAACTTGAAGGTGAGGTTCAACATTTTGAGCAAATATCACTTATTCATGTAGTGTTGACTACCAGGAATCTGGTACGTATATTTTAAATTAGATTTTTGAAAATGTTTACTTGAGTGCAAAATGTTGGATAAAAGGTTACTTTAGCTCGCCTATATGGAATAAAAAAAACAATAACATGGACAGCAATAATAAATACTGCAATTCCATAAAACGACCTTGTGAAGCCTATAGTGCTGAATGTGTGTTTCAGAGAAGAGTTCCTCTAGTAACTAGCAACTAGTAATTTGAATCAACAGCTCTCAGACCAAGAGGCGTTCACCCCCACGCTACATCCAGTGACAATTGTTTTTAACATGCAGTGCAAATAATGTCTTCTATTCAGGTGAGGCAACTAAATCCCTTGATTTAAGGTTAGGGAAAGATTGTGGTTACATTTTTTTTTAAAAGCAAACACTGAATGTTGTATTGACAGAAATTGTAAAAACCAGCTTCCCACTTTGCTACATAAAATATTACACTACTCCCTGAGTTGTTACCATATGATTGGCGCCAAACATTGGCAATTATAGCCGCAACAATTAATCGATTAATCGATAAGTTGTCTACTATTCTATTAAAGTAATCGCCAACTTTTGATAACAGATTAATCAGGGGGTTTCCCATGGACAAAATAAGACATTTGAGCACGTCACTGATCGACATTTTATAGACCAAACAACTAATCAATTCATCAAGAAAATAATAAACAGATTAACCGACAATGTAAATAATCGTTAGTTGCAAAAGATATTGACAAACATTAATTCCAAACCACAAGTGTTTTATGTAAGCACACAAGGTCAAACGCAGATCCGACCGGGATCAAAACGTTGTCTACTCCAATCACTAAGTGTGCAGATGTAACTTCATCACTGCTGATCTCCAATAGCCTCACACCCACAAGTAATGTGCAAATAATTACACTCTTTTAAATTTGTAGAATAAACATTAGTTGCAACCCTAATTAGACGTTCAACAACATATACTATCATATATACACAACCAAAGTAACTAGTCTCCAGCTTTCCGTCTCACTGTTACGCCCACCCACTTCCTATATGTTTTCACCTTGTCCTCCCTCAGCAGGACTGCAGACACTTTGATCTCTCATTTTCAGCCATTCTGTCCTCTCTCTCTCTCTCTCTCTTCCTGCCTCTCTCTCCATCCTCCCCCACCTCTGTATCTCTTCTCACTCAGCCTCTATCTATTTTGTCTCTCTTCCTCAGGAACACTCTATACCCCTGTCACTTGACTGACCTCTCTCTCTCTTCTCTCTCCCTATCTTAGCTCTCACCGGTCTCTTCAATCTCGACAGTGCACTTTCTCTGTTACAGCACCCCCCCCAAACCCCGTACTCCCCCTCTGTCTCTGTTCATTGGACATGGATAAATTCTTCCCAGTGTTCTCCTTGACAAAGAGGCCCTCAGTCAGTGACACCGCCTGCTTGGGGAACCACAGTGCTCCTGTGACACTGTCACATCCGAGTATGTCACGCACAAACATACACACACATAAACACACAAGCATCCACTTGCTGCACACACATGCACCAACTCTCGAGGAAGGTTCAAAGAACATTGTGTGCCCGCTTGCTTATGCATAAGCGCATGCCTTTTTGTCTCTGCATCTGCGTCCAGATGCATGCTTGCGTATTATGTGTTTGTATGTGCCAGCGGTGAGTTTGCATTTCAGCCTTCCTGCATGCACATGTACCACCTGCTGTTCAGATCAGCATGTTTGGAAAGGGGTGAAGCTCAGTGCACTGCTTTCCCCAGGAGTTGTTTAAAAAAGATGTGCTGTTCAGTGTCACTAGCTGTCGACGTAGGTCCCACTTGTTGCAGCTGTGGCTTATGTAAGCACAGCAGTTTAATCACAATTAGGAAGCTCTCCTTGAACTCACTTGCCCCCTGGCTTGTTTGGAGAGCTAAAATTTGCATTCAGAACAAAGCCTTGGAAATATAAGAGTGATATTATTCCACACAGCGCTGCGAAGAGAACAGTGTCTGAGAGAATAAAGCGCTGTCAATCTAAATCAGTGTTAGCTACCAGGTGGACGTCACAGTGAATGTTTTAACTTTCATCATAAATGACTGGTATGGGTTTATTTATTGTTACATACTTTATTTTACTTTTTATAATCCCATTGTTGGATTATAAATCGGCTGTGTTTTGAATCTTTTCAAAATGTTTTGCTCTTTTTCGCAATTGTCTTTTTCCCCAACTACTGCTCATAATGGAGAACTGGCCATCCGAGGAGGAGGGATGTCTTTTTGAATTGCCTCTCCTGAGGCTTCTTTCAATATTTTTCACTTATGTGCTAAAGTTTTTTTTGTGTGAGTGAATAGTATTTTTATTTCCATCTTCTAAGAAAACGTAGCACCAATGGTGTGAGCATGTGAAGCCCACTGAGACATTTGGATGTTATATTTGGTTATACAAAATAAATCTGACTTGACTTCAGGACCTTGTATTAACACGGAGATCTTCCTTGAGTTTCATCTGACTAGTGATGCAGAATGTTTCTGGGACACAGTGTAACATCATGAAAGCATTTCAGAGTCACAAGTTTAGTTGTTCGATCAGTCAGAGCACAAAGGCTTCACAACACAGAGATGTTTGTGAATCACTTGAAGCTGGTGAGGGAACATTGCTTTAAAATAACAGCTATTTACAGTGAACATGAAATAGAAAGTAGAAACAGCGATGCTATATGCTGTGAGACAGACAAAGGTAGAGTGTTTGCCTTCGCACTGCCGTAGCTCTGTGATGAACCGATGAACCGACTCCACACAGCTCTCCCACTTAGACACCCACGCGCCGTACACGCACACACAACAGATACATGGAGATGTACACAAACATATCCAACATATTCGCCTTCATGCACACATGCGCACAGTCACACACACACATACACAGGTTGTGGATTAAATGACTCAGATGGCATTTGCTCTCTCTGTCTCTCTCTCTCCCTCTCTCTCTCTCATTGTCAGGTTTTGCTGCCGTGGCAACAGAGTCGAGGATGAGATGAGGAGGGAGTGGGAGTGGGGAGGAGTGTGGGGGAGAAGGGGGGAGAGAGAGAGAGAGAGAGAGAGAGAGAGAGGATTGGGCCCCTGTTATGGAACAGGTAAATGAGAGATCGGGAAGTCAGAGCCCACTGGTCATGTGAGGCGGGGCGTCGTCACTGCTGCAGTGTGTGTTTTTCTGTGTGTGTGTGTGTGTGTGTGTGCGTGATTGACTATGCTGTAACAGTGAGAGGCAGAAACACAAGGAATGTGTTTTTGCTACGTGACTGGGAACAAGTGTGACTCGGTGTGTGCGCTGCATGACTAGGACATGTTGTATGTCCACTCAGATCGTTGTATAATTCTGTCACCCATGACTACGTCTAAAATTGGTCATCTGGACATCAGGACGAGCCAGCATACTATCAGTGCTGATAGAGAGGAACTGGGAGGAGAGGAGAAAAAGAGAAAACACGAAAGGGGCAACCGAGTGCTGTGAAAGCGCTCTTGTGATTAAAGTTTACATATGGGGCTTCTGGTTTGTGTTTTCGTCTTTACTAATTTGCTCTGCAGAAAGCAGCATGCTCAAACTTGGTTTGTTTTCAGCTGCTCCGGGCAAGAGACAAATTCTCTCTGACTGCACTTCTCAGCCTCAGTTCAACATCTGAAAAGGATTCACTTGCAACTATGCAAAGTAACTTTGCAAAGACCAAAATATGTAGGGCAAGCCACTGTTCTTGTTCAGGTGAGGAATGATCGTGCTGTCTTGTAGTGTTAAATGGTCGAGTATTAATGTAGAATGCCAGGATTAAAAATCATGTCGAAAAACAAAATGTTACATCATCTTTTTTTTCAGAGGATTTCTACCAGCTCCTTCATTTAATTCACTTCACAAAGAGAAATGTGTGAGAAATCAGTTTCTCTGCTCAAGGAAAGTGTGCATGGATGTGTAATAAATGAACAAGACTTGAATCATCTCTAAGTTAGATGCAGTGTATTTTTATGATCGCTGCAGGTGTGATGAAAGGCTTGACAATATAAAAACATCATTATGAATTTCCAGCAACTGTCTTTATGTGAGGAGACATTTAAGTTGATCATTTAAATGACCAGACAAGGTGATGATATCAAATTAACAACAGCATAAGCACAGTGTTTTATTATTTTTAAGTACTTGCCACTGAATCAAAGCCCTCTTCACACTTGTTAATCGGTTACTGTAATACATGTGTAAGTTATGTAGGCGCCAGGGAGTGGATGAAAAAATAATTTAATTTAATGAAAACAAATGTAGTAATTATTTTGTTTACTTCATGTTTCTTCGGCTGACACCGTGTTTAGGATTGTGCCTTGGGATAAATGCATAAAAATACATTTTTACTTTTGAAGCTGCATCTAAAATAGCTGAGAACTTTGCATTAGTGCCAGATGGTGAATATAAGCCATGAATAATGCCATGCAACTCGAGACAGCGCCAATCTGTGTTGACTCAGCGACAATCTGAAGTCTGCGTCTTAATAGATAATACTGACTTTGGCCCTCCTATACTATACTATAGCGGAAAAATCTGACTTTCACTGAAAATGTATTTTAAATATGGTATCTGCAATTAAAGGAATATATACTTGAAATATTACAACAATTAAATGAACTATATTTCTTCTATTTCTTCTATATTTCTGTTTTTTTTCTATCCCTCAATGTGCACATGCACATTGAGGGATAGAAAAAAAACAGGGGCACCTCTGGTGGCTGTATTAGATTACATAATTGATCAGATTCTTTATGAGCAATTTCATTAAAACAATAAAAAAACAAAAAAACAGCGCCATCAATTTTTAAAAGGTCACAGAAGCAATGTGACAACACAGTTAAAGCCCTGGGGGATTTTTTTCATTGTGTCTCATGTTGAAAACAACATGGGTATGAATATAGCTCATGACCTTGGTCGATGTCATTGCCTCTCTTCCATGTTGTCGTTCATTCTGCACTCCAGCACACTGGAAATGCCAGGAGAATAATCTTTAATAATGTCCTTTGCCAGATTGTGGAGTTGCTCAAACACGTAGAAAATGCCACGTTGCTGGAGGAGGCAACAAACACGAAATAATTACTTTTCTGTTTGTGTGAAGCCATAAATTATCCTTTTAATCAAATGATTTCATCAGTTTTACTCTCCTTTTTAAATTTTATATTTTACTACTGACCATGAAAACGGCTCTTATCCGACCATGTTTTATTATACTAATCCTAAAGCTGTGCATTTGTTCTATCATGGCATCTTGTTTCAGATTATTAATAAATATTATGAAATAAAAGTTTAATTTATTGGTATTTATGCTATGTAAATTGCCCGGGGAGAGTTTGTCCAACTCTGATTGTTAGTCTAGCTGAGTTATTCAACCGGCTGCGATACATATGAATCAGATCAAATTAGTTACATAATTATCTTTTTAGATGTGTGGTCTATCCAGGGGCTAATGGTCAATATTTATCTGAATTTTACTCCCCAAAAAGTTATTTCACAGTTTGCCTGAATACATTGCATGTCTCCTCAAGATGTTGTATAATTCTGTCACCCATGACTGAGTCTAAAATTGGTCATCTCCACTCAACTCGAGACATCACACTATTAGGCCTGATAGGGACTGACTGGAGAGGGGACAGGGAGGGGCAGCGAGATTCAGCAAAATACAGAAATATGGAGTGACTGGGCACTTTCAAAATGTTGTTGTGCATCAGTTTTGCATAAAAAGCTTTTTATTTGTGTATCCATCTGTGCTAAATGCATTCCCGACAACAACATCCTCAAATTGTTTTCAGATGCCCCGGGCAACAGGCATTTTCTCCTTTTCTGTACCTGTCAGGCCCAGTTGAGAAACAAGGACATCACACATGAAGCAAAAGTGAGGACGTTTTGAGGATTCAACCACTTAGTGTGATTAATGAACACAAGTTTTGTTTCCATGATGTGGGAAGAAGAATGCTTTCCACTATCGCTGTCGCGAAAGCATCACTTTCCTTCAGCATTTTACAACATGCCACACATAGTTGAACTGTAGATTATTTACCTTTTATTAAAATTTATTAAAGGAAGGAATTAAATGAATGTAAACTGATAAACTAATACCGTTTCAATGAAGACTTTGCTCAGCTAGTAATTACCAACATTGGATTTATCAAAAATTCATTGTGCTGTGAGTAAATGCAAATACCTTCTGTCAACAAGTACAAATGAACGTAAAAGAGTCTTTTGTTGTGAGTAAATCCCTAATATTCTCCTAGAATACCAGATGAGTATGTATTATATACCAGATGTATTAGTGTTTTTAGAAGTGAGCTTCAACAGAGCTGCAACAATGACTCAAAAACTATTTGGATAATCAACAATACAAATAAGTTAGTTCAGCAGAGCACTGAAGGCCAGAGGTCTGAAGCATAACAATGGCTCAGATGATAAAAAACATTCTATGAATGATGAATAATTTCTTGCTATTTGGGCCATGATTCTATCTGTAAGTCAATATTTAATGTCCCTTACCAGCAGGACAGATTGGCTCTTCAACCATCTCCACAAACCATGTTTCAGCTGAGTAGGAGAGCTGCCTCACTGCATAAGAGCCATCGAAACATAAAAAGAAAACAAAGCGCTATACTGCTTATTTTTAGAAGAAATGCAGGTCACTTTTAGGCTGTGTGTGCAAGTGTTTGTGTGTGTGTGTCTCCATGACCGCAGTGTAACCTTCACAAGGTCAATTAAGTGATTCAGATTGAATTCAGTGGTCAAACACTGCTGCAGTACATTCAGTCCAGCTTTCTCATGCTAAATTGTTGGTTATCCCTCCGCCGGCTCTATGCTAATAGATGGGAGCATATGCTAAAAGCAATGTCTGTTAGAATATTTATGCAACAGCACCGTATTTAATGCAGGATTAGCATTTGTTTGCTCCATTGTTCAGTAAATCTGTACCAAGCACTGGTGAATAAATGCATAATACATTAAGTTAGCCCATGGTACATTAGCCTTAGAAGTTCCACAACTTACTACAGAATTATGAATCTCCACATTCATTTTTTATACAGCTTACAACTGGCATCTCAAATTAGAATCACTCATTTACGTTACTTGATCTGGGTCAGGTTTCACTTAATTATGTATGACAAAATGTGTGTTTATTCAATTGCCTATCTATTTGAATTACTACTTGTAGTGTATTTCACCCTTTATTGTATTTTTCCACTTTTGAACAGGCTGAATGAAATAAATTCAAATGATGTGGTTTAAGGATAAAAGTGATATAATATGTGATTTAATACCTAATCCTACAATGTGATGTCATGACTATTAGCATGTATTTATGTCTTATATGTGATGCACATTATGCCAGCGGGAATGATTGTAACACTTATGCGTGTTATGTTAGTAATGATACACTCTGCATCATACTTGTGCGTATAGAAGGCACATAATTAGCTGTTGGCATGCAGTGCATTTACCACAATTAGGTTTATATATGTGCAGGATTTGTAATAGCGTCCAGTCTGAACCCAAATGTCACAGGCACTTTCTATTAGATCAGCACCATGAAACAAAAGCTATTTCACTGTCAAAGCAGCTGCTGCATAAAGCTCTGCAATCATTATGACAATGTCCAAAAACTGCCTGAGAGAAGAGACACCAAACTCTCTGTTTCCATAATAATCCATAAAAGAGTGGACACAGAAAGCCACAAAATGGTGTTATGGGCGATGGAAAAGAGAAAGTTTTAATTGAATCACCCATATTAGCATTTTAACTGCAGTGTATGTCTTACAGTGTGTTGCTGTCCATGCTGCAGTGGTGATTATTGAGAAGCATGGCTCAGGATTTGGCAACAACAAAGCATACTGTGTTTTTGAAAGCAGCACTTTTGATATCCTGCATGTTTGAGATAAATGTAAAACAATATAATTTGACGGCAGGGGAGACTAGTCACTGCAGTTCCTGAATTTACTTCTCCATTTTATCGTTTTTTCAAGTGGTACGTCTGGTCAAAGACAAGTTCCCCGAGGAAGAAATAGGGTGTGATTTGAAAGTTGCCCTATATTTGGCTCAGTTGCTTTCAAATGCAGCCGGTCAAGTTGCGTCGCGTGCTGCAGCACCTTTCACTCCGCCTGCCTGCCTGCCCGGCGGCCGTCCGCTTGGTCAGGTGAGTTATTTCCAGGATTGTTCCTTATACACCCCCCCACCACAACGTGCACACACACACTCTAAGCTGTTCATTACTGTGCCTGTCAGCCAAGCGTGCAATCAATACTGCCCCTCCGACAGCATGCACACATGTGATGGAAGGCAAAAAAGGAGGAGAGGAGGAGGACAACAAGGGTAAAGAAAGGATGTTGGAGAGAGAAGAGGGGTAGAAAGGGTAGGGAGGAGGGAAGTCTTAGTGATGGGGAGTGCAGGGCTCGGGGGCAGCGGGTGAAGGAACAGGGGAAAAAAGAGAGATGACAAGAAAAATGTCCACAGACCGGAGACAAACAACAAAGAGCAGTAATACATAACAAAACACAGAGATAGAGCGAGTGTGGGAGTAGGAGATAGAGGACAGAGATGAGGAGTGGCAGAGGCAGAGGAGAGATGGAAAATAGAGGGAAAAAAAGAGAAAATGTGTGTGTGTGTGTGTGTTTGTGTGTGTGAGTGAAATGGAGAGAGGTTGTGGGTGGATGAGGAAAATGCTATATATAATGGTAGAGGTTCAGGAATAGATAGTGATTGTGTTTTGTGATTACCTAACCGTCACATCTGCAAACAGTAGCAGCCACCAGCTGACATCAAAGACCACACAGACAGACAAATACACACACTCTGCAAAGTAAGTCTGGCACACGCGGACCAGCAAACCTCATCTTCATGCTAAACTGAACTAACTCTCCACTAAAGAGCTTCTGTCGTCTGGCCCGGATTGATAACGGAAGCAAACACTCACAAACAGAAACACTCGGACACAAACCCATTCTTGCAGTGCCATGAACACATCTCATATACATAAAAAGATTCATAATCACATATAAACACGCAGACATGGCTGTATTGTAAACACTACACCCAAGTAGCCATGCTAATTTTCTACCACACACATGCAGACAGAAAACACTCACAATGAGCCATGGCAACGGCCTTAATTGTCGATTGATTTGTGCTCTTCAAGAACTTGGTTTGAATACTGGCAGTTGAAATCACATTATTACCTGAAATTATGGTAATAATGGACAATTATTTTCATGCACAGCTGCAGAAGACCAGTGTTTTCAGTAAGTGTGCTTGTGTATCTGTGTGTTCACATACTGATGACGTTCATAAGTAATGAAACAAAGATGCTGTCTTTAAATGTCATTCATGCCAATATGCATGTTCAACCTTGAAATGGCATTATTATGATAATACAACTGGATGGATTCCTGCAGCAGATCTGTCAGACTTTTGGTAAAATAGCAGATTACAGTTTTTTTTGGAATAAGGAGTTTCACCAGACATGCAGGCCTCTATCCTCAAATCATTTGTATTCAACAAGTTGAGCACCTAGTGCAGATGAAAATGTTACAACTAAATGTCCAGGAAAAGTTCTTCAATGCCTCACACTACTAAAACAACATCCCAACTGCTACAGCATACAGTTATACATCCAGGTCTTCAAACACTCCCACGATAGGAGGCTATATTGAAAAACATACAGATGATTCTGTATGATTGTAACCAATTTAAAGATTGATTGCAATTTTAAGAATCATTTTTCTGTAAGGAATATTATCACATTAACTAATAATATGAAATAACATTTAAAAAAAAGTTGAATAAACAACATCTTGTGATTAATTTTATGTGTGCGTGTGTGTGTCTATATCCCAAACAGCTTCCTTCAGCCTCGGGAAGACCTACTCCCAGCTGACCCAGTCTTCAGCTAACTATTCCACCTCCTTTGATTCCCAGTGATGGGGGAAATCAACTAGTTTCTGCATGCGTGTGCGTGCTTGTTTGTGTGTATACGAGTATATATGTATATGTGCCTTTACTGTTTGTCTCTGTTTGTATGTGTGTGATTGTTAACAGTGAGTGAGAGGAAAGGCTGAGGGCTCAGAGGGAATGCTACAGCCAGGGCACAGGAGGAGTCCCTCTCCTCTCTACTTAGACACCAAATTACTAACCAAAGCCAACTAACACTTTGTGTCTCCTTACCAAGCTGTGGAGTCCAAGATAGGTGTGGTGGTGCTCCAGTTTCATGCCTGCATGGAGCAGGCGGTGAGCTGCACGCAGCCAAGGTGATCCCTGCCAGCCATTTTGCCCTGCATTTAGTATTCATTTTCCAGCCGATCAAACCCACTGCCAGGAGTTGGAGAGAGAGAGAGAGAGTGTGTGTGTGTGTGTGTGTGTGTGTGTGTGTGTGTGTGTGAGACTATTAACGTGCTCTCACATGGGTGTGGGTGAGCAGATGTAGGCTTAACACCCTCACAGACTCACAAAAGTGTCTGTGCACATGTATGAGAATGAGAGTACCTTAATGAATTTGCAAACATGTGTGCATCATAGAGCAGGGTTGATTAGGAACGCAGGGATTGAGCTAGAATAGGCCAGGGGCCAGTAGACCCGGCTCTCTGTACACAGCCAGTGGAGTAAACCTGGATGCGCAGAGCTTCCTGCTGGGGAAGGATAAGAGAGAAAGGGGGAACACAGGAAGTAATGAGAAGGGAAAGAACAAAGGAAGCAGTAAAGAGGGGTGACGCGGGGAGAAGGAGGATGAGCGGAAAAAGCGGGTTTGGGGAGAAAATACAAAACAGCGCAGTAACAGGATGAGCAGGACAGAGGAAGGGGAAAGGAGCAATGAGCGGCAGAGTGAGCAGAAAGAGAAACCAAGAGGGGGATGAAGAGTGTTCTGTTCTGTTCGGCTGGTGGTGGTGAAGGAGGAGGAGGAGGAGGAGGAGAAAACAGAAGAAATGGGGATAGTCGGCATGAGGGAAGGAGCTGAGCAGCAGTGCCCTGGCAGCATGCGGTGGAAGCAGGCAAGATGGCTGCAGGGGACAGAGCACCCGGCCAAATATGGTCATCAGGACCCAGCTCTGTCCTACTTTCTCTAATGAGCTAAACCAAAAGCCTGGATGATGCAGGAAGGCCCATATATGGTCAGCGGGCAGGGGCGTCAGCTTCTGTCTCTTTGATGTGTCGTGCTGTAATGAGTGATGCAGGTCTTAATCTACAAACAAAGACACACACAGACACGCACGTGCTTACACACACACTCTTATTCCCTCTCTTTCATGGTGAGCTAGTTGACATGCTGACCCCATCTAGAAAATGGAGGAGAGGGACGCTTCTATAGTGCGTGAGGGTGACACGTGAACAGGTTGTGAAGGCATCGTCCACCTGTGTTTGTGTGTGAACGTGTGTGCTTCTCTGACTAAGTATTCTTGCATGCTTGTTTAGATGCATCGTCAACATGCCACCCGAAGCTCCACCAAGCTTTGTGAACGCTCCTTAATTTATGAAGGTCACTCTCAGGTTTAACTTCAGGCCACAGTGTAATAGACTATAGACGCTCACTATACACACAACATGTGGCCAGGTAAACAACCTTCAGCCGCAACATCTGTACGCATGGCCAGCAATCAGGGATGTACAAATACGGATTGGCCAAGGGCATCGCTGCAAGTGGCTCACCTCCTGTTGTTGTGTGTGTCCTCTCTTGCTTTAGAAGTAAAGGCAGTGCTCTCAGATAAAAGCAACAGTATATTATGTTGTAAACATTTTTTTTTCCTTTTGAATATTTCCAGCTCCTAATTAGCTTCTTTTGTGCGCAGCATTTTTCTTGGCAATGTTATCCACCACAGAATGTCGGGACAAACCAACAAACACTGATCACAAAGACATTGTCATAGCCAGGAGATGAAGCATGCCCACAGTAAAGCACTGCCACTGATTCATCTCATCTATTTCAGTTGTCCTACGTAGGCCTTGTTGCTATGTGAGTTGCTATGATTGACCAGTGGGTCTCACATCCATATGCACAGCAAATTTCATTCCTGCCTGAATTAAGTCATTACATGAGAAGCAAAAAAGGAGTGTCTTTCATTATGGCTTCTGTGTCAGGAGCTGCAGAGACAATCACATTCCTTCAGCTGTGGAAACAACTTAAACAACTCATATACTGTACAGTAAAGGCAGTCATGTGGCGAGAAATGTCTGGGCTGCTAGGTGAGGTCCTCTTACACAGCTCCCTATATGGACGCATGAAGGGAGGTGTGAAGCAAATAAGTCTTAAACAATCCTTTCACAAGGGCCTGTTGGCTAAAATAACAACAGCTGACAAACTATATACAAGCTGTTTGGGTAGCCAGGAAGGCAGCATATGGATTCAAAGAACTGTGACGTTATCATTAAGATTCAGAAGAGTGAACATAGATTTCATGGGGAAACTGAAACATACACCCACGATGTATCTGCCAGCTGTAAACTGTAAACACTTGCACACCAGAGAGATGCTGCATCCAGTATCTTTGTCACAGCCCACACACAAATGTACCCATTATCATCAAAACATATGTGCAATAACAGCACATTTTCATATCCTTTGCCTCCGCCCAGGAAATGTTTTTAACAACAACTCTGGGAATTGTTCGTGTGTTCTTCTGCACGGCATCGTCTTCTTCATCAGTCGCTCATCTGGTATGTGTTTGAGTCAGACCCCAGTGTGGGGCTTAGTTCCTGTTCTTCCTGACAGCTACACTTACAATGAGGCCTGCTGGCATCACTGTATTGGTTAACATTCAGCTACTACGCTACTTAACAACTCCGCTGTGGCTGCTAAGCCCTGTATTAAAGTATAGATAACATGCCAAAATAGTTCTCTGCATGTCTCGTTAGACAGGCCTGTTTTCAGAGTCCCACTGAGCAGAGAAAATTACAGACTTCCTGAAAACAAAAAATACCAATTTCAAGTAAGCTATTACATGTCCAGTGTATCATGGCAAATGGTCTATAACTGGTAAGTATAATCTGGTTTTATCTCTTGAAAATCAGAGTGGTCAGGTGTAATAGACGAACCGGGTAAGAGGAGAGACAGAAACAAGAAATGTGTCAATGTTAAGTGAGTATACGTCAACTTCAGTTGAATTTAAGTGCTGTACAGTCTGCCTCAGGATGGATGAGGTTGGAGAGAGGGAAAATGGGATGGTGAGGGAGGAAGACGGCCCTCTGTTCCTGTCAGGTGAGCTGACACACACTCACAGTTTCTGACAGTGTTTTGTTATGAGTTTGCATAACATGGACACTCTCCAACGGCCAGTGGGAGAACTGACAGAGCAGGAAGCATGTGCGCGCACGAGGGAGCATGTGCGTGTCCTGTATTTGTCTATGCTCGCAGAATGCCTTATAAGGAGTACATTAGATATGCAACTGTGTGTGTATTTGTGCACATTTAAATATACGTGAAGGTGTGTCCATCTCTGTCAGTGTTCAGAACATAGCCAGCAGTTCGCTGATGGTTGTGCTGCGTGGATGACACCTCCTGTTGACAGTGAGCTTGTAGCGGAGACGCCAGTCATAACATAACAGCAGGAAGGTGGGAGGACATCACCTCCAAGCACACACACACACTTATACACAGTGACACACTATGACACAGTGTTAAAGTCATATCAAGGTCCTTATTTAGATTGGCTATCATCTCTGACCTCTCTCTCCATCCTCATTAGTTGGACTAGACAGCCTCTGCAGGCCTGAAGCTGCCGCAGGCCCACACACAGGATGTCACATTGCTTCATCAGTGGTACAGTAACTAAAGCACACAGCCCGTAGGTTTCATCCTGCTCGTGGTTGTCTTGTTGTGCCATAACTGACTGTTTGATTGACATTCAGTCTGGTTCTTAGGAATGTTTTGATAGATTTGATAACAGATAACTGTAAGTACAACATCGGGGCGGCGAAATTTGAAGACTTCTGTTGTCATTGGAGGAACAGTTGGAGGTGCAGAATGACTGGAGAGGAGGGCAAAACATGAAGTCTGGCAACGCTCCAGTACTGACACGAGAGCCAGAAATGGGTTCAGATCAGGCTTGTGTCACATTTCTCTCTCTTCACATTTTAACTTCAATGTACTGTACTCCCCCCCAAAAACTAATAAAATGCCAAAGTGAAGTCTACTGCCCACTCCTTTTAAATGTCAGATGTCAAAATGTCAAATACCCCTCAAGTACGACCTTAAAAATCAAAATGAAGGTTGAAACAAGCATTATCTAGGGACGTCATCTGCCATTATCTAGGGATCCCATCCAGCCTGCCTAGCCTTTAATTATTAATGTTAGCATGGGTGACAATGGCAGGTCTTTACCTGAAGGACAAAAGATTTCGTTATCTCTTTTTTTCTTTTGGTCTTTGTTCCTAAATCCATTTCTCCTTCTCTTTTTTCTGTCTCCTCCCCCTTTCTCCGCATGTCTCAAGTCAATTCGGTTCAGTTCAAAGGGTCTTTATTAGCGTGACCAGCCCTGTGGCGAAGTGCCAGCTCACTGAGAGGGAACGCTATGATGGAACATCAGCAAACCACAGGAATCTCAGCACCGCTACATAAACACACTCATCAGGTGAATGACAATCAACACAGAGATGAGAAAATCTGTGTGCATTTGCTCTACAGTATGTATTGTACAATATAATCCAGGCTTACATATATTCAGCAGAATTATTTTATTAAGCACACACAAAAGGTAAACGTGAGAACACGCTCGCCCACACGCGTCTAGCTCGCTTTGACTGGCAGATATTTTGTGTGTTCCATGCATTAGTCATGTCTGCAGGGAGGACACATCCACAGCATGCCAAGCAGCTCCTGCTGGAATCAAAAAGAGAGAGCGAGAGAGAACCCTGTAGAAGAAAAGGGGATTAGCAACTGATATGGGAGGTTGTAAACCCTGAAGTTGGATTAATCACTCATTGCCATCAGATACCAAAGCAAGAAAATCTAAATTTTTGGCAATGGTGCGGAGGCTTTGTGGAGCTGAGATGGTATAAGCAAGAAGCAACTACCACAGCTGCGTGCACTAGCATGACTTCAATTTAAACCTTAATATCCCCTTATGGAACAATTGGAATAATTTTCTAAATCAATCAGGAGGGTTTTATGTTGTATTTAACAGAGTGGAAGTCCTGATGTGAAGCCACGGTGCCATTGTTACAGTCATGTCTGGGCTGGAGATGGACAAATCCATTAGCTCGCCACTCGACTAGCTTCAGTTTGTCAAGCTGGTATCTTTTAAAGCTATCTACTTCCCCTAGTTTCCAGTCTTTACACTAAGCTATGGCTAACCAGGCTCTAGCGACATTATTTTTGCACATAAATGAGTGGTATTGATTTTCTAAGCGTATTTCCCAAAAGGTAAAACTATTCCTTCTAATAAATAAAAAATGTTTTGATTACCACCCTGTCTACACAAATGGAGTGGATTGCACAACATACTGCTAAGCAAGGTCATTTAAATTTATGTAGGGCAGGTTAATGTGGTTACAAATGTCCATGTAATTTTGAATCAGGTTTTCTTCCTTCTAAAGCAGAACTTGTACATTCCGTTTTAACTTCAGCACTCTACTGAATAAAGTCTGAGTATCTTAGGCCCCATTTACACTACTGCGTTTTCATTTTAAAACGGAGACCTTTTCCTACATTTGCACCTTCCGTCCAGACTAAATGGAGAAGTTTGAAAACACTGCTGAGCCTGACTCCGGAGAGCTTTTTAGTGTGACGGGCAAAAACGGAGGACTTTAGAAACAATGACACAGATGCTCACATCTGGCTATCTGATTTTTTTGACAGGGGATTTTTATTAAAATATTTTGTTCCGTGCAAAAAACACTTATAGCATACACTTGAACTGTGCATGTCGCCGTATTTACTTTGTGATGACTACCAGTCTGTTTTCGGCCACCTCAGCCGCTTTTAACTCCCGTGTGTTCCATTCAGTAACAGTCCTAGCTCATTCTTGGTCCAAGCAAAATAAAATGTGGTGTGGTTTGTCGGCATTTCTTTATTCTTTCGCCAAATCTTCTGTAACTACGGAATAGACCATCTGCTTCATGTTTACATCGGCACATGCATACCCAGTGTACGGCCTAGATGTGCATGTTCAGTCATTTTAATGTAGACAGAGATCAACTCTGATACGTGGCTAAAACGCTTGTGTGGAAGGAAATCGTATTTGTTTTAAAACTCTGTTTTTAAAGACAAAACAGATTTGTATCGATTTGTATCCTTAGGAGCCTGCATGTAGTTGCCATTGTAATTTTAATTGTACATAAGGCACTTCTGCATTGACTTCAGAGGCAGTCGCAGCTTAGTTCAACTTGTGCAGTAAAGGTTCTTTGATCTAAACACACGTCTCGGCCACTGATGGTACAAGAAGACAAATCATGTGCTGCACATTCTTTGTTGCCCTCCTCAGTGACTTTTATGTCGGATACTATGGGGGTTCTTGTGAATCTTCATCTGCTAATGAGCACATACCATCTTCATAATTGTCTAATGAGCCCAACCAAGGGCGACTGAAGCGCCACACTCTCAAACATACACACACTGCTGTCAAAAATGCCATGAAACCATGCACACAGCAATGCAAGAAATCTGTTTCCTTGCAGTTTGCGTATTTCTTGTCCAACAAATGTCCATTCGTCATAGAGGGAAAATCATGAATGCAGCTGAAAAACCTGAAAGATCGGGCAGCATTTGGTAGATTGTTTATATATTGGAATAAATGGTTTGTGTCAGGCGGGTACATTTTTGTGTGTTTGTGTGTGTGTGAGAGAGAGTGTAATAGAGAGAAAGAGAAAGACTGAGGCTAAACAGGGCATAGAGAGGATTCAGTTTATGAGCTTTTAGAGTACAAATACTGATACAGAAAAAATTTAAACTCATAAATAATAAGGAAGGAGGTGGTCAACAGAGGTCAAAGTGGTCAATGCCCTCTCTGTGTTGTCACATTTTCACAACAAGAGAGAGGAGAGAGGGAGAAGGGTTGGTAAGTGATTCATTCAAACTTAACATTATGGCAAATACAGGGGTCAACACAATAACTCCTGTGGAGAGTAAATTATGGGGCTTATGAATAAACAGTTGTCTGACATAGACTCAACAGAACAGCTCCACAAAGGTAGTTATTGCACAGCTTTTGAAGTAAACCAAAATATTACACAGGTGTTGGTGGTATTATCATGCTAGCAAGCAGAAGTCTTACTTGCAGAGGTAACACTACCTGAACTTTAAATTCAAATTCAAATTTCGTAATGTGCATTACAGCCTCACAGAATTCAATACTACACACTAGGTCTGTCATTTTTTAATCCAAATTCATATTACAGTTAATATGTAGGTAAATGTTGGATCTGTGATGATCTGTTCAAGTGCAACAGATGTGCCTTGTACTCCAGCAGTGAGCGTTCGTAAACGTGCTAACAGGATATGATGCAATATGTGAGCAACTCCTCCATTTCCTTTGTGTATTGCATTGGTAATAGTGTACATCACAAGGATGTATTGAGGTGAACTGGATACCATGTTCAACGGTGGTGCCCAAGTCAAGTTCCTAACTTCTCTACGGGCTTCCTCTCGCAAATGTGTTTTTGGGCCCACAGAGCACGTGCACTAGCTCTCTTCTTCAGCTGAGGCGGCTAACATCCTGTAGGATCCATGCTCAGATAAATGGGATAGAATGATTAAATTACATGACTTTCCAAATGTTAATGGGCTAAAATGATAAATTCTGGTAATACAAAGACTCATTTCGGGGATATGTGATGCTCAGAAAAATGTATTCACAATTTTAAAGCCACTCATTTTCCAAAAATTGTGTATGGGGAAAATGCTTTTTAGGCCAGCGTGCATCATGTGATGATCCCAGAAGATGTAATACCCACCCCAAAATCAAGTGATCTCTGTATGAATAATCTGTGTATGGTTCATTCTTTGACTATTTTGTTTCAAAACCAAATCGGAAAACCAAAAAAAACACAAGTAGTTTTTTGTTTTTTCTGTTTTAAAACCAAAACGGAAAAACAGATAAACAGAAAACAAAAAGAGAGACATCGGATTTTGCTTTTCTATTTAAAACCAAAACGGAAAAATATTGATTTTGATATTTAATCTGTCCGATCAGTGTAGCTTTAAGTGTTACACTTGATAAACCTGCAGCAGATACACTTGGGCGAGGGCGGTTCCTGATTAAAGGTAATTAAGATGAGCTTGAACATTTAGTTAGAAAAACAGGAGGCGCACTGTTCAGTTTGTAACTCACTAGCAAGTGGGACAGGAACAAGAACGCCTGAGAAGTTGCCTAAGAATCCTCCAGTTTTTAAGATTTCTTCAGTATCAAATTAATTCAGTGATGTTGTCAGTACATCCAATGGTACACAACAAACATAAACTGTTATTAGTTAAATCGGCAAGCTGTATATTAACAAATCATACACGGATTAAAAGGTTCGGTAATTTTTGTTCAGCCTCTCGACACTGTTTCGACCTGACCTTTATTTTCTCATGAGATGGAAGAATTTAGAAAGTTGCGCGGCGGAGAGCCTCCGGCTGCACTAACACATGATTGAAGCTATGCGTGAAATCAGGAGCATCAGACTTCATCCAGCCAGAGGGAACGACCACTGACTGTCCAGTGCGCTGGTTCCACTGGCAACACAACCCATAGTAGATCTACCGTAGAGCAAGCGGGGCGCTGGACCGTATAGGGCGAGGGAGAAGCGGTCACGGGAGTTTTTTTGTTTTCTGTTTTTCCGTTTTGGTTTTAAAACAGAAAAACCAACGTACAACTTGTTTGGTGTTGAAACGAAATATATATAATATATATTTAATGAAAGAACGAACCATACATGGATTAAAAATGCAGACTGGTTTAAGTATACTTTTCCAGTGGTACACACTACACAATGAAAACCAGCTGACAAATAATATGTTGCATGGAATGGGGACACAGTTTTAGCATTTATTTTACTATTAGGCCTACTGGACAAAAAGATCATTCTCAGACCCATCTAAATATTAAAGGCTGACTAAATCCAAACATGTGACGTGTAATTAAGAGTGCCTGTGTCCTTGGTGACACTGTGATAGCTGACTGCAGCCCTCTAATTACCCTGGGCTGTAAATATTGTATAATTCCATATTGAGTCGCAAATTACACTGGGATAACACATCCAGTACTAAATACTGCTGATAAGAGATGACACACTGACGCCTCCATCTGTAGCCGCGCCCCATGTCTCACCTTTCACCTGTCTTTGAACATGCCATCATCATCACTCCCACACACACAGACACACACACACACACACACACACACACACACACACACACACACACACACACCACAAACCACCTAATGTGCCATCCAACATAATCACTTTCACACCACAGAGGGACCGAGAGAGGGAGAGAAGCAGAGAGAAACAGTGGTGGAGTGATTAGCTTGACATCACACAAAATAAGGGTGTGATAGAGGAGGGAGCGGGAATAAGAGAAAAATGAGAAAAAAACAGGTGAGAGGCAGGGAACAAAGCTAATAAGAAAGTCACAGAACAGAAACCTAGAAATGGGAGAAAAAAAAGAGATGGGCAATCAGAGATGGGACGAAGAGACATAGCGAAGGCAGACAATGAAAATCAACACCATTTCATTTTTATTTAAAAGAGAGAGGCGAAAAAGAGAGAATTCCTTAATGGCCGAGGAAAAATGAGCGATAGATAGAACATGCCTGGAGGATATTACTATATTTATACTCTACTATGCCATTATTTATTTCTATCTCTCCCTCTCTCCCCTGCTCCCTTTGACGGGCCTGATTTTTAATAACATGCACATCTTTGTAAGGGATGGAGATTGGAAGACAATGCCACAGGGGCCAGTGAAGACCACACTCCTGACGGTTGGAGGACAAATCCTTTGCCTCCTTCCAACAATCCCTTCACAACACGCGCTGTTTATCTCCATCCTATCATCCACATTCCTTCGTGCTTCCTCCGTCTTGACTTCTCTGCCCTCCCTCATCCTGGCCCGCTCCTGCCCCTCCCTAACTCCCTCGTTCCCCTGTCTGCACTCCCCTCGTCTTCCTCTCATCAACCACTCTCTGCATCCACTACCGTTTACATACTCTTTTTATTCATTCTGTGGGAACACATCGTAACCTGAAGTTGATCCTTCTGTATCAGAGCTGGAAACTATGGCTTTAATTAACAGTATGTTTCACATTTTAATTCATATCATTTTGGTCCAGACTGGAATATAATACAACTAATGGATAGAATGCCATGAAAGGAATATCATATCTCCCAGTCTGTTCTGTTCTAACTCATCATTATCTACTATAGAGTCCTTGAATCAGAGTTATTCAGAATCTACTTATTAACAATTAATTAGTTATGAGGCAGTTCCTCACTCGTTCCTTAGTAACTACTCACAGTTGTGTTAATGATCTTCAATCTTTTACAAAGAAAAATAAAAAGCTTTTTGTGCAGATAATCATTTTGCAAGTTTAGATGTGACGTTTTATAAAAGAGTTTGATAAATAATTTAGTTTTTGTTTTGCACAACCTTTCTCCTCCTCTTTTCTACTCCTCCAACTCACCCCGTTGGTAACAACCCAATCCTCCAGCCTCGCTGGCATATTAACATGACAGCCGTCAGCACCTCTGTGCAGCGTGGCCTTTGCGCTTCGAGTCTGTAAGGATGCATGGATGTGCGTGTATCTGTAAAGATGTGTCATGGCACGTGTGGTTCATTCAAGTGTGTGGGAGTTGAGAGCTGTACAGTACATGCATGAATACGTATTCATGGTTATTGGATGTGAGTTGTGTACTTTCAGCTGTTTGCTGCTTTTTGGTTTATTGTACCTTTTACACGACCACTTTCATTTTACAGCTATGGTTACCTGTTAGTTTTAATTCACACAAACACATGATCAGATTGTTACATATGACACACAGTTATGGATTTAACTGCCAAACTGTTTATATATTTATTTTAAGTATCAGTAGTTAAGATGAGACACAGTTTAGCAGTTAATGTATCAGGGAAAAAAACATACAATAACATAATACTCTAAAAGAATGAGTACTTTTATATTTCATACCTACGTAAGTAGACTTTGCTATTGATACTATATTGTATATTTAAAGAATTGCCCACCCAATTTCTCATTAACCTAGAGTGGTATGCAGATAGTTTGGACTTTGGCTTGTTGGAACTTCAATGATCAGCGGTTCAAATAGTGATTATTTCCTGGGTAGAAAGTAGTTTCAATGAAAACTGTTCACAGTAAAGTATGTGATTCATCCAGAGCAATTGGGACATTGTTTGTGGAAAGACACTTGGCTGCTGAATTTTTTTAAAGGTAATATTTTATTGCTTTGAGCACCATGAGCATCCCAGGGACAGATATCTTAATAGCTGTGTGATCAAAACCAAAAATATCTTAATGGCTAGATACCACCACACTAAAGTGTTAAATTACGTTTTTTTGAGTGAACTTTTGTTAGTATTATAATATTTATGGTATTGTTACTTTTATTTAAGTAACAGATCAAAATACTTCCTCCATCACTGATTTCTGCCCTGTACCTTTTTATTTTCCAATAAAGCTTGAACAACGTACCGTTGCCTGCAATCAGCTGCTGTCACTAAATATGTGTGTGCATGTAAGTGTTTGTGTGTGTCCATGCATTTTGTCTTCTATGAATGAGGATACAATATGTATGTCTCTTTGTCATTTTACATTTAACGCATCGCTTCACTCACTACCCATTGTTGCAAATGACTTACTACCATGATGAGCTCTCCTTATCACTCCTTTTCTTTTGCGTTCTCTTTATTTTGCCCTATCGGTCTCACTGTGGTGCATTTTTCCCTTCCCTCCCTAAAGCCTGTAATACATGTGGCCATACACACACGCGCACACACACACACACACACACACACACACACACACACACACACACACACACACAAACGGATTGCAGATGTGCTGACACAAGGATATTCCCCCTTCCGCATGAGCCTTCTCCTCTAAGCTTCGGGTCAGGAGAGAGCACATAGCACCCACATACCAGCAACAGCTTAAAGACTGGATCTCATTCTCTGAAATTGGCAAATATACATGTGCACAGAAACACACACATACACATGTGGTGTGTATTTATTTTTCATTATTCCTTCACCTTATTTGGAATCCTCTGTTTTCCCCCACAACAATTGCTAATCGTTTTTCCCTCCCTCGTTCCCTCATGGAACAAAGGTGAAGGGCACGGAAAAGAGCAGATTAGGGAGGAAAAGAGAGGCAGACTCTAATGGTGATGTTTTTCAATTGGGTTGATTTATGGCTGGCTGTAACCATTATTTTACCATTTACTCCAGCGGGCTGGAGGAACCAGGCTGGACAGCTCAGGCAGGAGGGGAGATAGAGAGTGGAACACCAGAGCCACAGGAAAAGTAGGTAGGACACAATGAAGAAGAATGTAGGCAGGCTTTTAGGATGAAGACAACCAGGGCAGAGAAAGATAGGAGAGAATGAAGGAGTAAAGGAGTGAGTGCATGGGTGAAAGATAAAGAGAGGCAGAGGAAAGAGCAGAGGGGGCTTAATGAATGTAAAGGCCATAACAATGAGGTGAGGTAAATTGTCCATTAACTCAAGAGTTTCTCATGCGTGTGTGTTGCCTCACCATAACGTTCCAATTTAGCAGGTTACACTCCGATGCTTCCTGGCCAGAGACATGCAAGGCGTCTTTAGTTTACAGAGTTAGACTGAAGTAAGACAGAACAGAATGATTGAGGTGGACAGATAAGAGGCAAAAGAGAGAACTGAGGAGAGAAGGGGGAGAAGGTAGGAGAGTAAGACAGAGAGAGCAAGATGGAGGAAATGTTGTGGTGAAGGAGAGATAGGGGGGAAGATTGGTAAGCTGGAGAGGAAATATTGAAAGTTGAAAAAGAGAGCCATAGGGGGAGAATGGATAATTCAGCTGGAGAGGAGGAAATTCACAGGGGGAGGGAGATACCATCAGTTCTTCAGATAGGGAAGGAGATAGCCACTGCAGAGGGACAGGATCAAGATTTCAATCCAGACCCGAAAGGAACAGAGAGCACCGTATTATCACACAGCAAGAAACACAATTATTACTTTCGACAGCCCGGGAGAGAGTGGAACAAAAAACAAAGAGTGAGCTCGGGCAGACACGATGCTCTATAAATGACACAACAATTTGGTGGCAAAAACGGGTGACCTAGATGGGAGGTTAATCTGTTTTAATTGGACTGTGCAATCACAGGGTGCGATGAGGAAGATAATGACGGGAGGGACTAAATGAAATGCAGCCGAACTGGCTGAATTGAGTCTGTCACATCAATGTCATTAATGTGATTCAACAATGGATATCAAATGTCACATATCAATTAATGTTTAATGAGTTGAACAAGTGTGCAGCAATAGATAACACACCTCCTCCTACAGAATATTTGCACACCGCAGCGTTTGACACTAGTGATGGCAGGCATTTGGCAGCGTTTTCATACCGCAAACCAAACAGAAAGGGACACCTGTCATTAGCACTTATATTGAGTCAATTTGGTGTCTAAGTAGCTTGTAGTGCCGTGCCAGGAGTAACCGCACACATTCCCTTAGCACCTTAGCCACTAGCATGACTTGGAGTCATACTTCCTGGCCACAGTCCTGGTAGGAGGACAACATTCATTTGGCAACGGTGGCCTGAGCAGTTTTGACAGATGTCAAGTTGAAAGGGTGAAACACATCAACAAATTATCAACGGTTCAAAGGACTCTCCATTCATCAGTTCAGCCAACATTGCTGAGAAGCGTGTTTATGTACTGCTTTGTTTATGTTTTTAGTTAATGAATGCATGTGCCCATGAGCGTGTGTGTGTGTGTGCGCACACTATGTGTCTGCATGCACGTGGTGCATCTGTGTGCGTGTCTGGATGTTGCCAATGTGTGTAGGAAAGGAACACACACTGTATAAAAAGGATTAGCTCACTATTATGGAGGAGCTGTCAGATGCCTATAAGACCAAAACACATTTCCCCTCCCATCTCCCTTTAACCGATGTTGCTTAATCTCCACCCCGATCCGCCTCAGAAAGACTTAAGGGCTGTTACTGATTCCTGTAATGCTTTCAGATGAACCCTATGCTCTGACATGTATTCAGTTAGCTAGATGAAAAAAACCTTAAAGTGCACAGCCTTAAACACTGATGAAAAGGCAGTGAAAACTGTGTATTTCACCCTGAGTGATGTGGGGGAGGGTCGGTAATGCAGGGGGTTATTCATAACCAGCAGCCTGCCATACTGGAGGCTATCAAACTCCATCAAATGTATTAGCAATTCACCAGACAGGGTTTCTAATCAAACCACCGCTGCACAGGGCTGCATGGGCTTATAAGGTGCTGGTTCATGTTCTCAGCCTTGGGGAAGCACGGGGTTAATATTCCAAGTGCCTATAGATGAGTTATGATTTGGAGTGGAAGTGCTGGGAGAGTTATGTAATTTGCACTATCGTTATCAGCAGTAATAGACGTTATCATCAGTTTGTTTTCCGGCAACTAAAAAAATTGAAACCTATCCCCACAAAATGGCACTGCAGTGAAACTCTAGAGATTATTATAATAGTTTTCTTAATAAATGTGCTGACAAAATAGTATCATTAGGTAGCTGACAGCATAATTGGTAGGTAATTTTGAAATACTGTGCAATGAATAGATAGTACAGTATTATCTCAGATGTTTTCGTGTCTACATGGTATACTTCAGCTTTGTGAGATTTTCTTTTTAATTAGTGCCTCCATTCTTTTTCATCAGTGCATGCATGATTAGATGAACATCAGGGTTAAAATGATAAACACTGCTGGATGAACTTGCAGAGCTTCTCAGTGCAGGAAATGATCATGGCCACAGTACTTTTATCAACATGGCCTCTTGGTCTCTAATGAGCCTCACACCTTCAGCTTTGCTTTGCTCGACAGCAAACATTGTTCATGTTTATTCATGATATGCCAATATGGGCCACTTCAAAAGACTGTCCGTTTGGCACTTTCAAGAGAGTTGCCCCCTTCCTCTCACTCTTTCTCCCTCTCTCTCTTCCTGAGTTACAGTAGCTCTCCTTTGGCCCAGCCTGCTGCACCTGTCTCCCTGCCAGGACTCGAGCTTTATTTACCATAAAGCTTTCACACAGATAAACACAGCAGCTGTCGTGCACACACAGTCACACACACAAACACACGTAGGCACACGCAAGAGCATTTGTGGACAAGCACGCACCCAGATTTTGGCTTATGATCAGAGCAAAACAAAACACGGCTGTTCTGGGCTCGCCTGTTTGTTAGATTGCTGTCTTTCTTTTTGTCGATTGTTCTCACTTAACACACCTTCCTCATTTTTCAACCGCCTCATTTTTGACTGCTTTCCTTCTATCCTCAATCTTCTCTCCCCTTTACCCGTATGTTCCCGTGAGAAAGCTTTGGCCTGAGCTGGAGGAGGTGGTCAGAGGAAGTGGAGGGAGAGGGGATAGGCAGTGGGTTACCCCCCGCACACACACACACACAAGCATACACCTCACCTGATGGCTAATCAATGTGTTTGGGTTTCCCCCTGTGATTGTGGCCCAATAGGCTTGAAAGGTGAGCTTTCCTCCATGACGACACGGAGAAAACCAGCTGCCCTAAACCTAGCAGATTAGCTAGCCACTGGAGGACTTTACACCTTTCTGCTGAGCAATCGCTTCCTATCTCCTCTGCCCCACACCTCTTCCCCTCTGCCTCCAACATCCCCTCACTAGAGAAGCCTTGGAGGATACAGTTGTACACACACACTTCCCTTTATTAGCATATTTCTGAATTTGGGTTTTCTTTTAAAATGGATTATTGTACAACAGCGTTTTAATATCAAAACTTCTGTGGGAGAGCAAATCAGGTTGCTGTTGTAATGGTGTGGTCTCTCATGAAAGAAGCCCTATGTTTTTTCTACTTCACAACAGCACTGAGTGAGAAAGATACATGGAGGCAGCAAAGATGATGGCCCACAGGTACGCATTTAGAGGCATTACACGCACGCACACACACACACACACACACTCACACATACACACGCACAATCACACACATTACAATCATCCAAACGGTACATTGATCTCTGCAGCAGCATGGCACGACAGGCCTGATTGCCAAATGAAAACAAAGACTGCATGTACAGTGCTGACACACCATCAGTCACAGATAGCCTGTGGCCACAATGATTACCTGCTGTATGTAAATCCATAGCAATAAGGCACGTTATCCCCTTATGAGATGTCGTTATTATTATCGTGGACAGGATATCACCAGCAAGTGCCACTGGCCAACTGCTAGCGACTGATTATGTCCCATTGAGACCAGCGACAGCAAAATTGGAAAATGCTGATATCAGAAACCGAGGTTTCGCAATTCTTCAGGCAGTGCAAATGATGTCTGTGTCTTTTTGTCCTCATTTGTCAGAGTGAGAAAAGTTCTGACATTGTCAGGTAATGAATGAATCTTCTCCAGGAGAACAAAAATATCTGCAAATTAGCTACCTGGTGTGTATTTAAATTTCCACCAGTATCAGATTGAAGCCCAAAATCTTATTTCCTGATGTATCATGCAGATTATTGCTAGATGTAGAATTAAAACTTCTGTATGCAGTGTGAAAGGGGCTGTTTATAGTTTTGACACCAAGAATTATCACATGACTCTGCAGTTCCCCCCAGCCCTTAAGTGTTTTAGCATCTTTCAGCTCATTGTTTTGGCTTTGTTGTTGTTTCCAAGTGTAGCAGCAGGGAAGAAGCAGTAACCAGTTTAATGATAAATTTTAATTATCATGAAAACTGTGTTCAATTACCACGCTCTGAAAAACTTACAGTAAATCTGGTCCAGCATCAACCAAAGCTAGCAACCGTCTCCCAGTTGCAACATGGGTTTGTTTTGCATGAATGAAAACGTAGCAGAAGGCAGTGACTTTTCAAACAATCTGAAGTCTGATCGTATTTTGGTTTTTAAAGAGTGTTGAGGGAAACTTGATTGAAGAAAATTTACAGCGAATGCAGGGTGAGTTTTAGGTCAATACATGATGTGGGGACTTCAGAATGAGGGAATATGTCATGGTTTGTCTGTCTAACTTGCTAATAGCTTGTAAACTGAAGCTCTCTGTTACCTCAGGATATATACAGGAATCCTGAAGTAAAATTCAGACCTGTAACCGATTAAAGGGGCATTACGGAGTTTCCAGCGGTCACTAGCGGTGCGGTTCTAAGATTGCAACCAGGTGTGTGCTCGTACGCGTGCTCGCTTGAAGTCATAAGCGAGCATAATCCGAAACACAACCACTTTCATACCGAAGTACCACAATAAACGCAGGAACACCAGCATGCAGGCTGTGGCTTTTCACTCAGACATTTCAGGCCATAGGTTCAGGCTCTGTTACTTCAACGTTCCCGTCTCAGAGGCAGATCAACACCGTACCTTTCATTCAGCGCAGCAAGCCGCATATCGGCTCAATACTCCCGAAAAAAGACAGAGTGACAGCGGCTATAGACAGACAGGGAGAACAGACAGAGCTGGAATCTCAGGTAAACTCCCACTGCAACGTTACAGTAATAGTTTTATCAGCTGCAGATTGAACTAATTCATGCTCGTTACATGATAACATTAAATTTACTGCATTTAGCCGACTGCATTTCAGTAACGTTAACCATCTTTACTATCTATGAATCTGTCACCGGAGGCTCAGCAATGTCAGCACAGCTACATGTATTGGATGATAATGAAACGGTTAGTGAGCTGGACTGAATATTATAATGAGATTGTGTCACACTTTATAACAGTTAGACCGCAGTAAGTAACTTTACTGTAACTAGTGTTAGTGGATGGCTCTTCCTCTGGTTTGTTGTGACCATTTTGTTGCAGTGTTTTATGTTATGTGGGTCACGTTAGTTACAGCGACTGAGAGGTGGAGAAGCTGTGTATCTGAGTATTGGGAAAACCACAATAAACATGAACGTAACTGAATGTTACGAAGAAAACAGCGACAGGTCCGAGCTACTGTTGTGTTAGCTGGCTGCTCCTGGCTGCATCACTATAGGCTACCTTTAGTAAACAAATCGCTTAACTAATAACCTGCGAGCTAACGTGACTTTCTCTGTGTTTCTCCAGCTTTACTAATGCTCACTTTGTTCTTACTCAACATCATCTGAACCTCTTTGGTCTGATGGGCTTCAGCACATAAAACTTTATTGTTGTTTTGTATCCTTTACGTGGAGCCTGTGTTTTGCTGTGAGCCAGTTGTTTTATGGTGTTAGTGGACTGCATGTCGTTAGCTGCCGTGTTGTCGCTGTAGTACGAGAGAGGCTCGGGAGCGCACACAGGGCTGAATCTGATCCGGAGACCTCACATTAAAAGCAGAATAGTGGTTGATGCAAGCAATGGAGAAATCATTTCTAAGTAAGTTTTGAGCCCACTGACAATAAGGCAATGATTTATTAAAATCAAAAACTTACATATAGCCCCTTTAAGTCAGCCACACACAATCAGTGTGAATTGTAGAGTTTTTAAAAGGAATTTAAATATTTTTATAACATTTTTATTGCCTACATGTGATCAGGTTGTAACCTCACCTAAAAATTGAGGCATTCACCAATTTTCTCAGTTTCCCATAACAGCCTGTGTAGGGCTACTGTTTTCTATGTGAAGGACTATGATGTTTTTGAGCGCAAATGATGTGAAATGGTGTGATTTTGTGTTTTAGTTGGTTTAAACTAGATAATGTTAGCTTGCCTTGATATGTGTGATAACTTTCATTGATCACTTGATCAATACAACAGAATTCAAATAGGCCAGGAGGGAGAAGATGAAGAGAATAAATTGACAACAGCTCTGGTGGACATTCCTGTAGTCAGCATGCCAACTGCACGCTCCCTCAAAACTTGCAACATCTGTGGCATTGTGCTGTGTGATGAAACTGCACATCTTCGAGTGGCCTTTTACTGTGGCCAGCCTAAGGCACACCTGTGCAATACCCATGCTGTCTGATCAGCATCTTCATATGCTACATCTGTGAGGTGGATGGATTATCTCGGTGCTGACCTACACAGATTTTGACAGATTTGTGAACAATATTTGAGAGAAATAGGCCTTTTGTGTACATAGAGAAAGTCTGACATCTTTGAGTTCAGCTCATGATGAATGGGGGCAAAAACAAAAGTGTTGCGTTTATAATTTTGTTCAGTAGTTGGAGCATTGAGCAGATATTCCCCTAACAGTTGGTAGAGACCAACTGAACAGAGCTGAAAGGAGAGTGAAAGAAGAACTTACACTCATCAGTGGCCAGATGACTCAGACTGAATACTTATTCTCTTTATCTGCTGGGTGTTAAAACACGCAACTGTTCGCCATTTCAACTTTATGTCAGTGTTGTGTTTAGAGCTTGGGAACCTGGTATGTAATACCTGCAATCTATTCCTGATCCACACTTTGCTCACTAATTACCAATGATTATCTTTAATCTAGCAGCTTTTAAGTAAGAAACACAACATGGGTTCCAAGTTGCCACACTGACGTTCTTATATTATTTTCTACTACTGACCTGCAAACAGCAACAGAGTTGAGGCTGACAGCAGGTGCTAATAGACTGTTATCATCTGTGTGGATCAGCAGAGTATGTGCTCTCTCAGCCTGTTTTACTGTGGATCAAAGACTGTCTCATGAGTAATCTGAAATCCTTTATGCCTCTCAGCATGACCACAGCTCTGCTTGTGTGAAACACATTGATTCTGGCATCGAACACACGCCAGCGCTAACCATGACAAGGGCAGAATCCACAGATGAAACCCCCTCCCTTAGGATTTCATCATGTACGGAATTCAAAGGAATTATAAACACACACGGGCAGCACAATACGGCTCTCCTCTTGACAGATCACTTATCTTGACACAAAGCCTACGCAACATTTGTATGGAACATACAAGCATAGTATACATGTTCAGATGTTCATATATAAACAAACAAAACGCTCCTTGTCACTTGTCTCGTGTGCAAATGCAGTTCATCGTGCATTTTGTTTTCATGCAACATTTCTGGGTTTGGTGAAAAATCACTGCAGCACTTGGAGATTTAGAGAAAAGCACTAGATAAATTAATCGAGCTTCAGACTCTGATTCCGGAGCAATTGAATAGCTCAGGAGGACTTGAAATAAACACTGGTCAAACAACTCTATGGATTACATCAAGTACCAGACAAAATTTGTTTTTCATTTTAACTGAGCCTCTTGGATGATGTGCTGCTATTGTATAAGTAAAGTATATATAAAGTATATTAAGTAAAGTAGAAAAGCCCTCAGGAAGGTGTCAGAACCTTTAAAGAGTAACTTTGCTTTAGCGAAGCATTTTTACTTTGTGTCACGCACACCTCCACATGAGCTTAATTACAGTCAACACCTCCTTCCTTGGATGTCTGAATTTAAATTATTCACAGGCTACCATTTTACATCTGAGCTAATCTGAAAGTTATACCTCAAAGAGGCAATGATGCAGATCATATTCTACTATTTCATGACACTTCTGTGTATGCGGCTGCAGCGGGGGGCAGTGGTGGGAGGTTTGTCCTTGCAGCCAAGTTTGGATTCAGCAGAAAAAAACAGACCCACCACACGTTAGTGGAAATCTGAGGCCATAAAACTACAAATGAGTTAATTAATCACATCTGTTTGCATTTGCATTTTTTAATTCAGTTATAATGACATGATATGAGTCCATTTGGAGTATTATGTTTCATTGAATCAATTAAATATTCAGCAGTTTTAAATCAGGCAGTAGCCCATAATCAAGTGCTGCATCAACATTTGGACCGAGGCAGCTGAGCTGGAACTGACTCGCATGCTATAACTTCCGATTGGTGGAGCTGATTACAGGCTTTTGACTGAAAATCCCAAAATACAAGCGTTGTGGAAACAATAAGATATGTGGCAAAACATGGAAGTGGTGATGACATTTGGTCTTAAACTATATTTTAGGAACATTAAGCAGAGATGGCGTCTTTGGTATTTAATGTGCTATATATCTGTATGCTGCAGTTTTTACAGTTGTTTTTAAGGGATGCTGGAAAAAGCTGGACGGCTGGCTAATTGAAGAAATAAAAGTCTCCAAAAGGTGACAACTTCTTGTTAAGTGAATGGACATTTTACGGATTATTTAACAGAGGATGATGCATCTGCTGGAGTCAAGACATCTGGCCAGGTAGGAAATAAATAAGGATAATTTAATACCAAATGATTTTTTTATAATTATATAAAAGATGAAAACTATCAAGTGGGTGGTTTCATCAACTTCCTAGAATGACATTTCCTGCTGTGTCATGTTTTGT
Source organism: Micropterus salmoides (assembly GCF_014851395.1). NCBI lineage: Eukaryota > Metazoa > Chordata > Actinopteri > Centrarchiformes > Centrarchidae > Micropterus > Micropterus salmoides. Next base: position 13,595,143 of record NW_024040152.1, read on the forward strand.
AGATTTCAAATTGAGATGAAAATCAGTCTTGATATGGGATGAAAACCTTAAAAAGGGAGGGAGGTTACCGAATAGTTTTCATTGGAACGTTTTGCATAAATATGCTTGGACTAGTGAGGGGAAATATTTATGTTTTATTTATTTACAAAACAAAATTGAAGTGTAATATTTATGCAAATTGTTCCTTATGTTTAATCAACAATGGTCTATTGATGCTTGGCACAAATCTAAGTTATGAACATGTTGTCTCATGAGAAAACTTCAACAGTGAAATGCCTTATGTGAAGAAGGACGTAACCAAGATCAATATGTGCAAAGTGACGTTTAGGTAAATTTACATTTTCTACAGAAACAGGCAGGTTTAATGGTCTCCTAGCGGAGGAAAGGCTTTCTTTGTTGTGTGATTCAGGTGAGACTGAAGACAAGTCCACTTAATATTTATACATTTTTCTATAAAATATTGTTTCTTCTTTGTGACAGATTGACAGAGGAGACAAAGTTCTTTCATATGTTCTTTTAAGGCAAATGTTGTTTTGAACAGTATATTTAATAAGTCCACGTGGGCCGAGCACTGGTATGACACAATAAAACTACTATCTCACTTGCAAACACTACATGGCTGGTATTCAACTGCACTGGTATTTTAACAGCATTTTGTTTGTCTAAGTTTATTAAAGCAAATATGTGGAAATTCTATCTAATATAGGTCCACCATGGAGTCCTGTAGAGTCTAGCAGAGCTGAGCTGAGTCATATACATATATTAATGATTGGCTTCAGAGAGAGGTGATACCTGCAGATATCATGATGAGTGCCATTATTACACTGTCAGGCAAACTGCTGCTCAGCAAGGGCCACAGTGAAGCATTAAAATGTAAAATGGACTCACTAGACCAAGGCTGAAAATGCTGTTACCTGAATGACTTTTGAACAATTTTTCACGCAAAAGCAATTATGTAGAAATATACCAGAGTGGATGAAGACTGCTTGCAATGTGCTTTAGCTCATACTATAATAAAAAACATTTCTCTACTACTGTAAACGATCTGTCTAAATATGGGCTTTTCATACATCTTCACAAAAAGGCTCCCCAAACACATAGACATATAATTTCAGTCTGCTATCATTTACACCTGTTTTGATGACTAACCATGATGACATCTGTGATCGTGTCACTCTTATAATTTGCCTTATATATCCTATCTTAAAATAAAATAACAGTGAATTAAGCCAGTTTTCCTTATTTTGCAGCATGACCCCCTCAGGCCTCCTCAGGGGTCTGCAGACAGGTTTGATCAGTGATTGCAGTATGACATCCCCTGCTGAGACTCCATTTTCCAGCTACAGGCTTTGCCTGCTTAGCAGCTGGTTAGATTAAAAGGTGTGCTCTTTCACTCAATTTATTTTCTGATCTTCTCGTACATGGACTGACACCATTTGACAGATAAATATGGTTATTATCATGAGGCTGGCAAAGATTTGTGAGTGTGGAATATACACCTATATTTTGAGTTCAAGCAAAGTTAACAAAACAATTGTGAGCATACAGAAAGTTTAGTAGTTAAACTATTGGTTCTCTGTCTGGCTAATTAGAAAGAGTTTTATGTTGTGTTTTAATTATTTTATCCTGTGATTTAATGCTAATTCTGCCTGCAAACTAGCATTCCCTTGTGGTGCAATAAAGGCATCATTTCATTGAATACAACAAGTGAACGAGGCAAGCTGGACCAACCGCAGCTGAAGCTTAAAACACGATGAGCACGGTGACATAAGCAAACCCTCTGGTAAGAATCCAGAAATTGAGACTTAATGAGCAGTCATGCCACCATGAAAACAACACGCAACACTACCCAGAATGCCTTTCGCCGGCCTTTCCATATTCTCTCAGAGACAGGTCCTGAAATTACCTCAAAGAAGCCTATCAGCCTTTATCACTTCGACACACACGGGGCAGCGGCGATCTAGTGGTGAAATGTTATAGCTGTGACTTTCTGAGCCTCCATCAGCCGGCTGATTAGGACAGGCCGGGTCAGGACTGATCACCTGAGCCTCAGACCACATTACAATTACACTGATAGAATACTGACCTTTTCAACTTATGCTAGTGCGGGAGAGTGTCACTGCTGCCTTTAGTGTTGTCCTGGGTGTATCTACTGAAGCACTAAATAATTAGAAATACACAAAGCGGTCACAGCAACAGTACACATACACAGACGATCACACTTCCACCCGGTTCACACACATTATACACAGTGCTTTTATCTTTTTGCAATCCAATCTTAATGACTCCATTAACTGAGAGGCCATTAGCGGCATTCACTTTATGGCCAGCCAAACAGCCCAGCCGGGAGCACATTATGGAAAGGGCATGTGTGTCCTAATGTCCATTTCTTGTCACCCACCCCGCGCCCCCACACAAACACACACACACACATGCTCTCTCTCTCTCTCACACTCATACACTCACTCAATCTTTCCCCCAAGGCCAGCTAGCCTGAAGCAAGCAGGAGCGGACTAACGACTAAGCAAACAGGGCCATTTTTTGTGCTCCATTAGGCAATGAGGAGCAAAGGTTTAGCGCAGGCTGCAGTGCCTCGCACTGGTGGTCAAGCGGTAGAAGATTGAAGGCAGAGGAAACTGAAGTGCAGCTCAGTGTTAGAAGAGATTTCATATCCCAAATTAGCCTGGTTCGCTTTGGAGCTGGGGCTGTCTGAGACACTTCAGGCATCATGAGGCATGATAGCAGAATTCAATCACAGTCCCAGGTTGATAGGAAAATGATGGATTCAGTGTCGATAACAATCTAACAGTGATGTATTCCTACTGTAACATTTACATTTGTTCATTTCATTGATGCTTTTATCCAAACAGACTCACAATTGCTATATATGTCAGAGGTCACACGCCTCTGGATCAACTAGGGTTTAAGTGTCTTGCTCAGGGATACATTGGTGGATGTATCACAGTGGGAATTGAACCTGTGTCTCTCATACCAAAGGCATGTGTCTTATCCACTGTACCATCACCACCCCACATATATACAGTATGTATGACAATAAATGTATTGTATGCCTTTTTGAGAAGAATGAAGCATTCCCTGCTACATTACGGCACAGTTAAAAAACTAACAGCTGCTGACGAACCTTTGAAGAAAGAACAGCAGTTCCCACCCAAGAACTGTAAAATGATGTGTTGGAGAATTAACAAGAAATCTCATATCGTCAAGCACAATCAAAATCGGAACCAGCACAAATCTAAACCAGCAATTAGAAAATGTAACCCTGAAGGATGATGGAATCACTGATCTGAAAGGACCTAACTGGTACAAACAGGGGCAATAGGAAGCTCAGAAACCCAATATGAAAGATTATCTTTTGAACCATGTGCATTTCTGCCACAATTTAGACCAAGTCGAGTGAAATGATCGTACAGCACGCAGTACCAACACAGTATACTGCTGCTGTAAAAAGAAGTTAAAAAATGGGAGAGCGAATGACACGAAACTGGTAATTTGGCACATCATCTCCTTAATTGTCTTTCTGTTTCTGCATGTCTGCATCTGGCTTAGCAGAGTACATGTGCTTCAACATAGATGCATTTTGACTGGAGCTGTACTGGTTATGCAGAGTGACTCATACAGTTATTTTGTGGCTATGGGGCTCAGCTGGGGAGGTTTGGGGTCAAAGTTCATTTGATGTCACTGAAGCAAATGCAGCCCATGACATGTACACGAAACCTCCACTAGATGACAAATGTGCTGCACAGGAACAGAAACTGAAATCAATGGTTGCCAACTCGCATTGGCTGACGGCTGTTTTAAGCTGCATGTTTGTGCTGTGTGTCATATTTCATTGATTTTGTTTTTTGCCCTCTGCTCTGGTTTGTTATTTGTTACTGTTATACTATACCATCACATGCTAAATGTGTCTTTTGTGTTTCCTGCTGCAAGCTAATCTTTAGCACTGCAGGCAAATGGTTGCTCCTGCTGAGAGGAGCGTGGAGATACTTCATATCTCAAAGGAGGGAGTTGAGCCTAGTCCAACCCTGATATTAGCTCACTACTGTAGGAGCAGTGGGGTTCAGGTGGTTGTATTTCACTTCCACTGAGCAGTACTGGACACCGGTTTCTGCTGCCTGCTTGTTTTTACCCTCTCCCAGGGGGTGGGAGACTATTTATCAGCTACCAGAAGAACATGTATCGATGTGCAACACAGCCTGGGAATTCAGCTTTTATTACACTTTAAACTGCAAGGTCAACTTGGCAGGAATCCGTGTCAAAGCTGTCAAGCGCGGAAACATGAAACAAATAGCCCACGCAGAGGATGCGGTGTAAAACATCGAGATAAGGGGCAGACGTCTCACCACGAGAGCCTTGGTTTATGTTTACACGTGTGGTAATTTACTGAGAGGTTCCCCATTTACTTGATTTTTAGTCCCTTTCGGAGCTGATATTAACAACTGAAGAAAAGATAAGGCGAGTCAAAATTTATGTCACATAATTGGACATAATGACAACACCCAGCAATTTAAGGTAAAAACCCGGGAGTTATTTTTTCCTCATTATCCTTTTGTTTATGGCCACTTGTCGTATGAAAAGTCACACCAGCTCTTTCAGAGAAGCCATGTTGTGAAGCGTGGGCCCTTGTGACAGCGCAGTGTAGTCAGTACTCATGCCTTTGATGCCATCATGCCACTCCTCTCTTCTCTGGGTCTTCTGACAGTGACAAATGGGATCGGCAGCAGTGTGTTATCAGTCTGCAGCTGCAGTAATCGTATTATTTAGTAATCTTTATTCTGAGAGGCTGACCAACAGTGTGAACAAAGCGGGGCCTTGCTAAGCCCATCAGAGTGCTCCCATGGAGCAGAGGTCTTTTCCTGCTCCGCGGCCCCACTAGACCTATGCGCTCCCTTTTCCCTCTCTGTTTCTCACCCTCCCTCTTCTATGTGTCCTCCTCTCTGTTGCTTTCTGTCTCACACTCTCATTTCATTCCCGCTCGCTTTTTCCCCCTTCCTTTTTTTCCACCCTCCCAACATTTCTGTCTCTGTAACACTCTGAGCTAGGAGTTTGTGTAATGGCGTTATTCACAGTTCATTGGTCTGTTTGAAGGGACTATCTTGATTGAGCGTCTCCCGGTGCAGGGCCTGGTGACTGTGGGAGTGTATAAAGATGTGGATGTGTCCGCGGAGATAGATGGGCTTAGTAATATGCAGGACATTGCAGAGGCTGAGTTTCATCCCAGGCAACACATAGGGAGATAAAAGGAGGCTGAAATTATATGCAGCCGGGGTATAATGCTCAGGGCATTAGATGTGAAATGGAGGCAACAAAGAACTAGTCAGGGAATCAGAGTCATTCTCATTAGCTGGTTCACCCTCTTCAGTTTTAGCCCCCCATCCCATTTCCAACTCACCCTAATGAATGCAAGTACACTGACACAACCAAAAAACTGCTCTTAGAAGCAAAAATACTCACCACTAATTAGTTCAAATTAACCTCAGGACCAATATGTAGGCACACACACCCACACCCACACATACACAAAAAGGCACCTCCTTCGCCTCTTTCTGACACCGCTCTGATGCTGTTGTAAGCTTGGCTGTAAGATCAAAATCTCTTTCTTTGGCAGACACACACACACACACACACACACACACATGCTCAAATCGCCTCGAGCACAGGAAGCACAGGAAGCACAGGAAAGCAAATCCGCTGTGAAGACACCATAAAACCAACACTGCAGAAAGACAGACCATGTCTGTGTTCCAGCACCCGTGAGAAGAATACAGGCTAATGACATGCAGCGTACATGTACAGACACACACATAGAAAGAGAGAGAGTCCTACTTACAGAATGAATCAGACGTTATCAGAAGCACTGTGCCATATTATCGCTCTAGTAGTGAGTCAACATAGGCATTGAGACCACAGGGTTTTTAGAACTTCAGCCGAAGGAGGTTTGGGGCACCGTGGGGGAGTCAGAGGGGTTCACAGTGTGTCATTGGGGGGTGAGGACATATAGAGGGATTCTAGAAGATTCCAGTATTTATAGTCAGATAATTCCTTTAGAACAAGGCAAGAAAAATCAACAGCTGATGAAAGGAGAGGTTCAATTCTGTGTACAAAGAAAATGAGGGATTGATTTGGCCGGTGTTATTCTTTACTTCTTTTACTTTAAGAAAAAAAGCAAAAAAAATAGCAAGAGCCTGTCTTGACAAACAAAAAAATTAAAGGGGTGAAAGATTTGTCAATCAAAATGGGGCTCCACTTTTCCTTTTGTGCTTTCTTTTTCTGCTTTCCTCTGCCTGCCCACCTCTTGTTTTCCTTGGGACTTCGGAGGGCCTATGAGCAGAGGAACGCCGGCATCAGAAAACCAATCACTTTGCCAGACGACGATAGAACATAAAGGAGTAAATGACAAGCAGATGAAGGGGAGGATTTCCGACACCTGCTCTCTCCCTCTGTTTCTCTGCCTGCCTCCCTCCCCAACCTGTATTTCCTTTCTAGTAACAGCCCCCTCCCTCCTGGCCTGTTTTTTTTAGTGCATGGGCTTGACTGAGGTGGATGCAGATGGAGTGAGATTCTCCAGAAGCTACAAACACAGGGATGCTCCTTCTTTCTGTCTGTCTCTGCTTTCTTTCCTTCTCCCTGTCTCTTCCTCACACACTGCATAGAATGACAATGAATCGCACGCTGTCTACTGTGCCGGCACTGGATGCCTGCCTGGCTCTCTGCCTGACACTTGGAATAGGCTGTGTACCTGTCTTCCTGTCTGTCTATCTTCCTCTCTGTCTGTCTTAGCAGCTTCAGAACTTGCCTATCATTCAGTATAGCTGTCTGTTTAACGGCCAATCTTTCAGTCTGTCTTCCTTCCAAACACTAAGATACAGACTAGTCAGGTGCAGGGGGGACATAACCCTACTCTTCTGTTCAAGTGCCCCCCCTGGTGTAAATCCTGACCCCTCCCCTGCACATTGTGCTAACTAGTCTCCAACACGGCACAGACGAATTAGAAAGAGACTCCAAGAGGATTTTGAACAATCCTGGTTAATTCTCTATTTTTTCTTTTCTTGCCTTCTCTGCTTCTGTCTCTGTCTTCTTCTTTCTCTCTCTACCTGTTTTCTGATTTTTTCTCTCCTTCTCCTCTCCTCAGTGCCAGTCTCTTTGCTCGTTATCTATTCTGGACAGTCTGTCCCTCCTCTCTCTCCATCACCGAGGGAGGATGAAGAAGAATGGTGCTGCTTCATAATGTATTTCTCCGCAATGTGTGAGAAAGATGGTGTAAAAGAAGGGGGGGGGGGGGGGTAATTGTTCCTTTAAAAAAAAAAAAAGGAAAAATAAAACCTTCTTCCCCCACAACAAATCAGAAGAGAGATCCTCTCGAGGGATGATTTTCAATTATTCGCTTTTGCCAATCTGGAAAAGTGGCCCAGCTCTGAGGTGTGCACAAAAATGTCGTAATCTCGATAGGATATCCAGTCGATAAATCCGGACATGTCCAAAAGCTCCATACCATTGCTCAAGCATCACTGTAGCCTATTTATTTCAGATGAAGTCCAAGAAGCTCAAACGTATGCTCAACAGGTTCACTGGATCGTTGTAAGTCAACTCCTCTGAGGCTTGTCACCCTCTGCTTTTCTCTACTTCCTGTAGACGGCTTCTGGTATCTCTGTCTAGCTTGTCCGGCCTCAACTCTTCAGGCTCAGTCCTCGCTGGGATGGTTCAAACTGATGGCTGGAGATGGTTAGGTGCGGAAAGCTGGTTGCTGGAGGCTGTATGTTGGCTTCCATGCTGCCCATTTGGTGTCTATCTCTGCAAGGCTTCAGATCTAGAAGGAGAAAAAGAAGAGAGGCAAAGTGGAGAGGAGAGAGCGTGAGAGTGCATGAAAGGTTAGCATGGTGACATTTGTGTCACTCTGCCTTATCGCGTACGTCATTCTCCCCCTCGTCACACTCCACCCTGCCTGTCATCCTGCTGTCTATTCCGTCCTTGTCACTCTTCCTCCGACTTTGCTGCTTGTTTGCTCCTTCTTCCTCTCCACTCACTTGATTTGATCCTTTCACTCTCTCCCAACAAGCATATCTTCAAACACTCTCCCCCGTCACATCTCTCTTTTATTCCCTCCATCCAATTTTATATCTGGCCTAGGCTGCTTTCATCCAATCATTTCTCCTGTCTTTCTGTTCAATTCCAAGTTGGCTGTCCACCACACTCAGTGTCCAAGGCAGGATGCTTGTGAGGGAGCGCACTGAAAGACAGAGGGAGACCCCTGACTGAATGGACTGAATGTGCCTGAGGCAGGTGGGGGACTGCAGTCCAAGCTCATAGTATTGGTCAAATACAAGTGGTCATACTTGAATGGTGCAATGTCATTTTTATTTTAAATTCAAATTAGCATTCACATTTTTTTCATTAGGGTGTGTCCAGAGTGATTGTTCCTAAAACACAAGGTCCATCTGATCCACTGAATGCCCTGTTTCCCTCAGTAAACTGTTGTTGCTCTCTTTGCTAAGGTAAATATAAATAAGAGACATGAGAGCTGTGCTGAATGGATAATCATAATCATCTCAGAGGTAATTAGAGGAAGGATGGTGCAGAAAAACTAGATTTTGGAAAAACTGACAACTTGGCTGTATCGACTGGCATCACTTTCACTCTCAAACAAATAAGAGGGTAGTAATAATAAGCTCATGCTTCGGTACAATATACCATATGAGGAGCACAGTTTAATATTGTACTGTAAACAAAACAGTACTGGGGTTTTAAGCTTTATTATATATACTTTTCTCAAAGGTTCTAGTCTTATGAATTAGAAAAACTTTAAGATTTTCAGGCAGCATTTAGAGACCTGTTGGGTCATAACGTTGACATTTGATTGTGCTTTCTTTCACCTTTATACCGTGTCATATATATGTCACAAGACATATTCTCACCATTTAACAGTCAAACTATCAATTTTCCAGGCAGATCACAAATGGCAAAACTAATGTCCTGAGCTTAGACAAACTTCAATGTTTGAGGAGCTTGTTTTTTCCCCTCTTAATAAATCATACCGCCTTTTCGTCAAATGGATGGCCTAAATCTAAAAATAACGCAAGGATGTCAAATCTTAGCTACTCAACAGGTAGTCTCGCCTCTGTTACTATGCAACAGTTTGTACCTGTTGAATATATAAAAGTCATTTTTGAATTCTAATCAAAAGGCTCATTCCTGAGTGATAGATACCTTATTTCATTCAGAACAGTACAGAAATGCATGCTTTCATTTCTTATATGTAAACTCAGAGCCACGCAGTGACGATATCATCTCTTTTAACAGGACAAAATAAAATCATTACAAAGCTTAAGGGACTCCTTCCTTTTTTTCCAGAGTACAGGTGAGGCGATGGTCCATTTAAAATTAAACATTTAAGGCCATTCAGTATATCAGCTACAATCGATACTGCTGTGTGGATACATGTGACCCCAAACCATATTCTCACAGGGCCATTTAGGAAAAGACCATGTGTGTTGGCTCCCTGATTAGATTAGTGCTCAGTGTCTGTATGTGACTGTCTAACTGTGCTCCCAGCCTTTTTTGGCACCGTTAGCATGACATTGTGTCACACGTGAAAAGATGTAGCTGGGTGCGAATTGGTGTGCAGCAGGTATGTCAGCAAGGAGCGCAAAGACGGAGGTGTGTGTAAAACTAGTTACAACATGTGTGTATATGTGTGTGTGTGTGTGTGTGTGTGTGTGTGTGTCACAGCTGTCATGCCTGAAGCAATTAAACACACTGATCTACTTCATAACCTTCTGTTCTACCAATCCCACACACTGAGGCTGAACACACACCTCTGCCCTCTCTGCACTGTGTCACAGACACACACACATGAAACGCTATCAAAATGATTGACACAGACACAGAAATAGCAATCCTTTCACACACACATCCACAGCATCTCCATTCATTGCCTGTGTCAGGAAAGAGACTCAAACGTCTTCCGTGTGTCTGAATTCAAACAGAATTTAGATAGGAGCTTGGAGAGACCGAGAGTGGGATGGAGACGAGGGGGGAGGGGGGACACAGCCGAAGTGGGGAAGGGAGAGAGAATAAGGGGGAGAGGGGGAGATAAGTAACACATTGAAGTGAGCCATTCAGATTTCATCCAAATTCATCAAAGTGGACAGGCATGTTTATATTTCAGTGGTGGGGGGGGAGATGAGGAGAGATGGATGCTTGATAAAAAAGAGGATGGAAGGAGGGATGGAGGGAAACAGGTGGGGGAGTGGTAGGGAGGTGGGTTGGACAGGGTGAGTGGGTGAGAGACAGAGAAATGAAGGGAAAACCCATCAGTGGTGAAAATGCTCTGAACATAACTGCAGGCTGAAGAAGAGGAGGCAGACAGTAAGAAATAAGAGAATGAGAGGTGAAAGAGAATGAAAAGAGGGAAGAAAAAAGGAGCAAGAGAAGGACAGACACTCACCCATTTCAGCGGGCTCTCCACAGGCGAGCACAATCCCTGCTCTGTGATCCCATCCTGGGGAAAGGCGCAGCGAGATCCTGGAGCTCCCTCCGCTGAATACCAATGGGGCTGCTATTATCAGCTCACACACACGCACACTCACACACACACACCAGCACTGTGGAGCAAAAGGCACAAACACACAGAGTCAAGTCTGGGGTAGTTGTTTAAATTAGAGAACAAACCAAAAAAAAGCTGTTCGCCGATGCAAATAGCATATCACAATAGAAGAGACACTGCCGCACAACTGCATTTGCATTCCGTTCTTCCTCTCTTATTTTCTCTTTCTTCATGAAAAAAGCATCAGAGACAGTGCACTAGCCAGAGGCATCAATCCACACACACACACACACACACACAGCATTTGTAGCCTATACAAATACTTACTGAGCATATATTCAATCCCAGCGAGTCCCACAGTCGACTCTATTCTGGCTCACAGCTCCTCTGCTTCCAAGGATGTTAGAGAGAAATGAGTTGCCCGCTATTTTCCTTTCCCTCCCCGTGGGTTCCACACAGTAGTATCTGGTGCAGAGATAAAAGGATATGAAGGCAGCCTCTTCGTCCTCTGTTATTTTCTCCACATATGCAGTGTACATCCAGTTTTTCTGTATCCATTTGTTGATTCAGGTCCGATCCATCCGCCTGCCTGTGGACTTCGCTGTGATTCTGTGACACGCGACAGCAAACTGCATTCACTTAGTCACCCTCCCCTCTGCCTCTCTCTTCTCTGTCTCTCCCATTGCTCAATAGTATACCCGTAGACCTCCTTTGGCTTTCTCCAATCTAATCAGCTCTAGCGCGCTCTCTCTCTCTCTCTCTCTCTCTCTCCTCTCTCCCTCCTCCTTCCCAACACCCACTCCTTTTACGCTCTCTCTACCTCCAAGGTATTTTTCTCAAAGATGAATATCACCCCCACCCCTCCCTCTCTCTTCTCTCTGTCAGTCTGTGCAATAAGCATTTGAAATAAAGGAAAGTTATAAAAAATACACACTGTCTTAAACAGACACACATACACAAACACACATACAAACAAAGAGAAGGAGAGAGAGAGTGAGAGTAAACTACCCTGACAGAGTTTGACATGGCTACATGCTCAGGGTGACAAACACCATCATAACGACACGCGACTCGACTCATACCCTGTGACACACATCATGCACAAACATATACATACCTACACACACACACACACATACAGCAGAATCAACTGTAAATACAAAATTGGGCTCAAATGCTGAGGCACATATTGACATTTTGTCACTGATATGCACAAACACAAGCGGGGGTAGTAGAAGCAAACACAGACAGGCATAAAACCTATCACAGCATGAGGTTAGATCAAACATGTATGCAACTGTACACAGTTGTGTAATGTAACTAAGTGCATTTTCTTAGGTACTGTACAATTCTAAGGTATTCAGCTGTATTTGTACTTTACCTGATTAGTTCCATTTTACGCTACATTAAACTTTTTTTAACAACCGCAATTGATTTCAGAGATAATTGTTGTAGTTTTTACCCCACCACATTTCTTTGATTTCATTTATAGCTAGTTACTTTGTGGATTAAGATTTCTTTTGTTTGTTTGTTTGTTTGTTTTGGGCATATTTACACCTGTATTGGATAGCCGACAGATGGGGAATAACATGCAACAGTCTGGTCAAACGTGAATTGGTGATGTTGCAAGTTACTCGTAGATTACAATTTTACGTAAAACACATCTTTTCTTTTTTATAGATTTACTATGCAGTTGTACAGCTTATATACTATACAACCTATAGAAAGTAGTTAAGAATTGTCTCCACTATGACCAACTACAAGATTAAAATGCTGTTTACACATATATGCATAGTAATGCAGTACTCTAGCATAATACTATTGATACTTCAAGTACATTTTGCTACTGATACATCTGCACTTTTACGTTTTGAATAGAAAACTAGATTTGAATACTTCAACCACCACTGGGCACAAACACACACACACACACACTCACACATTGCTGAAAATCATCTCTCCTCTCACCAGAGCACCCTGACACTTAATATGCGACTCCCCTGAATGGAGCTGACATCCTCCTCACTATTTATAATGTTCACTCATATAAGGCACAGCTCCACAACAGCATGAGCGCAGTGCAAACAGACAGCAGTCTCACACTATATGATGTCATCGCCTAACTCCTAGATCCCACTTCTATCATGCTATGCTGTCTCATCCCAACTAACGAGACTGGGACGTTGGCCTTATGATGCCTTTGTTCCTCTCTGGTGCTCTGGCCAGTCCAAGTAGACTTTCCAATATAGATCTTTTTCTTAACCTTGCAGCCCCAATGCTCCCTTAGCATTTCATGTCCTCCAAGGCTATTAAACTTGTCACAGTGTATTGAATCATTGATTTTGTCACTCTGTGCATGAGGTGGCTCTTTAATTGCTAGTGACAATTCTGTGTTGCCTTACAGTGATATTTGTGAATTGTGCTTTAAAAGATTTTAGAAGAGGTGTTAAGTTACAAGATTGCCGTTGGATTTTAAATAAATGAAATGACAACTAAATCTGCCATGCGTCTATTAACAATTTATCCACATTTTCCCGGCCCAACCAACATTTGTACTTAGTTCACCCATAATATAAATACGCAGTGGTGTAAGTTAGGGTTTATTTGTGTCTCCCACATTGACTGATACCCACTGATTCCAGCCTTTGGATACATCAACTCAGGTTCGTCCACTAAGCTGTCCCCTAATCAAACAGAGAAGCAAATATAGTTTGTGACAAAGCTGAGCTGTCTCTTCTGCTTTGGTCTCAAACAGCCCCCCCGCCACACACACAATGCTTCATCATGTTTTCACCTATTCACTTTGCATCTCATAAAATAATGTGCATCTCAAGATGTCTTTGTCCAGTGGGCGGACAGTGCTGGAACACCTATTACTCACTCATGTTTGAGCGTATTAGACTGCAGCCATGTCACGCCAGAGGTTCCCTTAGGCCATGGGTTTTTTTGTGTGTGTCTGTGTGGACATTTGGATATGACTGTTTCTGCATCCGTCCGACTTGCAAATTTAAAATTCAGTATTAAGCTCTGTGCACACACGTGTGTGTGTGTGTGTGTGTGTGTGTGTGTGTGTGTGTGTGTGTTAGGGTTGCGCGCACAACGTTACCCCTGGCTGTGACCCACAGCTGCAGTTTTCAGGAAGTCAGGAGGAGTCTCCATGTGCTGTCGCTCCCATTCCATCACACACACTGACACACGCCCTGCAGTCCCACTGTGTGTGTCTGTGTTGTCTAATTTACCTCTGGTCTAATTTACCCCTCTCTTAGTTTCCAGCACTACTTGGTGACACTGAATCTCCCTGTGAGATTGACTATTTGCAAATTATACCTTTTTATGCTTATACTATATATTGATAATCCAACATAAGATAAATGCTACAAGGCAATTTAACTTTTATTACTGGTGATTTAGGCCTCACTGTGTCCACTGAAAGTCTGCTGTCACTGTGTGTTTTAGTCTCCCTGCTCTCTCTAAATATGCATTCAACAGCTGTCTCTCTCTCATCTCCATCCCACACCACTTTGCTCCTGACAAATTGATGTGGAGCACTTTTACATAACAACTACGTATCACACACACTCCAAATACCATCCACAGCAGAAATGTAAACCTTACTCGGCCATTACACATATACCTTGCTGCAGGTGTTAAGAGCACCAGTGTTTGCATTTGTGAATGTGTATTTGTAGTGTTTCCTTACTTTTCTCTTTGTAGAACACAAATGCGGCTTCCATGTTAACTATTGCTTGGAAAGTGTGCAAAATAGGGGCGGGAGAGGGAGAAGAAGACAGAGGAAGGGGGGGGGAGAATTGACATTCTGCCCGAGCACTGCGCTGTGCTCGTGGAATAATGATTAGCTCCTCGGTATTCTAGTCACAAATGCTTCACTATCAATGAGAGAGAGAGGAAGGAGGAAACATGAGGGAGGGGATAGAGGGGGAAGAGACAAGCAGAGGGAGGTGGGGGAGCGAAAGGGAGGGAGGATGGAGGGGTGGGTGGGCACGGTAGAAGAGGAGCACACAGGGAGAAACAAGGTGAACAAGAGAGCAAGGGATGAAAAAGGCGAGGGGTAATGGAGGACAAAGTATAGTATGACATAAGCAGTAGACGTAGGTACTAGTATGCTGCAGTATCTCTCACACACACACACACACACGCGCGCGCTGCATGTGTTCAGTGTGCACATTTAAACAAATGCAACAGTCAGACAAATCTGCTAACTAAAAACGAAGCCAATGCAAGCAATGCACACAAACACACATGCACCTTTGCATCAACACACACACACACAGAAATACACCACTACATGCATGGAGACTACTTTGTCAAAGTCACAGCAGGTACAGCCACCTCAGCAAAGAGAGAGACAGAGGCTATGTCGCAGGGGGGGAAAGAGAGGGAGAGACAGAACGGGGGAGTGATGATGAAAAGAGAGAGAGAAAGGAGAAAAAAAATAAGAGAAGGACAGAGGGTGGAAAGGAAGCATGTGCAAGTAATACATATGTAATCACAAGGCATGGAGAAAGATAAATGTATACCATTACTTAAATAGGTCAATCATACATTAATAACTACAATATGATAATAGAGCTGGGAAGTCAGCTGTAGCAGACTGAGTAAGTTTGCATAAGTGTGCTCACTTAGTCAAATACAAAGAACTACATCATGTTTTTGCACGCCCCCTAACTCAGAGTTTCTTTTTAAGATGGATTATCATAAGAGAAGTGAAACGTTTTCAATTAAGATGGAAAATCAGTTGTCTATTATATCATTTACTGTAATCTTTCTTGTAGAGCTAAAAAAATAGTATCAGTTACTGTAATAGAAAACGTTCATTTTTAAATAGATAGGTCAAAAGTTGATGCTCTGATTTTAGGCAGCAAAAATAGACTTCAATATACAACATATACCTACTTACCTACTTAAATGTATATTTAAGTAGGTAAGTACCATCATGTAAGGTAAATATGAATAGGGATGCATGATTTTGGCTAACATATATAACACACCCCAAGCAGATGTCACCAATTTTGAGATTCTGCATGTAAATCTCTGGTAGTGTATATATAAATATAACTTAATAAACCATGGTCTCCATGAATAAAAAGCAGTATAATTTATCTTGTAAGGACGTATTGTGTAGCACTGCACATAAAGTGCATTGACCTTAAGGTGATTTATGATATTTTCATTCTTCTACTACTGTATGTGATTTTTACCGGTAAATGTTTGACCTTTAATGGCTACATGATAGTTTTGCGATCCGTCATAAATATATTATAGCAATACATAGTTCTTTAACTTTGTTGGACATTATACCACGCATCGCTATAAAGATAACACAGTTACACTGCAATTATTATTTATAAATAATGGTTCCACGATTACGTGTTCAGTCTTTTTCACCACAGTACTAATCTGTGTCAGCAAACAGAATCCATCATGTTTCCTTGGAAACAAAGCTTTGCCCAGCATCTCCAACTTGCCAAGATGTCAATAAAAATGGCATCAAAAAAGCATGACTTTAATTCTTCTCTGGAGACTGGGTTTACAGTGACTGTATAGAAGTTTATTGTAGGTCTATATTTTTTTTATTTCCAATGATTATACCCCCCATAGTAACATTTGAAGTGTATCCCTCAGATAAATCATCATAGCATTACTCTAGGGCCCATTTTGTAGACTGAAAAAGCTTCAATTCATATTTAACATGAAGGAAAGCAAGAGTACTGTTAATACAGTAGTATTTACTGACAGCATATATTGGTGTTACTTTCTTTTGCGATGGAAACTAAATCTTCAAGACAAGGGTTTACACAGGTTTACACCAGTGATTCACAACCAGGGGTTATCTCGGCAGTTGCCCTGCGGCTGGTTAAATTGAGTGGAAAGAAATTACCCTAAATGTATGACTCTTCCAGGACAAACCTATGGCGGACCCAAGCTTGATGATGATGACACATACCACCACAGCAGGGGTGGGAGGGGGATTTTTGATATATATATATATACACACACACATACACACACGCATTTTCTCCTTTTATGCATATCACGTGTATGTGCCTTAAATATGTGGGTTAAATATATATATGTGTGTGTGTATTTATTTACTTTCTTTTTATTCATTTGCTTAATATTTTATTATTAATAGATACGGTTTTCATGAACACCACTGCAATAGGTTAGGTTAGTAATGCTATATGTCATTCTTACTATTTTTATATATATATATATTTCAGTTGACTTCCCATTATGTTTATAGTCAACTCTTTTTTTTCTACATGTAAACATGTTTTTTTTCCCCTTTCTTTTAAATTTTCTCAGAGACAAATGGAAATATTGATGTATTTTCCATTTTGTAATTGCACAGTAACTTTAGCATTTTTGAGTATGTGAAAACTACACTGAACAAATTATAAACGGTGGGGAAATGGTGACCCATGGTGTGCCAGCCTAAGGCAGCCTGTGCAATAAGCATGCTGTCTGATGAGCATCTTGATATGGCAAACCTGTGAGGTGGATGGATTATCTCGGCAAATGGGAGAAGTGCTCACTACAGATTCTGACAGATTTGTGAACAATATTTGAGAGAAATGGGCCTTTTGTGTACACAGAGAAAGTCTTAGCTCTTTGAGTACAGCGCATGATGAATGAGGGGCAAAAACAAAACTGCTGCATTTATAATTTTGTTCAGTGTATTTAGCAAGAAAGCAGAGAAGCGCAAACTATTAGCTATTTAATGGATAAATGGTTGAAATTGCTTATGGTAATTGATTGGATTAATGGTTGATTAATGGATAAGAGGTTTAAATAGCTAGAAAAGGGATAAATGGTTGAAAATTCTAAAATCAATTAATAAACATTACGTAATGGAAACATTGTAAAAATAAGGAAAAAATAGCTTAAAGTAATGGATAGGGCGTGGAAAAGATAATAGATAAGTGGTTGAAATTGCTAATGCTAGCTTAAAGCAAGCTAATAGATAAACGGTTGAAATGTCCTTACCTGCGACCCGTAGTCAGTAAATGCTACATTACAATAATTAGGAATGCGTCTCACAAACCTATTTACAAAGGTTCACATTGCCACAGAAAATAAAAATAAAAGCCACACCTTAAACTAAAGCAACTTATTACTGTTTTAAACCTGTGTAACCACGTCATTGCCGCTCCAGCACTATGCTTACATGGAGGTGTAGCTGAAGCCAAAAAGCTCGTGGTGTCCTCCACCTGCGCGGGACACTGTCAGCGACTTTACTGCTGTGAGAGCTGAATATGCACATTCTCTCCTGAGGGTCATTTGGGTATTTTTAGTGTTTATGATATAAAAAGAGGTAGGAATCAAAGGAATGCCCAGAGTGGAAGCAGCTACTGCATGTGCTTGTCCTTTTTTTCATTTGTAACACGGACGCTCCTAAATCTGATGGTTATTTTAGGCCCATGTATCTGCATAATTGTCCATTTCATTTGGTTTTATTAAAAAATAAAAACCCTCTTTTCACTGCCTGCTTCTACAGTCTATTAACGCCATGAATAATTTAAATACGTAATTGCAAAAAGTATCACACATACAAGCATATAGGCTACAGCAGTTTATATTCCTCTCAGCTATGTACATGCATGATTATGAATCATTTATTGAATACTGGTTTGTGTGTTTTCATCAGTGAGGTGCAAAATAGAAAGCTATTCAGTTAAACAGTAGACATGTCAGATCACAAAACACAATATTTGAGGTGAACTGAAGGTCTTTTGTGGGGGTCACATCTTTTGGATTCAATACATTTTTTTGAAAAATGACCAGTCAGTTACATCTTTCTGCATCTTTTCTCAGTTTAATTCATTTTTCCACATCAAGCACCTGCTGGATTCAGCTGCAGTTTGTTTGGCAATAGCCATTCTCTATCCCAATATTTACAGTTTGGTGTCTGCAGTTACAAAAGACCAGATCGGATCTGTCAGCTATCATCCTGGCATCATGAAAAATCACACTTAAAGCCATAACTTAAACTATAGACTCTGTAGAATTTAAATTGCATTTAAATCTGGATTTCAAGACTATGCGTCACTGTGGGGAAACATCTGTTTTTGTACAAAAAAAAACCAACACAAAAATAAGCCTGAGCTAAGGAACGAACACCGACAATATCCCGTTTTCTGTACAGCAAATAGACCATTATACTGCACTCAGACTGCTTCCCAAGACCATAATAGTTACATGATTTCAAATCCAGCATGAACAATTTCATTACACGTCTGTGTTTGTGGTGTGTTTTCCATGTTAGGCAGCAGGTATGATAAACGGCACTCCACCAGAATATCAGCTGACAAGATTTGCTGGGAAGGAGAGAAAAGAAACATGTATTTATCGACTGGTTGCCTGTTGACTCTCTCAGAAAAGCAGTGAAGAGCAGCTAAATTCTTGGCACTGGCTTCTTTTTTCTCCTCAGGAGTCCTCTATTTCCTGATATGCTTCTCACTCTGCAGAAATTCTGCCATTTTCCCATTTCAGTTCCCCGCACAATCATCAGCATTTCTCCCTCCATGACATGAAAACAAACTAAGACTGAGTGCCTCTGCATGTGTGTGTGGTTTCAAACCCCCCTGTCAGCAATCACTGGGTGGGAGACAGCCATAAACTGTGCTTTAGAAGCCTATAATAGGCTACTGCAGCGCTGGCAAAACTTATATCATATTATGCCTCTTCCCATTCAGACACAAATAGGATCATTATTTTTGATAACTATACAGCAAGTGCTGGATAATTTCATTGCACTACTTGCCACTGCATAATGCTGTACTTCAGCTAAATCATCATAGATCTTGCCGTATCCCTGTTATTATTGTATTTAATTACAGCACAAAACCAATCAATAACATAATGTCTTACAAATTGCTCGAACATTAGGGTTGATCTATACACACACACATCTACTCCGTCCTGCCTTCCACTAACATTAGTGTACATGTGACAGAGAGAAACAGAGCGGTTTGAAAAGCTTTACACTGACTTGTGCTGAGTGGGTCTGTATATTTCATAGCAGAAAACCTCATTTTGTTTGTCAAAAGACACAAGTGGCAATTTACAGCAGGACCTATAAAGTCAATCCCATCTGATGGGATGGGAGCAATGCCCTCCTGTCATCCACCTTATAAAATGATGGACACTGACCAGTATGAAAACTGAAGAGTTTTATTATAAAGAAAGCAGAAGACATTTCATGGGCCACTACTGGTCTTTCCCCTAATAAATAGGGGCTATAAATACACCACGTCTGTATACAATCGAGGGCCAATTTTGTAACCCGTTTTTCAATCAGTTTGAAAGACTAATTTAAAGGTACATTCTGTTTTCCTGCGAGTTTTATCTGTGTAGTAGCCTTTAAGCCATTAGTTTTGCTCTGATTCAACAATGTTATTAAATAAAAAATATATATATTACTACACAGGATGGATATTTTGTTGAAACGGACTTAAAACTAAAACTATATACATATAAAGGTAATAACTGTATATCCTGCATTTATCAAACTCCATCAACAGTCCATATTCTCCACTAATCTTTCAGTCTTTCTCTACTTTGTTGTCCTTCACACAATTGTTTTTTAATCAGCCTTCACACAGTTTCTTCCACAATGAACTCAATGGCATGCTGTGGCGACTGGCTTGTCTCCACCATGGTAATTTCATTTCCATCCATGGTGATCGTGGGAACAGTAATGGTCCGAGATCCCAGAACAGAGGAGGGCAGGATGACGACCTGTGAAGTGCCTTCCATGCCGCTGAGCTGATCAGACGGGATCATGACCGTTTCAGTGCCTCCTTCGCCCCCCTGCAGCACATAGATGGTCTGCACTGAGCCAGAATCAGCCTCCCCTGTGGTGGCCAAAGAAGACAGCACCTTGCCCCCCTCCAGCACCTTGGCGACATGGGCAGCCTCAGCTGCCTGCTCAGCGGTCTCCAGAGGCAGGTCTCCATGTAGCCGGATGTGTTTATCCAGGTTGGAGCGAGAGCGGAAGGCAGCGGGGCAGTGGGTACAGGGGTAGGGCTTCTCCCCACTGTGGGTGCGGGCATGCTCAGTGAGTCGGGCGGCCACACTGAAACTCTTGCCGCAAATCCAGCAGCAGAAAGGCCGCAGGCCGCTGTGGATGCGCTCATGGTCCTGCAGATGGGGCAGCTGGCGGAAGCGCTTGCCACATGTGGTGCACTGGTGGAGGGATGGAGGAGAATGGGGGAGTGGACAAAATAAATATTTTTTAAAAAAGGTAAGAGGGTAGCAAGACAATACAGCTACATTCACAACAGTGCCAGTGCACAAACTTGACAAAAATTTTCTGAGCCCTTTCTTTATATTGTTCTGCAGGTCTGCTCTGCAGCACTTCTGGCTGGGGTAGATGAAGCGCAGAGAGAACAGGGTATGTAGGAAGACAGATACAAAGCAATAAAAACAGTTTGTTACACTGCAACTAAAAAAAAGTCAATCAATTAATCTGCTGGTTATTTTCACACATCATACAACTGATTAACTTGTTTAATATATAAAATATCAGAAAACTGTTAAAAAAAAAGGCACATTACAATAACCTGAACCTTAAAGTGATGTCTTCAAATGTCTTGTTTTGATGTACCAACAGCCCAGAGCCCAAAGATATTAAGTATGCTCTTGTAGAAAACCAGCAAATATTTACATTTGAAAAGCTGGAACCAAAGAATATTTTGCATTTTTCCTGAATAAATGATTTACGCAACTGATCAGAATATCTGGTAATTAAAATTCTGCTGATCAACTAATCGATTAATCGTTCCAGGTCTACGAGTGTGTAGGGTAGTACGATCAACTGAACAGCTGACACCAGAAAGAAATGTAACCAGTGAGCTGACAGCTAAACAATATCTAAATAATGTTTTCACATCAACAATTCCACAGCTGTACCTTTGCTGACACCCTAACATTCGCTCTCCGCTTGCTACCACCTGAGTGCAGACAATGAACGACAACTAGATACCTGATTAAACCTGAAGCACTACAAAAGAATGACTTCTTTGTGCTTTGTTTTGATTCCTACTGGGGACACTCAGATTGAAACTGTAATCCCTGTTGTCAGTTTTGCAGTTTCAGTATGTTTGTGAGATACATTCTAATAAAATTACCTTTCCTGTTGAGTTTGCTCTTTATATAGCCAGAGTATATAGATATTCCTTCAGCAACGCACCGTATATTTGATTTAAATTAAAATTCATCACCATAACTGCCTGTGTGTTTGAGGACCAATGCTCCTTGAACCTCAGTCCTTAGCGTGCCTGATAGATACGGCTCAAAGCAAAGCCACAAACATTAAATCAATTTCTACAGTCCGACGTGCTGTGATGGGCTTGGGTGGGTCCATAGTTGATGTCCTGCCTTGTCACCAGAGCAGCAGAGAGGGAGAGAGAGAGTCCCAGAATAGTAACAGGCACAGAGGGGAGCTGACAGGTCCTAACTCAACCCTGCCATTAATCACAGGTACACAGGGAGGGAGGAAACACCCACAGGACACACACTGCACAAATGGCCGTGGTCCAGAAGCGTAGAGATGACCATGGGGTGTGAGACGGTGCTGGATTTGAAATTCAGGTGTTTAAGGGTTTGAAAGACTTGTATGAAAAGCACAAAATATTGGTGATGCACGATATTGGATTTTGGCCGATATTCGATATGTTAAAACTAATTTTGGCCGATGCCGATATTTACATCTTATTTTTATCTTTTTTTATTTCTCTGAAGAGAACACTAAGTCTCTCCTGTACTACTTTTACCCTATATTACTCTCATTTGTTGTAGAAACATATATTAAACAAGACAAATAACATTTGATTCTATCAAAAATGTATCATTTTATAATTCACCCCTGAAAACTAAGTCATTATTTCACTTGGGAGATGATTACATGCCACATTTTAATGTGAAACCGTAACAACCAAGCTGAATATATTTTCTGAGCTACAAACAGCACTGTAGGTGCCTCAGTCCTTAGGATGCGCTTTAAAGCATAACAAACAAGACTGAAAAAAACTTGCGCTAATGGAGGAGATCACGTCTGCTGCTGTGGCTGTAGAGCTAATATCTATTGTCAGCTGTTCACACTGTTCCAGCAAACTCCTCAGCATGTAAAATATATTCTTTTAGAGGAGAGATGGCATGTTGGGAGTGCTTAAAATGTCCTACAATCTTCCTCCTGTTTGTAACGTGATGAATAAAAAAAAACTTCTGTTATTTAGTATTAAATGTGCCCGGGGATGAACTGTTTATTACCAGGCTGCAGTGTCTGGCAGTGTTAACTGAATTAATGTGCGATACAATAATCGTTGGTGTTAATTAATTAATGCGTTAAGGCGATAATAATGCACTAACGTTCCCAGCCCTAATTATATCAGATCGATAATTATCGTGCATCCCTACAAAATATGATTCAGAAGGTTGAGAGAAATTTCCTTTTTATGCAAACACAGACACACACCAACACCCTTCTTACCTCAAAGGGCCGCTCATCAGTATGTGTCCTCATGTGGACCTGGAAGGTGGAATTGTAGGAAAATTCCTTGTGGCAAATCTGACAGCGGAAGCGAGGTCGGTTTTTGGACTTGCTGAGCGTTCCTTGGAAATGGGCCAGCACATGCTCCTCCAGGGCACTGTTGGAGGTAAATCGGCGGCGGCATGGCCTCACTGGGCATTTGAGAGGTGTCTGGCCCGTGTGGGATAATCGATGGAGGTCGAGGCCCTCCTGGGTCATGCAACGGTGACCGCATAGGTCACACTCAATCTGAGGGAGGAATGAAAAGGAGGAGGGACACGATGGGAGGGAGACAAA
Organism: Micropterus salmoides; assembly: GCF_014851395.1. Lineage (NCBI taxonomy): Eukaryota > Metazoa > Chordata > Actinopteri > Centrarchiformes > Centrarchidae > Micropterus > Micropterus salmoides. The sequence continues at coordinate 13,618,554 of NW_024040152.1, forward strand.
CCGGAAAGCGAGGGGATGGAGAACAGACAGAGGAGGGCAATTAATGAAAAGAGAAAAGGTCGGTGTCTTCGTGGTCTAACTGAGACGTAACCACGTCACAGTTTGATTATGACTGGGGACCTTTGTTAGATGTCACCCCCCTTCACTAACCCCACATTTAAGTCAGCTACCTAATAAAGGCAAAATGCCAAAAACCAAAAATAGAAAACTCATTTATGATTTTGAGTACTCCCAACCTGTCCAGTGCATCGTCCCCGGCCCTGACCACGTCCACGACCAGTATTCTTCTCCTCCTCTGTTGTAGGGCAACGCTGCATGTGGATTTCCAGTACTGATTGGTTCACAAACTGGGATGAACAGTGAGGACACGTCGCCGGCTGCTTGTCTGCAATGGAACAGTGTCAAGTTTTAAACAGGTGGTCATACGCTGTCTTCCTACTACAAGCAGCTCTCATGCCATGCTAATATTGATTGCGAGCCATCATGCCAACAACCATGTACTGACAAGTGGCATAATGGCTGGTGATGGGCAATGGTGCCCAAACACTGTGTCCAAAAAAGACTGAGCCTGTGGTTGCTTTTACTGTAAAAACACAAGGAGAGTTGGACCCAACAGATGTATGCTACAAGATCTAAGGAATGTACTTTTATGTTACTTGTGTTGTAGATTGTGGTAAAGCAATAGGCCTCTAGACCTTTTCCATGTCGCAGTCGGAAAAACAGGTGTCAATAATTAAATGAATGATGGCTGAATGCTATTTAGCTGCTTCAGTTTCCGGGTCCTGGTAGTGTACACTCCCTGTCACGGCTTACTAGGACACTTGAATAGAACAAAGTTATCATTGATGTTATTAGTAACACTAATAGAGTGCTTTTTTCTGCAATAATCAAAATGTCTGCTGTGAAAAAAGGCCTACTGGTCAGTTAATGTTTTAGTCAACTGAGTCAAAAATTTATCTGAAGACGTTTGCTGGTTCTACCTTTTCAAATGTAATGATTTGCTGCTTTTTTCTGTTTTGTATAATAATAATAATAAAAACATATTTTAGACTGTTGGTCAGATACAACAACAATTGTTAAGATGTCACCTCAGGCTCTAGGAAACTGTAATTGGCATTTTTTCACATTTTGGAGACAAATCAATTTATCAATACACTGTCAATCACTGACAGATTAAGTAATCATTATTCGTAGCACCCTAATAAACAATTATATTCATTATCAATTGATCTAACCGGTTAGTCTCTCGATTAAATGATTGGTGGTTAGGTCTGTGAAAGGTCTAGCAAATAAGTACCGATCGTAAATTCCCGGAGTCCAACGTGACCAAAACCTAAAAATATTAATTTTACAGTGATACAAAACATAGAAAAGAAGCAAATCCTCACAACAGAGAATCCAGATCCAGGAAATTACTAATCGATGGTCAAAATTGCTGCGGATTAATATTCCATCAGTCAGTTAATCAACTGATCAACTCATGATAATCTCAGCTCTAATCATCTAGTGCCCAAGTTTTATTTTGGCAAAGCAAACCGCACTCTCACTGGGTTGCTCTTTAAAACCCAGAAGTGAAATCATGGCCACTGATTCATTCGGTTCATCAACTTGTCCATAGGTTGCCATGCCAACATCTTGCAATCTGCTAAGCATCTGTACTGTCTATCCCAGTGGGGGCGATCCACTCTGCTCCCCACTGGGACCCTTTAATTAAACCTTTAATAAGTATATTCACAGCCTATGGCCCTGGACTGATCAATGGATCAATCTCTCCAATAATCTCTCTCAGGAGTCACATACTTCCAACCGCTACTAATGAGGATGACTTTCCAACACCCCCCCAATACATTTAACTCCACCTTCCTCCTCCTCTTGCACATGGGACACAGATCAATGGAAAGTCATTGACCTAATGCGTCGGAGGAACAATGCACATATTACATGGATGTACTGTATGTTTGTAAATAAACAAGATAGGCCACCCAAGCGGGATGATGGAGGCATTTTTTATAACTTTACATTAATCAAATTGCATGCGGTACTGTTAAGAAAATCATATCTAATTGGTTTTCATTAAAAGCTGACACAGATCCTTGCAACTGATTTCCTATGTTCCACAACCGCACTTGGTCTCATCCTCAATCTTGAATGTTATCACACAGATAAATAGACGGAAAAGTTGATTAGAGATATAAGAGAGGAAATGGTCGCACAGTGAAAGGATTTGACATGTGTAAAATATATTTTATGTTTTTGTTATTCCAGGTTGCTCCTGCTAACCATAAAAACATGTGGGTGAACAATATACGCGGGGCTGAGCCCTGAACTCTCACCTTGGTGAGTGAGCGAGTGCAGGTCCAGGTCTTTCCTGCGTTTGAAGGCCTCTCCACATTCGGGGCAAGGGAATGGATGGCTGGTGTGGAGCAGTCTGTTACAAACACAAGAACACATTTTGTTTATAACTATTTTGCATAATATTGACAATTATAAGTTAATCTACAGAGAGTTTAACATGGAAACAACTCATAGGAACAAGCAATAGACAATTACATGAAATAATTATGTATAAGATGCAAGTATAAAGACTCATAAAAATTGTAATAAAGAGGGGATGGGGAGTCATACTTTGGTTTTAATCTGCCACTCTATATGTGACTTGTAGGAGGATTACCAGCAAGTATGTGCTTAGCTGTGCTTCAGGTTAAATAAGGGGTATTAGCTGAGCATATAAAGGCTAGAGATAAAAGAACAGCAACAAATTGGGAGGAGTCAGAGTTAGGACATGAAAGACTATATTTATCCATTGCATAACGTTACGCTGGATATAGCCTTAGGGGAGGAGAGAAGTGTTAGGATGTATTCACCTAATGCTGCATCAGGCCCGATTTCACAACATGGAACAAAAATAAAATGCTGGTTCTTTGGGCAGCTTCTCATAATCAGAACAAACACAGATGCTGTTGAAGTTCAGGAAACACAATGATCCACTAAATATTGCATACTTACAAGTAAGTATACTGTATACATTATGTATATCATAATGCCACAGGTAGTGTTACAACAAATGTACTTAACTACACAAGTCACTTAAAGTAAAGCAGGATGCTAGAGGTGATGTGCAAGGTCATTTCTGTTCCCAGTTACATAGAAAATAGTAATCAATATTTCAGGGACAGCTGACCCTGAGGCAGCTTGGAGCATTAAAATTTCAGTCAGGGTCGCTTCTTCTAGGCAGATGTTCTTTAATGAGTATAGGTGACGTACGTACAATATTAGTACAACAAGTAGGTAATATGCTGACTAGAGGCTAAAATAGTACGATGATTAATCAATTTGTTGATGGACCTAAAATGAATGAGCAACAGTTTTGATAATCACTGAACTGTTTACACCATTTTATGAGCAAAAATGCCAAACATTTGCCGGTTCCATCTTCTCAAATATTAAGATGCTCCTTTTCCTCATCTTCTAATGCCGCATTCAGACCAACCGCAAATTTTCGCCTCGCGACTCTTTCCTTGCATCAGTACATTCGCTGCAAGTGTTCACACACAACGCGAGAAGCCGATTTTAACACGATATGGTGAATAAACACAACTCGCCTTTACTACAACTGTATGAACCCAAAGTAAACATTTTGCTGTGATTAAATAGCAATAATCGGATTAAACTGATGCCGAAATAACAACAACATGATGCAGATTTGTTAAACATATGAATTCATGCTTTGTCAGGTCTGTCAGCAAGACAGCAGGACAACAACTTCTAAAATGTTTGTTTTCTGAATGGAATTTGGATCGATCAGGGCTATGCTATGCTAACTTGGTCACAGTAAAGTACAATGATAGCTGGAATAAAGTTACAGACACATGTTTTCTGAAATCATCAGGTAGTTCAACCTCCTCGCGTTGCTCCCTGCTCCTCTCCCCCATGTTTAGCAGCTCTCAGCTGGCCAGATTTTCAATCCGCCGCTCTGCCCGGTCCTCTCCACACAACGCTCTGAAGCCTCGGTGACGTACGGACACTCTCAACACTGAGGCTATCGCGACTCAGCATCATGCGACTTCTTCGCTTGAGTTGAATTCCTTCGCGTTGCCTTTACGTCGCCGGCCCCGCCCCCTTCGCACCGCCCAACAGAAAATCGCATCTCTACGTGTCTTTGCATTGACTTTGTAAGTAAACTCACCGCCCCAAACGCTCGCTTCGCTTTTGGTCTGAAAGCACCGTAAGGCCCCATGTCCACCAAAGCTTTTTTTTGCCAGCTGAAAACAGCATCTGCTGCTCTGAAAACGGCCAGCAGGGAGCGCTAGCGGGCGTTATTGAGGCGCAGCGTTTTTTCCAACTGCTTTGGTTGCTATGATACATTTGTTGCAAGTAGTTCTACCTAACTTTACTGGATGTAAAAATGTCAACACAGAGTAGAGTCCTTGCTCTGCATGAAGTGAAGGCTGAAGCAGGTAGAGAGAGAGGACGGTATGTGGGTTCATGAGATTTTGTGGGCGAGGAAAACATCTTGGCGAGTACCACCGTTTAGTCCAAGAGCCGAGGTTGGAAGAAGCCCGGTTCCAGGATAGTAACCGTTGCTATGTTGTGGTATTTGTCCCGCCCCTCCTCTACTGTGCAGCATTTTTCCCAAAATTCAACTCTCGGCGCCCGGGAAAAAACGCTCAGCGCCCAGCGTGGAAAAGATGCTCAGCGGTCATGCTCCTATTGGAATGAATAGAAAAAAACGCTTTGGTGGACACGGGCCCTAAGATAGGAAACTGAATATCTTTGTTTTGCTGAAGTTCTACTCTTGACCTTGGAAATAAGCAAAACAATCATAACTCAAAGTTACCTTCAATGTGATGTCACAATGTGACATTCAGTGTGCTATAGCAAAAGCCAATACAACACACACACACACACACAGTATATCCTCTCCCTGTTCCTCAACCAGGTAGGACAGGACCAGGCTCTTCCCCTTTCCTGGCTTGTTATCGTTATCATCTTAATTTACTGGGCCTCTGTCTGTCAATCATATGGGGCTGAGGCTCAAGGGCACCCACACATCTCAGTCAGCGTGTTTGCTACACAGCTTAAAGGTCTTGCTCTGTAGTCGGACACGGCTCAGCTACTACAGCTCCTGGCGAGGGGTAGGAGGTTTATCTAAATCCTGTCCGGGGTTCTGTTTGAAACAGTAATTCGACTGCATTTACACAGTAAACAGGGTTGGAAATGATTGAATATCTCTATGGAAATCCAGAAGGTTAGTGGTAGTTAGAGTTGAATATAGTGTAATGGAAGTAGTTAGAGGGTTGTAGGCATTTCCACCAACACTCCCGCAAATAAAGAATGCTGAATAACTAATGAAGTGTTATTGTGTTATTACTTGTGATGGTTAAGCTGATCCTCCGTGTTGAAGCGCGAAGGGCAGTGAGGACAAGGGAAGAGATGAGCAGCTCCCTCACTGTCCAAAGTACAAACCTGTATTGAGGGACACAACAGTCAAAGTCAATAAAAAACAATTTCACGGCAAGTCATCTACCAATAATGTCTTAAATTATGAAAGATAACATGTTAAAATAAAAACCCATCACTTCAAAAGTGACACCTACAAACAAAATGACTGCTGACCTCCAAGTTAATTTCACATTGCACATAAAGTTTAGTTAATATTCTAAATTGAATGCAGCTTATTTATTTATTTTATATTTTATATGTGAGCTTTTGGACTTGATCTAATTTAATAAGGAGAGCGGTACCGGTTTGCGTCCACGCTTGCGCCGAGGCAGGGCTGATGAGTGAATGCGTTGGTGTCTTTTCAGGGTGGCTGCCTGGGAGAAGTTTTTGCCACAATCGTCGCAGCTGAAGGGCTTGTTGCCCGTGTGGCTCATGCTGTGGCGCAGCAGGCTCTGGGAGTTAGTGAAGGACTTTGTGCACACCTTCACAACAACAATAATCAGGATTAGTGCCATAGTTGTATTTACAACATTTTTAAGTACCTCTTGTAAGGGAATAAATAAAGTTGCATATGGCTGTTTGCTCATATTATACTATTCAAACCAAGTTCCCTTGTGCAGCGACACTGGAGAATGTGTCAAATATAATGAGGTTGAAAGATCAAATTATGTCTACTTCAAACCCAACCCGTTTCAAAAGCATTACATCATCACATCAATGTCTGCCATATGACATAAATGGCATTCACATCAAAGAAAACTATCCCTCAGGCAGATTTTAATTCAACTGTGATTGGCACCTTGCACGTGAAGAGCTTTTCCCCGGTGTGGCTGTAGACATGGGTGCGGAGGAAGACGCGTCGGGTGAAGGTTTTGCCACAGTAGGGGCAAACATGGGGTAGTGGCGTGCGGGCCCAGTCCTGCAGTAGTTTGGCAGGTGGAGGGTGGTTGGTGTTGTCTGAGTCTGCTGCAGTGCTGCTGCCTTCTGATTCCTCTCTGGTGCCTGAGCCCTTGTTTCCTGGAAAGATTTATAAAAAAATAAAAAGTTAATTGAGGACTAAACCATCTACATGCAACAAATGCCTTATTTTGTCCCCTCAAATGGGCAAAACTAACACTTTCATTTACCTTTTAGCGCACTGACACCGCTCAGGATCCTGAAAGAGGGCTTACTTCTCTTAGAAAGGGGTGAACCTGATTCACTAGCAGAGGCAGGTGGGGAAAGCAGCCGTTTCGAGCTCTGTGGAGTATCTTGAGGTTTAGTGACGGCTGTTTCATCACCAGTTTCAGCTGCATCTGCCACCTCTGTCCCTGATGAGAAGCGGTGCTGCCGGCGATGGTACAGGTACTGGGTGGTGTTCATAAAGCCCTCCCCACAATGGGGGCAACTGTGTAGTGGCTTTTTCAGGTCATGCTTCTGCTTACGATGGGTGACCAGCTCTTCCTCATCGCTGAAGCTCTGCCCACACTGGGTGCACATGAACAACTCTGGATGTGTGAAACTGTAGCTGGCACTAGTGGTGGGGGGAGTGGCATCCTGTCCCTGCTCGCCAGTCCCATTGCTCTGAGTAAAAACTTCCTCTGATGTCTCTTCAGGAACCACTAGCATTTTTTCCTCGCCTTTCTGCCGGTGCTGCTTGCGGTGGTAGAGAAATAGGGTGGTATTTAGAAAGCTCTCCCCACACACAGCGCAGCGGTGCAGAGCTTCCTCAAAGCCGTGTTGGGTCTTGCGGTGTGCCACGAGTTCAGACACCAGGCCAAAGCACGAGCCACAATCCACACACAATAGCACTGGTTCGGGCTTAGGCTTTTTGTTTGCGCCTCTCTTCCTGGGAGATGAATCCTCTAGGTTAGAGGTTGAAGGGGCCACCTCAGAAACAGCAGGATCAGAACTCTGAGCTGAAGATGTATCTGTGACCTGCTGCCTCTCTTCCTCTGCTACGAATTCCTCTGGTTCTGGCTTTTTGCTAATTTCACTCTGCGACAGGGAAGAATTATCTGGATTTACAGTTGAATCGGAGCTCTGAGTTGAAGCAGTCTCTGGCTCAAGTTCTGGATCAGGTTTGGACTTGGTCCCGGAAGCAGACTGCTGACATGTCTCTTCTTTACGGTGTTGCTGCCAAAGGTCCAGGCTCTTGAAAAGTTCATCACAATCCCCACACTGGTAGAGGATTCTGGGCTGGTCTGTAGCCTGCTTGAGTTCACTCTTCAAAGGTTGCTCAGAGGAGTGTTCTGCATGAGCTTGGATCTCTGGGTGTGCAACTGTCCTTGATATATTTATTACCTGCTGCTGCAAAGACAAGGGAGGGGGAAAAAAAAGAAAAAATAAGAGATTATCCTCAATGTTTCACTTCACTGTGTATTTATATACACAACAGAAAAACCTCCTTGTACTACTAATTCAACCAGCAGTGTTTTTATTTTATTCTTTCTGGCACATGACGGATGAGAATTCAGTGTTGGGGTACTAAGGTCAATTAGAGCAGCATGTGTTTATGGCCAAAGTTCCTCAGAGAGCTCCAGACAGCCCAGATAAGGCCTCAGCCTGGCCGATAACTATCAAAAGCCCATCAGGGTTGAATAGGTCACTCCACAGGGTTTTACATTTTCTCCCTCAATCTATCCAGATGATAAAAACAGAACATCGAGGTCGAGGAAAAAGATGTCTGAAACTGTCTCAATCATGACAGGTTAATATGTCTCACATGCTTTAATGATCTATGGGCTTTTGTTTCAGCATTCATTCAGTATGTGAATACTGAAGACCACCCCCACATGTGGTTTGGTTGATTCAATAGCATTTCGATTGCATTAACATACATTTTTCTTATGCACTGAGCTCAACATTTATTGTGAGTTCTAAACCAAATGTATTTTTCATTATTCAAGAATGTCATTGCAGAAATACCCCTAAATTATTGTGATATTGTTTTAGGTTCCATCACGCACCCCTATGCTAGTGTATCTGAAATTGAAATGGGCACAATTCATGGTATTCATAGTAAAATGTAAGTGGATGACTTAAATTGTTTTGGGTTTTTTTAATTATAATTAAATGCGTCAATCAAAGGAATCCAAATTTCCCTCGGACGATGTCTACAATGAAACATCAGGATGGACAATGTCATCAGGTGCGCGGGCGCGCTTGGGGGGCAGCAGTCGTCTCATGTGTTCTCGCGCAGACTTCACTCGGTAAAAAAAAAAAAAAAAAAAATTAACTTACGTCACAAGTCACGGTGGATATTTTACGCACGACCAGGTAAAGCAGTAGGGAACACACAGGGTGCAGATGTTGGTTTAAGTTGTTTGATAGGCTACGTCATTAATAAGCCGACGTGCAGCTCACCTGCTGCCGTGATAACTGATCGCGGGAGGAAATATACTGAAAAAAGACGAGTTGTCAGTCTTTTAGGTGACTTTATAAAAACATACTGCTGATGGAGAAAATGGAGCAGAGGGGGGCGAGAGAGAAAGCGGGGCGAGCCGGGGTGTTTACCTGACATGTAGGTGTGTGTGAGTGTGTCAGAGTGTAGGGAGAAGAGAATTCCGTGGCAGGTGCAAAGCATAGGCTACTTAAAAACAATGATAAGAATGTTTGTGGTCATTAAAACCTGCTTTCACAGGGTGTTATAATGTGAAAATTTGAGATTTTCTTTTTGCTGGGGGGGCGGGGGTTTTACAATCACGATGCCGGCTCAACGTCATGATGTCTGTCAGCCATCGCCAATGGACGATGGCATCGTCTATCGGCCCAACCCTAGTCAATCGTGAACAATAATGAGATAAAACGTTACACATTATGCTAAAACATTATGTCACAGGTGAGGAACAAGTTACTTTCAGTTACAGTTACTGTCTGTGGTGAGAATCCTAAATTTCTTGCCGAAATGGCACATTTTCCATTAAGGTGGTACAGAATTTAACTTTGTTAGCTCTAAGGCCTGCTCTGACAAAAAGCTATTTTGTCTACATTACTCAAGCCTGTAATGGAACAGAAAGCCAGGATTAGTCTAAATCAAGATTTATGTTTTGAACTCGCATGGAATGTAAAGAATGTTTTTTTAATCTTCTGTAGTACAGCTCTACACAATGGAGTACTCGTGTTATCTCAGATAGAATGAGTTCTTTGTACAATCTAAACAGGACATAATCTCAGTCTGGAGGCTCCAAAAAAAAAAAAAAAACATTATTCCTGCACATGTACAGTAAATTAATCTTCCTCCACAGCTCAAGCATGCACAAAACCAGCAACATTCCCAAATACAGTACAAAAGAACAGCCGCAAGCAATAGTGGTCAATCAGCCCATCTCTGCCACTAAACTGGAGATAGGGTTCCACATTATTAAAAATCATGAGAAAGTAATATCAGCAGGAACATATTTGAAGAAAAAAAAGCTTGTATATCCTGTGGTCATAGCAGTAATGTAATATGTGAACAACGGCTCAACAAAAATGACTCACTCGAATGACTGTACCAAGCAATGCTGGAGGTTTCATATGTGAAAAGGGCTGTTATAAAGACTTACATATCTATATCAAACATCACTAGTCTTCTTTTGTGATTCTTCTGACAAGTAAGAAGGCCTTTACCTCAATATGGCTCGCATCCTCTTAAACCTCTAAATGTTAGAAATGTTTCATATCAGTGGTGTGTATTTTTAGTATATAGTATTTTCCATGTTTATTTCATAGTCCCTTCATTTTTATTATGAGTGAGGCTTTTATTTGGAATTTTTGAAAATGCTTTGTATGTCATGACATACTAGGCATATATATACACAAAAGATACAAGTTGCAAGCCACAAGAGTGACATTATACTTTTTACAAAAGGCAAACAATGACTGAAGTCTTTTTTACCCGTGTGATAAGGTGATTTATGCATTTTGTTTAGATTTGCAATTGATACTGAATTACATAACAGCTTTTGTGACAATATGTATCTAGATGACTACCCAAAATTATTATAGCATGACTGTGTATTGTTAATTGGTGTTGAAGCTTCAGTAGAGGATGAAACAAAAAAAACAAACACATTCACATAGTAGACACCCCAACTTTATCCTACAAGCTTTGCCTGCACTGCCCATTTACCAACTGACCTCACTAAACATTTGGACATGTTAATTTAAAGCTGAATAAACATGCCATGGTACAGGCACTACTAGTTGTCTCTTTATTTGATTTATCTATTGCACAAGTTGTGGCGTTCATCCCTTCCTTACGTTTTGCTGTTGATTACAATTACTGAAATGACAAAAAGGGCATCACCTACTATGCAATGGCTATTGTTTGACTTAATGAGCATTATCAGTCAGAAAGGTCAGAGCACTGAGAGTGAATAGCAGAACATACACTTCAAGTAAACTATGCATAAGGTGCCAGTCTTCAAGATATAACACTTGACCATGCAGCTGATGCATTACAATTTTTAAAACTACAAGAAATTGAAGGATTTAGGCTTTCAGGGAGCAACCCTAGTCAATTTCCTCTAAAGCCTCTAATGGTGCCATATGTGAAGCGCACATTTTCATGTATATTGATAAGGAAGTTGGCAGATGCGGCAGGAGTCACACCATCTAAAAGGAAATCCGACGAAGGGGTAAATTTGTTTAGTGAAAGCAGGGTGAGCTTCTGATGAACCAAATCACTGAAATGGCAAACTTTGACTTGTTCGGTGGACAGTTTTGAGGAGACATTTTTGTTCTCCTTTAAAGCTTGAGTCTCTCACTTCCAGATACAGGGGACATATCTTAAGTTACACAGTCTCAAATTTACCAAGCAACCCCATTTCTTATCATTATAGTTACCTGAATTCCCCCACTCATCTGAGAAATGTTGAAAACATTTGTTAAAAGAGCTCCTTGTGTCCATTTGAGACATAAAAAGCCTTTGGTTTATAGCAATGTCATACAATATACACAGAAATTATGATAATTTAACTAATGAAGTGGGGCTGCTTCCAATAAACCGGATTATGGAAAAGTGGAGGCCAGGAAGCCATAAGGTACCCAGGTTTTATAGTGTTTCTCCAGCTGTTTCATGTATGAGAAGGCCAATGAGAGATTCATCAGGAGAAAGTATGGCACTGACTGATGCATTCCTCATGCTCTTCTCCCTGCTGGCGACTCAGGATGCAATTTGTCTGTCATGAGTGTCACTGCTTTATGGATGTGTGTTGAAGACTGTAAGGATGGAAGTCTGGGCACAAGCTCAGACAGCCATGCCCTACTGCTAAACGAGGGCCAATGACTTGCTTTTAACCCCAAGGGCTTTCTGAAGTTGTCATGGGAATGCCAAAAGATAAAAGTGCCAGTTGCACCAAGACTCAGCTCAATATGTCAAAGTTAAACAGAATAACTCGCTGCATTATACAACTTTCAAACTTTGCAATTCAAATAGCGCCTTCGTAGAACTCAGAATTAATAGAGCTCAGCATTTTGATGAAATACATCCCAAAGAATATATTCTAAACAGGACACAATTTAAAAAAATACTGAATAAATGCAAAAATCCACAGGCCTCTCAATTTCACTGAGCCAAAACAATAGAAACACAACTGAATTTACATAGAGAAGCATACATTTAGTACACAGAGGGAAAACACAAAATGAAAAGATGAAGAAAATTAATTTTTCCCCTCATTCTCTTGAAAACAAATTGTTCATTATTATTGGAGCATGAGGAACATTCTGGTGATTCAGCAGGCCATGCCGGATACCATGTAAATACGGCATCCTGGCCTCAATCTGACTTGCGACCTTTATCATGCCTTTCCCTCCTGCACTCAATCAGACAGTGTTTTATCAAATGAACGCCCCAAAACAATGCAGTGGTGGCTTATATTTCAACTATGTTGCTATTGTACTGAAACATGTTACCAAAAACAACATCTCCATTAAGCGAGCCTATACTGTCTGTCCGGACTTAAAACACACACACACACACACTTTCAGAACAAAGCTCAACCAACAACTCTGAAATGGCTGATATATGCCAGAGGAGAGCTTATTCAAAATACAAAAGATGCACTGTCACATATTCTAAAATTTCCATAAATCGATAATCAATCCACTTTTAACACTGCAACATTTTTGCCTGTTACACCTGTTCGCCTCACTAGTGACTCATTACTGATAAACAACTAATGTGTTATTTCGCCATTACTCCAGACAGTAAGCAGTTCCAGGTAGCGCTTGAGTACTTACAAAAACTGGTGAATAATCTGCAGGCATTACTACACCATTGCCAATTTATCAGGATGAAAGCTAGAGGTCTAACAGATGGACTGGTGTACTGACTGAGTGACTGATATTTGTCTTAAATAAGACTACCGGTATAATGTATGCACAATTGCACATGTTCCAGTAACAATAAAAAAAGGATGCAAGCCCAACACATTATATGTAATGTCGAAATCTAGTGAACACACACAAAAAAATTGCCTTTTAAAAATGTATGGTTTATAACTCCTAAAACATATAATCATGTGAATGCTTATGATTCTTTTTGTTTTTAATGTTATTTTAGATCATTTTGGAAACTCACGTGTTTATGCATCTCAACTGAATATTGTCTATACTCTTTTGTAGCACGGTATAGTAGTCTTTGCCTGTTGATTGTATTTATGGTTGTAACAATGTTTCAAGGTTCAGTGTGTAAGTTTTAGTGGCATCTAGTTGTAAACGATGCGAATTGCAACCAATTGCTCACTGTGCATTCACTTGCTCCTCGGACGGAATAAGTACTTTATAATAAATGTATTAATTCTAACGGCAATTGTAAATTCAGCAGTACAAAAAACTAACTTTGTACCTTTTCTTCATGAGGTTGTACATCAGTTTAATTTCTAAATCCAACAACAAAAAGGCTTTGAAAACTGTCAACTTACTGTCTTATTTTAAAATCTTTATAAAAATATAGACTACCCCTGGCAAAGTTTTTATTATTTGTGTCTTCTTTTATATTTGTATACCGTTTTATATACTTCTGTATGTACCCTGTACACTTTATTCCTCTTTTTGCAATAAAGATTTAAGGAGAGCGGAAAACAATCAGATTATTCCGACACATCAATGCACCAGTCACCGCTCTCCGCTTTGTGAAGTAGTTTGTATTTGGGATACTGTAGAAACATGTCGAGGTTCATATAAGGGGACCCGCGGTGTATGTAGATAGAAATGGCTCATTTTAAGGTTATAAAAACATAACGGCTCATTATGTAAGGTCTTACTTAATACACCACTGAAAACATAGTTATTTACACTGAACAAAATTATAAACGCAACACTTTTGTTTCCCCCCCATTCATTATGAGCTGAACTCAAAGACCTAAGACTTTCTCTATGTACACAAAAGCAATGTTTCTCTCAAATATTGTTCACTGCATGCTCGTCGTCCTCATCGGGGTCTCAAGTGGCCTTTTATTATGGCCAGGCACACCTGTGCAATACCCATGCTGTATGATCAGCATCTTGATATGCCACATCTGTGAGGTGGATGGATTATCTCGGCAAAGGAGAAGTACTCACTAACACAGGCTTTGACAGATTTGTGAACAATATTTGAGAAAAATAGGCCTTTTGTGTACATAGAGAAAGTCTTAGATCTTTGAGTTCAGCTCAGTGTTTATAAGCGTTTATAATAAGGGTGCTCCGATCGATTGGTCTCCAATCATAATCAGCAGATAATGGCTTTAACTAGTTTGATCGGTGGCCGCTAAAAATGCCGATAAGAAAAGCCGATCAGATTATGCAATACTCGCCAGACAAATTTTCACTACGCTGTTTGAGCGGTTTTCAAAGCTAGCTAGCACCAAAGTCCTTCTCAGACAAGAAGGGATTAAAGTGCCCACATAATCATTTACAATTAGAGTTGAGCAGCAATCAGACGAGTGGAGCAACACGCAGGAGTGATCATGTGAAACTGTCGCAGCTGTGCTCATCTCACTCACACGCCACCCGCAACTGGAGTTTAACAGACACATCAGGCAGAGAGAGAGACTGATCCTTCAGTGTGAGTTTCCTGATGCAAAGAGTGGTGCCACTCAATCAGCTGACTGCCTCTCTCTCTCTGTTTTCATTACAAAAACGGAGACCTTTTGCTACGTTTCTGCCTCCCGTCCAGATTAAAACGGTGAATCAGAAGATGTTTGTGTGTCATCGTTTTATAAAGTCCTCTATCTCCGTTTTCAGACACTCACATTTGGCTTTGTGAGTCGGTCTTATCAGTCATGCAAAGCAAAAATATGATGCTTTACAGAGTTTTAGTATTTTTATTAAAACATAAGTACTGTGTAAATAACACTTAACAGTTAGCCTAGCCTACTGTGCATGCTGCTGTATTTACTTTGCGACAACTCCCAGTCTGTTTTCCACTGCCGTCTCTCGTACTCCCGTGTTACTTTCAGTAACAGTTCAATTCATGCTTACACTGGCACGCGCATGCCCAGTGTAGCTACCTGAACGGCCGACAGAGATCAACTCTGATACGCAGCTGAAACGCTGCTGTGGACGGAGAAGATCGTTTTCGTTATAAAACTGTTTTAAAAACGTAGCAGTGTGGATGTAGCCTCACATTACCCCACTCCTCTCTCTAATCCTCTCATGTCAACCCTCCCGTTTTCCCCGAGGTTCTCCCGTATTTTTCCGTTCTCACCCGGTATCCACCCATTAAATGTTTCCCCGTAAATCTCCCGTATTTATAACCTTTATGAAATCAAACAAAAACCTTCTGGTCGTATTTAAAGTGTTTGCTACTCTCCCTCTGGTAAAGTCGGTGGCAGCATGTAAAATATGTAGACTGTGCTTTTTGCACAATAAAAAATGAAAACAATCCACTGAAATGATATAAGGCCTATAGCCTACTAATGGCAAACCATATGAAATTATAATGAATGTAGTAGCCTATGTAATATTAACAATTGACTGTATAATATGGAATTTACATTGTAGCCTATTTATTTAAATCTTCCTTATTCTCTGTAGCTCTTCTCCCTCTCTCTGCTCCTCTCTCTCCCCACTAAAGCCCACAGAACCTGCCTGAGCTTTCCAGAACAAAAAGCAGCTACTTCAGAGTTTATCATCGACTCATGATGCCTGTGCTCCTTTATCTCCTAAATATTTTGGCTACAGCCTTTTTTGTTGCAGTTTTTATGGTTGTAGTAAATTTATAAAGATGCTGTTCGTTCAGTTTTCGTAGTTTATTCCACAGTAAAGCTATATTTGTTAAGCTATAAGATGTTCACAGTAACCAGGCAAAGGCTGCTATGGTTTAAGTCTCTAACACAGATTGAGTGGAATTTGTTGCCCATGTTTCCTGGCAATAAAATAAACAGTTGTCAAT
This sequence comes from Micropterus salmoides, assembly GCF_014851395.1. Lineage (NCBI taxonomy): Eukaryota > Metazoa > Chordata > Actinopteri > Centrarchiformes > Centrarchidae > Micropterus > Micropterus salmoides. Next base: position 13,634,338 of record NW_024040152.1, read on the forward strand.
TCATGATACTTTATCATCTGTTAACTTTAACACCTCTAGTTTATAATTTTGTTTATAATTTTGTTCAGTGTATATTAATTGCATTTCTGTTAATAGATCCTCCTAAAACTACATACTGACCCTTTAATTCTGCCCTTTTGGCCAGATTTCTTTTAAAGAAGAGTGGGCATACCTACCTTCATGAAGGTTAAAATTAGGGCTGCACGATTAAGGCAAATTAAGTCAAACATGTCGTGCTACAACTATCCATGGGTAATCAACAAGAATAGCCCAAACTGATATTATTATTTTTTTTTTATTATTATTTAGTACGATTTAAGGGTTGTTGGATACATGGAGTTTCATCAGTTCCCAAAGTGTGATGGGATGTACTTCATCCATTTATCATACAACCAAAGCAGGCCCCACTACTCGCCTACCACAACCTGAAAATGAGTGCTGCCATTTTGGTTGCTTGATAAACTAATCAAATGCACCCCTTTCCAGACCTGCCTGTAAACATGTCATGCATACAATGCAGCTACTGACGTTCAGTTACATGAGGCGGCTTCTGAGTGCGTGTATTCCCGTCATCAGCAGCACCTTGTCCCAGTGCTGGTTAAAATTTACTATCACTGGGCTGTTCCATGCGCTAATGTACACGCACACACAAAAATGATCTCCATCTGTATATACCAGGCCTGTTTATCTTCCACCACGCAGATTAAGCATACATTTGAACATTGTTAGAAATGGTAGATTACATGTAAATAACACAACTACGACACACAAGGCCATTTGTTTATTAAGAAGCATGTTGTTTTTCCCAAATACCTCTCCACTTGTCCATGCTGGTGTCAGATTCGAATACCAGCTGATTTCTGGAGGGTTGGCACAGGGCTGAACCAAGTGTGGTAGAAAGTAGAAGAAGATAAACTTTTTAAGGACCCAAATGTATCTGGTGAAATTTCTGTCTTTTTTTCATACTGCTATATATATATATGGCAAAAAAAATAAATAAAAAGAGATATTGCAATATCATTTATTCCCAATATCGTGCAGCCCTAAAATGTTCAGTTTTGTTGAAACAGCTGAAGTTTGGGGTGCTTTTGAACTGTATTGCTTTAAACTGGCAGTTGTTTCTGTTATTTTGTCTACACCATTAAAATCAATGAAGGTAGCCTAAATAAAAATATGACATCAGTGTCAGAGTAAATTATTACAAACAACTCAATGTTAAGTGCTCTGATCAGGGTTACTATTACTATGATGGGTAGCATAGCACTGTCAATTTATGACTAAAGTTACTCTTCAATGTCATTCTCCAGAGCTATTTCAGAAGCTTTTATGTGATCACACTGCTGGTCATGTCAGGCCACACCATCACAATATTCAGTTCTATTCCTATCTCTATTATCAGTTCTATTCTATTCCACTCAAAAACACCCGAAGCACAATCATATGATAAAAAGGGGAAAGGGTTGACTGTGCCATTATTTACCCGAGTCTGTAGCAATGGAACATTGACAGGGATGGTTCCAGATGTGTCGGGCTGTTCATCCTCAGCAGTGCACGTCAACTGGTGCTCAAGTACCTCTTCCAGGGTGTTAAACTCCTGGTAGCAGGGGAAGCACATGTACACAGACGAACTCTCCATGGCTGCCAGGGGATTAGAAATCAAAATCATTTCATAAGAAACGTAGCAATGCAAAACTGATTTGGATAAAAGATGAAACGGTTCACAAAACTCAGCACACTTAAAATATGAAAGTAATATCACAATGTGAGCCTTATACAGATGCCTACCCACCAGTACATTACATCTGAAGTTGGGTTGTGAACATTGCCCTCTCCTGATGAAAAGACATCCCTGCATATATTATCAAGACAACAGCTTGAACTCATGTGCCAGAAGGCTAACTCTGGGGTTGCCAAGATGACTCACCATGCGCTGAGCCAAGGCTAATTGTTATTTTGACCATGCAGGTTGCTGCTCAGGTAGTGACCCTGCCAAGTCTTTCTCTCTGCCATCTCATGGGCCAAGCTTAGCTCCAACATCAATTAGATATTTGCTGTAATTGGACCCAGTGCAGTCTAGCTCATGCTGCTTCTGAATTTAACTATAATCAAAACACAATCCTTCCAACTCGCTGGATACAAATCAGACCTCATACTGCAGCAGCAGAGATCTTACCTTACAAATCAAAAGAAACCCACTGAAAGACACACATCTTACCTTTGAAAGATACCAATGTGACACAGCCTCTAGTTGATAATTTTAATTAGCAGGTAAGGCCATTACTTAAGGGATACGCTGCTTTTTTATTTTCATATTGCCTACAGAAGATGTAAATCTTTGAAAATGGGTCAAAAATTCTTCGTAATGTCACAGATAGTGTTGTAGTACTCAAGACCGGTCTTGGCATCGAGACCGGTCTCGGACTCGACCACATTTGTACTCGGTCTAGTCTCGGTGTCGAACATAGAGGACTCTGGATTTTATTTCAAGACCAGTCAAGACCATAACTTTGGGAATATCATTAAATTGCTTTTGCATTGTCTGATTAAAGGTTTTCTTATCTTATTAATTTGTTAACATCCTAACTTTGATTGGATGTTAAACTTATTGCTTCAAATGCCAATAACCCTAATTGAAAATCCCTAATTAATATTACAGTATTACGGCCCCCCCTTCACACACACACTCCAAGAAAGTGAATGAGGGAGACAGCAGAAGCTGTGGCTGTCTGAGAGCAAGAGGATATGTCAGCAAAATCTTCTTAATAACATTTAGCTACCTAAGCTACAAAGAGTTAATCTGTCACACAGCAACCTGAAGAAAACACACTGCAATCTGTAAATTCTACTGTGCAAGTGACTAATTTAGTTAACATATTGGGGGAAGTAGCTTATGTAGTTAGTTTGTTAGAGACTGAGGACAGAGCATGTGGGGAAAACTTGTTCCTAAAATCATTTTTGCTTGTGATAAACAATGTTGAGACATGCCACATTAAAGCTATGTAGCTAATGTGTTAGTTAAGTTACATCATCGTTAGCTACTTGACAGCTGCATACAGCGCCCAACATTAAAGCTACGCTCCGTTATAACGGTCCCTCATATGGGTGAGAGAGCTAGCCAAGAGATGTGACAGCAGAGAGTGAAGACAGAGTAACGCGCCAACACTTCTATGATATATGTACATATTAAATAGGTTGCTCTGTATGGCCATAAGCACTTGGCACTTTACTCACTTAAGAGAGCTAATTTTGAGTTTGAATACACAGCTGCAGATCAAAAACAAATGATCAAATATAGAATAAAGTTACAAGAGTCACCCAGAAAGCCTCATGCTTTCACAAAAAACTGTATTGTATAATCAATCAATAATGATAATTATAGTGATATAATCTTACTCTAACAATATAAAAATGTTAAATAAATGTTTGATTTAATTAATTTGAATAACAAATGAATCGGCACTTTTTTTATTAGGATATTTTGTTGAGGAAAAGCGACTGAAAAAAGATTTTTCTTAAATTTAACTCATGCATTTTTGTTGAAAAAAGATTTTATAATAATAGTTTAAATATTCTACCTAAGATTTGTAAAGTGATCCACTGATTGGCATCAAGTGTTTGTTGTGACCATAAAGAATAGTTTAAAACCACAATTAACAACAACAATGATATTACATTTATTGTATAACTTATACCAAATTATATGAATTTTTTTAATGGTGATTTGTATGTGGGTGTTTTAATGGGAATGTGGATCTTTGAGATCAATTTGAGAAGTACCTATGATCTTGTTCCACATTTTATTGTGTGTCATGTAATGCGGGGAACTGGTCTTAATCTTGACTGGGTCTCACACTCCCTCGGTCTTGGTCTCGACTTGGTCTCACCCCCTAAAAGTCTTGGTCTTGTCTTGACTACAACACTAATGTCACAATAGCTTTGCTTATTGACGTGTTTAATGACACAGCGTAATAGACTTTGTCAGGCATTTGCTACACAGACAATATGTGTCAGTGGGAGATATTTACTGTTGGTTTTGGTCAGGTGGACCTGTTTATAGTAAGAGAAAAATAGATATAACCAGAGTTATCATTTAAACAGCCAATTATTATTAATAATAATGTCCCACTGCCGCCTGTTGGGATGTCTAGTCTGCTTGCATCATTCCTTTCAGCAGAAACTACACTGTCCTGGCACGGATGGTAAGATACAAACCACTGGGTTTCTGCAACACTGTCCATCTCAGCCTGGCAGTAACGTTAAACAATCAGATGCTAGGTGGTGTTCATCTGCTTTTACACTCCCATCACTGGTAGCAGTTTCCTCATTATAATTTGCCTTTATTAGTAAGCCATGTGGTGGATGACTAGCCAACACGTATGAATGTTTAACGTTACTGCGGGGACAATGTCATTCCAAAGTTGATTCACAAAGAGACACAGGAGGACACAACTACCAATAAAACGTATTTCATGCAAAGGCCGGCTAATACCAAGACTCGTGTTATCTCCTTTGACAGTTTGTTTTTGGAGGGGGGGGGGGTGTCTGTCCCGAGCTAGCACGAACGACAGATCCACAGCTAACGGTTAGCAGTTGGCTAGTAAGCCGTCTTATCTCTGATCAGTGCTGGGCTGCTAAAATGCAACGATGGCCATCTTTCTAGCAACATGGCTAACGTGTCCCTGGCGTGGTAGCTAGCTATTTTTGCTAGCTTGGAAGCTAATTTAAACAACCGTCTTATTATTCCTTGATAGCGGGCGTCGAAGACAAATCAGCTAGCGACTAAAACCCCTTTACCGCTTGGACCAGTGGTGCTTTTACTTTGAGGTACCAAGGAGAAGAAGAAGAAGAAGAAAAGACCGAAGAAGGAGGGCGGGATACGCTTCTTCGGTGGTATAATGGCGGCGACAGACTAAAAGTTAACATTAGCTGTCTCCCCCCGTCGAAATCCTCCATACATAAATATCAGTGTGCAATATGTCGCCGAAAAAGTAGCATTCATATGAAATAAGTTAAATTAATTCAACATAACTCACCTTCCTCAGACATTACCGGTGGAGGAAATGGGACAACTTCAGTTTTTTCTGCATGTTAGAAGGCTCGATCTGATTGGCTGTATCAGTCACTTCATACACCAATAGTGTTCGACTACACATAACACTGAGGGAGTTTGTAGTCCAAATGCGCGCCAGGCCCAGGACTGCAGCAGGATCAGTCAGATATACTAGTACTGAACTGTGCAGTTTGAGATACTTGTACTTTGAGAATTTAATATTTCCATCTTCTACTACTCTGTACTTATACTCCATACATTGCAGTTACAAGTTTGCAGATAAAGGTCCAACACATACATAGGCTATGACAAGATATGATGCCTTGTTGTAAATTAAACTCCAGCAGCTACAATATTAATTAATGAATTAATTAATATGCATCTTAATGCAACAGTAAAAATGATCCAATAATGTATACAATACTCTACTGTACTACTTTTACATTTGATACTCCAAGTGCATTTTACTTGAAATACCTTAAAGCAGTGTGCGCTGCTGTTTTCTGTGCTTATCTTAATAATAAGAAATAATAGTTGACAAAGCACTCCCTACTCAAGGTCGACTTACTAGCTTTTTTCCATAGCTTTGAACTATATCACAAGGTCTTCATCAGTCAATTAGGGTTTGCTCACTTGTCATGGAGACAAATCTGGTGACATGCAAGCTCAGCAGTTCTTATGATTCAGTTCACACTTCTATGTCCAGATAAAGCGCTAGTAAGTGGCCTGTCAGTCAGTGTTGTTTTGTCAAACTACAATTTCCAATGTCAAGGATAACTTTTTATGCTTATAGTCAAGCCAAAAACTGAAAAGAGGTACTAAAAGCACACGATGACAGTGTGACACAGTTGATAACTCAGGGAAAAGCAAGTAAGAGAACGCTCAGTTGGATAAAATGCTATTTGTACAAAATGGCTTATAAGAAATGTGTTAAGTTCATAAAGTTGTGTTAGTAAAATCAATACATTTTCTTTTCTTGTTCAGATTGTTTAAATTGGATCCCATATGTCCAAAATGCTGATGTCAAAATAGGTATATAGCCTTTTAAGGCCTAGTTTACACAAAGCTAGGACATACAGGCTCTAAACCAGAAAATCAACTTCTAGTCAGTTAATGTTTCCCCTTCCCTGTCTCAAACCAGAATAGTTTTTTTTCTCTTTGCAAATTGAGTTGCAAAGGAGGAAGAGCAAAGAGACGCTAGACTAAGGTTATACATGCATAGGCAAAAGTTAATTCACAAGAGCCTAAAATGGTGTCACAAGCATTTGTTTAAGCTTATTTACAAATGAAGCCTTATTGACTAGGCAGCAATACGTTCCAGACAAACAACATAAGATAGATAACACAGAAAAGTGACAATAAAATCAACTTCAAGTACAATCATGAATATTTACTTAAAACCACCTAAGTGCTGTTACTGCTGGTTTTGGTTGTTGGCAGCTATTTGTGGGTAAGCTACATAACCTTAAATACAGCACACCTCCAGTAATGGTTAATTTAAGCTGACCTTTGCCTTTAGTTAACACAGTGCAGTATTGAAAGCTTCAGTATTGTGGATGTGGTAATAATGCCTTTGATTATAGTACGTCAGATAGAAAATGGGCCTATTTGTACAATTTGTGAAAATTCAGATTGTTATTTTAAGCCACACAGAATGCCACATAAACTGTTATATAAGATATTAGTTTCAGAATTGTTTTACTACGTGGTGACACAACATTCTGAGTTTGTTACTGCAGCTCCTCAGGGATTAATTACTGACTTTTTTCAACTTTATTATGCAGTGGCAGCAATAACTGTCTCATGTGATGTCAACTGCACTTGATTACAGAGGTTTATAAAATCTACACAATCCACATTTACGCTGCTCAGAGTAAGTACAGCCAGTTGCATCAAGTATTAAGTCAGTGAAAGTATAGACTAGCCCACTCCACTCATTTCCCAGAATTACACAGTGCCCCGATTTGCCCCGTTAGCTGATTGGGAAGATGAGCAGCTCCTCCAGACTGCTTAACCTGACTCCAAATGGTATTAAAGAGCAGGCCGGGCGCTCAGCCAGAGGGGCCAGGGCCACTCAGGATCCACAGAAACTGTGCAATCTGCTCGACACACTGCAGAATAACGTTATTCAACCTTGACATATCATATCACCCAGACTTAGGAGCCATGTTTTTCATTAAAGGCTATGGTTCAGAGACTGTAGGTCCCAGGAGAAAGAGGCTGTCTTTGTTACGCAGTGCTGATTGTTCAGCATCCCCACACATGTACCTTCTTCATCATTTTCTTCCTCATCTCTTGTTGTGTAGTTTTCACTGTGTCTCTAGCTTGAGGCTTGTGAGCGCAGCTGGTGTTGCACTCCTGCAGTAATAGGCTAATAAGAATGTGCTTTTCTCTAACAGCAGGATACAAACACTATTTGACATGATATCTGATATAAACATTGATAAGAGAATTTTATGGATTTTTGGTTGAAATTAAATAACAGAATGGGATGCAATTTTGGGAGGGGTCATTCATAAGTATAAATCTGTATCTGTTAGGAATGGAGTTGTTGGGTGTACATTTTATTGTGTTTATTATGTCTTTTTTATACCCAACAAGGTACCAAACAGATACACAGTTCTCCACTCTGGGGACATCTGCCTGTCAGTCAGTCAGTCAGTCACTCCACCAATTTAGTCCAGATTGAAATATCTCAACTACTGGATGGCTTTCTAAGTAATGGCGTACATTCATGGTTACCAAAGCTTTAATCCTCATTACTTTGGTGATCCACTGATTTTACTGTTGCGTCACCATCAGGCCAAAATTGCAATTTGTCTCATACTTTAGTTTATATAAGTTACTGCAGAACTACTGACAGCTGTGCTTTGTGTTTAGTGCTAATTAGCAAGTGCTAAACAAGATTGAAACTAAGATGGTGAACATTATATCTGCTGACCATCAGCGTGTTAGCTTTGTTATTACCTGCATGTTAACATGCTGATACAGTTGATGTAGTTCAAAGCACCATTGTACATAAGTACAGCCTCACGGAGCCGAAAGCTTGGTAGACCCTCATTGTTCTTGTTCACTTTTTTTGTATTTATTAGAGTCAATGAGCTGGATTTGTTCCCCTGCAAAAAAAATGATAACAAACTAATTTCAGGAGTTTTCAAGTGGAGCATTTTCGTAATTATGAGGCTAGAAATAAGGCATGTTCTGTCAGCAAACATTTTTGAAATTACATCTACGTCCAAATTGAGTTTTCACCCATTAGATTATTTTCTGACAACCTTCCATATTACATATCTGATATGATTCATCTCATTTTAATTCTAAGCAAATAACATACACCAAAGTAGAAAGGCACCAAACCCTCATATGCCCTGTTTATGACAGACTTTGTAAATTAATTGAAATCCATGAAACGTATAACAAATCAGAACAAAATACCATCTAAAATTATTAAGGGTATGTCTCAGAATTTATTATCTTACATTAGGGTAAACTGCTGCTCTGGGTGACATTATTAAGATGTCATCTCTTCCCGAGAACACTTTCTTTTCATAACACCTCTAACCCTCTAACCTCTAACATGCACTTCCTGTGCTCTTCTTCTTCTATCCCCTTACAATTCTCTTGTATTGATTGCACTTTTTTGTTAACTCTTACTTTTTTCCCTAGGTATTTACTTTACATGATGATGCCATACGTGCTATTAGTTCTTACTAGAATTTATTGCGGCTCTAACTAGGATGTATTGTCAGTTGTAATTCTCGTGCTGTATTGATGCTTTGTTGATGCTTGTATGTTGTTCCTCAAATGTAAGTCACTTTGGATAAAAGCATCTGCCAAATGAGTAAACATAAATGTAATTGTTAACAATTTGTCAAATGATTTCTAAATTCACAACAGGTTGGCAATATTGTGCTAATGCATTAGTCCCTGTTTACTTAATGTTCTGTCTGGATGTACAGTAGAGGTGTTGTTTTTTAATGTATGTTGTACAGTATATGTTCTGTGTCTGCAACTCGAAACACATGTTGAGCTGTTGTTAATGACGACAGAAAATAAATTGACAGCAACAGTTGTCATTTATGTTAAAATGTCTGTTAAACCGTAACTGCTATATAACTGTGCCTGTAGCGGTTACTACTATCAACAAAATGTTCAGCTTAAATCAGCTGCTAGAATGATTTAAAAAGGCTTTGACGGTATGTTTACTTCTTAATAATCCTACTAATAACAAACATAAGTCACCCAGTATCACAGGATATCTTCTGTCTTGCCAAAGTTTTTCTTCAAAACCAATCACACAGTGCTAAATTTCCCCTCGGGGATCAATAAAGTATTTCTGATTTCTGATTCTGAAAATATCTTTATGAATCCAGACCAACGACTGGGCCTGGTCATACAAGGGCAAAGTAATAATTTATGTGAGCTGAACCTGAGGGGCAGGCTTAAAGGTTCTGCCAGGTGTATAAATATTTTCAACTAAAAACAGAGAAAGACGAAAGATGAAAGTTCACAGACAGCCTGAGACTTCATTAAATCCTGCTCTTCTTTTGTGAACAGTAGATCTGAATGAAACATTTGAGGCGCTCTTGTGTGGGAAAGACTTCCTTGGCCCTTATTAAGCGGCCAAGAAGATATTCAACCGTGTTCGACATGTGTGCTGAAGGTCCTTGAAGTCATGGAACCAAATGAGACTTGAATTCTATGTTATGATCCGATACCTTGAAGCTAAAGTGCGACTGTCTCAAAAAAAAGAGAGATAAAGGTTAAAAGAGAGCATCGCTGAAATACATCACCATAAGACAGTATGAATTCCATTATGTTAATTGTTCACACGTCTGATATTATCAAACTGTCAAAGTGCAAGATTTCATCAGTCAAGGTCAAAAAAAAATTTCACTGACATTTGCAATAGCATGGTTCCCATAACAACTGTCCTGATTTCATCATTTTCCACATGGTTCCTTCCAGAGTTCACTGATCCACCCGACTCCACCGCAGAGCATAACAAGAGCTTCATTTCAATAATCCCTCCGTGAAAAAGTTTAATTCAAAGCTAAAGTAAATCCTATGACTCACACCTGATGTTAAATGTGTGTTATTAACATTTCTTGAAGGAGAAATGGTACATGTATCATTAATAAAAGAAGCCTAGAAACTAAAAAAACAAAAACTGCACTCCAAGAAAAGAAATAGATTTGTTACTGGCTCAGCGCCCACCTTAGCTGAGCACAAACTTAACATTTGCTCTTACCCTCTTCACACTGCTCATCGCGGTGATGCATGACTGAAAACAGATTGCATCCTGGGTTACCAGCAGGAAGAGAAAAATGCGAGATGCATCAGTTGTTTCCACCCTATCTCCTGAAGGATGGCCCAGCTGTATCAGCCAGAATTACACAACAAAATCTCCAGGCCTCCTCACCCCCAACTCACCATCATCTGGCTCACTGCATACATCTTCATTAGCATGTTTCATTACTACTTTATTCTGCAGGCGTGGAAGAGGTACTCAGAACCTTTACTTAAGTAAAAGTACCAATTCAAACCTGTGATAATACTGTTACAAGTCCTGCACTCAAAATATTAGTGAAGTAGAAGTGCAGAAGCAGGGCTGGACTGGGACAAAAAATCGGCCCTGGCATTTTTGGCTGAGCCAGCCCACCAAAATCGGTCGGACACCCCTCACCAATACACCATCGATCCATTTAGGGGGTCAGATTAGGGGTGTGATGAAACACTGAGACGTAACATTTGCACAAGACTGGTGTCCATGACTACAAAACAAGAATATATTTTAATAGACCTACTATTTGGAAAAAAATATTTATAGATAAAATATTTGATTGGGGGGTCTGGGTGTCCTCCCCCTGAAGATTTTTAGCATTAAACACTTAATTTCCTGCATTCTGGAGATATTTCCTGCATCAATTTATGGTGGAAAAGTATTTATTTTTATAAAGGGAAGCACTATATTCAAGTGGCAGGTAACAATTCACAATATATAAATATATAACATATAATGCAGTAATCAGTAGCTTATTATTAATTTTTGCTTAAGTTACTTTTTTTTTTGCATTGCATTGCAGGTTTCAGTATAGAAAATAACCCAATGGGCCGCTGTCCATGCTTTATGGGCCGATCGTTGGCCCGTTTTTTAAAAACAGTTATATAAATGAATAATTCACGTTACACCGGCCCTTAAGGTGCGTTGGCCCACTAGGCATTTGCCCGGTATGCCAGATTATCAGTCCAGCCCTGTGCAGCAGTAATGTCAGTTAATGTTATTTAAAATATCAGTAAATATATAAGTAAAAGCACTTAATATGCAGCAGAATTTTAATGTCATCTATTTGAGGTGGAGCTTAAAACCATTAAAATAGTTTGATGTTCATTTTGGTTTGTTTAATTTACTGTAACAATGCACTGTAGATTATAAAACCATTATAGGCGTTTTAAATTCCTAATCTGAAAGTAGAGCTGCCAAATAAATGTAGTAAAGTAAAAATTAAAATATTTGCCTGAGTATAAAAAAAACATTAAATTGAAATACTCAAGTACAGTTACCTCATAATTATACTTAAGAACACCATGTAAATAAATCTAGTTTGTTACTTTGTACGACTAGTATTCTGTATCGTGGCAAGATTATCCTGCGAGGAGACTCTGGGGCAAAAAGGAGCTGTTTTTCCTCTCATTCTGTGTGCTTTGTGTAGTGTGTTTTTATACTGAAATATTTGGACTTCTGATCAATTGGTGGCCGATACATTATTGGTGGATAATTTAAGAAAATAAATGATAGTTATTGTTCTGATGATGTCACCCAAAACTCCATTCTTAACCGTTTCATAGTTAGTAAACACCAGTGGTGGAAAATAACTAAGTGCAAGACCATTTCCTGCTACATGAAACTTACATTCCACTATATTTCAGGACAATAGTGTACATTTTACTGCACATTTATCAGACATGTAAAACCATATGATATGAAGAGTTAGCATTTCCACCAAAGAGGCATTTCCCATCTAAACGTCCAAGATGGTTTTATTTTAAATAAGTGTTTCAGGCCCAAAGATGTCACATAATCCAATATTTTACAATACAAGCAAGGATTAGAGAAGTCAAAAGAATGAATACCACTTTAAGCAGAACTTAAATCTCCCATTAATCATCCTGTTAATCGTCTCATGACTCCCCCAGATGTATACCTTGTAGGAAGGATTGGACTAGTAAAATGCTAATTACACATTGACGCATCCGTAAACAAAATAATAATGTTATATATCTCTATATCTCTATCAATTACAAGGGGCCATTTAGTACTTTTACTTGTTTCTTTAAGTACATTTTGATGATAATTCTTCTATACTCTCTCTGGTACTAAAGAAACCAGAGATTGGCAGAACTGAAAATAAACTTACTTTTTCTGTCCTCTTCGCATTTTTACAATTGCATCGGTCACAACAAACAGATAATCTGTTATCATGATTGGCCCTAAAATTCCAGAGCGGTGCATGCTCAGATGATTACTACTTAGTCCTAGAAATATTAACCGGTGATTTGACAAAAAAGCATTAACCTGGGAATATAACATAAGCACAAAACAGAAACCATGAACGTCATGAAATTACAATTTAATGCAGGGAACCTCTTTAAGACAAGGCCTCATTATCAGCTACTAAAGGAGGACCAACCTTAAGCCCAACACATACCAGTTCATATTGTTCTTATTGGCAGCTTCCATGCAAATTATCAATTCAATTAGGTCAAGCCTGCCACTTTGCCCAGTTGGTAATCTGGCCTTGTGGTGCACAGAAGGACTTCAACTAGCATTGGGGAGACTTGACTTCAAATTACTGATGTTCTTTCTATACACAGGACAAGAAATCAAAGAAACTAATAAACATGCCGTTTTAATGTCATTGTCACTTGCATCCCCACTGTGATCATGTAAACATGGCTCGCTTATTCAAGTATAATTAAATCAAGTGAGACAGGAACAGTTTCATCACTTTATTAATGAGTTTAATTATTTATACCAACAAACAAAAACTGTCTCTCTCCCACCATCCCTCTCTCTTCATCATCTCCTTAATCCAACCGTTCTGTTCCCAACCATGAGATTCTACCCTCAGACAAGGCTGATAAAAGAGCAGGCTCACAGCAAATTAAAAACAAAGTGTGACAGATCAGAAGGAGGGGGGAAAAAAAACATTAAAATAGCACATTTAGTCAGCTCTTCATTTAGGAAGGAGTCAGGAGTACAGAGAACAATGTCCATGGTCTGCCAGCACACATACATTCCCTGCAGCTAAGTTATCTGTGAAGCATACACACTTGTACTAACAGGTCAAACCTGTTAACACTCATACGACACACAGGAAGCGAAAACAGACACGGTCGGACACAGGAGATGATACATGTCAGTGGACAGATTCATTATTTCCCCTCTCCTCCAGACAGACAGACAGACAGACAGACACACCAGGTGATCCCTCCCAACATCGCGACCTCCATAAACCCAGAAGCTTGTAACATTCCCTTCACATTGAAGTTAAATGGAAAACTGGATTTCCACCTGTTGGCTAGCATGTGCCACACACACACACACACACACACACACACACACACACACCGACGTCTGGATTTGAGTACAGTATCTTGGATGTGAAATTGTTTTGCATGTGACATTGCTGGACAAAACATTTGGGAAAACAATAACGACCCAAAAAAACAAACAAACAAACCTTCAATTTTACCACCCGAGTGGAAAATAAAAGATCCCCGTCCCCTTCCAAAAAACACAATACAATAAATAAAACAGTTATGACAACATTTATGGGGGAAAAGGGAAAGTCGTAAAGAGAGAAATGGAGGGAGAGAGAATAAATGAAACATTTTGTTCTGTGTTTCCCCTCCTGAACCAGGGACTGAAATGAAATCGTATTTACAGACTGCGACTGAGGATAAACAGTCCGGCCGCTGTTGAGCCGGTCTACTAGAGAGAAAAAAAAAAAATTACAAGAACAACAATATAATAACAATAATAACAAAAATAACAAAATAAAATAAAAGGTACTTGATATTTACAGTTTAGCAGTGAAAAAAGGAGGAGGAAAGAGGGAAAGAGAAGGCAGAGGGGATGAGGACAAAAAGATATGGAAGGGGAGGCTCCAAAAGCTGTTGGGTTTCAGGGGTTCGAGCATCATTTCTGGTCAGATTATTACTGAGATTAGTGGAAGTAACAGTGTGGTCAACTTGGGCTGAACATGCACATTTGCGTGGTGGAAGAATGAAAACTAGTCCATGCGGACAGCGGCTGCGTACATCATTCAAGATCAGTTCCTAGCATCATCACAGGACAAGAAGAACATGATATGAGTGTCACAGGTAGGCTGTTTGGGAAGGGGCAGAGAGGGTTTTAAACAAATCTCTCACAAACCAAAGACAATTCATTCATACTCCTCCCCCTGCACAAACAATAACTGTGTATACTATCTGAAATGACAATGACGAGCCAGGTGAGCAGTGAAAGCGGCCAGTAGTCTCTCTGTGCCCTCTGCACCTGATGTCACCATAATAAAGCTAATATGAAACCTAACACCGCAAAGTGACATAATTAGTGAGGGGACTATGCACCCTACAGTGCTGGGCAGCTGTGTTTATGAGACACATTGAGGCTTCTGGATAAGATGCAACTGGAGACCCAAACCAACGGCTCCCTCTGTGTGAAGTTATATTAACAGCTGGACAGGACACGTAACTCGCCCCTTTGCTTCCCCTCTACTCCCTTTGGAGATGTGCAATACTCACTTGAAAATTAATTAACATGAAACGCTTGGTTTCCAGCTTAACCAATGAAAACAAGAGCTTATACTGAAGAAACTGAAGATGTGCACTCTGCTCGTATAAAGCTCCCTCGCATTCACATAAAAGGCAGTTGAGGAGCTAATATTCAAAAAGGAACTGTAAAGACAGGCTGTGGTGCCCCCCTTTGTAATAAAATTTAAAACCACCTCTTATCTAAAATGACAATGAAAAATCAGCCAATATGTTCTGTCTGGTATCAAACTGGGAGATTTTAAAAAAGTCTTCACATTTGTTCACCATTGGGCTGGGTGAACTGACAATACTTGAGTATGAGTTCAGGGTAGAAAATGACAAAAGACACCAGTCTAAACAGTGTGTTGTACGATCAAACACTGTGTTGTACAAGTGTGCCATTTTTGACCCTTCTAAGGATGATTGTCAATATTCGTCAGGCCTTAGACGTGGCCCTCATTCTCAACTCTGTAGCCAATCAGGACCCCCATTCAATGGCACCACGGCCACACATAAAATTAGCTAATGCAAATAAAATGAACATAAAAGAGGGATAAAAGTCAACTGTAGATTATAATACAGAAAATCCACATAACATGTACAACCCCCCTCCTCATCTCCAAACTTCCTACGCAACCAAATAAAGTTTCTTTATTTAACAGGCCAGACAAGGGCCACATGGACTGCAGCTTAAAGTTAGCCCAAGCTTGGCTACCTAAATGTCCCTAAAACAACCCCACTCCCTCCCTGAAGCTAACACACACAGAAATCGCTTTCTATTGAAAATGGTTAAAAATCAGGGATAACAGCAACGCTGTGTTTGTGTGGGTGTGTATAGTTATTCCTTTTCTATCTTAAGAGTTTGGAGCCAGGAGGAAGGTTGAGAGGGAGAAGAGCAGAGGAGAGAAAAGGAAAAGGGGGAAGACTAAAAGAAAGGATGACAGAGGGATGGATGCTCAGGTGCTGTTGTTGATGGACCCAGGTGCTGAGCTGGGCTGGGCGGAACTGTCTGACACACTGCCCTCTGCAGGGAGAGAGAGGGAGAGCACACTGGTTACCACCACCAAGATTATCTCACAGAAAGAATTCACAGACATATCCTGCTCTAAAAGCAGAGTTTCAAAATGGGTCAGAGTTCAGACTGTGGTAATTCTTAGTTTTTGGTCAGGGTTATATAGGCCAGAAATTAACCATGTTGGCAAAAGACACTACTTTTTAACTGTTAGCTGAGTATCATTGGACAATCCAAATTGAGTGTTACTTGCAATTAGGGTTCAAACCGCAAAGCAGTAAAACCCTATTGAGCTTTTGTTGGTTTATTATCATCACCACCATCGGCTCAAGTTGCTGTTAACGTGGAATGAGCTGGAAATGATGTGCAAGTTCTTCCACAGAAATATGAGCCCAATCGGCTTTCATGGTGGCGCTCTAATTAAGGCCCAAAAATGAAATTTTGGAAAGGATCTCATGTCACTTGAAATTTATCAAACAAGTCTAGCTCAATATGCTCTACAAAATAGCCTCTTGGACACTAAATGTCAGTCATGATGGACTTTTGGATGTGAAAAAGAGTACAATGAACTTTTTGGATTTTGAAGCACTGCAGGAAATGAGCAAGATTGGATGAAAAAAACATGGCCGCCATCAACCAAAATATCTTTGCAGGGCAGGGCTTAGCAGGAAATTGGCCATAACTCAATAATGATATCTCCAATCATCATAAATCTTAAAAGATATCATCAGTCTGTGTTTGAGAAAACCACACATGCCAAAACCGTGTACCTCAAAATCCAGAGGACAGCAATTTCACCAATTTTGGTATGCATGCTCTAAGGGCCAAGTATCTAAAAAATCTGAAGTGCCATATTGACTGGTGCAAGTCGGCGTGGCCTATCACATATTTGCTCATTACTCAAGATGCCTTTGAACAATCCTGACTGACTCACACCATCTCCTCAAGATACACAGTTTCAATAAAATCCAATGAAGGGAGGACGAAGGGCAGAACTTTGAGTGTGCATAAAATACAATGAAGAAAAAAAAGTGTGTGATTGGGCTCACTCTTTCAAAGAGAACTAAACCAGTTAAAGTGGCTTTGCTCGGCTTTGAAGCTTGAAACCTGTTTGTTGCTGCTCACGGCTTCAATTTTGGGTAATTGAGATGCTTCATTCAGTTGAGCAAAAAAGGGTTTGAACCCAAAATTGCCACTTGTGACTATATTTATTTTGTAAATTCATTCCAAATCAAAAACTATAAATACATGCAGAATGTATAAATAAAAGCCCAGCATCAAAAACATTTTATGTTGTGACACATACCATGTGAGGCAGGCGATGTCTGTGCACGAGCGTGAGGAGGAATGAGTGTGGAGTTCAACTGGGGCTGGATAGACAGCTCTGAAGGAGCAGAAAAGGCAAACAAATGTTTAATCACTCATAAAATACCTTCATTGCAATGACATGCCAAACCATGAGCAACAAATTGAAGGTCATCAGAGGTCAAATACAAGAAACCTATAGTGGAGCAAAAAAAAAAAGAATGAATGATGATGGTGGGCAGGTAAACTGACCGATGGGACTGAAGTTGAAGAGGAGGGGCAGTTCTCGTCCACTGGGCAGGCGGGTGTTGGGCTGGCGCAGCTCATCAAAGAAGGCGTGCGCACATGCCTCCAGGGGAGACAGCCTGGTCACCGGCGTGTATTCCAGCAGTCGAGAGCAGAGGGCGATGGCCTCTGGTGGGGTACGAGGCTTAAACACCTGACAGAAGAGAGAAATTTAGGGTTCTGTATTAACATACTCCGTGTGACCATGGCAACCATAGAAACTACAGGGAGGGATAAGATACAGGAGCTGATTTTCCTGTATCCAAGTCCCCCGAATAATACACCAGCAGAGAACAGCCAGATCAATAAGGAGAAACATATAGGAGATATTGCTCCAAAGTGTTTGTTGTTTCATAGTCTGATTATCCAGTCTGGGACAATAAGCAATATTTATGATAATAGTTAGCAAAACTTGGCATCATATTGCTAATAATTTCCTCTATACCCCACTTTATTTAGCTGCGTGATTAGTTTATACAGGTGCATCAAAACATTTGAATATTGTGGAAAGGCACATTGTGAGCACCAGAAGCAGACAGAGATTAAAAAGATCAGGTGTTTTGAGTAAATGAGCTGGTTAGAACTCTTCTCAGGTCGACAATTATGCAAAAGATACGCATTTTGAGATACCAGAGTTTTCATTTTTCATGAGCTGTAATCGTCTCTTAATTAATCATCTAGATTAAAAACAAAAAAAAAAGGGCTTAAAATATTTTACTTTATGTGTAATGAATCTAGAAAATATATAAGAATATACAAATATATAAAAGAAAGAAAGAAGTATGGACTACTTTTCTAATCTGAAAACAGACTAGTCTATTTCTATGTTGACGTAAACCATCAAATTCCAATTTCTTATTTTGGTGTTTTCTTGTCCCATAAAGGGCAAAAAAAAAAAAAATCATATAAACTCTAAAACCTCATACTGATGTGTGGATAACGGCTATCCAGTATTATATTCTCCAGTAGTGTGAACATACCTTTGTCCAAGGGTGTGCTTTGATCTGTGGGAATTTGAACTCTGTGTAGTTAGGGTTCATCTCCCTGATCTGCTCCCTTGTTGGTGTCCCCAGAACCTGACAAACAAGGCAAGTGTGAAAAGTTAATATTCATTAATATTAATCACAATCATTGGTGTATCCTGCAAAATGTGGAGGAAGGATTATCAGTGTGGATGATAACATAAATACCCTTTGTTATATTAAGTGTACAGCTTGCATTTTCCTTCTGGATATACTGTTCTTCAGTTAATAATATCTGTATTTTAAAATACTATATTTAATTTAAGTACACATGCATTGACTGGTGAGGTAGAACGTAGCATAAACTTTGCTTACATGAACCAATCAATCAATGGATGTGTCTTTTTCCCTAGTTCTTATAAACGCAGAACAGTTTCTTAATACCCAAAGCCTATACTGACAGTAGTTTCAATTCCAAACTATCTCTTTTCATCTAGCAGCTTGTGCCATCAGTTGGCTTTCAGCCACTGTCTGTAGTACCCCTACTGTACCTTGATGATCTCTACTAGCTGGTCCACACCACTGTCCCCGGGGAAGATGGGCTGGCCTAGCAGCAGCTCAGCCAGCACACAGCCGGCTGACCAGATGTCAATGTTGGACGTGTAGTCGGTGGCACCAAAGATGAGCTCCGGGGCACGATAGTACCGTGAGCAGATATAGGACACATTCGGCTCCCCCCGAACTAGCTGCTTTGCACTAGGAGATGGTAGAAGCAAGACAAGGCAGAAACAAACAGTTGAGGAGGGCAGTGCCATTCAACATGACACTTTCATTTCTGTGTGTTTGTTTTCATGAAACCACAGCATGTTAGCTACCAAGACAGAGAGGTAAGAAGACATATGACAGATCAACACAGGGACAGTCAAAGACTGAGAAAGAGATGGCTACACAAACAGACAGCCAACTAAACACGCACGCTGAGACACAGACATTCACCACAATGGAAAGAATGATAGACAGAGACGTCCAGAGGCAGCTTTGATACTGACCTGCCAAAGTCACAGAGTTTGAGGATGGCAGTCTCTGGGTCCACCAGGAGGTTCTGGGGCTTGATGTCTCGGTGACACACGCCCTGGGAATGGATATAAGCCAGACTGCGGAACAGCTGGTACATGTACACCTGAGGGGCGACAGAAGGGGTTGGCATAATGCCCAACAGTGTATAACAACTTAGACAGAATCATACAGATATTCCAAGAAGAAAGCAAAACAACATTTCAGGACACCAAACTTCACTAATGTCACGTCTTTTCTTTGTTCTCATGTTTAGTCAGGTGATTTATGGCTAACGGGGAGGTGTCTAGCTCAGTGCTCAATCAGGGTTTCTGCAGGGTTAGGGTTATTTTTTCAGTACTTCCTAGTAGTATATAATGTCTGGTTGTTACAGGTCTGATGATAATGACAGAAACCCCAAAACAGAAGGATTTATCAGCCTCTTGCGAGTACAGTCCGCTATCGCAACATTCCCACTTTTAGTTTATAGATGTATAGTGTCTCCTGACGGGCTGCAACTGGACACAACAACATTTTATAACTAACATTACTGGCTACAGCAGGCAAAAGAAAATATTTCAGATTTACGTAAATTAAATAGAAGACTTTTTAATAGTGTGTTTAGAAAGTGAATTCAATATTTTTTTACCCTGTCCATGAATTGCATTGTATAAATTCAGACATTATAATGTATACGATCCAGAAATTAAAATTTCATTGTCATTTAAACTGGCACACAGTACGTGTGACCTTAGCCGACCCAGCTATGGCAGTGGTTCCTAGCCTGGGAGTCGAGATCCTCCACTAGATCAAAAGATAAATCTGAGAGGTTGTAAGATACTTTTTCGTACAGAAGAGAAGAAAAATATTGTTCTGCTGCAAAAATATAGATTTGTTTTTCAGAGTTTTCTTTAACCTTAGCTAAATTCTTGCAAAAAAATGTTTAAGGAGGCAATCAATTTTAATCTCACAATTTGTAAACTAGACATACATAGATGTGTGTGTGCATAGATTTTCACTTCTACATGTGCCTTAATTTTGTTTGTGGGTACACTATGCAAGCAGCTTTGTAGCATCTGATGAGGCGCTTCTATAACACAACGATGAAAAAAATTCTCTAGGGGTTATATGAGGATGGTTACAATCCTTATCCAACTCCTATTTGTCTACACATCCTAGGTCAATGATGTCATCCTTGAATAAAAATTACTCACACAGTTAAGTCTGCACCCATTTAATGCGTTTGTGGAATGCAGGCAGTAAGCATCTTAATATGACAAATCACTGTCATCATCACCATTATCGTCATTATTACCCCCATGATGCAGTGACAGCAGGCCGGCCACAGATTACAAAATGATTACAGACAAGATGACTGAGAGATGATGGTTAAAAAGGGGGCAGAGAGAGTGAAGAGGAAAACAATGAGAGACGTGGCGAAAAACATGAGACCCAGGGGAGAGGGAGGGGGAGAAGACGACCCCGTACATGCTGTGATAGAAGTGTGTCGCTGGAGGATGGAGGGATGAAGGAGGAGAGAGAAAGCAAGAGAGATCAGTATGCATCTCAAAGCCACATGGGAAGCTGAGGTAGGGAAATGGGCCATGAGACAGCAATAATGTCCTCTCTGCTGCTACAAACACAGTAAACACACAAACACTCTCTAAAACGAGCACCCTTTTAAACAGAGAACCAAGTGTATTGCAAACAGATTCATTCCCAGGGGACCATCTTTCCCTTTATGTTTTCATAATCCTTGAACAGTGAGCTGCATGTGGAAAACAAAACCGGAAAATACCTACTGTTTATTACTTCCACAGGCAATTACTGAACAAAATGTTACTTTCAGTTTCCACGAGTTTCTTTTAAAAATGCTAAATAACTGATGAAATACTATTCAAAAGACTGGGATGAAATATTTAAATGTAATCTCTTATTATTTGACACAGAGAGATAATGACCTAGCATGGAAACCAGTCATTAAAAATCAAAAAGTACAAAATCAGACCTATTCATCCAAGTGAATATATGATCCATATTCCTTGTCAGAGTTGCAGATTGTGTCTTAAAGTCTCATCTTTTTAGAATTAAATATTTACAGTAGTATAATTCAAACCTCGAAAGCACCAAGAGCAGAAATTTCTACCAAAGATGGACAATTCTCCAATGTGTAAAGCAGCTGCCTTCCTAACTGATCGTACTGTCAAAAATTAACGAATGCAGATTTACAAGTTAGAGCCAAAATTCATTCCAGATGCATTAATCCCACACCACCACCTAAATGTACTCAGAATTTATGTCCCTTCTCAGAATTTTTAAGATGAACTGACAGAAGTGAAAACATAACATCTGCAAACATCTGGACTACAGGTTTGTCTGTAGTCAGAAAGACCAGATACACCTTTCATTTATGGTACATGAAAAGAAGAATGAATTAACCTTATGATGCCTTTAGTCGCATGGTGAAAGCAGTAAGGGCAAAATGCCCAGGAGCACATCCAGCGTTATCTACCCACCTTAACATAGATGATAGGGATGGTGGTCTTGGCCTTGTTGAAGTGCCGAGCCACCCTGTACACTGTCTCAGGAACGTAGTCCAGCACCAGATTCAAATACACCTCATCTTTCTGGAATGAGGGGAAAACAGGTAAGAGGACTGCAATAATTAGGGGTGGAAAGTGACATCTACTACTACTGTAAATCGGATGTTATGACAACAATCCAATCTAAAATAATATATTGGACTTCACATGGGGTGAGTAAGTTAACAATTATAATTAGTTATAATTATTCTAGGTGACTGACAATAAGATAAGTTAAACATTTATGCTTTGCACTTAACATCTCACATGAATACTTGGCTGCAAGCAATGATTACAATGATTACATTTCGTGCAGCTCATTGCCACAATATTTACACTTTATAAGTAATAACACATCTATCATCACAAGTGTAAATAATTGATTAGCCATAGTAAATACTGTTAGAGCACATTGCAGTGTAAACAATGTTTGACTCAAATTTGAATATTTGAGTATTTTAATGCCCTGTGACATCAATGCAATACTTAATTCATTAACTATAAAATCTTTCATTATGAAATATGATACATTAATGTCTACTCTTCAGCGGAGTTAACATACAATGACTTATATGGGGATTCTTTATGGAAATACTGTGCTATGCATGCTGTGCCACAGTATGCATCGTTGCGCATGGCTTATATATAAAAATGCTTTTTGATCTGCTAACAAATATTTTGTTTCTTTAACATACAGTTCAGAGGTTATGGACTAAAACATAAACCTGTTCATCATTCTATATCTCTGGTGTTTGTTAAGGCTTTAGGGTATGTGTGAGAATGCCTATGAAATGTATGGTTCATAACAGCCCTGTATAAAATATTATGTTTTTCATGAGTTTGTATTTTTTAAATGTTGTCTACACAGTTTTGTTGCGTCACATGCCCTCCAAGGCAAATTCTAAAACTGTTTGTTCCTTTAAGTATTCTAAGAATCATAACATTGTCATTTATTAAGGAAAATTTTCAAGTAGAATTACACACATGGTTTTAAGACTAGCAGTGGTGAAATGTAACTTGAATTTTAATTTTAGGCTACTTTGTACATCAATTATAAGAAGGGTTGGATCACTATATAAAGCAGTTACTTTGCAGATTAATATTTACTTACAAAACCTAAATTGATAATAGTTTATAAAATGATGTATTGTTACAGATGAAAGTATCCAATGTGTTAAATCAACTTCCTTTCAATATATTGATATTTCCATATCAACTGGCAAAAAGGATAATTTGATATGTGACCTTGGGGTGAGGTAGTTTTGCCATACTGTTTTCAAGGTCAATGACCTCTGAAGATCAAAATAATATATCTATTTAAAAATATAACACTGACAGGGACCATTTTGCAGAATCATCAGTACATTGCTGCTATGTCGTCAGATGGAGACACATTCAGGGCAAAAGCAAAAACACAATAATAATCTGAGCAATTCAGTATAGGAGTTTGGACTGTTAAAACTTCAAGTAAAGACTTTGAATTTGATGTACAATAAAGATCACCATCAACTTGTCTAAAACCTGTCTATGAATCATCCTGGGTGGGTAGTGCTTCATCTAGAAACTTGATTCCTACCACATAAAATGTCAAGTCAATGCATACACACCTTCTCTCCGCTGGAGTAGAAGAAGTAACGTAGCCTGACTATGTTGCAGTGGTCCAATTTCCTCATAATTTGCAGCTCCCTATTCTACAATGAAGAAAGGAAAAAAGAAAAGGGAGAGACAAGGAAACATTGGGAATTGAGCAAAAATATGACTTTCATAGCAAACTGGCGCACGGTGTTAATTCAGGACAATTTCAGAATATCATCATACTCAAATCCACTGAGTGAATGAGCAATGCTTAGAAAAAAATATACATTAAGTCATCTGCGTCTACCAAAATCCACCACAACATTCTTTGAAGATGCAAAGCTCCTATTTAAAGCATTTCACTTACTGTAATTATCTCAGAGAGTCAGCCTGTCTTAAGCATACCTTAAACCTCTTGTCTTGGAGAACTTTCTTAATCGCCACCATCTCCTGGCTTTCGATGAGGCGAGCCTGGTAGACCACTCCAAAGGAGCCATTTCCTATAACCTTTATGTCTGTGTAAGACACTTCCTGTGGGCGATCAGGGCCCTGGCCGGGTGTGGCTACCACGGTCGTCACTTTGCCGCTGTCTCCTGTGGATGAAAGCACAAATATACCTCGTCAGTAATAAAAATGTAAACATCCAAACATAATGTAATGAAATCATAAATGGCATAACTAGCAGCAATGTTTTTCATGGATACATTGATGTTCTGATATTTGATAAACACACCCACTCCAATACAGCCTTTAAACAAGTGTCCCTAAGAGAGGGAAGCTAAACATCAGAAAGCACTGCGTCCTTCTCTAAATGGTTGTGACCTATGTGGTGGCTCCCCAGACACTCTCCACTGGCTGGTAATGCACTGTTGATACTTATTTCCCACTGCTCCCCTGGGTAAAACTAGCCTAAACCCCTTTCATATTGGAAAAACACAAGTAGTTCAGGTCTACTGAACCAGCGTTCCTTCTGAGTTAAATCAATTCATAAGAGACTTTAGTCAAAGATAAATCCCTTGTCACACAATTACCAGAGACTTGAGTCTACAAGAGTATCCCAGACATATTACCTATGTAATGTAACCTATGATCAAATAAAGAAAACCAGTAAAACGTGTTTGTATTCCTGGCGGCCAGCTTCATTATTTTGCATACCCAATTCCTCCACCTGTGGCAAATTTTTAGAAAGTTGTGAAAGTATTGTTCAAACTCCAGTAACATTAAATTCTCATTCCAACCCTCGTGTGACAAGAGTCACAAAGCCAGGCCAGGTGACGTGCGTTAGCCCGTTCAGATTGCAGGTTTTATCTGCGTCTCTCTGTCGATCTGAATAGATTTTTACTTTCCCAATCACAGATCCAGCCCAGCACCTCTGCAATCTCAATTACCACAATGTCTATATTCCAATATTATAGATATACCCCAGGGATGAGTTGACATAATCCCTGTGTACGAGCCACTTAAGAAAATCGTTGCATTTGGTCATTTTTTTTAATGTAATCATCACACTATGGATGTTCTCTTAGCACTGAAGTGTTACAGGTGGACTAGGCTATAGTTATATGTTTTGCTATTGTTATATGTTTTGCTATTATGCTTTCATTAAGAGCTGAAGTACAGGTAGGTATATTTGCAACATGTGATTGTGGCATACAGATGTTTAGGCATGGTGCTAGGAAAATGTAGAGAAGTCTGCAACACTTAAGACTGATATAGATATAGTGTAAAATTGTGTAAATAGAAACGGGACAAAGTCTGAGACAGACAAAGGAGGAGATGTAACCTTTGGATAAGAAACACCTAGTGACGTTGTGATCTAAACCTACAAATAAAAATAAAATAAACCTACCTCATTCTAAGTTTTCCCTGCCTCCAGGACATGAGTATACTAGTTGAATTCAAAAGAAAGTTGACTTTAATTTAATCGATCATCACCACTCAAAACTAAGACGTTTTTCTCACCAAGTGGCCCTGGAAACATAAATATAGTGGCCCCTACAACCCTGACCACATTATGTCCACATAAGAGGACAAGTGAGATCTCTAGAACTTACCTTAGAGAGGATTTTACAGGACAGAAGAAATACTAGGTGTGTGTTTTAAACTAGTCCAGCAGTGTCACTGTCAGCCTACGTTTGACCTTGTGGAAATCAGGCATAGTGAGATGTTCAAGATATAACTAAAACTGACAGCTCTAGTTTGGGTCAAGTAGCTGCTCAGTGTTTCATGCCCGTGCACGTGTGGGGTCAAGAATGATTTGACAAATTGGGACCAGAAGCAATGATGCTGGGAGGGGAAGAACAGTAGAGAAGAGGCCCCGTTGCCAAAAGGCTTGTCAGAGCCTGTGATAAAATTGCGTGGACAGTAGCACACCCAAAAGTGCTACCATTTCCTGGGCTTGCTCACTTCGCCTGTCTCAACAGGACCCCTCCTGATCTCTAGTAAGTCTCCAAAATGGAGTCAGACAATGAATTTTGGGTTCTCTCACAAACTGACAAATCAAGACAGTAATTTGGCTTCATCACCTGCTATTCCTCCCTCTATGAATACATTTACTTTAACAAAAACATGATTGGATGATTGCGATACCAAAAAAACAACAATTCACTTTCCTACTTTTGCAATTTTCCATGCAAAACCTTTCCACGGTTAGCAGTAAATAGCATATCCACATGATTGGCCTAGATCTGATCTCTACCCTAAGGTCAGCAGGAAATATTCAGCTTTTGAGATCAGTCACTGTGTGGTTTCTGCACATTCCTGTATTCCAGCTACACCATACACTGTTCCTCTGTATTTCCTTTTAGCATCACTTTCATACTCTTTTTAAACAAGTCAAGTCAGAGGGGAGCACATTAAATATGGAGCAGCTGTGGCATTATAGTCCCTTGAATAATGAATGCAAAGATGAGCACTCTGCCCAGCTGTCAGTGAGCAGCTTTGGTTTCTGATACGTCAACGCAAGCCTGATGAGTAAGTGAAAAAGGGTGAGCACAGTGACATTCATTACACCCACACTTATAAGCAATTATCTGTTAGCTAGTTTGTAAGTGAAAAACTCAAGCACATTTTTAAACTTGATAAAATTATCAGCAACTACATGATACATTATTCTATCATTAGTGGCCTTTAGGCATTACAGCAGTACCGTGTTTGACATTGTTTGAGGATGGCTTTACACAGGGTGTGGTGTGGATAAATCACTCGAAAGCTATTGGTGCCTTTTAATCCATATGTCTACATGTTTCCCCTCCTCCACAATAGAAGATGCTTCAATTGACCCGACATCAGAGCCACACTATAGTGTATTTTACAAATAACTTATCAATGGTCTTTACATCTGCCGATCAAAAAAACTACATTGCAGACATTACTATTGTAGTTTATGATCTTGTTTCACGCCACTCAAGATGGCGCTCTTGCAATCTAACTTTTTCTCTTCCGTTACCAATTCATACCTAAACTCAGGATATCTGTCGATGCCATGTGCCGATCCAAAATGGTGCTCTCTTTCTCCTACATTTAAAATCTACTACACTGCGTTGAACTCATTGGGATGATCTTTATGTGATATGAAGTGAGGCCAGAGGTTGCCCTGGCACTAAATAAAAAGTTGGAAGCCCACTAAAACACTTAATTTTATAATGACATTGATAAAGAAAATGTATTTCATGTGGATTGGTCATGTCTTCCTTCAACGATTTGAAGCAAGGGCAGAGGCAACTAGGATTTTAAAGGGTGTGACAGGATGTAACTACACGTAAAAAAACACAGGTCCCAGTAAAATATCTCCATACCTTTGAAATGAGTAACTAGTCGTAGGAATACAAATTTTGAGGTGGAACAACTTTGAAAACAACATGGGTGCCAAGCATAGACTATATTAAAGAAGTAGACATAGTCACAGTGACGTAACCCATTGGTTTGTAAACTGGCTTTGAAGTATCGAATTTGGCATGTTAGCCGTTGCCGTTTTTTTTGGTTTTTTTTTATTTAACCAGAAGTGACCATATTTGGACAACTTGAGGAGAGCTGGGGAGGGAGATGCATTGCCTAACTGGTCGCCATGCTAGTGACTTCTTATTTACAAGGTAGTCGTTCTCTAAAGACCTACGCTTTAATCATGTATTGTAGTCTAAATGGGACCATAATTTACAAAATTGAACATGCTGTACTGAAGAAGAAGGTTTCTCGTGTGTGAAAACACCAGAATGGGAGTGGAGGACCAGCAACGCTTGAGTTATACGGCATGTGCTGTAAACCGTCGGCTACCAAAGTGCTCCTATTATTAAAACCTTTGTGTCCATAGCACCAAGAATTGAAAACTGTCAAGTGTAAATTCCTCAAATTAGACTACTTGCACAATGTAGTGCTACATATAGCCTGTTTTATGAACTGCACGTGTGCTTACTTCCGGTTTACTCCTTACAGTGCCGTTTCATCCTTATTCTAGCCACTTATCACAGTTACTGTTCATTCGGACCAAACACAAAGCAAGGGTTAGGGGCGGGGCAATTACATACAAGGCCAATGCAAAGGTATTCGAGCGAGCTGCAAATTTTAAACTCGAGCAAAAAAGTTCCAAGACGCTGTGTCGCGATAGCCTATCAGCGCCAAGATTGTCCGGACGTCTCCGACGGCTTCAGAGCATTGTTTGGAGAGGACCAGGCAGAGTAGGGGAGTGAATCACTGCTGGCCGACAGACAGCTGCTGAGCTACGTAGACCTGTGGAGAGAGCCAGGGCAGCGCTGGAGCTTTCAGATATATAAAACACCCACAGTTGGATGGATTATCCTCTGACAACTACGCCGTTTACCTGCGGGAAGAGCTCAGAGTTTACTGCTTTTATTAAATTAACTCGTTACTTTAATTTTTGGGATTAAAACAGTGATTTATCTTCACTCACACTTCTCAGCAGCGAGCCACCGTGTGTTTTGCGGTTCCGCTGTTGTTGCTAGTGTCTGTGGGCAGCCAGAGCTCTGTGATATTACTACTTCATACTTATATAAAAACAGGACAAAACTGGACATTACTTGGAGCAAAGGAAAGCGAAGAAGTTGAACTACCTGGTGAGTCCAGAAAATGTGTGTCTGTTACGTGATTCCAGCTATCGTTGTACTTTACTGTGAACAACTTAGCATAGCCCTGCTCAATCCAAACTCCATTCAGAAAACACACATTTTCAAAGTTGTTGTCCTGCTCTCTTGCTAGCAGACGTGACAAAGCATGAATTCACATGTTAAACAAATTGGCATCATGTTGTAGTTATTTTGGCATCATTTTTGATCCGTTTATTGCAACTAAATCACAGCCAAATGTTTACTTTGGGTTTATACCACTGTAGTAATAGCAGGTTGCATTTATTTGCATTATCGCGTTGTTTGAGAGCAGTCCCCTGCAATGAAAGCGGCGCGAGGATTAAATTTGCGTTTGGTCTGAATGCAGTTAGCATTGTACATAATATTTACTTAACCATTTATTGTATATAGTATTTTGATCATTCCAATAGCCTAATCACCTCAGTGTTTTTAGACTGCGAGACAGCTTAGCCAGTCAGTTAGCCTAGCTGGCTACTAAAGTGAAGAAAAGCTTCAAGCTTATGAGGAGGGCCTTCATCTTTACAGAGTTTTGCTCAGTGCCTCTTTTCTCTTCATCGGCTAAGTTTGCTTCTGTGAGCTTTCACAGCCAAGGACAAGAACAAGCTGTGGGCTCACGAAGCCTATTGTTACTCTACACTTCTGTGGTTTATCAGTGAAGTCTCGGTTAGTGACAACGTCGTTGCTGGAGAGCTTCAGGGAAAAGTGGGATATACATCACATTACATTGTCCAAGTAGAGAATAGAAAAAAATCATTGTTTTGGTTTCACTACCAAAACTCGTATGATATTGCAAGTAGCATCAAATCATTTCAATGGATACCAAGACCTTAAGAATCAATTTGTGACTGTTCTAATAACTTTACTTCAGTGATTTGCATGATCACTAAAGGCTTTGATCAGCCAAAATGGCTATATATTTTCTTCTTTCTCCGTCACCTCCTACTCTCAGTGTAGACTTATGTTTTTCAATATTGCTGAAGGCACCGTGTAGTTGTTCCCATTTTTCTGTCTCTGTCATCAGTATAAAGTAGTGATTCAACTATGGCTTGTTAATGCTACCTGTTAATCATAAACAGCTATTCCTTCACTGCTGCACTTAAACCATTGATCAAATCACTGTTACATAGTGCCAAGTTGTCTGACAACAGTAAACAGAGGTTAATAGTGACATGTGTATTGTGTAATTGCAGTATTGGTAAAACAACAGAGAGAAGAGTAAGCAGAAAGTGTTTTTCTAACATTACTGCTACAGAGCAGCATATGGCCACATACTCGGTTTTAATCAGAAATCAGAAATACTTTGATCCCTGAAGGGAAATTCTGTTTTTTCATGCATATTAAAAATCGAGGGCCGAGGCATCTCTGACACAATAACATAATTTCACAGAGTGTAGGAGATTCTGATGATTCTGAGCCACTCTGAAAACTGAGCAAGAAAGTGAGCTTACATTCAAAAGCAATGAATGTGAATGAGTCACCTGATGAAGATCTGCTGATTGGCTGCATGTACTAAGTTCAGCAAAGACCTACTACACAGCAGCTAGAGTCAACTTTGATCTTTGGCTTCCATTAATTTTAATGTTTAGTCATTACACCTGTTCTAATAATCGGTTTTTGATCAAACTTTGTCCTATTTGACACACGATCTGCAATGCTATTTTCTTCTGTCTCTCTCGGAGTCTGTCCTTCTGCACACCTCTGTCCAACCCCACAGATCTTCAGCCAACAACTACCGCTGCATAGCTACATGACCCCTGAGCATTCTGCAAGTTCTTGACATCACACCAACAAAACCAACTGGAGGGACTTTGCTGCACAGGCGTCAAAATGGTGAAGGGAGTAAGCATGTTCAACCATCAGTGTAAGAGCAGACAGCATACTTAAGGGAATAATGGCTTCCTATAAGGTGTAGAGAACTCAGAACTTGTCCTCCACCGGAGGGTTACTAACACAGTTGCACAGGCAATGTGCCAAAAACAGGTTTGCCAAACTGTTTCCTAAATGCTAAGCTAGAATTCTCACTTTCCTGGTGAAAGATGATCTAAGATGGATCTATATACTGGAGCAGCTGCTTAAACGACGCATATATGCTTTCATGTATGCATCCAGGTGAACAGTTAAATATTGTTAAGGTCACCATGCTAGATAAAATGCAGCTGGTACTCAGTAATTTGAGATATTGTCAGTGAAAATATTTTCCATTTCTTCAGGATAACATTAATTACTACGAGAATACTAACAACACTTGTTTGATTAGACCGAACCGAGGACGTCGGCTAAAAACTTAGATCAGATCATTTAAACCTACTCTTTACAAATGTTAGCAAGCTAGCTAGCCTTCACATCTGATTTTAATAATGAATATATTATAGCGTCAGCTAACACCAACTACATGCTTGGGTTACAATGCAATAATAATGGTTAGGTAATGACATAACTTTATTTACCGTCGAAATACAATGGCTTAACAGTTACTTCCAAGCCTGCCAACAGCAGCTAACGATAAAGTTAGCTATGCGATAAAAGCCCTTGATCGCAGTGGTTCCTCAATGAAAAACACCGCTAACGTTAGCAGGTCAGCTAACTTAAGTTAGCTAACAGCAAGTTGTTAGCTGGTTAGCTCCGCGGCAATGATCGACATTAAACCCACTCCGACACATTTCTTCACAAATAACGTTCAACCCGAGCTATTGTAATAACATGAAAGTTTGACTAATGATATAAACATTGAATAATACTCACTAGGCAGTTTCAAATTCCCAAAGCTCGTCGAGGTGCTTCCACTGGCTTGTGAAGCCCCAGTTTTTCCTGTCGAGCTTCCACCGGCTACTGCTGATCCGGCACCGGCTGCAGCGGACCCGGGAGCTCCGGGAGGCTCAGCGAATGAGCTGGTCCTGGGCCGCCCGCTGCCGCTCATATTTGTGTGAACTAAACCCGGGGCAAGGTTGAACGTTATTAGCAGCCAGGCCGGTACAGACTTAAGCTATATAAACGTGTGTTTTAATATTCGATATAAATTTAAACTACACTTACAGCGTTCAATACAGGTTGCCCGTCTCCCCCTTTCTTCCTCTGTAGAACAGTGATGGTGGGGGGACTGGGGAGTTGACGCACAACGACGTAAAGCTCGCAAGGGTGTCTGGGAAAATGAGTTGTTAGTGGCTTCGAGTCAGCGCTATCAAACATTTGACATCGAATTTACGACGAAAATCGTAATTTACAGTGCTTAAA
Source organism: Micropterus salmoides (assembly GCF_014851395.1). Taxonomy (NCBI): domain Eukaryota; kingdom Metazoa; phylum Chordata; class Actinopteri; order Centrarchiformes; family Centrarchidae; genus Micropterus; species Micropterus salmoides. The sequence continues at coordinate 13,666,311 of NW_024040152.1, forward strand.
ACTCACTACCACTTTATAATTGGGTCATGGACATATAGCTAACACATTATTAACAGGGCCAACGTTGCTTTTTAAACGGAATAAAGTAACGATGTAGATAAGCCTAACTTATTCTGTAAAAGACAGACATCCACCAAATCACACAAAGTAGCTAACTTAAAATTACATACATTAAAAATAAACTTTTAATTTTTATTTTATTTTATGTTAAAAGGGCTCCGGGGAAAACAGTCCTCCAACACTCGATAAAAAACTACAAATCCCAGGAGTTAATCACAGTTGCATGACAGTCAGTCAGTCTGTCCAATCACAGACTCTGAAATGTCAAGGCTACCGCAATGGGTGGGTCTTCCTATCACAAGAATGGAGGCGATCGGTGGGCAAACGTTTCATTACACGCTTACAGTTATAATTTCTCACGGATCCGTATCCCATTTTTGATTTCCATACCACACATGGTGACAAAAGGACTATCAAAAGGAATACACTCGTGTGAACTAAGAATGATGACTACACGAGGGACTGTCCAACGAGAGTAAATGAGAGGTAAGGAGAAAGAAGGGCCCGCCGTCGTAGCCGGAGAGCTTCGGGTAAAAGTGGGTAGCGCCGCCTGACGGACCGCCCGACGAACCGGGGAGCCGCTGTCAGGAAACCGCGGTGCCGAGAAACAGGTCTGCAATATCGGAGGGAGCGCCGCCCACAGCTCTCCATATGCCATCACACACTGTAAACAAAGATATGAATCACATTTGTGAGGGAAATCAGACAATGATTTAGTGATGTTCTGCTGAGTGGTGGTCGTATTGTTATCAACAGAGGGCCCTCATTTGGCTAACGGATAAAAAATGCGGTGTTTGTTCGCGGGATTGTTCCATAATATCTCTGTGGGAACACTGCTGGGTCTTTATTTTGGTACAAATACATGACCGTTGTAGTTTTGCGTTAGATGAGAGAAACACTCAATTCATATTTGATTGCTACTACACAACTGCTGATTTATATGTTGATATTGTTCAGTGTTGCACGATGTCATTTTGATTTTTTGTTTACCACAGGTGTGATCTTATATTGGCCTTCTGGATGACAACAGTAGTCTTCATTCCTTCACTGGACACAGCAGTGGACCTTCAGTTTAAGGCTCACCACCTCATCACCTGTCAGAAATCGCCTTTCATGACACACTTGCAACCTACATAAGACAACACACACACACACAACACACACACACACACACACACACACACACACACCACAGTACCACCATGGCCGAGCAGCAGCAGGAGGAGGCAGAAGGTGTGTATGTGGAGCACCAGTATATGTGCAGTGAGTGCCATCAGCTCTTCAACACCCTTGAGGATGTGCTGATCCACCAGCAGATCCACACTGGCCAAGAGGGGGAAGGAGAAGGGGAGGGAGGGGAGGCCATGACCTTCCAGGGTGTCACAGAGATGGGGCAAACCCAGCAGTACCAGTGTCTGGAGTGTGGGACCCTCCTTGTGAACCCAGAGGAACTGCTGCAGCACCAGGAAATGCACATGAGAGAGGCTGGGATGGAGGTGGAGCGGCAAGGTGAGGGATCTGATTGTATTTTGAGCATCCATTCACATTAATGGCATTTGCACAAGATTCATTTTTGTTTTTTATTTGCATAGCTTTTAGTCATAGTCACTTAAGATACAACACTAACTGCGTATATGACTGTTCCCCAGAGCTGTGTGAGGTTTTGGAGACTGAGGAAGCAGGGTCGGAGGCTCAGGTGTCGGGACCGGTCCAGTACCAGTGTCTTGACTGTCTGGCTCTGTTTGACTCACCTGACACCTGGCTGGAGCACCGGCGGACCCACAGCAGGAGTAGCACACACAGTAGCACAGAGACCATGGTAAGGGACAGACATGAGAAAAATTCAACTTACTAATGACTTTAAATAAGGATTTAACGCTTGTTCTAATCTGGAAAGTAGAATCCATTTACCTTTTCCTGTATAACTACTAAGTAGTTTTTCCGTCAGAATTATTGATAATTTAATAAGCCAACTGGTGCAGATTCTCACAATGTGAGTAGTAACAATGATTAATAAAACTTGCATATTGGGCTACAGTAGTTCATTAAGTAGGCTATATTGTGCAGACTTATTCACACCCCAGTGCTAGATTTATGTTTGCTGATGCAATTATTTTAAAAGATCAAGTGCATTCTCATTTATATTGGGTGTTTTGTCCTAGAGTTTCAAAGCAGAGTTACTGTGCATCATGAGACGTGAGAAACATATTTGATACACAAACCAGCAGACACTTGGTAATACTGGATCAAATCGTATTATAGAGGATTGAGGTTGATGATGGAACGACTAAATCTGCGCAATAATACTGGTAACAGCAGTAAATTTACACTGTGCTTAGTCATTCGTGTTGTTTACAGCCCAACTTATCTGTACAAATGGAAAGAGCAAACTCTCTAAAACCTCTGGAAGACACTTTGTAAATTGTTTTCGGGGACAGATAGCCCATGACAGTTTTTGACTTTGTATTCATTTCATTTGCCATTCAGCATTCAGGTCGCTTCAAAGTAAAACATGTGACTCTGATTTGGTTTGTGTAGGCTGGCACAGATTGCTTGCGCTGCGACTGTACTGTAATTCTCAGAAATACTAGTTTGAATGGGCGTCACGGCCAAACAGCAGACATCCAGTCTCCAAATTATCTGATAATCAACTAAAGAGATGATAATAGATAACATTCTAAATAAAAGAGCTATTATCAAACATTGCTTAATTTCTTAAGTACTGCATCAACTAAATATAAAGATGTAGTAACCTTTGTGTTTTTGGCCCTTGCAACAGGAGTATGTGCTACAGCCTGATGGCACAGTCACTCCACTGAACAGCATGCAGAACTACGTGCTGAGTGAGCAGCAGGCTGGGGAGATCTTGGCACAGGTACTTCAGTTTGTAAACACCTCACAACAGAGGAATACATATGAGAACTCAATGAAGGGGAGTAAGGTTTCGCTGTCTTTAGAATTTCTTTTCTGTACGATTCTGTGTGTATTTTCCAGGTACTTGCCCAGCAGCAGCAGCAGCAGCAGCAGCAGCAACAGAAGAAACGCCAGTCCGTTTCCAAACTTGCCGCACACTCCCGTTCCGCTCTGCTGCCTCCAGTGACACCGACTCCCGGCTCTGCCACCATGCACCTGCAGATTCTCACAGCTCAAGCTCTAGCAGACAACTCCACCACTCCCAGTCAGCGCCGCTCTAAGCTGCCCCCTCTGTTGCCTGCCGTAGGCCGAGGCTCCTCTGCAAAGCTAGGGGTCCTGGAGAACGGTGTCCAGAGACTGGAGTTAAGGTTGGCCCCCGGTGTCCAGGATGACGGTCAGCAGCTGCAGCAGCCAACAGAGATGGTGGTCATCCACCCTTATGAGTGCTCCGAGTGCTCCCTTCTCTTCCAGACCCCAGAGGACTTCCTCCAGCACCAGGGGGAGCACTTCCTGGGTCAGGACAAAGAGAGCGGAGAGCCAGGCGTCATGAGTGGCTTCGAGGAGGTGCGAGGGAGGGAAGAGACTACAGAGAAGGTAGAGGACATCAGGATTAGAGTATCGGAGAAGAGGGCAGCTGTGTGGGCCAAGCCCCAACAGTGTGAGCTCTGCAAACGCACCTTCACCTCCGTCAACAGGCTGGCTGCTCACAAACGTGTGCACGAGCAGGGCACGTATGAGTGTCTCGAGTGTGGAAAGGTGTTCAAGAAGGCAACGTCTCTGCAGACACACATGCGCACACACTCAGGCGTGGCCAGGTACCTGTGTGTGGACTGTGGCAATGGCTTCACCACTGAGATGACTCTTATCGTGCACAGGTAAGACTTACCAACAGCAGCCAAGATAACCGTGAGACACAGACAGCTGATATGAACCTTTGATTCTGTTTCTGTCTGTTTCATCTTTTCCTCCTGGTGTCTTGCAGGAAGTCCCACACTGCAGACCCCCTTCACAAGTGTCAGTTCTGTAACAAAACCTTCACCAACATGACCAAGTACCTCTACCACCGTAGAACCCACCTCAATCGCGATTCATCTGGCACCCCCGCCCCAGTCTCCATGGTATTAAAATAAGCATGTCCCCCCTCCCAATTGTGTCCACAACCTCAAGTTAGTATGATGTATAAGTTTGATTTATACATTGCCTGTTTCCTTCTCTAGATCTCAGCTCCAAGAAGAGCACCCCTCTCTGCTCTTGCCATCCTACAGAGAGCAAGAGAGAAGAAGAATCCCCACACTGATAAGGGAGAAATCAATCTGCTAGCCCCTCTCACCGAAGAGGAGATGGAAAAATTGGCAGAAGATCCAATAAAAACTTCTCAGCACCAAGTGGAAGGAGGTGGAGCGGAGAAGCAGGGGGAGGACAACAACATGGAGGTGTCTGCCCTGCTTGAAGACAGCATGGATGACCCCCAGCAGATGGAGGATGCCACCTCCAAGTGTGGCTTAGCTACAAACCCTGCGGTCCTGGATAACACTGGCGTGGGAGTCACATCTGGCTCCGCTGAGTCAGCAGAAGCTGCTTCAGCTGCATCATCGGACAAAGCCCCCTTTTCCTGTCGTTCATGCTCGAAGACCTTTCCCTCCCAGCTACAGCTAGTTCACCATCGACGCAAGTCCCATGTCACTGAGCGCAGCTTTGTTTGCGGCATCTGTGACAAGTCTTTTAAGAAGCAGATCCACATGCGCAACCACATCCGCACTCATACCGGTGAGCGGCCCTTCCAGTGTTCTGACTGCGGCAAAACCTTCTCATCTCTAGCCAATCTCATGAGGCACAATCTCATCCACTCTGGTGTGCGACCCTACCGCTGTGATGTGTGCCACCGCTCCTTCTCACAGTCTTCCAACCTCCGTCAGCACAGCCTACTGCACTCCAATGCTGCAGCGCTTTGCTGCCCGGACTGCCCCGCCACCTTTCGTTGGCCCACCAAGTTAGCAGCACATCGCTACACCCAACATCCAGGGGCTCCAGCCCCTTTCCCATGTCCTCACTGCGAGGCTGGCTTCCTGACCAGGAGGCAACGAGACAGCCACTGTCTGGAGCGGCACCCCACCCTGGTGCAGGCTGGTACAGGGGTAGAAGTGGGCAAAGAGACAGACAGCCTAGCAGAGTTAGGCAAAGATCTGACCTCAGAGCCCTCCACCTCAACCACAGTAGAGACAGAATCAGGGGATTCAACTAGTCTCTTGCGGGGAGGTTTAGATTGCAACATTTGTGGGAAGAAGCTCAATTCTCCTGCCAATCTGCGACTTCATAGACTGAGTCATTTTGCCTTGGGCCCTGGACGGCCACGGTGCACCTCGGGGAAGCGGCCCAAAGCCCACCAGTGTCCCGTCTGTGGCAAACTTTTTGTGTCTTCCTCCGGAGTTGCGCTTCACCAGCGAGTCCACACCGGTGAGCGCCCCTTTCCTTGCCAAGTGTGCGGCAAGCGCTTCCGTCAGAACACACACCTACGAGAGCACCTGCGCACACACTCTGGTGAACGGCCATTCCGCTGCGAGGTGTGCGGGAAGGGTTTCATCCAGAGTATGCACCTGGCTGAACATCGTCGAACACACACAGGCGAACGGCCGCACGTATGTCCACAGTGTGGCAAAGCCTTTAAAACCTTCTCCAACCTGAGAAACCACAAAAAGACCCACGCCAGGCAGCAGAGGCTGGATGAGGAGGCTGCTGCCCAAGCTGCCATGGAGACCAGCTCTGCTGTGGCAGTAGTGGACGCTTCAACAGTGGACCTGGCCAATGGGCAGCCTCAGCTCATCCAGATCCAAGCGTCTGATCTCCAGCAGGTCAGAATGTAGCTCCAAATCACCTCTAAAAACTGCCATTTAACAAGCACTGTATGAAGATAACATGAACTGGTTGTCAAAGTGGCTTAGTCCTATCTTGTCAACTATTTTAGGTGAAAGCTTTGAGTTTAAACTGTTAAAATTAGTGAAAGGATGACATTTAATCAGCGCCTGTAAATGAACTAATACTGAATTGTTCTTCTTAGGCACAGGGCACACCGACTATCATGTGTAATGAGTTTGGGGAGACCATAGCCATCATTGAGACGAGCGAGGGTGGAGCGCTGCCTCTGGAGCAGGCCTTGGAGATCTATCAAACAGCTTTGGAGAACGGCCTCGCCATGGACACAGTCTCTGTGGATGGGCTGCAGCTCCTCTGAGGACTGGAGTTTAAGTCGACAACAAACAGAATTTATTCTGGTATCGCCGAATTGATGTTTAATACTAGTCTCAGTACTGGCTGAAACAAAGCATTCAGTTCAGAGAAATGATTTACTGGAACCGGAACCAGATAATGAGCTGGACAAGAAGCTATAAAATGAGAAAATGCTTATTAAGTTCACCAAACAGACCAAAGTTTGTCAACTTCCCTGTTTTTACAGAGCTGAGAGGGGTCCATATTCAAATTTATTGAAATGATGCATACTAAAATTAAGGATTTGGCATTATGAATAACAACCATTGGTTGTGCCTCAGATGACATATGTACAATTATCATTTATATGAAATGAATGTGATTTTCCTTCGGTTTCAAGGTTTAGTCGTGCTGTTGAAGCAAAGTATGCTGTTGTAAATAGGTGAAATCAATAAATGTTTTTTCAAGGTGATACATTTGTAACCCCTTCTCATTCAACACAACCATACATGAAAATCCACATACCTAGAGTCAACGATGTACACTGTGGAGATGTGAACTTCATTTTCCTGAGCTACAACCCCAATTTCCAATAAAGTTGGGACGTTGTATAAAACGTAAATACAAACAGATTACAATGATTTGCAAATCCTTTTTAACCTATGTTCAATTCAATACACCACAAAGACAAGATATTTAATGTTCAAACTGATATTTGCAAAAAACAAAGTTTCACTCACTTTGAATTTGATGCCTGTAACATGTTCCAAAAAAGCTGGGACAGGGGCATGTTTACCACTGTGTTACATCACCTTTCCTTTTAACAACACTCAAGCCTCTGGGAGCTGAGGACTAATTGTTGAAGCTTTGTAGGTGGAATTCTTTCCCATTCTTGCTTGATGTACAACTTCAGTTGCTTAATGTCATGGAAATTATATTCCTGGTAAGGGGTTGCGCAAATGATGAGTTACAACCAACCGTTGTCTTTGAATAATTTATTAAGAGAACAAAAAGTACTAAAACACATATACAGCTGGTCCAGAGACCTGCTGCCTAGGGCAGCTTCCGGCGTCTAGCCCCCAGCAAAGGGATCCATCATCATTTACACAATAGCCATAACGAGAATAGTAATATTAAAAGATCATACATAAAAGATTAAATGTAAGAGGACACTATTTTCTTCCATAACACTCAATAGTCTGGGGTCTCCGTTGTCCTCTTTTGCAATTCATAATGTGCCACACATTTTCAATGGGAGACAGGTCTGGACTGCAGGCAGGCCAGTCTAGTACCTGCACTCTTACTACGAAGCCACGCTGTTGTAACACGTGGAGAATGTGGCTTGACATTGTCTTGCTGAAATAAACAGGAACGTCCCTGAAAAAGACGTTGTTTGGATGGCAACATGTGTTGCTCCAAAACCTGTACCTTTCAGCATTAATGGTGCCTTCACAGATGTGCAAGTTACCCATGCCATGCATGGGCACTAACACCCCCATACCATCACAAATGCTGGCTTTTGAACTTTGCGCTGATAACAATCCGGATGGTCCTTTTCCTCTTTGGCCCGGAGGACACGACATCCATAATTTCTAAAAACAATTTGAAATGTGGACTCGTCAGACCACAGCACACTTTACGTCAGTCCATCTCAGATGAACTTGGGTGTTGTTGATATAACGTTATGGCTTTCGCTTTGCATGGTAGAGTTTTAACTTGCGCTTGTTGATGTAGCGACAAACTGTGTTAACTGACAATGGTTTTCTGAAGTGTTCCTGAGCTCATGTGGTAATATACACACTGCTCAAAAAAATAAAGGGAACACTAAAATAACACATCCTAGATCTGAATGAATGAAATAATCTCATTAAATACTCCTTTCTTTACATAGTTACAACAAAATCACACAAAAATTAGCAATGGAAATCAAATTTATCAACCCATGGAGGTCTGGATTTGGAGTCACACTCAAAATCAAAGTGGAAAACCACACTACAGGCCCGATGTCCTTAAAACAAGTCAAAATGAGGCTCAGTAGTGTCTGTGGCCTCCACGTGCCTGTATGACCTCCCTACAACGCCTGGGCATGCTCCTGATGAGGTGGCGGATGGTCTCCTGAGGGATCTCCTCCCAGACCTGGACTAAAGCATCCGCCAACTCCTGGACAGTCTGTGGTGCAACATGGCGTTGGTGGATGGAGCGAGACATGATGTCCCAGATGTGCTCAATTGGATTCAGGTCTGGGGAACGGGCGGGCCAGTCCATAGCATCAATGCCTTCCTCTTGCAGGAACTGCTGACACACTCCAGCCACATGAGGTCTAGCATTGTCTTGCATTAGGAGGAACCCGGGCCAACCGCACCAGCATATGGTCTCACAAGGGGTCTGAGGATCTCATCTCGGTACCTAATGGCAGTCAGGCTACCTCTGGCGAGCTCATGGAGGGCTGTGCGGCCCCCCAAAGAAATGCCACCTCACACCATTACTGACCCACCGCCAAACCGGTCATGCTGGAGGATGTTGCAGGCAGCAGAACGTTCTCCACGGCGTCTCCAGACTCTGTCACGTCTGTCACATGTGCTCAGTGAGAACGTGCTTTCATCTGTGAAGAGCACAGGGCGCCAGTGGCGAATTTGCCAATCTTGTTGTTCTCTGACAAATGCCAAACGTCCTGCACAGTGTTGGGCTGTAAGCACAACCCCCACCTGTGGATGTCGGGCCCTCATACCACCCTCATGGAGTCTGTTTCTGACCGTTTGAGCAGACACATGCACATCTGTGGCCTGCTGGAGGTCATTCTGCAGGGCTCTGGCAGTGCTCCTCCTGCTCCTCCTTGCACAAAGGCGGAGGTAGCGGTCCTGCTACTGGGTTGTTGCCTTCCTACGGCCTCCTCCATATATCCTGATGTACTGGCCTGTCTCCTGGTAGCGCCTCCATGCTCTGGACACTACGCTGACAGACACAGCAAACCTGTGCCATCCTGGATGAGCTGCACTACCTGAGCCACTTGTGTGGGTTGTAGACTCCGTCTCATGCTACCACTAGAGTGAAAGCACCGCCAGCATTCAAAAGTGACCAAAACATCAGCCAGGAAGCATAGGAACTGAGAAGTGGTCTGTGGTCACCACCTGCAGAACCACTCCTTTATTGGGGGTGTCTTGCTAATTGCCTATAATTTCCACCCATTCCTGCACAACAGCATGTGAAATTGACTGTCAATCCGTGTTGCTTCCTAAGTGGACAGTTTGATTTCACAGGAGCGTGATTGACTTGGAGTTACATTTTGTTGTTTAGTGTTCCCTTTAATTTTTTGAGCAGTGTACTTTACACATTGATGTCGGTTTTTAATGCAGTGCCGCCTAAGGGATCGAAGGTCACGGGCATTCAATGTTGGTTTTCGGCCTTGCCGCTTACGTGCAGAGATTTCTCCAGATTTTCTGAATCTTTTGAAGATATTATGGACCGTAGATGGTAAAATCCCTAAATTCCTTGCAATTGTACATTTAGAAACATTGTTCTTAAACTGTTGGGCCATTTGCTCACGCAGTATTTCACAAAGTGGTGAACCTCAGCCCATCCTTGCTTGTGAAAGACTTGTGGGATGCTCCTTTTATACCCAATCATGACACTCACCTGTTAACGCACCAATTAACCTTTTCACCTGTGGAATGTTCCAAACAGGTGTCTTTCCCAGATTTTTGTTGCCCCTGTCCTAAATTGAATATAGTTTGAAAAGGATTTGCAAATGAATGTATTCTGGTTTTATTTACATTTTACACAACATCCCAACTTCATTGGAATTGGGGTTGTACTGTAACATTTATTTAAAGGGGCTGAACAAAGATCGTGCTTCAATTAGTATGACATTGCTGGACCACTCAGTGTATTGTATCTCTGCTTAAGGAAAAACCCATTTTTCACATTGCCAGCGATAAAGTCACTTTAATTGAACATTTTTTTTTTTTTGCATACTGAAAGATACAGATACAAACTTAAGTTATTCATATAAATTCCTCTCTTTTATACCGGAATAGCCAAACAAGGAAACATAACACAAAAACATTAATAGCCATATTTATTATTGTTTTTTCCATTTCATGTTTTACTTCGGTAATGGGTGTCTTAAAAGTCAACTTATCTTCAATGACAGATTTTTCCTTATCAATAATATAATGAGTCTTCTGACTCTACAGTAATTATTTACAACACAACCAAGTCTTGCACAAAGACACAACCAGTATTAGATCCTACCAGCTCTCTTTGATTCATCACCCTCCCCTCACTTCCCCCAGTTTTCTCTCCCCCTCTCTTAAAAAAGGAGGTCTGGAGAGAGCAATAAAGTGACAAAGGGAGGAAGGAGGGAAGGAAAGAGGTGGAGGAAGGAGATGCATTAAGTGTTGAGGCTAAAGAATCAAACTTCGCAAGGGACAGAGAGGCATACAGGGTCTAAAAACATACGGCTTATTACTGTTGAAAGAATAGAAAGGTCCACGTTGTGTTTGTATTCCTCTTTGAAATTAACAATAAAAATAACTGCACTGCAGGTCCTTGCTGAGGTGAAGAGGCCAGTCAAGGGAAGACTACAATGGAGGAACTGTACAGGTGTAGAGCACCTGCCTACAAATATGCGTGTGTGTGTGTGTGTGTGTGTGTGTGTATATATATATAAAAAAAAAAAAAAAAAAAAAAAAAAAGCCTAGTACAAGACAGCTGGCACAAATGACGTTGATCTGCCAGCAATGACAACATGACTAAGGGCCGGGATTCACTGCAATGATATGAAGAGTAATAATAATATCCATAGGAATAGTACAACAACAAACTGAATATGACAATGTTAAATACAAATCAAAAAATCTATTAAAAAGTTACTAAAACTGCTTGGCAGCAGAGGATTAAGGCCTCATCAGCCTGAGCCTCTAGAACTAAGAGCCAGGATGTGCCTGTTGACTCTGACCCACCTCCTTCCTTCATGGCTAACGAGGCACAGGAATGCTTGGTTCCTACCTACTGGCATGTGCTAGGGTCAATCACGAGAAGGGAGGACTTGGCCAGACAGGTAACTGCAGGAATGATGGCACTGCCAGAAGTCCACTTAACGTTTCAGTTTCATTTTTCAGTCACTCCTGGTAGACCTCCACTGAAGGTCTACATGTGAGCAATAAAATGAAGAAAAAGATCTTTCCAGGTCCGCAGCAATGAGTTCTCTTGTTGAATCAAATCGTTTCCGGCTGTCGAGGGCCCAGCCCCCTAACGTTAGCAGAAACAAGACACAAGCTTACAACGGTTAAGTCTACATGCAGCCTGTTCCTCCGGCAGATATGTGCTGCTTTTACTCCTCTAACCCAATTAAAAACAAATATCAAAACATAATGTCCTCACAACTGCTGAATTTCGCCATCTCAGAATGGGTTAAGCAGGTCTCTTCGTCCTCAACAAGAACCCTTTCTTCTTCAAGACAAATGAATGCAGCTGTACACAATGGTCTGTCTCTCACTGGCATCGATTTCTCAAAGGTGGTTTAATGCAGAGTGCTAATTGGGTGTGTGTTTGTGCATTGGGGGGGTTTAGGTGATAGTTTTTGTGCCACTGGTCTTTTTTTTGGTACAAGGGTCACACAATACAAAAAAAAGGCCCAACATTGCATATAAACGTCTGTCACTCATAGGTTGGCTGCTGAGGGGAAAAAAATCTGACCAGAGGAGAGATGAGAGTGTTGATTTTAAAAACAGTGTGAAAGCATGTAGGGGTTGGAAAGGTGTGACGTCACTGATTGGTCAATCTCACTTGTCAGCATTCCTCATCTAGAAGAGTCCTGTGAATCACGAGGATCCTCTGGGCTCGCCTCTGCCCCCTGCTCCTCTTCTTCATCCTGCAGGTCCCCGCATCCTCTCACAGATCCGTCCCCCGACTGGGAGCCAGAAGGTCCAGGGAGGGGACCACTTGAGTCAGGTATGCCTAAACCAGAGGCATCAGACGGGGTGGCCGTCTGCATAATCTTCTGCCGGACCTCCCTGATCTTCAGCTGCAGACACAACTTGGTGGGAAATATATCGGAGTATCTTGTCTGGAAGGCTGCAGTGGCCTGAGCTGGAAACAGGATAACAGAAAGATTGTGAATGGCTGCAAGTGAAACCTCATGAAAATGTTTCCATATATAGTGTGTATGTTTGTGTCTTACCTGACGGAAAGAAGCCCTGCTCCTGGAATAGCTGCATGACCAATGCTCGCCTCTGGTCCAGTGTTCTTCGCAGGGAGGAGTATGGCACCTTATCAAACTCCATTTCTGTCAGGATGTCTTCTCCGTCTGTGGCTGTGAAAAGGGACAAACAGGTGGAGTGGGTGAGCCATCATTCAAGAAGCTAGTTACAATAATCAACATCTTTGTTTATGTCCCCTTATGTCCCATCATCTTTTTCCAAGCAGGAAAAATACAGCAGTGGCAAAATGTGTCTCCAAGTCAGGGATTCCCATCTGGTTCACATATATTTTATTTTTCTAAACTAGTGCTAACATCAGTTTGACAAAAAGATACTTTTTTTTCCCCTGAAGACAACGCTAATGACTGGACTGTTAACTCTCTGTTTAAACTAGTGTTTCAAAAGGTAAATACAGAACTATTTTTGTTAGCCTACAATTTTTGCCTACAAACTACTACATGCCTAGGCACCTCATCTGATGTTTTTATTGCTGGAAAAAAGAAAAAGGAAAAAAAAGTACAAATACAAAAAAGTTTGCAGAGACTGGATCACCGGTAAGTCACTTGTGGCCTGCAAGTATATGACAGTTTTAATTGTTTCCTGGTTCTTATTGTTTTTACTCTTACTAATATTTCTTTATTTGACCATTAAAAAGTTTTAAAAAGCAACAATAGATACAAGACGTTCTCTTAGGTTTATTCTCACTGAGGTGAGAGTAACCAAAATAAATGTAGGAGGAATTTAGAGATAAATCCTTCAGCAAAATACCTTACACAAAAACAAGAGCTCTGCCTCAATCCAAACCCCTGAACCTACACTTCTGCTGCACACATGACCTATCCGGAACTAAAATATAAAAGACCAGAAGTATAAACTTAGACTATGTCAGTGTCTATGTGCCCTTCCCTGTGCGTTACCTGCTCTGTCAAAGGTAAAGATGTCTCCCTCACACTTGGCGGCACTTTTAGGAGTGTTGGGCTCTGAGCTACAGCTTGAGCGCCGACGACTCTTTCTCTTAGGAGAGACTTGATCGTCAGTGGCGGAGTCCAAATCTAGAAGCACACGGAGGGTAAGAAAATGAAAATAAAAACCACCTTAAAACCTACAACACATTTATTTAATTCACATAAAATCACCCATTTTAAAAGTATCAATTTACTGTACAGCTGTTGCTAAACAAAAAAAAACTACATTGTGTAACATCTATAATTTTGGTCCAGCAGTAATGTTGAATTACAATAATATAACAGCGTGAAATGATAATTATCAGCAGACATCAAATCTCCTTATTTAACAGGATTTGTCGCAAAAAAAATTGTATTGTATCATACAGCTAATGTCAATAAACACCGATGAGATAGTTCATATATGCTTCATATACATTCATACTTTCATAAACAACAACTATCTGCTGTTAGCCAAATGCTTGCACATTCATGACAGTTGCTGCAACTACCCTACATTAGTCTAAAAGCATTAAATCAGAGTATGATAAAATGCTCTTGTGAGTGACACCTGTAGAGTTCTTCCTCTTGCGCCGATAGCTGCCCAGAATGGCGCGGGGTGAAGTGGCCAGACTCTGCAGGGTGGGTGAAGGCAAAACCTCCTCAGGCCGAAACTCTGGCAGCTCGGCAAAGCGCTCCTCAAAATACACCTCTGACAGCACCCTGCCAGACCAACACGCGCACACACACACACACACACACACAATATACAGTATATATACACTGTCCATCAACAATTTCTGCGACGAGAAAGATTCACAAAAGGTTTTAACTCACTTGTCCACAGAGTCAAACGTCTTCTTAAGTGGTGGTGGGCGGGCTTTGACCTTTTTGGGTGTAGGACCATCTTTGTCAGTCTGTGGCGGAGGCAGGGCGGGTTCTGTGGCTGATGGAGGGGGGAGAGGAGAGGAGGGGAGGGACTCCTTCCATCCAGCCTGCACAGAAAGTTCAATTTACGCATTTTAGTCAAAGTCACAGAGATGTTATTTAGTCGACAACAACTAGGTAGTTTTGTCTCACTATGCTAGAGCTGAAAGTCTGTGTGTGACGTTCCTCTCACCTCTTTGGTGGTTGTGCTTTCCCTGTTTCGCGTGTCAGAGGAGTCCGTCGCACTGGAGCCCTCCAGGGGTCTGTCAGTGGATGGCGGCTCTTCAGCAGGATGTGTTGAAGGAGACTCGGGATCAAAGGAGAAATGACTAGTGGCTGCAGCTTCTCTCTCTCTCTCCCTCTCCTTTTCCCTCTCCCGCTCCCTGTCCTTCTCCCTTTCTCTCTCTTTTCCTCGGCCTCCTCCTTCATAGCTGCCCACGGGGATGTTCGCCACCGTTGCCTTCACCTTCTGAGGCGTCCTGAGTGGAAGCTGGGTTAGTTTGGGTGTGCCACCTGTAAACAGAAAGAAAATATAAAAATCAATAAAATAATTCACTACAAATTAAAACCTTGTGAACAAAGTGTTGAATAAAAACAAGTACCAGGTGTTTGGATCTGAAGTGGAGGACTGCAGGGCCTTATGGACACAGCTGCGCCACTGGGAGGTGCCACTGAGCCACTACTGCTGGAGGTCTGCGTCTGCCTCTCCAGCTGCCTGTCCGAATGCGTCAGCAGCTCTGTCTGCCTCTCGGCCTGTCTGTCAGTTTGTCGATCGGCAGGTCTGTCAGGAGGCAGGTGCCTGTCTGCCTGTCTGTCCGGATGGAGCTGAGGATGTGGGTGCGTGATTGCAGTGGCGGTTGCTGTGTGTTTGGAGAGGATGTGGGGGGAGGCGCTGGAAGGGCTGGAGACAGAATAGACCAAGCTGGGGGGCACTGCCGTCATGGAGACCACCCCTGTTGCCATGGTGACGCTAGTTGAAGGAGGGTATATGGCGGTGACTATCTGTCCCCCAGACCCTGAGGCAGGGGCTGAGGGCGATGGAGACTGAGCAGTGGCTAAGATTGGTGGCTGACCTGGATGAAGGAAACACGAGACCCAACAGGCAAAATATTTTAACACTTTCACCTGAATGAATGTCCATATGGCTTCTTTATCTGCAATTTATATAACAAATTCAGTCTTTCTTGTCCTATGAATGTGCTTTTAACATGATGAGAGGTATTTAATTTGTCCTAATGTCAGACTGTTGGCATACTGAAATTGGTCGAAATACAAACTAGTAAGTCCTGACAACAAAAGATTTTGTCAGAACAGATTGGTTGGTATATTCATTCAATCAAGAGACAAGTGTGGATATTGTAGTTCAGGGGTCAGCAATTAAACAAACAAGGTAATACTACGGGCCAGCTGTTTTCTTTGTGTATAACATTTATTTAATGTAAGAATTAATTTAAGGTATAAAACTATTATTATATCTGAGGGCAGGTTTCGTGTTTTGAGGTAAAGCAGCTTATGTCAATACTCATTTGGCAAAAATCATATATGCTAATTTATGTTCTGTGTTGCACTATGAGACTAGAGATGTGATTGATAGGTTATCTACACATAAATGGTTGAATGGAAGTTGTTAACTCAAATCTGTTGGTAAACAGGCTTAAGTCATGGAAGGTAAACTGTTTGAACTCACAGAGTACCTGTTTCATTTACATGACGATTGTATTGATTAAAATATATGATTATGATATTATATTATTTCTCTGTGTCAAACCAGACTGTATGCATACTAAATATGGTCGATTTTTGAGTGTGCTGTTGATGGACATTATTCTCCTACAATGCAATGCACAAAGGAAATGGAGAAGCTGCTCAGAGATGGAAAAAAAATAAATCAATTGCAGATGGTGGTGAAAGATACTGGAAAACAAAAAGATCAGTATTAAATCTTAGGAAAGAATTTCACATTTATGAAGCTGGCAGTGGTATACCAAAACTTGCAGTTTGATTGGTGTCCCACATATTTTATAATTTCCTGTTAGTATACTGTGACAATTTAGTATGCAGTGTATAGTGTATGTTTTTTTCGTTATGTATTCTTTTTCAACATAGCTATAGTGTCTGTGGTTTGCATGCCTCTCTTCGTGTTGGCGCAGTATTAGATGTTCTGATGTCATATTTATTGGGGTTGGCCTTGTATTGTTATCTATAGTAAAAAAACATGTATAAGTATGAATTTGAGTTTTAATGTAGGTGTGTTTAATTCAAAGGTAGATTAAGTAAATATTTGTCAGGGGGCCAAATATTTGTGTCCTATGGGCTCATATAGCTCATTTCATACAGCACATGAATCCAGCTCTGCACAGCACTGACCTGCAATCAGAGGCTGAACCAGAGCCTGTGCAGGTGGTGCGATGGCTGTGAACCCGAGTGTTGCCAGGGGCGAGGGAACATATGCAGATCCAGCCACTGGCAGGCCTTGCTGGGTGGTGGAAGAGCCTGATGTCGTGGAGACCAGAGGCAGAGTGGATGGGACCCCTGGAGTGGACTGGACATAGGTGATCCTGGACGGGAGGTACAGAAAAGGTGATCAGATGAGAGAAATAAAAATAACAAAGAAGGCGGCACATGGAGAGCAAAGAAGGGAAGATTTTTGTAATGGAAAGGTATAGTAGCAGTGACAGAAGGTGTTATGGTATAATGAGCCTGAACAGGAATAAAGGGAACAGAGACATGATTAGGAAAAAAACAGTGCTGCAGTGAGGGTCAGTGGGTGAATGTACATCACAGCGAGCAGCACTGGATGACTAGTGCTGTGCTGTGCTGTGCGCTTGTGTGTGTGCGCATGTGTGTGTGTGTGTGTGTTAGGAGCTGAGAGGTAGTGTGGGGGTGGCAGGCAGAGGCAACTTGGGCCACCAGCAGCATGACTAACGCATCCAGAATAGAGCTGTGCTGTTACAGCTGCACCCCTGCTGGAGTTTTTTGTTTCTTGTATTGTCTGCTTGATATGCTTTAAGAAATCTGGACATCCCTGCTATCAGAAACAATACTTATGTATGGTATCATTTATCCCACCTTAAATATCAGCATGTAACTGGAGTTACTGCAATCCATAAACTGCATGCATTTATTTTTGATAACAGCACCTGTTAAACCCTTTCAGCAAAAGCTTCATGAGTCTGTGTTTTTCATGGAGCTTTTTATCCCACTAATAACTGGAATAAAAGTCCACTCAGAATAAAACTGCCTTATTTAAAATCTTTTTAGGCATAAACGGGCCCATTTGGAATGGTATTACATTCTGTCTGAAATGGTTGAATAAACCTTTTATTATCTGTCCAAAGGGGGGAAATTGTCATGTAAACAGTTAGTCTGATTACAATCTATTTTTGGAGGTAAGTTTCCAATTTATTTAAGTCCAAAACATTCGCAAGGGAATTATCTTTACACACACAGTTTTAGTGAGATTCAGAATCACTCCAAGTCCCATGAGTGGCTGCTGTCTCCCATTAATAACTGCAACTACTAGTGTATTCTAAAAAAAAAAAAAAAAACGTTGCTTCAATAGAAAGCACAACAGAAAAACAATAAAGTGCTGGTCTACCTTTTCAAATACCCCTTTTCTAAATATTTATTCTGGAGCATGTACACAGAACATGTAGGCAGATATCCATTTTTTTTCTGAAGCACTATGTGAATCATTTCATGGATGTCAGTCAGATTAATATCACACAGAAAAAAAATATTTTGCTCATGTAACTATGACGTATAGACAAACTGGCAATAATGAAACCACTACTGTGATCAACAGTAAGCCAGGGTAGGGTGTAATAGAGTGAGGCTGGCATATGTTCACAAATAAATGGGTGAGTCAAGCTTTACTGGCACATAATTTGTTTACAGCCCCTTTCAGACATCAGATCTGCAACATCGTTGGGCTCATCTATCGGTTAAAGAAATTGCTTTTGGGCTTTCAAACACAGATCTCCGATTATAGAACGTTCCAAGCTGGCTCAATCCCGGAGAGAACTGCAATGCCCAGCATTAAGGAAACCCTAAAATCCTTTTTTCCCCCTCCACGACACAGGACAGGACAACGAGTTTGAAAATAATGTCATCAAGGAATAAGGGCCTTCATACAGGCCCCGTGATGAAAACTAAAATATATTTTGCTAGCTCTGGAAGGAGGCTCGCTCCTGCTTTAGTAACCCCACTGGTCATAAATTTATCAAACTAGACAAACTTACACACATTTAACACAAGGTAACAGCACCCAAGCTCCTCCAGTTACGTTTGTAGTAAGAAAAAAAAGATATTTAAGTTACGTTTTGGCTCTCAACTAATTTCTCATTTTGCTCACACGGCGTTTAATTTGTAGGTAAAACATTTTGCTAGAGGTTCTATCCACAGCTCGACTGACAGAAGCTTAAAATTTAGTTCAAACTGGCTAGTAATCTGTTCAATGAGATCAACTGCTCCCTGCAATGCTACAGAAAAAAAAAAAATCCTCAATGAAAAAAACATAATTCTCACCTGAAATGAAAAGAGAACATCTCTTCCTACCTTAAAACTGGCTCATGTACAGTATTAGATTTGGAAAAGGCTACACTATAAAGACTTGTTGCGCATAAGAACTTATAATTGGGCGTCACTCAAAATGTAGCTATCTTAAGAAGGTGGCACAAGTCACGCATTTAGATCATGACAATTAGCATCCTGAATGCATTAATGTGAATGCACTGTATTTAGACATCCAGCCAGGTGGATGCCAGAATGACCTTTATGAAAAAAAAAAGAACACTTGCAAACGTGATAGCAACATGTTCAACTGAAAGTACGTTTTTTAAGCCTTCTTTCAACAGCAGGTGGGTTGGTTCAGTCTCACGAAAATAAAAAGAGTGGCAATTACTGAAACACATTTCACTGTCAATTTAGAATAACTGTTGTGACTGAAAACTAATCTGCACTCTTTGTTTCGTTTGTTATGGTGTACTAAAGTGGTGAGTTTACCACTTCAGTAAAATCAAAATTGAAATTGTTATTTGACATATTATCTATTGTCTGCGTATACATCATGCCAGATGGTGTTAAGTCAGCAGTAAATGTGTTGTTGGGGTGTTGGGGTGTTGTTGCAGGTTCAATACAGGATCCAATTCAATTGTTATTTCCTACCTGGTAGGTGCTGGTGGCAGTAGTACAGCCTGGGAGGGGACTGATCCTGGAGCCACCACTGCTGCTGTGCCCACTGTTACAGGGAAGGGGCTGGAAGGGTGGACTGCTCCACCCTGAGGCAGCTGGGACTGGACCACAGGCATGGGAGCAATCTGGATGATCTGGAGAGGAATGAAAAGAGGAGGCCATAAAAAAGGAATACAATAAAGTTGTAAGCTAATGATTTGTTTTTAAACTTAGTGTTACTAACAAAATGGGCACAATGTATAAAGTGTTCATGTCAGTGTCTCTCACTGACCTTGCTTCCGGTCTGAGCTCCGTTCTGGACAGGAAGAGGTGGAGCCACAATGGGAAACTGCTGGGTAGGGGCTGGCGCAGTCCGTACAGTTGCCATGGGAACAAGCATTTTACCCTGCAGCACTGGAGACTGTGTTTGCACTGAAGCAAAGACAGAAAAAGATGGAGAATAGGTATTTTATTTGGAGTCACCACAGAATAATAGCTGAATGTACCTAAAGCCTTGTCATGACTGCTGTTCTCACCTCTAGTTCCCGGGCTGACCACTCCCACCGCTGAGCTAGACGTATAGCCTGTCAGTGAACCTGTACCCTGCTGCTTTCCATTTGCCAGGGACACATGTGTGGGTGTAGCTGTAGGCAAGTTGAAGATACTGGTTGGCTGGCTGAGTTGCTGAGGTGGACTCTTGGGGTGGGTGTTGGCGGGTAGGGTGGGCAGGATGTACTGAACTTGTGTGATGGCCTTACCCCCGGGGGCTGCTAGGGAAGAGGCGGGAAGGAACTGGGGCTGAAGCAGGGGCAGAGGCAGGGGCCCATTGGTTTGGCTATGTGGTACTGAAACAGCGGCAGAGGGAAGCACCTGATGCTGGGAGGGCTGAGTCTGGTGGGAGGGAGTGATGAGCTGTACAGCAGGTTGAGCAGACAGAGCCCCTCCTAACACCAAATTAGTCACTACACCACCTGGGCCCACACCTACAGGATTAGGTGAAGATGAAGAGTAGTACCCACCCCCTGTGGCAGCAGCCCCACCTCCTGATCCTGAACCAATTAGAAGTTGTGGCTGCTGATGGGGAGTCAGGGACTTCCTTTCTGGTGGATGCGGGCTGGATGATGTGTCTCCCTCTCTGGGCTTGCTGGCGATGGGGAGCGGTGTGCTGATAACAGGACGCATTACATTGGTCACCACCGTAGAAGCCACCCTTACAGCGCCAATGCCCAGAAGTGGGTTCGCACCCAGTGAACCTACTGATGAGGACGGAGGCCCTCCTGCTGGAGAAGTAGAGATGACTGACTGGCCTAAAGAGAGAGAAAGAGACTGCTGCACTCCTCCTCCTCCTCCTCCCCCCTCCCCCCCAAATGTGTCCTTACCCTCTCCCTTTCCTCTTTCCTTTCTCTTGTGGTCTGAATACCCTCCCCCTCCTGATCTCCCCTCATCATAATGCTTGCTGGTGGGGTAAGAGGACAGTGAGACACTCCTGCCATGAGGGGTATGGTGTGAGGAAGATGATAATGCAGAGGAGCAAATGACTGGAGCAAAAACTCTCTGAAAAGACAGACAGACACAGAACATTATTTTAAGAAAACATGGAGGGTAAATACTTGACAACTCACTCTATATAAAGATACACTGAAAAGTCCAGGAAAAACATGATTGTTCAAGCCGGTTACCTTCTGATCAATTTCGTCTCCAGAACCGTTCTCACTATCGCTGTCAGTCACTCGCTCCTTACACTTGAGGTCTATGGAACTGTTAGGATAAGGGTCCTCTGTGGAGAAGAGAAATACACTACAGCTACATGTGACATTCCTTGCAATTTATAATTGAATCAAGTCAGGGTGTTCTCAGTGTCAAAACATGGTCATAAATTGGACACAATTTACCCACTTTATGATCTATATTAAGAAGTAGGGGCAAAGTAGTGCAGGGAATAAATAAAACCACATAAAAAAAAGACTATGACAGAGTAACACGAGGGCATTGCTGCAGACATTACTTCAGATTGAAAACCTTATTCTACCTACATGCAGCTGCTGGAAATTTACAAAGTGGGTCAGTGACATAGGAATGTGTCTACTAACACATTAATTAATTTCTTTGAATCTAACAAGGGATGCACTGATCCAATACCGATATCGGCCCAATACTGACTCAAATAGCTGGATCGGGTATTAGTGACAAGGGAGCTGATCTATAGTGCTGATCTATTCAATTTTAATTACACAATGTGTCAGGAGTGTACCGGTAGACCCGAACATTTTGCTAGGAGAGCTAACACAACATTTTGTTTCACAAAGTTAGGAAGAAATGCTTAAATCAAGCCTAATGTTGCCTTCCACATAAAAGAATGATTCCCAGTCTCCTCCTCACAGCGAGGGATATAGCTTATTAATTGTACAATGGTATCGGATCAGCGTTATGCATCAAGCCCAGGTGTTGGTATCAGTACTGAGACTGAAAAAGTTGGATTGGTGCATCCCTGAATCTAACATTTGTTTTCATGAGTAGAGCAGGTCTGATTTCTCACCGATGACATCATCATCTCCCTCCTCCTCACAAATGACCATGCGCTCCTCATCACTGGTCATGTCCTCGCTGACCCCCCGCTGGGACTGTGACAGGGGTGGTGCATGACTAGAAAACTGACTGCCACTATCCCCACACATCTGAAAAAATAAAGCAAGAGACCATGAATCAGAGATGCTTTTGAATCATGTCAGAATGGCTGTGATTTCTCATTAGTGTGTTTTTTGTCTTGTGTTTCAACTGTCTTTTGTGTATTTTAGTGTGCGAGATACCCTTATATCACAGAAAAATACTAGTATGGTCATAACTGTCACACGGTTAAAAGACATAGAAAACAATACTCATTTGGCACAGAAAACAATTTCTGTTGAAGTGAGTCCATTTGCAAACAAACTAGATTTGTTTTTCCAGCAATTTATGCTAACAATATCAACTCTCCGGGTCTATGAGCTGTGCTCCTCTCTTACCTGTGCCAGTTCTGCCAGGGCCTGTGTATTACCCCTGTCACTACGCTCCAGGGTGTGCATGGCACTTTGAGAAAAGGCTCGAGGACGGGTTAGCTGGCCAACAAGGCCTTCTCCTGTACCCCTTTCAGACACACCAACAAGACCTGGACCAGACACCTTCAACTCCACAGAATGGGGTTCTATCAAGGGGCAAAAAGAGGACTGTTAAAGACCTGCAGATCATAAGGATACTGTAAATGACAAATGTTACCAAAATACATGTTGTGAGAGCTAAGTGAAACCAACCTGTGGACTCAGACATGCTCCTTTCTCTGATGTCTTTGCCCCCGGGTACCCCACGGCCTTCAGAGCTGGACTTCTTCCTGTCTTTGTTGCACCACTTCCAGTCCGGGTGGGCCTTAAAGTGGGCCTCTTTTACCTGGGAACAGGAGAAGGGAAAATAAGGAGGGAGTAAGTGAAAAGGAAGACAAAAACATAGTATATGTACTATAGGTTAGCACAGAAGCATTTAGTTGTCACAGTTCTTGAATTTTATATGTTTGTTTTTTTGTCTGAAAATGCATTGTGTACCTGGAAGGCCAAATCATGGTACTTTTGTTTCTCCTTAGGTCCTAGAGCATACCACCATTCCCCAAGAATCTTGCTCACTGTCCTGTTGTCCTGGTTTGGGTGCCGCTGGTGCACCAATGCTCGATGGCGCTTACTGAAAATCATAAATGCATTCATTGGTCGCCGGATGTGGTCCTTCTCCCTCTGAAAGAGTGACCAAGAAAGACAGAGACATATTACATTACATATTTTAGTAAAAGTAACATTGACATTTTTGATGTTCTGGTGGGAGGAGTGAAAAGACTACCTTTCCAGGGCTGTTCTTATCTCCATCTTTGGGCAGCGCACTGAGGGACTGAGTGCGCCTCTTTACTGGGGATGTAGAGATGGGCTGCTCAGGTACAACTCCTGGGAGGAAGCTGCAATGAGACAACAAACAGGCCTCTGTTTTTAATCTTCACTAGATATTCTCACATGCTGGCTTACACCTAAGCACCACTTTCTTTTTACCTCTTTCAGAGGTATTGCACATGTAAATGTGTTCTTTAAGCCGTAAACCAAATTCTATGACTTTACTGTGATGAAACACTTCAACGCTGGTGTTAATATTGACATTTCTTATCAAAATGATAAAAATCTGCATTTCGAGGGTTGAAAATGGCACAACATCTGTTTAAAATCTGTTTAAAATCATCCTGAGCCTTGCACGACCAATGCTGACACAGAGTCAACCGTTTTATATCATGAAGTTTATATAAAAATAGAATGTAAACGCACTCTAATCAGAGGAGGTCAGCCTACCTCCTCCAGCCAACTGACACTCCCCCACAGACACGCACTCAGAGGACTTCCTGTGTTTCCAGCGCAGACACAGAGGCTGACAGCAGCTGCCGATGGTTGGTTAGCTCTCACTACCAGCTCGATATGGGTGTTCCTGCTACACTGAGCAGTGGTCAGTCTGTCACACTGTCGGTAAGTGACTCTGGTCGGTGTCTCCTTACCTCCCACGTCATATACTATGTAGCCAAGAGGCCACACCCCTACAGTGGTTGTCCTGTGCAGTGCTCTGCTGCATCCATAGACCGTATATAAGAAGCGGACATAGTCATCAGGACGTAACCCGTTGGTTTGTGGAGTGCCGTTTTGAAACCTCAAGTTTGGCTGA
Source organism: Micropterus salmoides (assembly GCF_014851395.1). Taxonomy (NCBI): domain Eukaryota; kingdom Metazoa; phylum Chordata; class Actinopteri; order Centrarchiformes; family Centrarchidae; genus Micropterus; species Micropterus salmoides. Next base: position 13,690,447 of record NW_024040152.1, read on the forward strand.
TAAGGCGCCGTCATGTTGAGTTTTTGCAACCAGCAGCACCGGACGTAACCATATTTGTAAAAGAAGGTGGAGTATTAGGAACGTGTTTACTGAGGTAAAAAAATTCAGGTGAGAAGTAGGGTCATTTTACCATTATTTCTAATGGAACCGGACTTCTTTTTGCAACCAGAAGTGTCATCCTGACCATTCAATAGAATGCAGGTTTAAGGGACTTTTGCGTCAGCTTCGCGTCTCAGACCGGAAGCTTCCCACTTGGCTGCATCTTTAAAATGTGTTGGGATGGGAGGAGCTAGCAAAATTTGGGTGTGTAGATTAATATTTTATCTTTAATATTTAAAATAAAGAAGATATGTTATACTTTGTAACTGGTTTTATTTATCTTACAGCTACAAGTCTATGTCGATGTAGACACAGCACAAGTAGTTCATCTCCTATGAGATACACCAGTAGATTCAGCAGATAGCTCATCCATTTCAATTGCTGACAGCCTGGCCACTGCCTTTCATATAGTGATAGAGCCCAGAGATGGAATGCTTTTGTTCCCATCTGCTTTGTTCTGGCATTGAGCTCTTCTGCCCAAATTAGTGCGAGGATACAGAAAATATCACACTCCCTTACGGTATGTGTGGGTACACTGTACCACACACAATATTACCGTGAAGGCTGACTTGGCCCAACACATAACCACTGTTATATTCGGACACTGATAATGGTATATGTGCAGTGTGCATCTTGATGTGTTCGTGTAACCTAAAAGCTTTACGCATAAAATCACTATAAAACAAACAAACTGCACTTACGGGTCATCCACGTCACTCTCTGTCTCACTGTCAGGCCTCTCCCTCTCTGCTTCTCCCTTCTCCTTCTCTGGATGCGGCTCATCAGAAGAGGGGGGAGGCCGGGACAGGGGACCTCTCTCTACAGTGGGAGGTGCCTCTGCAGGCTCCTGTGACAGCGATGCCACCCCATGACACTCTGAGGAAGAACAATAAAGAGATGCATCCTTGTTTGGGACAAAGTCAAAAATATATAAATGGTATTCAAAATAGTATTAAAATCCAAGAAAATGACATGACACTGCTGATTTTCTACAGCCCTTAGGTCAGGCATAAATGTTTTCAGTACCTGTCTTCATACTGGCTGCTTGAGGGTGGTTGACTGGGTGCTGGCCCTCTCCTGGCTGAGAAGAAGCATCTGATTGGGTGGGTGCCAGGAAAGGGACCAAAGAATGCCAGGGGAAGACTGGAACTGACCGGGGTTCTACATTGGTCCACACTGCAGAGGAAAACAGCATTGTTTATTACTACCAGCCAACGCAGTCATCCACAACTTCATAATTTGTCTGTGAGGATTCTCAGCCATCGAGGTCATAGTTATCCAAGAAAGGTTAAATCAAGGGCAGTGGGACTTGGTTGAAGATACTGGAAGACGTTTCCAGTATCTTCAACCAAGTCCAGTTGCCCTTGATCATTTCAGAACTGAAGAAGCCTCTTGGATTGCCCTTGAATTAACCTTCCTTGGAGAACTTTATTATAAGCTTTCCTGCTCCGATATCACATTCAGAAGAACGAGGCGTTGTTACATTCAGATTACCAAGATGCTATTTCCTTATTTGGGGAACCAGGGCCCTCAGTGTAATACTCCCACCAGAAATGCATTCCTACTCCAATCACCAACACTAATCATGTCTTAAAAATTGTTTGCAATGTTACCACACATCTTTTGTATTAGTCTGGAGTGATATAACCACAAATAAATAGACTAAAATCAGTGATAGACTAGAGCCCACAGCTTTGAGACTAGTCCCTTTGGATGCACAGCACTAGTGGCTTTCATTTTAGCCATCTAATAAGGGCTTGGTTAACATCTGGGACACTAGGGGAATGCAATTAACTACTTCATATCAGTATATCAGAACTACAGAGAATATCAGTACTGCCACAGTAGCACACCCCCTGCCACTTAACTGGTTAAATCACTCCAACAACAGCAGATGTACAAAAGGACTCTCTGTTCTCAATAACAGGCTGGATGGAGAACAGAAGCTGGTACACTCTGAACCATCTTAAAGGAATAAGGGCCTGTACAAGTCATATGATCTTCATGTCCATTATTGAAAATAATCTCTTAAGAAGGATGCTTCCCCAAAAAACTTTCAAGTAACAAAATCTGTCCCCTATAAACCTTAAAAATAGATTATTAATTCAACAATTAGGGATTGCATCATGCTAAAACTAAACAATAATGACATACTGCTGTATGTATAAAGATAGTAGACAGTAAGGTAAGTGACATGGACTAACCAAACATGCTTAGTCCTTGGCGGAGATACTGAGGATTCTCTGATGAGAACATGGTTGGATGAAATCCTTGATGTTTCTCCAAAAAAGAATAATGATTTGTCCTTTAAAAATCGCTCTTCTACAGCGCACAGAGATCCAGGTACGGAAACATCTCTAATCCAAAATCTCTAGCTGATGTTGCCGGGAAGCTCACAGATGAGGGCAAGTGCTCAATGGTATCTGTATCCGTTTCATCCCTACAGGTTGCAGTCATCATTCACAATAACTGCTGCATCGTCAACCTGCATCATGAGGATTTTAAGATTTAGCATAGAGAGGTATACTTCTTGCGAGTAAAGATGAAATATGTCTATCAAATAGAGTCCATCTCTCGTTATCGCAGAATGCCGCAATCTCGCACACGTAACAATCAAACATCAGTGGACAAAATGGACGATAAACGATGACAATAAAACACAAAACTTAAGTTAAATATGTAAGGATGCAACAGTGTATAGACCACCCACTGAAACGATGATTATGATCGAAGGCAAGGTTCCTCCTCCCTTTGGTCTAATTACCCCCGATGCCCTCTCTCTCTGTTTGTTTACATTACTAAAGCAGCTTGGCCATGAAGGGGTTAACAAGGCCTCGGGTCCATCCACGGCCTGGATTAAGACATCTGCCCGGACAGTGCGCAGTCTTTCTGGGCCATGACAAACCTTGCTCTGTGCTACAATACAGCTGCAGACAGGTGAAATCGGTTGGTATTAAGAAGCACATAAAGCTCCAGAGTAAATCGCCTAAAGGGCTGATGGAAGAAGGCGCAGTATCGATCTGGCGAAGCAACGCTGCAACAAGCAACTTGGGGCGATACAAGCTGAGGGGATTCGTGTACTTTTAACTTGAGAGAAAGGCTTCGCGTCCAAGCGTGCGCCGTTTACTTAAATACTGACTTTAATACTTGCCGATTCATTTAATAAAGCACAGAGACGCTAATTTAGCTGTCTCTTGCAACAACCGGAGCCTCAAGTGCACCACTCCAAACTGGACCAACCTCTCGGGAACGCCCCTGGTCGTGCACCCGCCGCACAGACAGAGGCAAAAGAAACGCGCTTGTTCTCATGTCTCAACTACAAATGCGTATTCATACGTATTGGATCCAAAAATAATCCAGCGAGGACTGTTTGACAAGTGCATTACACCAAATACCAAGTTGTTTTTCCGTTACCTGCCCCCAGAATTGTAACTATGCACCTGTCTTAACTTGACAATTTAGTTAACGCCACCAAAAATCACATAAAATAGGACAGCGACCAACTTGGGTTTATCCGTATTTACTACGCACAAGCAGATGTCATTGACTCTAAATCTGGTGCATTCATCCATCACCCAGTTCTTAAAAGCCCGCTATCCATCAGCTTGATTATCATGAAAGCTACCACACACTATCCTCTCTAGAACCCAAGTAGTTCAGCTGGTCCCTGTACAGTCTCTAATTTACCAGCTCCTATCCTACCTGGCCAATCTGGCCACAGACCTGACGTTAGCTAGCAGCTGATGAGTCTACAACACAGCGACAAAAAGCGACCACGGTGAGGACTCCTGGCTCTAGGCAGCGAGGAGAAAACTGAGATGAATCGCAGTTTATGTTGTATTTTTCTATCTCCTCCTCAAGGCAGCGAGGAGCGAGTAGCTGGTTGTAGATGCCCCAACGCTGGACCCGGACCCGGACCCGGACCCGACGAGGGGGGGGGGGTAGCTTTACAAGAAGCGATACAGTGCGTTAGGTTAAAGCCATCGGTGAGGTCCGTCCGTCTGCAGCAGGTTAGCTAGCCACTTCGTGCGGACGACATCGGGGCGCACACCGTCCACTTCGTTTAATACTTGGTGTTACGAGTGTTGTTTTGGTCCAGAAAAGTCCTCGTATCGTATCTCCACATCACCCAGCCCGAGTTTACTGCCTTATTTTTGTCTCGTCGTCTCTCACGCTAGCCTTGGCCCTTTCTTTCTCTTTCCCTCCCTCTTCCTCTTGTTGTAAACTAGGCTGCTTACCCCCCCTGTATTCGCCCCCCCCTCCCCTACTCGTCCTGTCAACCTCGCCCAGCCTTGTCCCGCCTCCATCGGCGAATTCCTCTCGGCTATTGGCCAAGGCAGCCAACTGTCATCTGCCCGCCGCGAACCCTGATTGGTCAGAGTGTGCGCTGGAATGCCAGTCATATGCAAATTTTATCCCGGCTTTACGACCATTGGCTCTTGTTACCACAGAAACTTAACTTATCTTGACTATACAACACCAATACTTAAAAAAAGTAATGAAGTTCTCTTATATTTATATAGGACCAGTATCGTGCTTTAAAACATTCATCAAAAATGTGTATTTTTCTGTTTTTCAGTAAGCCCACCCCCAGGCTCGTGTCATTGGTGCAGGTTTCGTAGTAAACCATGACTGATGCGTGAAACTAGGAATCAAAAGCAGACACTCAGATGTAGGCCAACCAATGGCTTAACAGAAGTTAGACAAGATCCCTCCTTCCTACAAATACTCTGCTAGCACCGTTTTACTACCCATGAAGACCATCCGATGCAGGAAGGCGCCAGTGAGCTCTTTAGTGTTTACTTTCCACATTGATTTTGGTCTTTCTATGCATTCTGCACAGGTCATGGATGTTGATGAGGGCTCTGAGCAGGGTCAAGATGACAATGCACAGTCACTGAACCTATATGAGCATGCAGTGTAATTCAGTGTGCTATTTGAATGTTTTTTGTCCAAAGGTGTTACATGCAAACACAATTGCTGACTGTATTATAAATCAGCAATATTCACTTGTGAGAGGGATTGTAAGCCCTTTCTCTGGTAATGCTACACCTTCGCTTTTAGGAATGCAGCGAACAGTGGAGAGGCAAGTGATGCAATTTTCCACCATGAAAAAGCCCTTTTAAATCCCCAAACATTTTTCCATCTCTCCATAATGCAAATAAATATGCCTCCTCCAGACAGAATTTGAAATGTTCTGATGCAACACTCACAGGGAGAGAGAGAGAAAATGAGAGAGAAGGAGAGAATTGAAAACAGGAGAGTAGGGGTGGTTAGAAAGAGAGGGAAAATGGGTGGAACGGGCTAAGAGTGGAGAGGACCAGAGGGTAAAAATAGACTAAGAGTCATTTTCAGCAGGAGAGGCAGGGAGGGATGGAGGAGGAGGGTGGGTGGGTGGAGAAAAAACAACTTGTGAAAACAGAACTTCTCTAAAGGGAGGAAGGGCATAGGGGGCTGATATGGGGGAGACAAAAGGAAAGCATTTAAAGATACCTAAAGTATATTATTTAGGTATAACTCAGCAAACAGACAAACAGGAAGAGGATTTGTGCGCATGATGTGGTTTCCCGTCATACTGTATGAGTCAAGAAGTCATGCTCAGCTTAGCCCCTCTATCCATAAGACAAATACAATACTGGGAGGGACTTAATTACCACTACCAGCCAGTCATCTCATCAGGAGCTTGGAAAGTGACCAATAAGGTTCTGAGAGCCACTGGCAGCCACTGTCCTCAGTAGTAAAAATAGTTAACCCTCTCAGTCCTGGGTTACACTTTTCTAATAATAAAACGCTGAATAATCTAAAGTTTGATCTATACAACTATACACGACTGGAAAAAAGAGAAATAATAGTCTAACATCTCAAACAAAAACAAGCCTTTTTTGCAATATGCCTAAACTCCACCTTAATTTAACTCTCAAGTGTCTTTATATTCTCAGTCCATTGGCTTCAGTACAGCATCTTGAGTCATGTAAAAATACGGGGTGTCTGTACTTCTATTAAGCCTGGGCGTTTCCAGAACTTCAACTAATAGGCATAAGGAGACAGAGAGAGTAAGAGATTAAGGCTTATCATCTGCACTGAGCTCTCAACAAGTTGATCCAGTGAACACAGTGTGTTAAGTGAAGGGAGTTGGACAGTTTGGCTGTGTGAGTGAAAGGAAAAGAGGGTGAAAGAGGGCAGGGTGGAGATGAAGGATTACTGCGGCTTCTCATTGGTTACAACCCTGGGTAAACATTACAAGCTCTTAGTAATGAACTACATCTGACCAATTATTATAATTATATTATAATATAATATAAATATTATAATTATGACTAGTTTTTCCTGGTTTGAATATGACCGAATTCTGTACTGATTAGCAACAAAATACTGCAAAAGTATTTTTGTAAAAGTACTGTCACTTCAGAGACAACTTCGAGTATAACACAACAGCTATTTGAGCACAAAAAGATGTACATTTAAGATAAGAAAATCTGTTGACTGCACATATTGAGGGGTGGGGAGGTAGGCATGAGATGCTGATGGGAAAGCACAAAATTCAGAGCTTAGTCATAAAATAGATAAGCGGTAAGAGAGAAGGTGTGAAAAAAACAGCAGAAGAGAAATTCCCCCTTCAGTAGTGCTTAACTATCTCTCCCTGCTGCCGTGCTGGCAGTGCAATAACTGTGTAGGTGTTCAGCAGCTTTCATTGGCGGTCTCCTCTTACAGACATCATGCTTCTAATGTGCGTATGTAATCATATCTCTACCCCCCCACCCCCCCAATTACATCTGTCAAACGCCACGTGACCTCACACAAGGAACTTTTCCTCCTCCTCTTTACCTATGCTGGCACCATGCAGGCGGCGCACCGCCTTCGCTCACTCTCCCATCCCATCTCTCTCATCCCTTAATTCATCTTCCACCCCTGTGCTCTGTGTCTCTCCCTCCCACAACCCACCATTTGCTCTGTCCAATTATAACTCGATCCACCAGTCCTTTGCAGTTACCATGGCAACAGCTATGTTCGGCGCAGGTCCTCGTGTCGCCCGTGGTCACCAGTCTGCCACTGACCATCACCAACTATTGCATCAGAATAAAGTTAACAGTCATTTTCACATGGCTCATGGACGCCCACAGGGATGGCTTTGTGGGATGCAAACAGGAGATTAACAGTTAAATTAAAAAAACAACTGCGACTCCTTATTTCATTCAAAGGGATCAGTAAGTATTGAGAAAAATAAAATGACTATTGCTGGGAACTGAATAGATCTCATCACCCACAAAACGCACTTTACACTCTGTGTCTCCTCCCAACAGCGAATAATTGGCACTGGGAAAAATACATGAAAAGCAAACTTCAGACCAGTGCTTGGAGATCTAGATCGCTCTATCCACTGTGTGAAGGAACTTGTAATGTGTGTGTTTGGCCATCTGGGGGCACTACTAGCCTGCAGATAAATGGCTGACAGACGGGCAGCAAAAAGAAAAGCAGTGCAAAGACTGTGGAGCTAGAGATGCAATGAAAAGAGAGGAGGAGAGTGGGATGAAGGAGAGAAATTCCTAAACTAAGTTAAAACTCCTCTCATTCCAAACTTCGAGATGTGAGGAACACATGAAAACTGTGATCTCCCTAGAACAGTGAATGTGGGTTCAACTAAAATCCCGAAGAAGCAGTACCAAATCTGACAATCGGTCTAACTTTGCGTGCATGCAGTCAAAGTCTTGGAGCCACCTCAGACTAAGGAGTCCCACTGCACCAGTGCATTTTGAGAATCTCCCCAAAGTATGCTTCGCCCAGTAGGAAATAGGATTATTGTTGCACATGACTTTTGTGGTAAGTCTTGAGGGCTTCACATGTTCTTTGGTGCCAGTCTAGATTGCTGTGTGATCCAGATGTGGTTGTTGCCATGGCCAGGGAGGATATGCAGGGTTTTAAGCATTACGTAAAGCAGGGGTGGGAGGGAGTGGGGATGTTATTCCCGGGTATCCGTATCCGGGTAGACCAGGATGAAGAGAACGAAGTGGAGAGGAGGAGAAGGGAAGCCACTGCAATGCGATCGAGCAAAGGGTTAAAACAAATGTGTCATAATTTTTTAGAAAGAAAAATAAAAAGTGAGATGGAGGAAAGCGAGGCGCGAGGAGAAAAAGACGTATCCTAGTGCAAAATAACTGTGCGAAAAAGTGTATTCACGTGTACTGAAGGGAGTGTGACATGTTTACTTAGTGTTGCACAAACTGCGTGTGCGTGTGAGCGACAGAGATAGAGAATTATGCACACTTTATAATATACAAAGGCCATATTGTAATTTTACTTTCAATCATTTGTAACTGTGGAATATTGACATTTGAGTCATACTGAAACACATATCTCAAACAACATATCTCTGAACGCGTTCATTTAGGATGCTAAAAGGGCAAAGAAAGATTTTCTGTTCAAGAAACAATAATGCTTATAATAATTATGCTCACAGACATAATCATGCAGCACATTATGTGAGATGCTGAACAGTTTCCCTACGTGGTCATACAGAGAATGCTGGTGTTTCTGTCAAAAACGGGATTTCGATACAAGCGAACAAACACACACAAACACTCATTTAAGACCTTTACAGCAGCACAGTCTTCTAGGTCCTCTTTATAAAAAGGACACCATACACACTGTCCTCACTGACTTGAGAGTTAGACTGATCAAAGCTGCGGCTCAAGAATGCTAAAATAAATGTATTATCTAAATAAATGTTTATAATAAGGGTTTTCAAAATGACAGAAAGCAGTGATAGCTGTAGACATGCCTGTTGTAAATATGAGTGTGTAAAAGGATATTTGACCTGGAACACTTCAGTCACTGCTTAAATAATTTACAGGAAATCCTCTGTTTATTCAGGATCGTTTCTGTTTTCAGGGTATGTTGACTAAAACGACAAAATAAGGAGACACCACTAAAGTGTTGGTGTGTTGCATGTGAGCTTGCTGAAGTTCCTCCTCTCTCAGTGGAAAGTGACACAAGCACACGTGCCCCACACAAACACACACACGCACACACACACACACACTACATGCGTGCACACGGGCTGCTATTTCTATTTGTGAATATTCTTGTTATGTACAGGCTACATCAGTGTGATGTTTGCTTTGTTGCCATGGCAACAGACGTTTGGCGCTCACACATCATATCCGGTACTCAATGATTGACGCTTGGTTACTCTGTCTCACACACACACAGCATGCAACGCACACGTGACACCATAAAAAAAAAAAAAAACGATCTCATCCTTCACCTTGTCACTGTTTTCTGCCTGTTCTTTTAACAGTTTTAATTTACAGGAAGTTACGAGGACGCTTGAAAAGACATTTAATTTACTTACTCATTAGCGTGTCTTATGTGGGAAAACACATACACACAGAGAACATACGCAGTGTTGTCTTAAAAGTGTGTGACAGTGTCAGTTGAGTAGCTTAACTGAACCAGGGGATTGATGCCTTATTTCTGAGTGAATTATAAAAACATAGACTATGTGTAGAATGTAGAATTATAATGTATGTAACATAGACAGGAAGAGAGGAACAACTCACAGACTACTTATTTCTGCATTGTATGAGGGGAGCACCCTTCGTCTTCTTACACACTAAATCTGCACTTTACTATATGATCTCTAAGGACACAGAACAATATTGGTTTCCTTAAATATCAACCTAAATTGTCAATATTGCACAGTGAATTAATTCACTCCTAATGAAATTTAAGTTCCTATCTGACCACTGCATCATACTAAACATTTTGTAAATAATACGTAATAATATTTTTTACTATACTAATTGCTTTAAAGGTAGTACCCTAGTGTTTTCCCTATCCCTGAATGGGTGTAATGGCTCATTATTGATGGATTGTTAATTCAGGCAGGATAACTTTTAATAATCTGGGTTTCAGTGGAGATTTTTTAGTTGAGTGTTTTCATCCTCACATCACATAATTCTGACCTAAAACGTATTTACTTTATGGCATAAATATGATCAAATTCATAGTGAGACTGATATTTAATGTGATGTGTTACTGTACCAATTCCTTTTTGTTTTTGTTAAACAATTCCCAATGACTCCAGAGAATAAAACTATTTTTAAAAGTAGATTTTTATGATATATTCTGACACAAACTATTTATAAAATAATTTCAAATGCTAACTTAACCATGAAAAACTATTTACTGTTTGCACATAATTTACAAACTGATAAGAAGACACTAACACCTACACAAACTTGCAAATTACAGACATAACCACACTTGTGATTGCACACATATGCGCACTGCTTTTTCCAACTGTCCCTCGTATTTCACACTCTCCTACAACCATAAGCTCACGCACCGTTTCTGAGACTACTGAAAACACCCACATGTGCACCTCACTCACAGATCTTAAAAATTAATGCACACGCACACTGGCAGGCGTGCATGCACTCACACAAAGAAATGCTATTCATTCATTCAGCATCCTTTAAGCTGAAAAAAAAAAAAGAGGATGTGAGGAGGGACCGTACACTCAAATAGACAGCGTTCCCCTTCCTGTCCACTTCTCTGTCACACTTGTGAAAGTCCATACAGCGATGAGTACATACACTGCAGGCAAAAGGCCATGGTGATACTATATGTGCGTATATAACAGAACTCAGATGCAGGCTCTTATTTTCAGCTGATGATGAATAATGCTCTCTCATAGACTCTCTCACACACACACACACACACACACACACACACACACGCACTTTATAGTAGAGCATATTTCTACACAGGAGCTTGAGAAACAAATTCTTCACACACCCACACATACACTGAAACTTACAACATATATCCTACATACATACACACACACACACATTTAGAAGCAACCCACCTCGGTATAACTGGCCAAGAATGCTGCCCGCACCTTGTTTCACTATATCGTCACATGAGTCACTAATAAACAAACAAACACATAATCATACACACGGCAAGAGTCAGCAGAAATAGTTTGTAGTGAGTAAGATGATTATAGTCGCTAGGGTCAGGAAGTCTCTCACACACACACACACACACACACGCATACTTATTATAGGCATGTTGGTCAGACTTTTTCAGAAATAAAAAACTGCAAGATTTGTATAAAACTTGCTGTTAAAACCTCCTCTTTTGCTCCTTCTTCTTCTTCATTCATCTTTGCCGTCGTCCTCTCTGAGACGTTCCTCATCCTCTTTCTGCTCTAATCCCCCTTTTTCTCACTCTCTCTCAAACAAAAAATCAAAAACAAGTTGATGGAAACAGTCCATAACTGGCCTACATAAATCTAGCCCACACTTTCCATACCCATTTTTGCTTCCGTCTTTAAATGTTAATTTCTTGTGTAGCACTGATTTTAAGCAGGGAACAACTATACTTCTTCACTCCTCCATCATTTTCTTTTTCTTCAAATTCCTTATTTTTTCTTATTGATCTTCTCCCATTCCTTTCTAATATAAATCCATGCTGTTGCATTGTGCCTCATTTATCTTGTCTATATAGTGTAGGTACGATTGCTACCACTCAGCCATGAAGTTTCTGTCTATAATGACTTGGAATATAAGAGGGACTCTTGAATATCAACAAAGATAATCCTGCATAACGCACAGTCTAATCCCTATGGAAAAAACAAAAACACCAAAGCATGCATGCCCATGCATACATTTTCTCTTTTGCACTTTCTCTCTTTCACAACCACACACTCTGAGACACACACATGAATACACAGAAATGATTTTGCATCCAGCTAGTGTGCCCATTTGCATTTAAATTCCAAACTTACAACAATTTAATTATTACTTTGGTAATTTTGTTTTCCTAATGACAGTGTTTGGCTCTTAAATATGATACGTAATGTAAACTAGTTCTTTTCCAAAAATCATCTGATAAACCAAGCTCCCTTACTCTGATTTACGGACGGATGGCACAGATTATTCTTCCCTCACTGAGTGCTGCTGACTAGTGAATTCAGTGAATATAGCGGATATAGTATTTCGTTTTCATCATCAGCAGTGATTACAACAAGCCTAGTCCTGACCTGGTGAATCACAGGTGCCTGCTCGAGGGCTTACATGGGTCACATGACCAGCCATTTAGTTTAGTGTTACCAGCAGACATGAGGATGGTGGACAGATGACTAGAGGAAGCCATATGGGACAACAGCATGTTGGCTAACAGGATCTTCTTTCACTGGGCATCAACACACACACACAGGTCGTGGCATGTTAATTTGAATCTAACCCTCTATTACACTGTGGGCTTTCTGAGACAAGTTATTAGGGAACATAAAATAAAAAAAACACTATACAGCAGTTTAAAACTTTTTTTGTTCAAAACAGCTTCAATTGTTGAGTGAATTGTTGTTTAGCTGAATTAGATTTATTTGATGAATGAAATACAATGTTGGCTGCTATTTAATAATCACAAAAAAATACATAGGGAAGCAAATCACTAAGCAAGATCTTTTCTATTTAAATATTTAATTTAACAGGAAAATTTCATTTTTAAATTAAGGCTTCAATAAATCTCCCTCTCCGATGTGTGTGTGTGTACAAAATAAAAAGAGGAGTTCATAAAGCAACATTTACACACAATTTGCCTAGTCTTCTCATTATTTTACTGTGTATGCCACTTGTAGTAGCTTCAAGTGAATTCACATTTACAGAACATCTTTTTTTTCTGTATCTCCTCTGGTACTTTACACGACGCAGCTGCATTATCACTGTATTTTTCTGTGGAGTCTTAGTTTCTGGGTAGAAGAATCATTGCCCTCATACCGCAAAATGCTTGTTAATCTGCTAGCTCAAGTCTAGCAAACAGAGCTTCCTTAGTCCGATCTGAGTTGACAGTGTGTGTGTGTGTGTCAGTAGTTGACACTACAGAGCCACACAGCAAACAAAAAAGACATAATTTAAAATGGTTTTAAAGGAAATCTGATTTAATTTCTTGACATGCAATAAAATTGCAAAATAAAACAAAAAACAGAGGGCTCCTAACCCCACACTACTGAGCTTTTCAAAAATTGGAATTCATAAAAAATCTGATAGGGGGAGAATGTTTTCTTAATTTTTCATATGTACAGAGCTGTAATTTGGTATGTCATAGGGGAATAAAGTTAAACTTCAGTCACATTTCAAATGTTTCAAAAAACTTTTAAAAAAATACCATTAATGGAAAGTCTACTTTCGGAGATTTTTGTGTGTTTGGGTACCGTGTAAAATACATTTTTCAAAGTAGTAATCCTAATTAATTTTCTATTCTAATCTATAATACTTTCTCATCGACAAGATACATTTACTTTTTAAATTTGTATTGGAACAGAGACTAAACATGGTTATCATGTGACTAGAGTATTTCCAAAGGTGCACAGAATACACCATTTAATATGCTTATCCCACACATCTCTTGTTTTCTAACTGCAGCTCAGTTCACAAATTGTAATTAAGTTCTCCATAGTCTCCAAGGTTTCTTCTCATTCCTTTAAAGTCACTGACCTCACATTCAAAATACACCAACACGTATGGAGCAATTCTCACCTGTGCCAGGACGTCCCATGATGATATCTTTACGTGGGACGGGATGAAGGCTTTCAGCTGGGAGGATCAAGGGCAGCAGAGCGGTGGGAGAAGGGTGACAGGGAACTGGCTGCTGAAGCTCACCCCCAAACCCTGTCCCCCTGTTCTCCTCTCGTTCCCCAGAGCTGTCTGTGCTACTTGGAGCTGGAGCTGTGACTGTTGTGCTGACGGTAACTGACAGGGCTTGCAGGGGAGTGGCAGGGGTAACAGTGGTGGACAGGGAAGAAGGTGTTGGGGACACAAGCACTAGAGTTTGGGCTGGGCTCCGCAAGAGGACGGTGCCATTGGGGACTGTGGCTGCAGCAGCATTAATGGGGACGGGAACCTGGAGGCCAGAAACTGGCTGAGGGGTAAGAGGTGTTAGGCCAGTGTCTTTAGATGTGGTGTTATCTGTCCCTCCCTCATTTCCACCACCTCCTCCTCCTCCTCTTCCCAAGGGACACTCTGTAAATTTTGCCAGTGGGACTTCGGGATTCCTCACAATGACAGGGGAGTCCCGCAAGGTCTGATGGGATACAGGGACCACACGACGAGGCCCTCCGTCTGGAGTGAGAGGAGAAGGAGGAGTTGGAGACACCAGAAGAGGAGGAGGGGAGACGGCAGTGGAGGACGGTGGCCTACTGGAGGAAGGGGTGGTCACTCCTCTGGGTCGGGAGAAGGTAGGTGTGTGTGTGCGGGAATGTGAAGCTGGGTTGTGGGGTGACAGCACCCTGAAAGAGTTGTTGAGGTCCCCCTGCTCCAGCTCTGTCTTGGGAGTGTAATCATGGTGGTGTGAGGGGAGTGGCGGTGGGGGAGGCGCATCAGGCTTTCGTTTGCTCGGGCTCATGGGGACTGTAAAGGTCAGGTTGCTGTGGAATGAGGGCTGGATGCCTGAAGTGTGTCTCTCCCTTTCTCCTCCTCCAGCTGAGGTTGTTACCTTGCTGCCCACTGTCCCTCCTCCCCCCGTCCCGCTGGGTTGCCTGTGCCTCCGGTGTTGCAGGACAGGGGAGGCAGTAATCGGGGAGAAGTTGGCTGGCCTGAAGCCAAAAAGTGGGGAAGGAGAGGGAGAGGGGGCAGGGGAGAAGGGCGACTGGTTGGAGATGGGAGAAAAGGAAGGGGTGCCAGAGCGGGAGCTCCCCAATGATACAAGCATAGTGGCGGCCTCACACTCATCAAAGTCAAAGCGTGACGACAGGTCATGGGGGAGGAGGGAGGGGAGGACCAAGCGGGGTCTGGAGTCTCCTCTGCTACTCGTTTCGCTGCTCTCTCTTGATGTGTCATCCCACTCAAACTCACTACTTGCTCTGCCCCGCAGGTCAGAGGGGGTGACTGTCCCTGAGCTGCTGCCTCCTCCTCCCCTCTCTCCCCCTGCTGCCTCCATCTCTTTGGTCCTCAGGGACAAGTGTCTAGAGCAGTATCCTCGACGCTGAGACTCCTTCATACAGCCCTCCCTGGAGCACAGCCTCCTCCACTGCTTACCATTGAACTTCTTACGGATACCATTAGGGGTGCACACCACATCGCCCTTCTTGTATTTCTGCTGAGCTAATGAAAGGGGAGTCCTGGAGCGAGAGGAGGTAGAGGAGGACCCCCCACCAGAAGTAGGAGTAGGGGTCTGAGTGGGAACGGTCTTTGACGGAGGTAGGTTTGGAGTGGCGTTGTTTATTTCAGACCCCAATGAGGCAGGGGAAGGGGGTGGTAGAGGACTAGCTAGGGTGGAGAGGTGCGGGGGTCCCAGACCCCGCACCACAGAGAGGTGGGGGGAGGAGGGAGGGTAGCCACTGGACTTGGAGATGATGTTTCTGTGCTGAGAGGTTCCAGCATTTGGTTTAGGACCAGCAGTGATGCTCATGTTAAAACGAGATACCTCAACGTCCTCTTCTGGAGTGTTTGGCTGTTTCTGTCTCTCTCCGTCAGAGTAGTTCTCTCCACAGCCACGAACTGTGCTGTCAGCTACACTAGAATGGGGTGGTGGATGTACGTTTCCATAGGGAATCCCTACTTTGACTCCTTCACTCGAAAAACCATGGCTCAACCTTGCTCCCCCTCCGAGCACCCCCATTCCAATACTCAACTGGCACACTTCCCTTTCTACCTCCATCTCCTCCCTCCGCTCTCTCTCCTCCCTTTCCCTCTCCCGCTCTCTCTCCTTGGCCCTCCCACCATCCAAATGTGAGACCTCCCAAGGAGGGGTGAGAAGTCTCAGACTTTGTCGGGACACCCACACTGCATGAGCATTAGCTTTCCTTTTCTCTTTCTCTTCCCCCACCCCTCCATCGTCCAGAGTCTTCCTGTCTTCACTCAGCAGAACCTGGTAAGGAAAAGAGACACCGGGGTGGGGGTCCACTTGAGTGACAATCCCCTCTCTGTACAGCAGAGGCCCTCCCTCTTCTCCACCATAGGGCACACACACTCGGGTCCCAACAGCCACAGGTGCCATGCCAGGTGGGGGGGCATCCAAAATGAACTCCACAGTGCTCTCAGTCCCTAATGACGATGTCATCACGGTTCCACCATGGAAAGGGTATTTAACAAGGGTCTCCTCTCCATGGAGCTGGACGTCAACAGTACCTCCACTCACCCTACGCACCACCCCTGGTCTGAACACAGGTGAGAAAGGGCATGAGTTTGTCTCCTTAACCCTTCTGACCCCTGTAGCCCCAACCCCACTCTCTATGGTCCTCTTTATCTGACGAGCAAGAACTCTCTGGTTTTTCATGCCTTTGGCCAGGGCTTCAGCCAGCCCCTCTGACAGACTGGCCTCTTTAGGATGCAAGTTATGGAGGGAAGCTGTGATGTGGGAGTTCTTTTGATGAAGGCTCGGCCCTGTTGCCTCCATCACATCCAGGTCAGCTGAGTGCTCACTAGCTGTATCAGTGGACGAGGAGCGCACTGAGTTAGGGGCCAACTCTGATTCATTTTCCCCAGATTGGGAATCTTTTTCCTGGGAATCTGCTGTCCTGAGGGCCCTATCCTCTGTAGAAACAAAATTGTTTGCTTCTGTAGCTTTACTATCCACAGTAAGCACTGATGGCTGATTACCTGAGCAATTATTACTTCTACTATTACTGCTATTGATAAAAGAACTATGGCTCCCAGCACTACTGTTACTACTGTTAGTTGGGTTGTTAATACCACTTGTGATGTTATTGTTACCACTATTGATGCTTAGATTAATGCTTTTATTAATGCTATTACTAATATTGTTACTACTCTTGAAATTATTATTGGGCATATTTACACTTTCACTGATTTTACTTTTAATATTGCAGTAACTGTTTTGTATGAGTGCAGAGTTGGAGGTAGGCATGGTAATCAGGGCACTTGCATTGTTAGCAAAGTGCTCATAAGTGTACTTTTTCTTGGGTACACGGGCCTTAAATGTGGCTGTTTTCCTACTAGAGACTGAGCCTAAGCTGGGGCTGTGATTGGTGGCCAGAGGGGGTGTGGCTGTGGAGAGCGGTCCTGGGGCAGAGGTAGGAATTGCTACAGTATCAGTGGCACTAACTACTACATTCGTCCCCACTATCATTATCTTCTCCTTTTCTGTCTTTTCTTCTTCCTTCTTTCCATCTTTCTCAACTGACTCCACAGGTTTCCTCAGCTCGGCAGACTGTTCACTCGTGGGGGTATTGCTGTTTGTGATGGATTCTTCATTAGAGTTGGTAGCTGTGGATGGGGTCTGTTTACGTGTGGAAGGAATGCTGGGTGTGTGCTGTGTGGTTTTGATGAGTGTCTCCTTCTTGACTCTTTTGGGGTCTTTCTGTTGGAGGGGCTGGGAGCCCCCTCTCCTTCTCCCCCCTCTGCCTCTAGTTAACGGGGGAGAACGGCCTTTGTGTTTCTTTAATGGTCTCATCTTTTCTTCACTGTTCACAAAGTGCTGCAGATTTTGTGGCGCTCCTCTTTTTTCACTTCTAAGGCACTCCGTTTTTTGTCTTTCTCTGCTTTTTCTTCTCTGCTGTCCTTCTGTCCTCTATTCTGCAGGCTGGAAAGGAAGAGGGAAAAGCAAAACGACAGGTGGTCATTTATTATCTTCATAATCAAAAATAGCTGAGAATAAAAATGACGTCATACCTGGAAGTGTGCTACACTGCACTGGCTATCACATTGGCTAAATGTCTGTCTCATTGACCCTCCTTGTCTGCCTGATCCACTAGTGTGTGTGTGCAAGCATGTCTGTGTGTGCTTGTCTATAGGTGCAAGTTTGTATACTCGAAACATAAAATCTTCCTTCCAACATTAGTTATCCAGCATGACTACTTCATGAAAATAAAGGTCATGATTGCTTTTGTTATAAAAAGCTGTATTCTTCTCAAGCCCTAATCATAGTTATATACATTTATATTTTGATAGTTATGAGGAATTACTTATGGGAATTACTGAGATTGAGATCTGGTTAACCTTGTGTGAGTATGATATCATGGTAATGTATAGTTGGTTAGTTTACTCAAAAATAAAGTGTCAGCAAAAAAAGAAAAAGAGCCAAAAGGACAATTAAAACAAAGAAACGTAAACATCCAAGGTCACTTGCTTCAGTTTGTCTCTTACAATACTCCAGTATCCAAACGTCTTTTAATGAGGCCTACATCTCTTTAGTTTCAAATGCACACAGAGACAAAAATGCTTTCACTTCATCTCTCTATCTAACACTCACTCACACACACACACACACACACTTAAGTCTCGTACTACAGGACGTCTGATCTCTTCATTTTACTCCCTCCAGCTACTTCGACATGCGACAGGGTAGCTTTCTCACGCTATGCATTATAGACTCGATGCTGCATGTTCAGCATCTGATCAAAACAGCGGCACAGAATTTACTTTGACTTCCATTAGGAGGAAAAGGGCTGGCTGTGGCCTGGGTGAGGTCACCCTACAACATGAGTGAGAGAAAGAGAAAGTGAGAGAGAGAGCGCGAGAGAAAGAGAGGTAGGCGTATGCGGCTGTTTGGCTGTTTGTTCAAATAGTTCTTGTTCTTGTGTAGTCATTGGGAATTTCCACAGTCATTCTAGCACTCGCTGGACCTCTCTCACTCTTTCTTGATGTCCCAGTCTTTCCCAGTCGTCTTTTGTCATTGTCTCACTGATACTCACACACACACACACACACACACACACACACACACACACACACACACACATTTCTACAAAAAGACAATATAATTGGAATAATCTGCCATGGTAAAATACGCCCAAAATGAGAGAAATTAAAAGGCTGGAAAAGGATCAGGCACAATCACTGATGCAAGATTACAGGCTAAATGCAGTTACACACACACACACACACACACACACACACATACTTACACACTCGTACACAGACGTGTGCATATGTGCTCCCCTCGTCTAAGCTCGGCAAATCACCAACATATGAAAATGCCTGCTTTCTTACAAATACAGACAAAAACACACGGGCACATTTATATGGTACACATACTCACACTTCCTGTCCTAGTCACTGGAAAAGTTCGTCACACACACATAAGGTGACCTTGTCGTTAACCGTTTGTTTGCTGTAACAAGCAATACACAATATAAACCAGTAACACACCAGTTCCACTTCCTGCAGTATGGAAAATAATTTCTTCCTGGTCCTGAAATGACTAATAAACAACCCAAGTCATTCACACTCACACTCATCATTGACTCCATTTTGACCTCACACAATACAATATACAGTATTAACTGGCAAAAGGGTTTCATTTTCATTACTGAATCATAATTGTATCAGTTTTTTTGTCAAGGATTGTAAATACACAGTAGTGAAATATACACATATTACTACAAAACTGTTCCTAAGTATGTGTAACCGAAGAAGATAAGCACCATTTACTTCATGTTAAAAAAGCAGATACAAACGTTTTAAGACATCTCTGATCTTTTTTAAAGTAGTTTGAGTTTAATAATAATTATTGCATCTTATTAATACAAAATATTGGATGTACTTTTGATATTAGTGCAGAAAAGAAAACAAATATTCCTCATTACCAATAAGCAGACCATACGGTATATTACGTACCATTAACAAAAACAAAATAAAGAGAAGAACATAAAGTGAAACTTCATATACAGTCTATTACTCACATTCTAATTAAAATTCAATGTATAGGCCTAAGCAGTCCAGAAGAAAGAAAACTCTGACTGCAGGAATCTACCTCCTACCAGTACCCCTTCACTAGAGTAGACACTAAGGTCTGGACTGGGAGTGCTGGTCTTGCAGAGTAGTGCACTGGAAAAGAAAGGAGTCAGGGCCACTAGGCTGACCGACTGATTAATTGAATGACTCAGGAGGATCTGATCTTAGCTTAGAAAAATGCATTTAGTCATGCCCATGGCCTCCTAAAATGCTTCACCATTTTGCTGATAAGCCAGTGACAGGCACATGTGTGTATTCACATCCTGTAACTTTGAAGACACTGGACAGAGTTTGTGCAAGTAGATAACAGAGGAGATTCAGAATTAGACAATGACCTATCTTTATTTTTGGTGCTGAAAATTTGGAGTTTGCAACCATTCAAAAACTATTTATTTATCACAGAAACCCTCAGATGTTTTTGTTATCAAGAATTAAATTGTGGAAAAAAAATTTCAGCCATCTGAACCCCTTTGTGAGTCCACTGTGGAAAACCACGTGTAGACAAGCAATCATCTTATGAACAGAATTTAATTTGAAATTCCAGACAAAATACCAATGTTGCCAAAGACACCAAGTATGTTATACTAAATCACAGGGTTTGTGAAGTTTTGCATGAAGCAGCTATAATTTCAGTGCTGCCATATAGTAAATGGCATAGGATTTTAACATATCATAGTCCCAATTTCCCGCACAATGTGTGCTCAACAAACATACCCTAAATTGCAGACCTTTAACTCTGATGCCAAGAGCAAATCTAAATCAAGCTCTCTTCTTCCTGGGTGCTATTTTAGTGCTTTTACAGTGTTAATCAAGAATTAGGACCAAAAATATAAAAGAAATTGTTAAACAAATCCTGATTGTCCTCTGGGCTGAATCCAGACGTAACAGAGAGGAACTCTGTCATAATTTAGGTAATTCAAGACGTCTAGACCTTCCAGCATTTGAGCAGGTTAAGACTGAGATATTTGCTGGTCTGTTCTAAAGCGACTGTAAATCCTGAACAGACAGATATTATTGACGGCTATCGTCTCCATGGCGTTGGACTGGACTCCTCCTTAAACAGCTAAAAGCTGTTGTTTCACCCAATGAACATGGAGCACACAAGGTAAACCCCCTCCACATAGCAACATCAAACTTTACACACACACACACACACACACACACACACACACACACACACACACACACACTAAACGCTCTCCCTGGAATTTACAGTGCAGTCATGCATAGACTGTTAAAATCTCCCTTGGACCTATATATTGTCTCATGCATTCATTGTGGCATATAAACATACACACACATATATGAAGGAGCTCACACTCTGTCCGGTATAAGTTCAGCTTTTCTGTAAAAACAAACATAAATAAAAATGACTTTTATGATTCTTAATAAAAATGACTTAATAATTCTTAGATTAAATATAAACATTTTCATACAAACAGCACCTTAATGGTGACTTCTTAGCAGGTTGGATAGGGGTGCATGTATGCGTCAAACACACACACACACACACACACTCACAGATCCGTCATTCATAAGGAAATCTAATCTCAATGTCAACACCACGAGAAGAAAAAGTTATAGCCTACAGTATTTATTACAGGACTATACAACCCTAATAAACCTCCACCTTGATGCCAGTTTATTCAGTCATTCGTTGAGAATTTAGCCTATGCCCCACCGCACCATGGCAAAGGATGTGCGCGCGTGTGTGTGTATGGTTGATGTGGGGGCATTTGAGCTGGTTAGTATACAAGGTGTATGACTTCTATATATGTCTTCAGGTTGTGTCTACCTTGTTCAAAGCTGCATTTACACTATATGTCAGTTTGAGTGTATACGTATATACCAGGCACACTGCAGCTCATCCCTCTCCTAAAAGCATTTTATGGGTGTCTGTATGGCCGCAGGGCTGCAGTGACGAGGACAGAGATGGAGAGAGAAGAACGTGCAAAGGTACAAAAGAGAAAGACAGCATCCAGCTGTGATGGTGAAGCCTACCGTGGCCCTTGTACACTCCAGCATGGCAGGGCAGCTTTGCCCTTAACTGGGTCACCGGGGAACACACTCACACATGAAACAGCAAAAAAAAGAACATGCTCTCTGTTACACACACACACACACACACACACACACACTTTGGTTCATGCGCTCATTAGTGAGTATGTGATCATTCATGCAACATGACACAAGTAAAAGAAAACATTTCGTTTGGTATTTTAGGTGTAACAAGAGAGCGAGCTGTGATATGCCAGCATGCAAGTGTGTGACTGCGCTTGTTATGGAGAACATCCATTGTGACGTAGTATGAATACTGGCAGCTGTTTAGTGGGTGGCATAACTGACTGTAGATATCATATCAATAAAATAGACACATGGAGGCCTGGAATTTGTGCATTCTGAACCCATATTGATCAGGAGGCTGTAGCATAGATCAGAGGTGACTGCTGCTGTTTGGGACCAAATGGCAGAACTGCCAATGCCACATCAATGGGCAACTGCTCTACAAGCTATGCAAACATGACCTACACCATCAGGGATTTGCCTTCTGCATAAACAGGTGTAATAGCCTAATAAGGACATGCCACAGTGTATATCTGCAGAACAGGTGAGGACACTTTGAAGTCCAAATGTCAAAAACAAGTATTACATTCCTATAACTGAAAATATACCCAAAGAGAAATATGACCAAACTGTTTAACACTGCCCAGTCAGGGATGTCAACGCTGCATCGACACTGATGGCAGTGCAGAAAAAGTGGAGTGTCGGCGAGAGAAAAAACGAAAAAACACCGAATGCATCCTTAGCTTCTTTGCGCTGATCTCTGCGAGTACTACGAGAGGCGCCGCACAATGTCAAAGGAGTATTATGACTCGAGGCAGTCAGCC
Source organism: Micropterus salmoides (assembly GCF_014851395.1). Taxonomy (NCBI): domain Eukaryota; kingdom Metazoa; phylum Chordata; class Actinopteri; order Centrarchiformes; family Centrarchidae; genus Micropterus; species Micropterus salmoides. Next base: position 13,713,137 of record NW_024040152.1, read on the forward strand.
GGTCTGCTCTGCTGTACGGTGCTCGGTAACAAACACACACAACCGGTTTAAAGTGACGTTTTATTATCCCAACTAGACAGGTCTAAATTTTTCCCCGCACAATGATGTGTGACATGCAAATATCCACTACAACGCCTCGTGTTTATATACGCAACCACTCCAGAGAAGCTTCCTTAACGGAGCCAGTAAGGTGACACTGTGCCTATGTGATTTTTAAAAACTTGGAAAAAGCAGGAATCTTCCCGATGGTGTTTCGCTCTAGTAAGCAGCTCAGTAACGTTAGTAGTGGTGGTTGTAGTAGTCGTAGTACGCGACGGTAGCAGACTACTAGTACCCACATAATGACACAGTCAGCCAGACCACAAGGAAACGGGATGTTATTCGCTCTCTTGTTGTTTTCCAATTACTCCCGAGTCCATTTTATAAACACCAGTCGAGCTTGCGTTGATATTAGTAAACATTTTAGGGCTGCAGTGCTGCAAATAGGTCGATTGTTTTTACTACGCTAGCGCTGCTCTACGCAAAACTCGACAACTAAGGTCAAGGAAAAGTGCTCAACATTAACCGCAATACTGTGATATCACCCGAGGAAAGCTAAAATGTCTCTAAGTCGTTCGTGGGACTGCGGTAAAACATTTGAGAAAGTTTTTAGGCTGTTACACCCCCACCCCTCCCCTTTCTCTCGGCTCTTCCTCGCCTCGCGAGCGGTGTCACTCCATTTCTTCGGACGGTAACGGAACAAACGATCGACCGTTAGCAGTTGGTTCTCGTCTCGTGCTAACTCGCTGCTCCTGAAAATGGAAAATTCATGTCAGTCGAGATTCACTACCTTTTTCTAACTTAGTTTCAACTCACCCCAACAGAGCTTTTCCCCACGCCAGAGAAAGATTTATTTGCTGATGAGGAGGCTCGCATTGGTCTCGGTAACATCCCCTGGCTGTCGGCTTTGACGACTGTGCGGTCCGGGCTCACACTTTACTTTTCCTCCGCAAAACATGTCTTTCCCCCACAGAAACTCAAAGAGGGATATAAAAAACTATCGGTCTTCTTTTCCACTACAGTCACAAAATGGTGAATGAACCACTAACAGCTGGGTGAGTCGACCAATCAGAGGTCGCTGACAGGTACAGTAGCCAATCAGCGCCGGTGCCACAGATAAGAGGGCGTGGCGGGCTGTCAAAGTCCTGTTGACAGACGGGGGGATCCAGCCAATGGCGGCGGGATGCTGAGCCAGACCGGTGTAATGTCCCAAACTTTACAGTATCCAATAAGAGCTTTGGGAACCATAGGAACAGCATGAGGGAGGGCCGAGAGGAGGGAGCAAATAACTGAGAGCCAATAGAAAGGCACAAATGCCCCCTCCCCTTCTGAAAAGGAGTATGTTTACCATAATTGACAGCACAAGTGCCATCCCTGAGCAGACGGTGAGAATGCATCAATCTGACTGCTTGTCCAGAGAGAAGGTGGTGCAGCAGGAATAAAGCACCACAATGCAGTTATTTCTACCCATGTGGTCCATCATCCAAACTGTTGCAAAGTGCATTTTAATGGTTCTTTTGTATAATTATTTAGGCAGACAGAGTGAAAGCTTGGACACAGGAGGAAAAATGGGCATGAGAGCATGTTTAAAAAGTTTGCTTCGATGCTGGACAACTCATATGGTGCAGCCGACGCATCGATGCCCCTCGCAAACCGCTCTCCCTCTCCCTTTTCTCTCAGCAACAGACGCTCGCTTTCTCCGCTGTCAGCCAATCACAGGGCAGCATCCCGCTGGCTCTGACGTCGGTAATCTCTCCACCCCGCCCACTCCACTGAAAGTGAATGGGACCGGGCTAGGCTGACGTCACTTCACCAGCAGGCGATTGGGCAGGTGTGCGACGTCTCGCGGCCAATGGGTGCGCGCGGCGGTGATGTCATCAATAGTGTTGCCACCAGCTGAACCTAGGGGGCGTGGTCTGGCGTAAACTCGGCTAACCCCGTGTTTGTAACTTGCAGGCAGTGGTGGAGACAGGAGACAACCGGTGTGCTAAGTACTGACTGAAAGATGTGCATGTTTGAGATGATGGCACGTGTGTGAAACGGGAATCCTCCACGTGTGATCAGTTTGGTTTATAACATATGTATTGTGACCTTTAACCCTTGCATAGACAAAGGGATAGAACACTACCTAGCACGAAAGGTAGTGATATAATAGTGCTATAATAGTAAACATTACATAATCCCGTGCTCTGTGTGTAGTAGAAGACCAGACTCATGCTGAGACCGCCATGCGGAAGCTTACAGGAGCAGCGCCTCCTGACGGTGTGTTCTGATGCATACATGCTGATCCCTCATCACACTCAATGACGGGAAAGAAACGATGTGTAGACCTAAAAACAGAAGAAAGTTCTGACTAAGAGAAGCAGTATATTTTGTAAGAGTATGTCTACCACTTATGTGTGCTTGTTTGTGTTTTTATACGTGAGTGCGTGTGTGAGTGTTGAGAGAGAGAGAGAAAGAGAGAGAAGGCTGAAAGGTGATTAAATAGATGGAGAGTGACATCTAGTTGTAATTGTTCAACACTGCAACTTTGTGCACAACAATTTGTGCACATAGACGTCTCAAGAGGTACTGTGTTTTACTCAGGATTCCACTGAAACATCAAAACAACCAAAAAAAAACCACAACTCTGGTATTTCTACTTTTTTGGACTTTTTCTTGAACTTGGCTTTTATTGTGAGACACCGGATAGTTTCCCCCTTTTCAGGCCTTAAGAAATTCACATTAAACAGTTAACTTAAATCAATTAAAACCAAAAAGGTTTGGGGTCCACTACTCTGTAATACACTTTTTCAATCAGAAGATATTTCATTCTTCTACAATAACTTTTTTTTAGTTTACTACATAGGTCCTTATCAATCTCTCATCATGTATGTATGTCCTCTGTCAATCCCACAAGATTTTTCATTCCCAATGAGGAGACAGATATCTGCAGCTCAAAATCAGGAAGATGGAAGCTCTCATACTGGGTTTACAAAGTAAAAATCATCATTATTATTATTTCTGAAGTCAGTACTGATACTGATGTTTTAGAGGTTAAACATCTAATAAAGATATACTGGCTGAAATTCCTTTTTTTTAAGATAAGAACACAACATTTCGGATAAGGATGGTTGAAATTTGGTTATTAAAGAATTGTGACCAGGATATGTACTAAGCAGGGCATTTTACAGACAAAAAAAACTTGTGTGCTCACTGGTGGACAAACTATGTAATAGAAAACCTGTTTCTAAACTGCCTAAACAAATCTTTCTAACTGCAGTCTCTTGATACTTGTTTGTAGACATACCTTATCCTGATACCAGCAGCCAGTATACAGTATATCGACCTGGCCAATTTATCAGTCGGGGTCTGGAAAAAAACATGTAAAGATATGTAGATGCAGTCCTACGAGCTCTAAGTACAGGTTCAAATCAAGCTGCTGCACAAGAGAGGGTGGTAGATTGTCTTTTTTGATTGCAATTTTCTCTGTTATATGAATCAGTGGAAGGAAGGAAGGCAGGATTATAAAATTGACCATAAGGATACATACTATCTGTATTGTTTGTACGACTTGTAAAATTTCAGGATAAAAAATCTTAACAACTACTGGATGGACTGCCAAGAAGTTTAGTTTAGTTTAGTTTAGTTTTAGTTTAGTTAGTTTATTTGTTTAGCACGTTTGGTACAAGTCCAGAACAATGCAAGGAGGGAACGAAGCCAGACTAGGCTTGTACAGAGTTCCACTCCTTTTCCCGCACGGGGCCGCGTAACTAGTTTGGTTCAGAGATTCATTTCTGCGTGTCTGCCTCAGTATGAACCAGCACATCCTCATGTAGAAAGAATAGTTCCATAGTTGATGTCAGCAAAACAACCTATATAAGTGAACTGTAGTAAGTTTGGTGATCCCTTAGCATTAATCAAGAGGCATCATTAGAAATTTCAAATGTTGTTGATGAAATGTGCTTAGTTGTCATGGAGAAACCTCAACTATCCTCCCTCAAATACCCTCTAGCCATGAAGTATTTAGGTTGGTCGGAGAAAAAGCTAGTAAGTTGACCTTGAGTTTGTTTTAAAATTTTTTTTAGTTATTTTTGGCCAAACTACTGTGCCAAAGGTCAAGAATGAAAGTTCACACTCAACCTTTATTATGTCTCTTATCACTAATTTTATACAGGTGTTACAATTGTTGCTTTTGTTTATATAACCTTCTATGACTACAATATATAATAATCTACAATCTTTCTTCTTTCTGTATCCAATAACTATTTGCTATAGGGGCTCTATTGTCCCACTATGAGGATCAATAAAGTCTCATCATATAACTTTTAAAGTCGATTCTTTTTCCTTGCATACAATCCAAGCGACCGCCCCACCTCGTTAGTAAGTTGCCCCCTTTCTGTTTCCCCAGCTCTGCTCTACTCCCATCTATGGGAGCCTGACCTCTGACCCTCACCTTTCACCTTTTCTCTGTGTGCTCATCACTGGTCTGTCAGTCAAACACCAGACCCCCCCCCCCCTCCTGCTGGGCTCTGCTGTCAGGCACAGACAACAGCAAAGGAAAACACAGAGAGGGGAGAACTGAAGAAACGTTGTGAGTCTGGAAGAAAAGAGAGTGGAAGAGCATGATATGACAGAGGGGCAAACTAATGACTAATAATATAAACTTAAATTAAATTAAAACTAAAAGTAAAAAGTAAATCTTATCTTTTCAACTGTCCACACAAAGGCAGAACCACATCAGGAATGTCTCTAACCTCAGACCCTCACCATGACCTCTCACCCAGCACAGTTTGACCACGCATGTCCTATCAAACTCTGGACAAGTGATGGAGAAAAGTGAAAAACTGCAAGGTTCTCAAAGCAACAGCTTTGCAGTCATGGAGATGCTGCGCTCCAATAAAACATTCAAAACCAACAATAAAAATCATATTCCCAGGGTTCAGTGTGGATTTCAAGTGTACTGCCTTAAAGTCATGCACCCTGTTTCATCTGAAAGCCAGTCTTTAGCAGTCCCGGCAGCTATGAATTCTTGATATCTAAAGGAATGGAGTATTCAGAGATGGTCTTGGATTTTATATATTTAGCAAAGACACATCACTTTCAGATGACACACTAGCAGCATGGCTGTATGGATGGTTGGTCCACCACTTTGGTCCAGACTGAAATGTTTCAACAAATATTGTATGGATTGCCATGACATTGTGTACAGACATTCATAGTGCCCAGAGGATGAATTCTAATGTCTTTGGTGATCTCCTGACTTTTCCTCTAGCGCTACCATGAGGGTTTTGTTAAATGAATCAACAATTTCTGAATGGATTGCAATCTCTTTGTGAAACTTGGTACAGACATTAATGTCCTCCTCAGGATGAATTGCGATAACTTGGATCTCGTTCTCTTTCGTCATCCATCATCACAATTTTAATTTGTCTAATACTTTGGTTTATGACAAATACCTGCAAAAACTCCCACCGACATTTCCACCAACCTCATCTGTACTTATATTTAGTGCTAATTAGAACATGTTAGCATGCTAATATGCAGACCAAACATGGCAAGTTAGCATCAGCATGTTAGCTTTGGCTTTGTGAGCGTTTTAGCATACGGACATTAGCATTTAGCTCAAAGCACCACTGTATTAAAGAGCAGCTTCACAGAGCTCCCAGAGCATGGCTTTAGACTCTAAGGAGGACTTTAATATAAAATTTTAATATCTAATACCTACTATCTGATTTTATCATCATATTTGGCCTATAGGTTGTATGATTTTGATTCTTGTCAAATTTCAAAATTTCAGTTTTTAGCCATCAAACTTCCACAGTCCACTTAAGACTTAGGCAAATTCAACAAAAGCATTTTTATGTAATGGGCCGAGAGCCTTTGAATAGATTTGTATGTTTTGTTTTTTTCCACTGAACTTGTGCACTCTTTACCTGGGGCCTTTAGGGACAGACTGTTTAATTGAAGGAATGGAAAGGCTCTTTGTGTATCAAGTGTCAGAAGAGGACAAGTCCTCTTCTGTAGCTTACAGGAGGAGGCAGCTACGAGTCGTGGTATCTAATAATGTCTGATAAATGCTGCACCCTGACCGTGCAAAATTAAGGATTTAAGGAAGATCCCGCTAGCACACACTGGTATTAAACCTGGGAATAAAAATATATTGTGTAAAGGGATATCACCACAAAAGAAATGTAGACAAAAATGTATAAAAGTCTCTCTATCATACTTATTCTGAAGTGAGAGCATATCATACCATCAGAAAGTCTAACAGAGGTGCCACAGAAGTCCATCATCCATATAACCTGCAGTATGGAGAACAGTAGGCCCTTGTGCTCACTGCATTCTTGTTCACAGTAACTTTAAACCACTCAGCTGTTCCTCAGGGTCCACGTCATGTCCCAGAGCTGAAGACAGGACTCTCATGGACAGGCGTCCTTGGACACACAGATTTCTGACTGTATTAGAGACAAGATGAAGAATTTCAAACCGGCGCACCCCCTTTGCTCCAAATGTGATGTGTTTGGAAATGTTAACATAAAACGTAGTTTATGTAATTGCCACCTCATGTTTAAATTGTCAACAGAAAATGGAAATTACAAATCATCAAATCGCATGGTCCCTTTAGCCCATCCTTAAGGTACCGACTGATTTAGTGAACAGAAAGGATAATGTTTTACTGTGTGATTATGTTTTAGTTGGATGAATGAAGAGCAAGTTGGTGTGTTACTAGTTAATAAGTAAGGAGTGACTGAAAGCAGCAGAAACAATCTGATCCAAACAAAAACAAACATCTAATTCCTGTTAAATGTCAATTTATTAAATGAAACAATTTATGAAATACAGCTGAATAATATGCAGTGCAGTATTTCAACAACAGAGGGAGACATTCAGTATGAAATAACTAAGCAGAGGGGGAAAAGTAAAGCTTTTTTGTTTTGATGGTGTATGAAAAGCCATGTTAGGCCTATTTCATTAAGTCTTATTCACCCCTCACAAATCAGGTCAGTCACTGACATTTCAGTCCCCTACGTGAGAGGAAAATGAATATGATATTTCTTTTGGGGTCAAATAGGTCGAATAGAAAGATTGGCGGGAAGGAAGGAGAAAGCGGAAATAGAAGCACCAGAGTTTCAAACAAACCACATCAATGTGAGCACACACTAGTCTGTGCTCTGCGCCGTCACTGTGAACGTACCTTACTCCTGTGCGGTGCAGCTTTTCTCTGTATGGTGGAGGATGTGGTGAACTTACTAGCATGCCTCCGTTTGTCACCGTACCATAACTCTCACAGAAGATGCAACAGTCTAGCATGTGTGTGTATGTGTGTGAGTGCATTCACAAAGGCTTCTTGCTGTGCAGCATGTGCATAATGCATAGGTTGTGGTTATATGTGGAGCACAGAGCCGGCTCTGCATAGAGTTCCGCGAAAGCAGGCGCTAAGAGGAAGCGAGGGAAGAGGGATGTGGCACAGGTGAGAGAGTACAGTGGTTCCTGTGGTCTCTGTCTTTCTGCCTCTCTCCTCTGCTGTGAATGGAGCACCTGGATGACCTGGTGTGCCAGTAATGGGGGCCAGGAATCTCTACACACAGACACAGACCAAGATCAAGGTCAAAGAAGGTAAAACCAGGTTACATGAGTCATATGTCCCACACTGACATATTAGAACCTTTTGTGTCAGTCAGTAATTTTAAGGACTGCCTGGTGACCAATATTTTTCATTGGCGACCCCTTAAAATGAATCAGCGTCCTCTTGTGACCTCTCATCATTGGTTGAGTATGTTCATGACTTGCAAGGAGTTCAATTACGGTTTCACAGATGAAAGCACGTTCTCACTGAGCACATGTGACAGACGTGACAGAGTCTGGAGACGCCGTGGAGAACGTTCTGCTGCCTGCAACATCCTCCAGCATGACCGGTTTGGCGGTGGGTCAGTAATGGTGTGGCGTGGCATTTCTTTGGGGGGCCGCACAGCCCTCCATGAGCTCGCCAGAGGTAGCCTGACTGCCATTAGGTACCGAGATGAGATCCTCAGACCCCTTGTGAGACCATATGCTGGTGCGGTTGGCCCTGGGTTCCTCCTAATGCAAGACAATGCTAGATCTCATGTGGCTGGAGTGTGTCAGCAGTTCCTGCAAGAGGAAGGCATTGATGCTATGGACTGGCCCGCCCGTTCCCCAGACCTGAATCCAATTGAGCACATCTGGGACATCATGTCTCGCTCCATCCACCAACGCCATGTTGCACCACAGACTGTCCAGGAGTTGGCGGATGCTTTAATCCAGGTCTGGGAGGAGATCCCTCAGGAGACCATCCGCCACCTCATCAGGAGCATGCCCAGGCGTTGTAGGGAGGTCATACAGGCACGTGGAGGCCACACACACTACTGGGTCTCATTTTGACTTGTTTTATGGACATTACATCAAAGTTGGATCGGGCCTGTAGTGTGGTTTTCCACTTTGATTTTGAGTGTGACTCCAAACCAAGACCTCCATGGGTTGATAGATTTGATTTCCATTGATAATTTTTGTGTGATTTTGTTGTCAGCACATTCAACTACGTAAAGTATTAGAGTATTTAATGAGATTATTTCGTTCATTCAGATCTAGAATGTGTTATTTTAGTGTTCCCTTTATTTTTTTGAGCAGTGTATTATGAAAAATAGAAAGGATGGATTTAAATGAATAATGCATAATGAATAATAATGAATAATAATAATGCATGGCGTTAGATCTACTACAAATTGTCAACATGTCTCTCCTCTCAGGTTTTTTCCCACAGGCCCTGAAAACTGCAGTCATTAAGCCACTCTTAAAAAAAGAGCAATCTAGACAGTTCACTAATGAGCAATTATAGGCCCATACCAAATCTCCCATTTTTAAGTAAAATAATTGAAAAAGCTGTTTTTCAACAGCTTAGTGCTTTCTTGGCACTAAATAACTGTTTTGATGTCTTCCAGGATTTCGACCAAACCACAGCACTGAGACAGCTCTTGTTAAGGTCTTCAATGACATCCATTTAAACACTGACAGTGGCAGAATTTCAGTCTTACTATTATTGGATCTCAGTGCTGCATTCGAGACAGTTGACCACAACATATTACTAGACAGACTTGAAAACTGGGTTGGACTTTCTGGCACAGTACTAAACTGGTTTAAATCTTACTTAAAGGACATGGACTACTTTGTGTCTATAGGTAATCACACATCTGAGCTAACAAAAATTAAATGTGGAGTTCCCCAAGGCTCCATTCTGGGGCCTCTTTTGTTTAACATTTACATGCTCCCACTGGTTCAGATTATGAAAAACAACAAAGTATGTTACCATAATTATGAAGATGACACATAGATTTACATAACCATATCACCAGGGGACTATGACCCCATACAAGCGCTGAGTAACTGTATTGAACAAGTCAACGGTTGGATGTGCCAGAATTTTCTTCAAATAAACAAAGATAAAACTGAAGTTATTGTTTTTGGAGCCAGGGAGGAACGATTGAAAGTCAGTGCTCAGCTTCAATCTATAATGTTAAGAACCACAAATCAAGCCAGAAATCTTGGTGTAGTCATGGACTCAGACCTGAATTTGAGGAGCCACATTAAGACAATTACAAAGTCAGTCTACTATCACCTGAAGAATATATCAAGGATTAAAGGACTTATGTCTCAGCAAGACTTGGAAAAACTTATCCATGCATTTATCTTTAGTTGACTCGACTACTGTAACAGTGTCCTTACAGGGCTCCCTAAGAAATCCAGCAGACAGCTGCAGCTGATTCAGAACGCAGCTGCTCGAGTCCTCACTAAGACCAAAAAAGTGGATCACATCACTCCAGTTCTGAGGTCTTTACATTGGCTTCCTGTATGTCAAAAAATTGATTTCAAATCCTGCTGTTAGTTTATAAAGCACTAAATGGTTTAGGGCCAAAATACATTTCTGATCTTCAGCTTCGTTATGAACCATCGAGACCTCTCAGGTCATCTGGGACAGGTCTGCTTTCTGTCCCCAGAGTCAAAACTAAACATGGAGAAGCAGCATTCAGTTATTATGCTCCGTATATCTGGAACAAACTCCCAGATAACTGCAGGTCTGCTGAAACTGTCAGTTCTTTTAAATTAAGACTCAAAACTTTTCTTTTTACCATTGTTTTTAATTAAATATTTACACGGTGAGAAATGAATAGGTAATTGAGTAAAAAGATAAAGAGAGTGAGATTGAACAGAGTGAAGGAAGTGGTCTTAAATCTGAGTGATTTGCAGGAACCTCTGTCCACCTGTAAACGCGCAAGTGGGTCCAGAGTATAACTGGAATTAAAGTGGCCTGCGGACAGACATGTCCTGATTTCTCTGTAGTGTCCGAGGGTTTTTGGAGTTTCAGTGGACCCAAAGATTGCTATGGACCCGAGTACAGACTAGCTAGAGAGAGTAGATTAAGTGTACTTATCTGTTTATTCTCTTTTCAAAATAATTGTAACTCAATTATTTGCTCAACCCCTCAGCCTGTTTTTATTATTATATTTAACTCTTTTAACCCTGATTGTACACTGCACTGTAACTTTTACTGTCCTGCTTTACCCTGTTTATTATTATTATTATTATAATTATTATTTTTTAATCCTGTTTTTATTTTCTATTTCACCAAAATTATATTTTAATGTGTATTTTTTCAATTTCCCTATTTTGCTTTTATGTTTAATGTAAAGCACTTTGAATTGCCTTGTTGCTGAAATGTGCTATACAAATAAACTTGCCTTGCCTTGCCTGATTTAAAATATCAGATACATTGCTTACTTTACTGAGAAGTTTATTCTGCATATGTGACTGGCAGCGAGACCCCCCCCTACACCTCCACCTTGGCGGCTTCCCTGGTCCACAGACAGGAATATATACACCTGCCAAAGAACTCAAAACAGCCTCTGTGGTAGTTCCTGCTACATTAGGTGTTATGACCACATTTTGCGATGATAAAACACACATGCACACACAGATTTTAACTAATGTCTTATAGTTGACAAAATCTGTCCACAGACATATAAGCAACTAGCAAAGTACTCAAAACCACCTCTGTTGTAGTTCCCGTAGGTCACTCCAGGTCCACATTTTGCCATGATAACACACACAGAGTCACAAGGTATTGGCTGGTATTTAATGTCTAATTAATTTAATTTTTGCACTTAACTACAGGATTAAAATGTCCATCTATTAAAAAAATGCCTATTTTCTTCTATTTTTATGATCATACAGACAATGGAATATGTTTCCGTATGAATCCTCATATATCTGTTTGAGACATGGAATGCATTTTCTTTTACTTTAACTTAAAACTTTAAAAGTCTCACTCAAGGGTAGCAACTCTTCGCTCCAGTGGATCCTCCTCCTCCTCTTACATGTGCTTATAAGTGTGCTTAAGATAAGGGAGCTAGTACTATGGGCTTTAAATGGTACATGGGGTTAAAAGGTAATTTACAGGTGCCCACCAGCACCTCTAAAGATTACTAAATAGCATGTTATATCTAGTTTGTTTAAAGGTCTGGTGTGTAAAATGTTTTGCACCACCATGTTTCTACAGTGACCCAAACGGACAAACTGCTTTACAGAGCGCATTTTGTCACTACGTTGATTACGTACGAAGAAGTAGTAGTAGTAGTAGAAGTAGTAGTAACAGTTGTCTGGTTTGTTAGAAGTAAGAAGAGACGTGAAAATTGCAAAAGGAGGGGTGAGCAGTGGCTGAGCGATGGTTGCTATTCGCAACCCTCACCACTATATGCCACTAAAACCTACACAATGAACCTTTATTCCGTACAAAAAGTGTAAAAACGACAATTTATCATTTTATGGTTTGTACTAAGTCCTAAGTCCTAGTGAGCTAGACAACCAGAGGTTACTGGTCGCAGCCAACAAATAGGCAGGCACAGCTCATAAAAAAAGCAAATTATGTTTTTTACACTTTGGTTTCTGTACAGATTAAATAGAGGAGATATAACTTGTTCAATAATAAGCTTTAGAGGTAATGGTATGTGGATTGTTACCATTTCACAGAGCCAGGCTAGCCATTTCCCGATTCAAGCCTTTCTACTACCATTAAGCTAAGCTTACGTTAACCCCCTGCTGGATGGAGCTTAAAGTACAGTTGCTTAGTTTCATTTTGTTTATATTGTAATTTTGATGTTGCCACAGAAATACCAAAAGGCCTCAAATAACAGTTGGCTTGCTGTTGACGAGACAAAATGTCACAGGTTAATCTCTTTGTTTACAAATAACCCTGTAATAAAACTTCACTGTCTGATTAAGTGTCATTAATAAATATGGATGTATGAAAGAAGAGCAGACATAAACAAACACAGTGATATTCATATTGGGTTTTAACTGGTTTTAATTAACCCTGATTACAGCTTAATTACAAGTTTGGGAAAAAAACATGAAAGAAGTGGAGAAATTCAATGTTACATCATGGTATTAACTCTCATCTCTCCATCTGAGTGTTATGTAACTGCTCGGGGGGGGAGATGAGATGAAAGAAGAGAGACTGAAAGAGGGAGAAGATAGACCTTTACACAGTCAAACAATACACATCTTTTTTCTTCTTTTAAAATGATACAACCCACCCCGCCCCACCCCTCCCCCTAAAAAAAAAACAAGAAAAAAAAATACAAGAGCGAGAGAGAGAGAAAAGTAACATTATAAAATAAAAATTACAATACATGACAAAAAAAGATAAGATCACTCCCCCTTCTTAAATAAAATCCTCCGCCGCTGCCCTTCTCTCTCAGTCCCCGATGTTATTTCTCTGTCAGCATCAAAATTATTATTACACATTTTAGTTATATTACATTTGTAAAAACTAAAGACAAGAACAAGGTCTCTGGTTTCGGGGGCTTAAAGGTTTCAAACAGGGAATGGAGTTTGGGGGGGGGGCTTTCACATCATCCAAAGTGATGTACACAACATAAAAAGCAACAGCTAACAGAGCCATGGAATAATAATAATGCCAGGTGGAGAGGTAAATAACCCAATAAGAACAATAACAACAACAATAATCAATAGCAATATTGACATCAGAAAAATAAACTGAGAAACCTTTATTCTTTTGATAGAGAAATGTAATCTTTGTGCTGTTTATCTACCGTTCTTTGACTGTAGAGGCATGAAACAGGATGAGAGAGAGCCTGTGTTACAATCAGAGTCCAAATCAATCTTTTTACCCTGCAATATCATGACCGAGTCAGATCACGCTGCAGTTAGCGGGAAGTCAGACAACGGCTGAAACAGAGCGAGGAAAAATGAAACAGAAAGGAGAGAGAAAGAATGCAGAGCAGGTAAGACTGATGGCCTCACCTGGTGCAGAGATATGAAAAGTAGTAATAAGGCAGCTGTCAGTTCAAATACAGACACAGGACTTGGTGTGGGTAAGTGTGCGAGAGTGTGTGTGCGCATGTTGTGACATGCTCCATTCCAGACCACAGGGGTCTGATGAGGAAATTCAATCAGCTCAGCTACACAGACCGCCTGGAGGTCATCTATCTCACAGTTCGCTGCTATAGATCCGTCTTGTCACTGGCCAGGCTGGGGACAGCCCGCGGGTCAACATGGCTCAGTTAACCCATCAGGCGCCTGGATGACCTGGACGCAGAGACAAAAAAGCTCCGGGATTTGAAAACATAATCACAAATCATTTGTGTATGTCTGAATGTGCATAGTTTGAGGAGAGGGCCTTTCAGGACAGGGCCTCACATGTCCAACTTTTTCCAGGCTGTCCTGCAGTAATGATTACCGCCCCCCCCCCCATGCCCCAATTCAGAGCTGCTGTGAACTTTGGAGCATTATGCTAACTGGCCTACGAGAAAAGACAGGATTACTACTTCGCTAATAACCCATGAGCTAACTCTGAGCGCGCGCACACACACTCACACAAGGAGGGGGGGCCTGAAGAGGTGGCCTGGGGCTAGAACAGGCAAGACTGTACAGACAGGAAAGAGCAGAGTACTGCGTGCTAAAAGGGCAAGCTACTGCAAATGAACCACACAAAGTGAAGCATTATCAGTCTGTTCGAGTCCCTGTTTTGTTTTCTTCTTCTTCTTCTTCTTCTTCTTCTTGCTGGTCTTGTTCTGGTAGACTGGCCTGTGCTGTTTTTCTCTGGCTTGTTTGTCTATGAAGCAAATGTACAAGAAAACCCTGGACACCTACTCCTCTTCTTTCTGTCCACCCACCAATCACACCATATTACCCAGTGCATAACACGTCTCACCACTCAAAATAATCCACTTACAAAAAAAATCCTGAATAAATCATATCATTAAAATGCTATGGTTCTTTTAAAATCTCACTTTTTTAATAATTTCATTTAGAATATATAAAGATATAGTCTGTATGTGTGTTATTAGAGCTCAGTTTGCACTTTTTTTTTTACATGCTATAAAAACAAGGCATAGAGAGGCAGCGTGTGTGTGTGTGTGTGTGTGTGTGTGCGCGTGTGTGTGTGTGTGTATATGAGGTCTAAGATGTCTCCTGCTCTCTCAGGCTCTCACTTGTAGGTAACAGGCCTGGCAGTCTAACACACACTCAGGAACCAGAGGATGACGCCACTACAGAGGTGGAGAGAGAGGTTAATGTTTAATAGCTGAAGGCAGTCCTGTGTGTGTGTCTTTGCTGGTTTAGTTTAAACACTATCTACGATTGTTAGAGGAGCTTGAGCTGGTGAACTAGGATTCTGTGCTGCTGGGACTTGAATGAGAATATTTTCAGGATACAAGCCATGTTAGGGTGAGGTGAGAAGTCTAGTTAACAATTACTGGAACCCCTCAAACCCTTCCCTCCCCCTCGTGGTCCCCTCAGCAGTCCTTTCTCTACGCTGAAGTACTTCTTCATTCTTCTCTTTTGCTCTCCTCACATCTCCCAGGGGTTAAAATTATTTCTTTAAGTGGAATCATGATCTTTCCACAGGTGGTCCGCAAGAGAAAGAGGGGGCAAGACAGGAGAGAGACAGAAAGGTTATACAAAAGTCAAAAGCTCTGAGAGAAACAGTGTGCCAGAGTCAAAGTCTATGTATGTGTTAATGTGAATGTGTGGATGATTTTGCGTCGCAGTGAAAATGGTTAAGCATCCATAAACGGCGCTTCCACTGTGAGTCCTCTTCACTGTTGGCTGTTTTTTTTGTTAGTTTGTTTTTGCTTGTGTGTTTGTGTGCATGATTCCAATAAACATACAGCAATAGGCTTCCCTGAGTGGAGTGGGCCAGGCTTAAGAGTCAGTCAGACAACACCAAACAGCCCCACTCTTCAGTCTTGGAGACACACTCCCCCCCCCAATGATTTTTCAGCTTGTGCCAATCTTAACAAGGGTTTCATGAGTGAAAGAATGGTTACTCATAGCAGTCCTCTCTCTTCTTTGTTGTCTTCCATGTCACTCCAGGGCTGTGGGTTTTAGATACAGGCACTTATCAAAGTCCCGTCAGCTTATAGGAAAAGTAGCACAGAGGAGAGTATGAACTTCGTCATCCTAGGTGTGTGTGCTGGGCTGTAAGGGAGTGCGTGTCCCCTGAGGAAAGTGCTGACTGGCTGATGGGGCCTGAAGGCAGGAGCTGTGCTACTGGGACAGGGCATTTGGAGCTTCACTGGCCAGACGGGAGGTCAACTTGAAGTTTCATGAGGGAGTCTCCCTCCGATTTCAGCCTCGTTACAGTCGGGGTGCCTGAGATGGCTGAGTCTGAGTGACTCCCACCTCCCAAAGGATGTGTCCCAGAAGAGTCCTGATCCAGACAAAGGATTGATAGGGGGCAGAACAAGAGTCAGGTTGTCTCTGAGGTGTTTGTTTTATATGTGTGTATGTTGGACTGTGCTCTCAGCTCACTGGAGGTTTCAGGAATCTAGTTTGTCAGTGTGGGAGAGGGATTACAGAGGAACCATTTACATACTCCTGTACCACCTCTAGTGCTACTGGAACAGTAGTGTTTGGGCTGTGTCTCTCATCAGCAGTCTTTGT
Source organism: Micropterus salmoides (assembly GCF_014851395.1). Lineage (NCBI taxonomy): Eukaryota > Metazoa > Chordata > Actinopteri > Centrarchiformes > Centrarchidae > Micropterus > Micropterus salmoides. Next base: position 13,729,136 of record NW_024040152.1, read on the forward strand.
TCTCCAGAGATAGCTGTGCAGTGGCACGGTGCAGCTCAGCGCTCACCCTCCGCTGTGTGGCCAACGGTGTGGCTAAAGAGCCCTCGTACGCCAATGGCGGAGGACTGTCTCCTTCTCCACTTCCTGTCCTATCCTCCTCAATCTCCATCCGTCCATTACTTTGCCTCTCTCTTTCCCTCTCCTCCTCTGGTCGCACCTTTTTGTCGTCCGACTCCTCTTGTGAGGCCTCCATACGCTGGTCTTCGCTCCAGCGCCTCTTGAAGCGCAGCTTGAGGGGGATGCACTTCGTCTGGGAAGCTCCCACCGAGCCCGTCTGAGGTGGGGGTGTGTTACTGTCCCCCGGTTCGGTGGGTTCACTCTTGAGAGTGAGCAGCCCGCGATGCACGCTGGAGTGTGTGTGCTGCGAGGTGAAGAAGGGCATCAGGCCAGGTGGAGGTGGAGCAGGGGCTTTGAAGACATCCTCGTCAAGGTCCTCATCAGGATGGGGTTGATGCTGCGGCGCGGCTGTGCCGTTAGCAAAGTGGTGGTGGTGGCCAGGGGCCCTGGAGTGGCGATGGGAGAAAAGCTCAAACTCCTCATCTCTGTCATCTGGGTCCTCATCACTAATGTCGGTCACCTCCACCTCTTCCTCTGACTCGATATCAGAGATGGGCTCCACCTGGACAGTCGGATAAAAATGGGAAAAGAGACAGAGGTGAACACAGGAGGAAAACAGAAAAGTAAGGAACTCACTGACAATGAACTAGTATAACATTTTAGTCCAGCAATGTTTTAAGAGACAGTGAATACCATTGAAGTCGATGTTTATGATAAATCAATAAATTATTCACAATGCGGCTTTACTAAAAAGGACACACTTTTTAAGATCTTGTGGTTTTCTCTATGTGTAACTTTGAGATTGCTGAATACATTACAGTGAGTGATATTTAGGTCTATGTATCTCACCTTTATCTTGGGAAGCCCTGCACTGTTTAGGGACTGCGTTGAGGAGGAGGCAGATACGAGGCCAGAGCCGCTGGCTGAGCTCAGGTCACTGCCGAACGACAGCGAGGAGCCCAGGCCAGAGGTAGATGACATGGATCCAGATCCTGAGGACATTGAGCTCTGCCTAGGTTTACTCTGGCTTTGACTCTCCCTGTGCTTCCTGCCGAGTGGTGGTGGCTGCAGCTTGAACTTGAAGGGAGACATGTGTGGAGGCTCCTCACCCAGGTGCAGTGGGTGATGCATGGGATGAGAATGGGGGTGAGGGTGGGCAGAGTGAGGTGGATGCGGGTGGTGATGGGCGGAGTGAGCCAGAGGTGGATGGTGGTGCCGCTCTCCTCCCCTCTCTCCTCCCCCCACTGTCGCTGCTCTTTCTGCTCTCTCGCCTCTCTCTCCGGTCAGACCAGCCTTGTCTGCGGCGGGCCGATGGGGCTGAGGGATAACGATGTTGGGGTACTGGAGGAAAGCTCTGGGGCTGAGGCCGTAGTTGTACACCGACTGGGTGTGGGCCTGCAGGTAACGCTTCATGTCCTCTGGGTTGAAGGAGAAGTGGGAGCCTAACATGGGTGACAGGGTGGGTGAGGGAGTGTAGGGGAGGTGAGATGTCGGAGTCATGGAGAGCGCCGGGGACAAAGGAGGGGCTAGAAGGCCAGCTCCTCCTGGCCCTGGCAGAGGGGACACAGGGAAGGGTGACAGGGGCTCTGCATGGATGCGGTGCCCTGTGGGGCCACGGGAGCCTGGGTGCCCAGCGGGGTTACCTGGTCCTCCATACATGCGGAAGAGGGTTTCATGAGACAGACGGGGATGGATGATACTTCGGTAACCTCCTCCTCCACCACCAGGTCCTCCTCCGCTCACACCCCTGTCTCCCCTTTCCTCTCCCGCTCCCACGTTGCCCTCCTCGATCTCAGAATTGACGGAGGTGCCGTCGCTGCAGTCGCTGACAGATCCACGTGCCATTCGTCGGGCCACAGAACTGAACATGCCACCAGGGCTGCGCAGGTCCTCATTCGGGGAAAGGACTTCAGAGGGCGTTGAAGGAGGAAAGCGGAAGTGAGTTCCTGCTCCAGTGGGTACAGGAGGGGCGCTCTGAGGAACACTGCTTCCTGGAGATGTTAAGGGGGGGAGGGAGGAGAAAAAAAAAAAAAAAGAGGGGAAGAATACTGAGAAATCATATATAATGTTCTCCTGTGTAATCCTATGTAATCATGCGATCCTATTGTGGGATTAGGAGATAACATGAACATGCACAGGCATGCACACACAGCCCTAAGCAGTCCAGGCTTACCAGTTGAGCCCATGTCGATAAAAGGGTAGTTGACCAAAACCAGTTTATTGAAGTTGAATTTGTAGGTGAATCTCTTGCCTTTGGTCTTATGGAGGATCCTCTTGTTGTAGTAGTATCTGGTAAAGAGAATAAAGCAGACATGATAAATAAAAACAGTAAGACCCTGTGCTCACACATGCCTAATGCATGTAAAGACACATATAAAAGGCACACATCAGGGTTAAATAACTGACTGCATAATCTCTTATGCAACCATTTTGATTTATCCCACCATTATTAACAACACTGAAACGTTACATCCACAATATATCTACATTTTAAAGTATTATTTTGTTCCTGAAGTCACTGAGACTATGACAGATGCGCCTGCACACTCAAGCACACACTTTAATAAGCATGAGTCTTTCATGTCGCACCCCCATCTCTAATGATAGATATTACAGAGTGTTGTATGACATTTGCACAAAGCAGACCCAGTAAAGGGTGGAGGCGGGAGGAAGGGGGGGTGAAAAAGAGAGAAAACCGATAGATGAGAAACAGTGGATGGACTGAGCTGTGGAGCAGTAGTGATGCTGTGTGGCGGGATAAACAAACAATCAAGCGATCAGAGGTCAACGTATGCAGCGTTAACACCAAAATGTGTATGGTAAACGGATTGTAAGTGTGTGCGACTCCTGTTACTTTGTGTATATTTTGTATGTGTGGTACCTTCATTAATGTATATCTGTCTAGAAAGGTCAGGAATTTGAAAAAAGTGTCTTAGGGTCCTTTAAGTTCAAATTGTCTCAGTGTCACACACAAAATCACATTCTGTTATTCATTTTGCTGGATGGACCCATGTCTTTATGTAACACCAAAGCAAAGCCACCAATAATTCACCCCATCTTTATCTGTTTATGTAATGGCCATTCTCTCTCTTTTTTCAAGCTCCCTCTCTCCCATCGCTCCTGCCTACAGTACAAGCCTTACTTTTTATTAACCTTTGTCCAGCTACAGCGCTTTATGTAACATCTCTCTGCTTTCTTCCCCAGATCCACATCCACTTTATGTAACCTCTAGATCCCTGGCTGCCAAGCCTCACACACTGAGGGAGCTGGAGCGAAGGAAAGAGGAAGAGATAAAGAGCAAGAAAGGAACAAAGACGAAATGTGTTTGTCCGTCAGGGAGATAACAAGCTTGTGCGCCACGATCACAAAAACCACCACCTACCCATTCAACACCGCCCCTGGCTATTAAACACAAGACTTAACCAGACGGCACATTTGCTCATCATGTCTGCATGCCTACCTGCTTTTCTAACACTAGGCACCACTTTTCCTTCCTCCAGCATGTGTCTGCTGGCACAAGTTGAGTGTGCTGACAAAGATAGGGGCTTCAGGGTATATAGGTAATGCTGAGTTAATCAGAGCCCATTGACTATCATTACACTGAATGGTAGTTATCCAGACGGCTGTGTGTGTGTGTGTGTGTGTGTGTGTGTGAGTGTCTGTCTGGCAGTAGGGAGGTTTTGCCTTTCACCCCCTCTTACTATGCTTATTACACAGATTGTTTGGGGCATTTTTGTTCTGGGAACAGACTGTTGCTCTTTTCTCTTCAACCCTCCTCCTATTATCCTACTGATACCTCTCTCTCTCGCTCTCTCTCATCAATCCACCTCCCCCTCTTTATCCATACACTCTCCCTGCGCTCTCCAGTCGTCCCCTGAGGCGATGGGAGAGGGCGAGAGGGAGAGAGAGACAGGACAAGCCCGCACTGTTGAAAACATTGTTTACGCCAGGCACAAAGCAGCATGTAATTTCTGCTCCAGGGGAGACACTCACAAGGGCCGGGGAAGGAGGGGAGAGGAGCAGTTGGGAGCGAGGGGATGGACAGAGACAGGCAGGAAGTCAAGCAGAATTAAAACCACAACAGGACTGTGATCAAATTAGCTGAAGATTGAAAAGTCAACAGGCTGGATTAGGGTCTACATTTGGGCCCAATATGAATATGAATTGCAAGGGTAGAAAACAAACAAACAAAATGATCTGAGATTAATTTATTTTATGTCTCACACAGCATCATTGCAACCCCTAATTGGAGCAAAATTTCATGACACACTGCGTTTTTATCAGCTTCTGAAACACCACACATACTAAAATTTTAATAAATAATACAACTTCTGAGATTAGTTGCAAGTTTATTTAGGGAATCCAAATTAAACTAGGGCAGTCTTATGGTGAACACTCAAAAATGCATGTCATTGCCTTCGCTGCTCCTAGCTCGTCGTTAGTGAGTAGCATGCTAGTTAGCAAACACTGTGTAAAAAGGCAACCTGAAATGTTTTCCAACAATTTACTTTTTGTACTATTCCTCTGACTTTATGCGAAGCACCATGTTTTTTTTGTTTCTATCTGGAGGCAGGGGAGATACATAAGAGGGATCCAAGAGTCTAAAATAATGATCTTCTCCTCCAAAGACATTTATCCACAGCAGGTAAAGACCAAACTGCCTCTCCCAACACCGCATGACTTGTTGTTGTCAGTTTTTCAGCAAATCCGCGTAGCGCATCCAGGCGAACTTATTTAAGTTACAAATGTTTAACTTTCAACTTCTCCCTGTTTTTGATGTTGGTCAGTCTTGTTCGATTCAAACAGAAAGTGAATAGGGGCAAACCCATGTAGTGCGTCTCCACGGTCATAAAGCGGCCTTGTTAATATTCAGTCTACCCTCATTGATGTAAATGAGGAGGATAAAATATTAGAAATGCCTCTGAGTATAACACTATTCATCACCACAGGCCACAGCCTTCAAAATGACTATAAAGTTGAATCAACACCTCTCTAGTTTTTATTTTATTACTTTTAATCATTATTAACTTTCATGATGGTAGGATCTATTAATTTTAGATGAGTGGACCTAATAAACTGGCAACTGAGTGTATAAATGACATAAACATGGACGTATCCCAAAGGCCAAAAATATCACTGACACATCTGACCGTGGCTCATGGCTGTTGGATGCTAGGGAGGGTAGCCAACTAAAATTTTGTGTGTGCTTGGCTGCACTCACACATGCAGCTAACACAGAAAAACCCCGCTGAAACGCATAGTTGGAAGCGGACAACTTTGCGTAATCCCAGCCGAGGCAACTGAAGCTGTGTTTAGAACACATGGTCACCCATTCCTTCTCCATGCTCCCTCCTCCTGCGCCGTCATATGGGCAGACAGTCTTTGAAGAGCATTTGAACTCACTTCAAAAGAGAAGAAAGAGATTCTTTGAGTGCCTGTGTTTAGCTGCCCACCGCACTCGGCTTACACACACACACACACACACACACACACACCTCTCCCATATCCTGACTCCATAACTGCAATCTCATTCAGGCATACGCTACACATGTGCATGTGTGCCCCCACACACCCTCTGCCCGTATCATCCAGGAGATGCATCTTTATCCCGCTCCCTGTTTAACCAAAAGAGTAGATTGAACAATCAATGCAAGTATGGATTTAGGCAAAGCCTTCAGGGGAACAGAGGGGAGGCTTTTCATCAACTCAGTTGTTACTGTGTGTGATTCTAGGCCAGGGATTAAGGCTTAGATTACACAGACCTGCTGTGGTCCAAAACATTATGATCAAAGCAGAGAGAGAGTCTCTCTCACACACACAGGCAATGAATGAACATAGATATTTCAAAACAGCACTTGAACCAGGGTTTAAGCCATTTACATAAAAAAACTTGGGTAGTATTATCTTTTACAATTGTGTTATTTGACATTCTTTTCATACTGGTGTCAATACAATAGCAGATTTTTTGATTTCTAACTCCGAATAATATAAAACAGCACCCCCCACGTAAAACCCCTTCCATTTGTTAATTTAACAAAATAAGACAAACTTCTGAAACACTCAAAATAAGCTATACAAGAACTTAATGAAATAAAAATTGGAAAAGTTATGACCCAAAGGAAACTGTTCATTACAACTCGGATAGGATAACACTGTGCTCGTCAATTAATTGCTAAGATTTCAAAAAGCAGCAACATCACTATAAAAAGGTCCAACAGGGCACCAAGAATTACCACTAATGTTTGTTGGGACTTATTTTTTTAGCCACGTTGCCTTGTTCAGATATGTCAGCAATTACTTTGGAGAGTGCGATGCTAACATAACTATTAGAACCGATGGCTAGTGCAACAAAATAATATTCAAGGTCTAAAACATGAAATATCAGGACCTGACATAGCAGTGGATGCAAACAGATATAATTCGGTCAGTACTAAATATTGAGATTCAGATAAGTTTCAGATAAAAAGTAAAAAACAAAAAGTAACTGAACAGGAATGTTTTTGGGACAAGATGTGGTCTATTTGTACAGTCAGTTCAGATGGCAGACTTGCCCACTCTGGACAACTCTCTCTATTACCCTTTAACATGATATGTGTATAAGCTCACCAGTCTATTTCAGTATCACAGAAACACACACAATGTCAACACTAAAAATGAAGTGAACCAACCCACTTGTGTTTGCGTGGATAGGCTGTGCCTTGCCTATTGTTGGGTTGTAAATAGGCGCTGACTGTGACAGGAAGTTGGGATTACAATACTCCCCATGAGCCCCTAGTTTATTTTCTGCCTCTTTCGTCAGCATTGGCTGATACACACACACATCCCGGCCAGATCCTTCTATACACACATGCACACACACACACCGGCTGCTCACAATCAGGTGAGTGTGTGTGTGTTTACAAGTTGCACACGTGAGAGTGCTTTGTGCAGAAGCCAGGTTTGACGAGTGTTTACAGTCTCAAAAAGGAAATTAAATGTGTTTGTGCGGGGATGTGGGCTGGGTAGGGGGTATGATAAGGCAAGGTGTCACAAGCTCTGTGTGTGTGTGTGTGTCGGGGGGTGTGTATATGTGTGAAGGAGGATCTGGTCAGGGTATGATTAGACTGGTCACATGCTCTGTGGGTGCGAATATGTACTCGAGCACGCTCTGGTGTGTGTGCATTCCGCCCTCATAGAAAATAAAGGCCTCATTCAGTCAGGGACAATGACATACACACAACGCTCATGTACGCTGAACACATACATGCTGCAGATAGAGACAATGGAAAGACAATGCACACAAGCACAAGTTGAACACAAAGTCATACAGTGGTACTGTCCCTGGGTGCTCCCGCTGCACTTTCTCTCTGGCCCTAGGTGTTTCCACACAATGCACTGCTGTAGAGAGAGGCCTTCTGACCTACAAACAGGCCCAGCCAGCTAGGTGAGTAACACTCTGTGCATATGCAGCAGTATTTCCTTCAGCGTGTTTTGTAGATGTGGTCACTGGGGTTACTTCTAAATGCACATCAGAACCAGTTTTAGAGCAGCAGTTTAAAAATGTTTGATGGGCTTTTCTTGGATTGTACCATAGTACAAATGTAATGTATCACTTCACTTTAAAACAAGGTATTAAATGTTATGTATGTTCTTGTATAGTTTTAGCACAAACTGAAAAAAATATTGGTAACAAAATATTCTGAAGCTACAGCATCACCATGCCCAGGAATGTTGAGGAACATTCATTCTCTTTATGTGCTTTTCAGTGGGCAATTTTCCAGCTGCTGTGGCCAATCACACTTACACAAATGTTGGAAATGCAGCAAACACTACAAACATGTGTGCAAGCAAGCATGCATGGGCAAGAGTCTGTGTACAATGGTGCATTTGTGCACATGTGCTGCGTTGTTAATCTTTGCCAGCTGTGCGTGGCAGTCTCCCTGACCTCTGACCACTATGTTGCTGCAGCCAATGCGGGCTGCTGACTGGAGGACAGGGGGGTCTGGAGGTCTCTAGGAGCTGGGACCTCTTAGCATGATTACACTCATTAAGCACTCTGAAATGACTGATTAGCAACAGGCTTCATTTCCCTTGCTCTCCTTTGTGGTTCAGTACAAGTTTCATTTATGAGAGTGAGGCGGTGGTGCAGGGAATCAGAAGGAGAGAAGGCTTGGCCTTTTTATTAGTGGACAGGTTTACTTCCTCGTCCTACCAAATGATCCCTCATTATGAAAATGCAGCTATGGGTTAATTACTTGCATCAAAAATGTCAGATAGCACTCACCTCAAATGTTGAGGAATATCAAAGCCCAAGGTAAGCATGACTTGAAAGGAGCTGAATTCATGCAGGACCTGACACACTATGGAAATCAGGCCCTAATATTATATGTTTTGAACAACAAACTCATTATTTTAATAAAAAAAAAAAAAAGACAAAAACACACTTTCAAAACATGTCCACATGCACACACATGCGCACACTTGCACATAAACACATACACAAGCACGCACAGTGTGAGTATAATCCTCTCTACAGGAGTGGGAATTTCACACCGGCCATGGGAGCGGGAGACCAAGATGACGCATGGACTGAGGCTGTGTCCCCTTAACAGAAAGCCAACACATACGCACATGTCCACACACACAATGCAGCAGTCCTGATTAAGGGAATTTCCACCATGTGCATGGCAGACAGGAAAGAATAAGATCATAGAGGTAAAAATAATAATTACAAAAGGCAAAGTGATAAAAAGAATACTTTAAAACAGGCCTGCCTTTTTAAGTATGGGTGAATGTGTGTGCATGCTAATTGCCACATGGTGACTTGCAGACTCCAGGTTTTCTCCATATGAAGGGCACGAGACGGCCTGCTCTCCATCAGTTTGCTCCATATGGGGACTGTTACCATGCACATGCACGTGTTTGTGTAACTCCTTTATAACTTCTTAATCCTTAGTGACATTAATCTGCTTGCTACATTACTATTAATGTGCGTCTTGAGAGGCTTAATTTCCAGTGTCTCTTGTGGTGAAGGACTGGTAGGAGCTCTGGTGTCAAATCAGGTGACAAAATGGACGTGGGTGTGTGCCGTTTTGTTGACTGACCTTTTCACTCTAAGCCTGAAGTGACGTTACTCAATTTATAGGCAAAGAGGGAGACAACCTGGCCGTAGGAGGGTGGCTGAGGACACAAGAGCTCCACTCCTGCATAGAAAATCTAAGGCCGGTCCATCAGAGGGCACTAAGACCCGCTCTATATATATATATATACATATACACAGCCTGACCACAAATATCCATATATATATATATATATATATCTCTATATATATATATATATATAGATAGATAGATAGATAGATAGAGTGGCTGCAGCCTAAGCTCTAAATCCGTTACAGCTCTAGAGGATGGACAAGCTATAAATACACAGCCTGACCACAAATATCCATATTCTTTTTCTCTCTAATTCAGGAACTTTATATATGGACTCCAAGTCTGATTGTGTGTGTGCATCACATGTATGAACACATGATTAGTTGCCCTTGTTAATTCCCTCTGTCCCCATAGGACCGACATATGTAATAGACGTGATCTTAATCTCACCAGTGTAAATGAGTGAAAATAAGCCCTCCCACCCTAAATTAAGCAATTCAATGTGTTTCCCCCCTTTAATGGCCTATGTGGCTTAGACTAATCTTGGCCATGTTTGGCTGTAAACAACAAGCCGGGGACACATGACGCAGTGAATAAGATGCTGTGCTTACACAGAAGAGTTCCCCAGGGATATGTGATGTCTGTAATACTGAACTGTAATGTGCTGAGAGGTCATTGTGTTATAGTATAGATCACAAAATGTAAAACATGTAAAATCAAACTTTTGGTGACCTTGAAAGCCAAAAGTACAAAGAAAATCAGAAGCATCTGTTGTGTTGTTTTCTTTAACTCCCAACTATTTTGTTGGTCTTGAAGCAATTTGCTTATTGACACGTCAATTTGATCTACCTCATACTGAGCGAACGCAATCTGAAAGTCAGCAAACCAGCTCTAGCCAGAGAATAACTCAAACTAACCATCGGATAAAAAAAGTTTAAAATTCACCCCGATAGTAGGCTATACTTCACAGTAAGTGAGGGATAAGCACATGATAGCCATAAAGTCAACAGATGACGATGAATCATAATTTAGTTTATATTAGGGATGCACCGAATGTTCGGCCACCGAAATTAATCAGCTGAAAATAGCACTTTCGGTTAGGCCTAATAAGTCAAAACACCGATTAAATTTTAACGAACAGTTACATTGACATGTCGGCAGTGTGGAAGCATTTTTAAGTATCCAAGAAAGATGCAAAAATAGTCATTTGCAGACACTGTTCCACTGAATTGTCTCCTAGCACATCCACACTATCTGTGGCTGACTTCTTAGAAAAGGCAACAAACGGTCTGACGCGCTTTGAGTGTTTCTGTCACTCAGTTGTGATAAGGCAATTAAGCTAGCTGCATCTAAATTTGGAGCGCACATGTATTCAAGCCTTTATGGTAAATCCACTGAAATGGACCAGTGCAAACTGACAGGCAAGTTAGCGTCAGTTTCTCTCTTTACAAAGAACAAATGTTGCAGTATGAGAGTCCTACCTGAAGATAGCCTATGAAGACTTCATGTTACGTGATACAAGAACCACATTCAACATTATTTATCAAATTGGGTCAGACTTGATGAATTCAGCATGAGGATACACATGTGACAACGTCCGTTTTTCAAAATAAGGTGTCTATACAGTATGGAAATAAGATTAATTGGATTATATTCACAGAAAGTATAAAACCTATCATATCATGTGTACATTAAAAGTAAATGGACACATGTAATTTACTTTACCAGACCCTCTTGGGCCTCAGACCCGCCCACCATAGTCTCTCCAAATCCTGTGGGAAACTGAGTAAAAAGCACATCTTGACTATTTAATTTATGCAATTGTTCAAAAATTCAAAATAAATGGAAAAAAGTGTGCTTGGCTTCGGTCAAGTATTTTCATTTCGGTGCATCCCTAGTTTATATCAAAATACCTGACTAATGACATTAACTAACACTGTGGATCAATAACCACAGACACATCAACCCATAAATGATGAGCAGAAAGAGTCACCAAGGTACTAAGGGGCTTGGCTGAGCTGGCTGGTGCATGGACATAAACTTTAATCAAAAGGCTTAAAGTTATGACCGCCCAAATGGGTCAGTGTTGTAACTCTACTTGTCCAGGTCAATACCGTGTGAAGGCATGTGGCCAGGGTCACTCATGCAAAACTATTAGAGAGTTGGTTAAGTGCTATTAGTGCCCAGGCAGGCATGACTAATGGGAATGTCTGCATGAAACAGAGCCAGAGAGTCAAAGCTGTTGGGTTCTGTGGGCCCGAATGAAATGCTTCCAGCAGGTCATTGCTGTGACTGGAATCAACTGCCTGGGTCACAGATGGTATTCACTATTTGGATTACAGAATGTTTCTTTACAACAAATGTAGCCTCAGGGGTGTGTGTTTAAGAGCCATAACCTCATTTACTAAACATTTGCACTAGTGCTTGTTTATCTAAGCGAGTGGAACAACCTCTCTGATCACTCAACGTGTGCACACATCCTTTATGTACATGGAAACCACATGGTCACTGGGAGGGAGATTATAGTGTACTCGGTCTCATGATAAAGTATTTTAGGGAGTGGCACTTCAGGAGTTCTTGACCACAGGTGAGGGTTGGAACATAGAGACTTCAAGCTCAGCTGTCTCTATACACCAAGTCCACAGTCCAGTGAAAAGATTGCTGCTGCTGCTGCACCAATCCAGATAAATCTTGCATCATGGCACTGCAAAGCCTCACTAGGGGTGTGACAACCTGGGAAAGGCACTACCTGTCCTTCCTCAATTATCTGGAAAAGGAGCTATTTCAGCCCCTGTCCATGAGTTGGAACCCAGAGACAGTGATGATGGAGGGGAAACCTAACTATATGTATTTGGTACAGCTTCATCAACCCCACTATCTTGGATTTATATTAGCGCCATGGCTATGTAATTTGAATGCAAGGTCTCAGTAAATTAGTAATTCGACTGGAGCATGAGGGGTAGGTAAATTTTAGCGTATCATAAGTATTTATGTGAATTTGCCGCCCGTAAGTTCCACAGATCGTTATCATAATAATGAGGCAAAATTAGGCTTTACGGAAAACAGCTCATATCTCTTTTTCTGGTCCTCAAACAAAAGAAGTTAAAGGTCAAGAATCTGAGTAAATAACCATGAATGAATCCACACTCCCACATACAGATACATAATGAAACAAACATATTCTGCAAGTTTCTCTGCCATCATACCTCAGTGCCCTGCTCAGCTTATCGTAGTTCATTTGTGGTTTACACTTCCTGGCCCCCCACAGCCGGGCCACTTCATCTGGGTCCTTGATGACAAACTCGCCGTAGTCCCCCTGCCAGGCGATGACATCATGATACTCTTCCTTCCTGAGCAGCTCCAGGATGAAGTGCCACAGTTGGATCTGCCTGGACCCGGGGCTCGACTCAGGCTTGTAAGCCCAGTCTGGGAATGCAAACCCTGTAATAGAGAAAATAAAGAGAGTGAGGGAGTTAGTGTGGGTCACTGGAGCACAACGACAACAACACTGAATGATGATGTGGAGAGCACATTAAACAGAAAAAAACAATAGAGTGACATATAACTCAAATGAACCCTGACACATCTTATTGCGTTCTGTAGGTGAAAACAGCTTTAAAGCAAAGCAAAAGAAAATTAGGAGTGAGCAGTTGTAGCTGTTTCAGGTGAGTGCACTCTGTTCAATGAGATAAAAGAGGATTATGGGTGTCTAGCCAAGTATAGATCACATACAACAGAGCAGCTTAGTCAAGCACAGAGATACTTCCCATTGCACTTAGCTGTCCTCACTACTTCCCCAAGTCTTCTATGCATTTTTCATTCTCCAGTCAATTTTTGATAAGTGTTTGTGGGTTATTCTCAAGCAATTTCTCTTTTATTGGACAGTTTGACACAGTGGTGAGCAAGAGGAAAGCCAGGAAAAAGTAAAGACAGTAGAAGAGAGAGAATAAAGCAATATATGTCACAAACAGTGGCATGAGAAGCACTGTAAGATGCCTTAACCCGTCTGAATCCTCGGATGCCCTTATAACTTTGATTGTCTTGATCTTACAAGACAGTCTAAGAGTATGCCCACATTTGTAAATGCATCTTTTTCTCTCGTTTCACAGATAGATAGAGACTTTATTGTCATTGTATATAAAACACAATGTCCAGACTAAAATGTTTTTTTATTAAGAGTGTAAATCTTATAACACCTGCTTGTTTCAGTGTGTACAGGGTAAACACAGCTTTTCAAAAATGATGACATAATTCAGCCCAATGAGGGTCGGAGGCTGTGTGATGGTAAAGTTACGAAGACAATCTTCAGTTGCCTCTAATTTTCTCTGTGATTATTCATCATAAATGTCAATATGGCTGAATACACAGAAGAGCTGTCGTCTTTAACCTGGATTTACACTGATTTTGACAGATTGCGTCTCGATTATAAAATAATGATTTTATCACCGCAGCACAGCAGCTTGGGAATGACTGCTGGTTAACAGGTAATAGTTACAGGCGCACTGAGCTGTCTGACATGAGAAACAATGAATATGCAAATGAAAACTACACTATAAATTTGGCTGCATTAAGACACAGTACAGGACACAGGTGTAACATACACTTGGCAGAGTAACCGGCTGTGTGTGTGGCCTAGTCACAGGTTGAGTTTCTGTCGTCTAACATGTATTTATGATGATTTTGTCAGAAGATGTTGCGACTATAAAATACCGATTTGGTCAGTTAGGCTGTCGGTCATTACCAGATGTTGGCTGTGATGCAGTTTGTTTTTTCCTGAATGAAAACAGGGCAAAGTGTTTTGTGTTGTTCCGGTGTTTCAATGTAGACAGAGGTCTCTACTAAATGACCTAAAAATGTGATTGTGAAATTGCTTTTTAAATTAAGGCTAAGGCTTTTTTACAAACCACACTCCTCTACTGTCATTAGGTCACCACCTCACCACAGTAGCTCTTCACAGGAAACACACGCACACTGAAACTACAATAATGAAAGCTGTAGTGTTAGTGGGCTTCATGGAACAGTTAGGCACATGAAAAACCTTTCCACCTCTCCTCCACCTCTTTCCCCTCATGCAGTCATACTTTCCTATGAACGGAGGAAAACAACATGGCCAGTCATCTCTCCTGTCTATCCATTCTATCTCTCCCCACCCGCTGCTCGAAGGAAACGCAGAGTAAGAGAGACAGAACGAGACTGTGGGCGTGGGTATATGACTGTTTGTGTGAGCATGTGTGTGCCCAAATGTACAAGTTTGAAGGAGTTGCTGTGCCAGTGCGCGTGTTTGAAAATGTTTGTGCAAGTCTCCCACCAACATTCTGTTGCCTGGGTGGTCAAGAAAATTTGACACGACCGAGCGAAATAGACTAACAGTGTAATATTCAGCCAGATATAGCTTTGGCTGGACGTTATTTGATAAACAATCATCCAATGATAAACAAGTGAGGAGGTAGAGTTACAGAGAAATAGCATCCACCCTGCTAAAGTGTCGTTGTGCAGGACATTTAATGCCAGTCAGTCCCGCTGAGTGTTGTGCAATGTTTAGCGTCACATTACAGTGAAAACCAGAAAAATGGAGTTACCTGTCGGATGTATAATGCAATGCAATACAATAGCCCTTCAATAAATGCTACAGTACAGTTTTAGTTGTGCCTGCTTCTTTAATTGTGTGTATGTTGACTGTTGTATGATTGGTGTGATAAAGAACATAAACTACACCCTCAAAAATAACTATGCCAACCACTATGTCAACTTTGCTTGAGACGGTACTGTATTAGTTGCCTTGCAATTTTAAGTGAAATTGCTTATGTATAGTCTATTTCATTTTATATACTTTTATTTAATCTCTCATTTTCTCTATTTATCTGTAGGCCTACTTATTTATGTACTTCTGCAACACCTGAATTTCCCTTCTGGGGATCAATAAAGGCATATTAGATTTTATCTTATCTAACATAAGGGTAGCATGAAACCAGTGTTTGCAGTGTGTTTAACTGCACCTCATGCAAATGGCAACAGAGGAAATGAGACAGGCTGGGCTGGAGATTGGGAAACAAATCATCAGCCCAAATCATCAGATTATGGATGTGCAGGCCTGTCAATGGATTTGCTGGATGACAGCCTGAGGCAGAGATAGATAGCCCTGATAATCTCTTCTGCACTAGCCTGTTCTGACCATTTAGTCACTGTTGCGTAACACAAGATAATGCTGATAGCACATCTGCCAGACATCTATGAATCTGTATATGAGTGTTGCTACTGGAGTCTTTCATCAGCATGAGTTAACTACTTTATGATTTGTTTGCTTTGTTGTTATGCTTTGTTGTTATGCTTTGTAAGCACACACAGGCATATTCAGGCTTCCAGTTTTTGATAAAAACAAATAGTCTGAAAGGAAAGTTATCTTCCCATGTGTCTTCATACTCATCAAATGTAGGCTACAAGCTATTTCTCATCACTGTTTCTTGGTGGTTTTCCTCCCATCACACTGATGTATTTGTGAGGCATGGTCAATGAATCACTCAGTTGTGCCTACTCAGGAGTCATTTTGCAAATCACAATCAAAATTCTGAATATCAGTCAAACCATGTAGACAAGATGCCTACACAGTTTCCATCTCCAAATTCCAAATTTTATCAGTGTTGAATAATATGCAGATAGTAGGTGGCCAATGAGAAACAAGCTGTGAGGGCATCTTAGCCACTTTATTCAAACCACAGATTATTGTTCTTTATAACAAACATCACAATGTGTGAAATGACCATGGGTGTAAAGACTGCATAAACTGTGTCGTCTGTGTCTGTTATTTCTCAGACTTTCCAGACTTGCATATGTAGGAAGAAGTTAGCATGCAAATGAACGCTCACTGTCATTTTATGTCCCTTTTCTCTTCCCACCCTCCTCCTCTTCTTTCGTTTTCAAGCATTCAAACACTTGTAGCACGATCAAACCCCTGAGTGAACTACACTCACAGAGGAACACTTCGGGGGCAATCACAAACATACTAGCTCTGCCGAGCATGGTTCTCCAACAATAACATATAATCACGCACGCACGCACACGTGGTGCTGCAGTTGAGCTCCACAGACGTTGCTCAGTGACCAACAGCAGAGGCCTTGTGTGTAACTGTCCGCATGTAAAGCAGGAGTTGCTAAAAAAAATGAGCCAGCAAACATTACAGCAGTTAAGCTACTTTGCCAGAGTTGTGTGCAAATGTGAGTCAGTGACTTTGCGTGCATGTGTTTATCGGTCAAGATGTATCTGATCTTTTTGACTTTGGCACGGACCACAGAGGTCACTACACACATACATCATATGTCAGGTCCTTGAGTGAAATGGATCCCATGTAAATACTTGGGACTCAGACTGGCAGCCAGGCTGAGTGTGAATAAAGGCAAGGGGACATTCCCTACCTGAAACGATGCACAATTCACTGTCATCAGCAACAGCGTATATCAAATAGACGAGTACAGTGCACAGGTGTATATGTGTGTGCTGTGCATGTCAGGGTGCTTTGTATAATCAGTTTACCTGTCAAAACCTTTACATCAAAGAGCCCACGTGATGTGTGTGTGTGAGAGAGAGTTGGTAGGGATTATGTTTAGAGGAATGCTGAAAGCAAGAACAGGTGTCTTTCTTCTATCCACCCGGAGTCCAACCCAGGCTGAGCTGTCCTGATTCACACTGGATCAGCTATTACACACACATACACACACTGATCTGTTTTTAAAGCCTTGTACACCTGATCGGAGAATTTCAGCAGGGAATTTTTGGAATCTGTGTGCTTGTGGGCATATGATCTGTGCGTCAGGATGAAGAAGAAGAAGAAGACGAAGAGAGAGGAGCAGCAGAGAAGAGCTTGCAGAGCACGACCTAACCACCTCCACCACACTTAATCTCTCTGACCTCGACTCTCCCTCTCTTTGGCTACTTTCCTCCCCCCCCCCCTCCCTCCCAGGGGAGATACCAGATAGCCATTACAGCATGCATGTGCAAGCGTCTCACACACACACACACACACACACACACACACACACACACACACAGACTCGGCATCAATAATGTAGAGACTGGTGTGGAGGTTGGCGATAGGGGTGTGCCTAATCTCTGCCCTGGGACACTAGAGAGTGCAAGTGCGTCAAGAAGTGAGTGTGTGTGTTGTGAGTTGGGACAAGTGAGGGGCAGGTGGTAGAAAGTGATGCAAAAGGGACAGAGAGGAGGAGGATGGGGGGCTGAAAAAGGAGGGAAAGAGCCCCCCTCTTTCCCTTATCTTTGAGCCCCCCATCCTCCTCCTCTCCGTTGGAGTGAAAGAGAAGAAGGCAAGACAAAATGGGGTGAGTACTAGGACAAGTGAAGAACAGAGAAAAGTAGTAGAAAAAGACGGAGGAGGGAGATCGGGGAAACAAAAGTGGGAAGAGAGAGAAAGAGAGACAATGGCAAGAATGGGAGAGGAGAGAGGGGGTGCATGGAGGGAAGGAAGGAGGAGGGAGCGGTGGGGGGTTAAGGGAGGGATGAGATCATAGCTCGTCTGGTAGTCTGTTGTCATCCAGATCAGATTGCTTATCCCCCTCCTCCCCTCCTCCTTCCCACTCCTCCTCCTCCTCTTCCTCCTCCTCTCTCAGAGTGCGGATGCCTCTTTTCCTCTGTGTGATCTTGGTGGCAGGCCCCTAGCAGACTTCTAACACTGCTGCTATTCCAGCTATGTGCACTGCTCACCAGTCCAACAATGATCTCCACTCTCTCACACACAGCGCGAGAGCAGGGAGTTGGGGGGGCTGAGGAGATAAAAGCAGCTGAGTGAGAAAAGAGAAATGATAGAAAGAGAAAAGAAAAATGACAAAAGACTTGTGAAGATGAAGCGACTCGGTGCTGAGATGTGAAGAACTGGACAGACAGCTAAGGCTGGGTAAAGGGCAACTTCCTGGTTAACTGCATTTTGGCACACGTACATGGGTTCTTGTCCAATTTCATGGAGTTCATAATTCATCTGATGTGTTGTTGCAGTTTCAATCATTCTTTATTTTTGTCTCGTCTGTCTTGCATTCTCCCAAATGCCATTCTGGCAACACTACATGTGAAAATCATTAACGCAACTTGAAACATTTTAGAGCTGAAATGGCTAGTCAATTAGCAGTTTAACAAGCAGAAGGCCAAACATTCTCAGATTCTCCTTCTTATGGTTAGTTGCAGCTCTAAAGCCTTTGTCAACTTCACCGCCACACAGGAATGACTGAGGGGAACACCGACCTGGGACTAAATGTGCCAAGGAGGGTGAGAGCTGATGGGAAGGAGGCAGAGACAGACAGGCAGCCAGACAAAGTGGTAGAGTGAGAAAAGAGATGAGGAGGAGAGATTCCCAGAGCTGCGAGTCCTACTCAGCAGCAAATCAACTGACAGGCCGGTGCCAAACTAACAGTGGAGTTGCAGACTCAGGTTTTTATACTGGGCCTCTGAACAGCCATTAGCGGCAGTTGGCTAGCACCGTACTACTTTAACCCAGCTCAGCTTTAGCGTGGATGTGGGAAACGACCACTGCAAAAGTGTGCGCGTGGGTGAGGGGGTGAGGTCACTGTCGGCTCTGAGAGTCTGTAAAAAGTACTAAAAATTGAGAGACAGTCAGCGTTTGACTAAAGCGCAGCCATTCACAAGTATACGCGGCCTTGTATTTGTCACAGCTGCTTGGATAAGTGAAACTGCCTGAAGCACTGAGCTTGGGGAACAGAGAGGACAGAAACACAAGACCAGGAGGTGGAGGGGAGGGATTTTAGGATAATAAAAGATTTGGAGTGTGAGACAGAGAAAGTAAGAGTGAAAGGAGGGAGAGAAAGAGGAGGGTGGGCTCTGCAGGATGAGATGGAGGAGGAGGGTAATCAGAGCCCATACCCCTGAATCCCAAAGTGTCTGGACTCTTCCCACCAAGTCTATTAAAGATTCATTAGGCCAATACTGAAGGAGGACTAGAGAGAGACACAGAAAAAGACAGGGGAATGGGGGAGAGAAAGTAAAAAGTTGGGGATACGAGAAACATATTGATGGAAAAAGTGATTAAATTGGAAGGAAACTTTTAACTCAAAATAGGGATGGCCAAAAACTTCTATCAGGGTATATGTAAATATATATCATGGTATCAATATCAGAGTACAGTAACTGCTCTGTAAATTCAATTAAGAAGCAGAAGTAATAGAAGAAAAGGTTTAAACATACCCTACTTCATGACACAAACATGCAAAACAGCTGAATTCACAAGCACAGGAGAATCCAGCTCTGATTTGCTACATAGCCTATTGCCAAATCTCTACAGGTGGACACACAGTATACACCATCACATCGCCACAACTGAAAGAAAATATCCTAAATGGTATTTTGAGATTATTACAAGCTGCAAATGACACATGGATTAACTGCTGATTGTTTTCTCAATTAAGTGATTTATTTTCTTGTTAAAAACAGCAAATACTGACATTTGTGGAAGCAGGGAATTTTTGGCTTTTTAAATTTTTTTTATTTACAGTTAGTGATAAACTTTCTGTCTAACCACTTATGGTTTTCAGTTCCAACAACATCAGTCTTTAGTTTTACGTTTTCAAATGTGCACAGAACTGGTCACCTAAAAATGGATTTTCTTACTAAAATTCAATACAGAGAGGAAAATGTTACCGCGTCTGGCTGCATGTTTCTTTGCAGCTCATGTCTATTCAAGAAGCAATGGAGGAATCAGATGTTTAAAGCCGCCACCAGTGGAAATGTCTAGTAGAGATGCAAATTAGAATAGTAACTGATGACAGTAAGTTTGCATTTGAATTTCACACTTTAAATTCTGCAGGACTTGAGTGAGATAACTATAAATGTTTTTATTGTAGCATGCAGAGTAGATTTTACTGGTTTGGAAACTATCTTCTAGAGAAATGTGGGTTGCTGTAAATAATCAGATGGAGACTAATTTCCCCTGAAGCAATCGTTCTTGCTGGAGGTCCTCGAGCCAAGAATGCTCTTGCCCCTTGTTTCACCTGAATGCCAGGAGGGGTTAAACACACATAAAACACAAAAACATGTAAGCCTGGCAGGCTGCTCAACTATTCTTGCGAGGTCACCACCACAGTACGTTTTCTATAGGCTCTTACTCACTGCCTATATAGCTGCATAACAGTGAATAGAGAAAGAGCAAGAGAGAAGAGAGTGGCCTTGGAGGGGCCAAAAATAGCACCACACACACTTTACACACACTGGGGCTATTGTTCAACTGTGGGAGAACAAGAGAGAGAGAGAGAGAGAACACACAACATGGATGGGGAGAAGAGGGAAAGTACAGAAGTGCTCAAGGAGGAAGAGGAGGCGGAGGCAGCAATAAGGAACAAGTGGGACAGAGAATGACAAGGACCTCGAGTAAGATTTTGTGTCTCTGCCTCTCTTGGCTCTACAGCTCGCCTTTCAGTGAACAGACAGACGTCTTTTCCAGGAAATTGTAGGGGAGGAGCAAGAAAAGGGGGGGAAAAAAAGGCACGTCCGTAGAGATCCTCTCTTTCCGGACAAGCTCCTCTCCTGCATCCCTCCACCTCTAGTTCACATGCACGACTGCTAGATCGTAAACAGCTTGTTAAGTCACAACATGGTTTAAATAACCATTAGTGGAGGAACAGGCTTTGAAGTGTGTGTGTTTCAGGGTTGACTTTGAAAGCAGGAACTCTAAGCCTATGCACGGTTTATCAACTGACTAGCACTTTATTTAAAAAAAACCCTACAATGTTACCCTTTTAGGGCTGTACTAGTTATTTTGCATATTTTAGCCAAAAAACTACTAATTATTTTACACTACTGTTGAGTCAACTATTTCTTGAAGCAAACAGTACACATCCATTTATTTCAGTACATTATGGAAATCAGTTTAAGATTTGAAACTTGATAGAAATAGTTAATCCAACACAGTGAACATTTGGTAACATGAGCATTAGCAAAGTGTGCAGTTACAAGTAGAGAAAGTTTTTTATATCTCTCTTATTTGAGTTTCCTAATTTTGACAAAACAAAACACGACTTTGACAAGAAGGAAGTATTAAGTTCATTTTCAAACACAAGTTAAAATAAATATAAGTTCCCGCCTGGTGAATCAATAAAGTTATTGCATGCTTGAAAAAAGAGAGCCAGATGTATAATATACCTGATTTGCAGTTAAAGGCCAAAATGTGCCCAACCACCTGGCTCAGAACAAAAAGAAAAAAACAAGTTCAGCTGATTAACCGCTAGGTGAAACTAAATGAAACTTGAATATTTAATCACCTAAGAGCCTGGTTTCCAAAGAGGCTGAGTCTGTTGGTGAGAGCTTGATATTAGGCTGTAAGTGGTCTAGTGTCTAACCACATGAGACAACTAAACACACTATCCAGCCTTGTATCTAGCAACATGTACACACAACAGCCGGTTCTACACATGGGAGCTCTAAGAAAAGGCACAAATACACACCTATCCAGCTTTTTCACATGGGAACTTGAAAACTAAAAAGAGCAAAAGTCATTGGCAGCCGCAAATGCACGTAGGACGAGAACCATGTGAACGCTGAACACTTTATACGCACAAACACACAGAAAGCCCCGAGGCACTGTACCTGATGTTCCCTGTCAGGTGGGCTGGACAACTGGACTTCGCTCTGTGTAATCAAACTCATAAACAAGCCTGGTGGGAGACTGTGTGTTTGTGTGTATATGTATTCCCCAGAGTGTGTTAAGAACAGCAGAATAATATTGTGTCAGCAAGAGAAGAGTCCTGTTGCTCTCAAGGCACCCTTAGGTATATTTACTCTCACCAAAGTGATGCACTGCTCCCAGGACATTAACCTTCGACATGCACACATACAGATATACAGATATACAGATATACACACTCACACACACACACACACACACACACACACACACACACAGTTCCTACATGCTGCAGCCGCACAGGCACCCATGTAAAGGACCAAGATCAAAACTTATACATATAAATTTAGAAGTTGGAATTAAGCTTAGTTTTTGTATTAGTAGACTACAAACTAATGGCAGATCCAGATTTAACAGTGTGATACTCCAATTCACTTTAATGACAGCCAAGTAGTATTAGTTCAACTGTTAGCATAATTGTATCTGTATTCAATTAAAGTTGTACTATATACTCAGGGCTTGTCAAAGATACACTTGAAACATGTTGTGCTTTATAATGGTTGATCTTCTCTGCCAATAATATTTTAGAAACCTAAACTAAGGTACTAATCTGTCCCTTTCTTTTGCCCACATGTAGAATGGAACAGCCCACTTTCGGAGTGGAACTTATTACAACAGATAAGACGACGGTATGTATGATGTGGCACTGAAAACTGAGTTGAATGTAAGTTGAGGCCGAAAAGGTATTTTTAAATTCACATTGACGTGGAAAATATAATGCCAATAGACAACATATGGCTAAAACCCAGTCTACTTAAATCAGGTCAGGGGTCGATACTGATCAGGCAGGTCTAATCCTCCCTAGTTTTAGACAGTTAATTATATGTTGGTTAACTGTTATACGAGAGCCTATAACCTTCTTTTCATATTCATGATTAAATGTCTTTTCGGTGAAATCTAGCACTGCAATCATCTTGCAAGTCATACTTTTCACCTTTACATACAAATTTTAAAAGTAATTTTGCCACACCTTCATTTAAATATGGTTTTAAATTGTTAGGGAAGTGGCTTTCTTGTGTAATTTTCCCAAGATAGGCTAATAATTTCCTTCAAAGTTACTTTTAGGGAAAAGCTGTTAAGACCTAACATAACCATGTTACAGGCCACAGGCGCCTCTCTTCTCTTTCACTCTGTCGCCCCACCTCACAGGCTTGTGTTAATGTACTTCTCCAGCCAACAGCTTGGCAGAGAGCTGCCAGCTGACACTTAACCTCTGGTTCAACAACACACTGCCTACACTCACTACTGCCTGTAAGAGTGCGTTTGATTGTGTGTGCACCTCTGTATGTAGGAGTGCATAGGTATTATGATATAGACATTAGCTCAATATCTACATGGTGTGTATTGTTTAAATCTTATTCAAACTAGGAAAAAAGCATAATTTTTAGAACTGAAATGATTAGTCCATCGGGCAATACTCAATTTATGGAATATCATAAATTGTTAAATGACAGTAAACTAAATATCTGGATGAATACAGCGTCTAAGACATGAAGATGTCAATTTGGGAAATTATAATTGGCATATTTCATTATTTTCTGACATTATATAGCCAAATGTGTAACTGATAAAATAAAAAAAGAATCAGGTGATAATAATACTACATATAATTGTTAGTTGCAACCATATTATATTTATCTCTTTACCTGAGTCAGTGTTTCCATTTAATTCATTTATTCTATCACTCAGTCTTTCAGCACCAATTGCACAGAGTGTGTGACCATGGAGCAGTGGGTATGTGGTTGTGATCCCACGATATGCAGTTGGATATTATGTGTTCGTAAGGTTAGTAGGTCAAAGGGTGACACAGGAGTAAATTAGATGTATCGCAATCTGACCATATATCTGTCAGAGGTCTGTGTATATGTATGAGTGCATGTGTTTGCATACGTGCGTGCATGTGTGTGTGCGCGCGCGTCTAAAAGATAGGTGGTACTTTTGGGAGGTGGTTTCCTGGAATGTGCCACTAGAGCGGGACAGGATGTTAGCAACTGTTATGCACCACAACAACAGATCTATTTCCTGTGTGTGTGTGTGTGTCCGCGCATGTCATTTCTTATACACATTCAAATCTGGCTAGAATCAAAACTAACAAAGGCAATACAGAGGCAAGAACTTCACGAACGTTAAACATAGCGTGCTCAGTCTACTCAGAAATAATAATTATTTCTCCTCAGAGAGGATTGCTTTCACTGTTAAAAAATAATTATAATAGAACTATTTTGGAGAAAACAGTGAGGAATAACAAGGATCTAGGGACAGTGACGCAAACTCGTTGCACTAGACTTTCTTTCATACAAATGAGCATGAACTCAGCACTCACCATGCACATGTGCAAACCTGCCTGTCTATGTATATTTATGTATGTGACAGACACACACACACACACACACACACACACACACACACACACACAGATCCAGATCCACAGAACCAGAAAAACAAGTCCACAATAACAGCTACAGACTAAAACACCCTGTGCGTGTGTATATTTTTGTGTGTCAGTGCTGACTCAGTGCGTGAATGTGTTTGTAATTCAGCCTTCACAACGCAAACTCTCCATTCGCTTTCCTCTCTCTCTCTCTCTCTCTCACACACACACACACACACACACACACACACACACACACACGCACACAGTCTCCTAGCAACGAGACACTTAAGGCCTAAAAATAACTCCCCAGAAACGCACAGAACAAAAAAATAAAGCATAAACGGCAATTAATCCTTTCAAGCCTGGAACACGGACTCAAATAGACCAGGTATTAGAAAGGGAAGAGCAGGGCAGGAACAAGCGAGCAAGAGATGGAGAGACACAGAGAGAGAGAAAGGAGTGGGAGGATGAATCTGCCAGCAACAGGTAGTCGTCAGGAGACATGGTGTGTGTGTGTGTGTGTGTGTGTGCATAATGTGTGTGTTTGTGCCCACTAGCGTTGGCTGGGAACAAGACAGAACTTTTCCACCCTCTCCAAAAGCAGGGGCTGCTCAAGGCAAACAAGGCTCCAGTGTAAACCAACTCAGTGGCCCTGCAACAAGCTGGCAACAAGGCCTGTGTTAAACAGGTTTTGAAGAGAACATGCTCCACGTCAAAAGACCCGCCAAGGCCTCTCTCTCTCGCCCGTCTTTGACGGCAAGCACTTTTATTATGAGTTTTCCCCCCTCCTCTTCTTACAACATTATGAAGTAAACACAATGTTATGAAACAAAGTAAAAAGACAACTGAGTCATGAACACACACGTACACAGAGGCCTGCTGTCTAGAGTCTGATGCCGACACATTCCACAGTGGATTAACATTTCAGATGCGTGATGGCAAGTGAGAGACAAAGCAGCCAGACACTTGATTTTTACACCAGACGTCTAAACAGTTTATGAAGAGTTGTTCTTGTTCTTTTGAAGATGAAATCAAAAATACTATCACAGTATTTTTTTGTGTTGTGTTTGGCAAGGTCTTGAACTTAAAGGATGTTCATATGAAAAAGTCCAGGGCTGCTGCAACTAACGGCACATTTCATTATGGATAATATTTTCAGTGAATCCATTACTTGTTAAACAATTAATAATAGTCAGATAATAGTGGAAAATGCCCAGCACAAGTTCCTGGAGCCTGGTGTTTTTTTTGTCTTTTTGCTTCAATAACAGCCAAAACCCCAAAGATATTAAATTTATAAAAACAGACAAATCTCCTATTTGAGAGCTTGTATGACAAATTATTTAGCCCTCAACTAATTAATTAGTTGACCAACCAGTTTCAGCTCTAGTTAAAACATTGTGTGGTCCTCTGATCACATTAACTTAGCAAAATGTTAATTATTCTGTCCCCTACCTGGGCTCCCAGTTTCATTCAATGAACAGTGATCTCTTAATAACTAGTGCATTACACTAACATCTTATTGAGGGCATTATTCCAATGACGCAGATTCCATTGGTCCAATAGTTCTATTAAAAAAACGTTTGATAGAACAATCACTAATGCATGTGAAGGTTTCTTAAAGTGAGCTCTGAAGAATATATGCTCAGATATTAAAAGGTAATAAACTTGCTAAGAACAAATGATGAGCTAGGTCTCTGGTAAAGCAGTCCTTTCTGAAGGCTCAGTATGTTTTAAAGCAGTGGTTCTCAACCTTTTTTGGGCCAGCGTCCCCCTATCCATTATCCAGGTCCCTTACCGCCCCCCATCAAAAAATATGTTTGCTATTTTAATTGTTGTTGTTACTATTGTTATTAAAAACATGGAAAAAACACATAATTGAATGACAAACATCACATCACTTACTTTCCCAGGTAACAAAAAAGCTATGTGAAAAGTAATTATATTTAACTAATAAGTGAATGTTCCTCCCAGAAACTGTGTGTGAAGCCAGAGACTGTTTTCTTGGAAGGGGCACTTAATAAGTGGGGGGTATGGCGGTCCTTCCCCAGAAGATTGAGCATTAAACACTTAATTTCCTGCATTCTGGTGAAAATTTCTGCTCCAATTTCTGACTTCTCTGCACCAATTTATGGTGGAAATGTCTTATTATATAAAGGGAAACACAAAATTCATGTGGCAGGTGACAATTCAAAATATATAAATATAATAAGGTAGTGAGGCTTGCGGGCATTCTTTATTGCTTTTCCATATTTTTCTACTGTAGATCAACTTATTTAATATCATCCCTGCTGAGTCAACACACGTGATTAAGTCTTACCTCCTCTTTTGTGGGGAAGTAACCTATTTAAATGTGTTTGTGGCCCCTTTTCATCTCAGTGATAAATTAATCTGTTTTAATTCAGTTATTGAATGGACTTTAGAAGCTCATTTATTCATAACTTATCATATGATAACTCAGTGTTTCCCACAGAATTCACTTCAATTTTATTTATATAGCGCTAAATCACAACAACAGTTTTCTCAAAGCGCTTTTCATAAAAGAGTAGGTCTAGACTGTACTCTGTGTTGATATTTACGGAAACCCAACAGTTCCCACCAAGAGCAAGCACTAAATGACAGTCTAACTGTGGAGCAGCTATATACAGCATGCTAGCCTCGAAAACCCAGTTGTATTCTAACGTTAACTTAGATCTCCCTATTAGCTAGGCTCCTTACATGCTTGCTAATGACTTTTTTTAAATCTGGGTCTCCAACATGACAGCGTTGTGTTGGACAGATTTGTGCAGCTGTGTTCATGAGAGAGAGGGAGCAAGAGAGCAAGGGACGGGTTAGCGAGAGAGAGAGAGAGGGACGAGTGAATACGCACTGCCTGAAGCTCTGCAATCAACTACGATTTTAAATAGGCCTAGTAGAAAAAAAAAATTATCGAAAATCAATACGTGGCGGTCAGCGTTGATATTGTGGCGGGCCGCCACAAATAAATGAACGTATGGGAAACACTGTAACTTATCTGCTCATTTTCAAAACTTTATGCACCAAGACGTTCATGGTGTATTCCTCAGAGAAATAAACTCTTTTCCACGGTAATACCAAGGAAGAGAGCATCAATTTTCCAGAGTTTACACAGTAGACGCCATGTGGATAAAATTTTACAGATGATTCTCTAACTTCCCGTTCCCGTGAAGGCAGCACGGAGCTGCACCACAAGTAGCTGACGGAGAAAAAATACACCGTCTCGTCCAGTCGCAGTGGACTAAACTGGCAGGTTTTAATGTGGCAGGCCACGGTTTTTTTTGCAAGTAGTTTAAAGTTTAAACTCGTATTGTTGTGAATCTTTAGTGTAAACTCGCCTTAGAATTTCCAACTAACAAAAGCCCCCCAAAAGCAGCTCAGCGCCCCCCATTCCAAAATATTGCTTCCAGTGCCCCCCATCGTAATAATTCAAATCTCCCCATTTAGTAGTGCAGCAAGCATCTGGTGCTCTGCATCTGAAAAGGTGTTTTTATATCTGACCAAACAAAGAAACACATTCATAGCAATGACACATAATGTGGAGACAGCCTCTGAATAGATGCAAAGTGATGTATCTATTTAGACTGAAATTTATGGTATGCATCTGCTTTCTTTTTATCATTTTATTCTGAGTCTGTTAACAGCTAGCAAAGTATCTAACTGAGAGGTAGTTTCTGATGATGATATACTAATGGACCTAATACACAGAAAGCCTTCAGATTGTTGTTAACCCCTGACATAGCTTGCTACATGCGTAATGCTGCGGTCAATCAGAAAAAGCTACAGACAGGTCCCTAACCTTGAGGGAGTCTCATGTTATTATTCTACTACCTGCCTACACAGTAATTACACATTAATTATGGGTGCCACAGATATATCAATCTCAATTTTGTTTTGAAAATGTAGGACCCATCTAACAGAGAAAGAGCCATACATGGCTTGATTGTAATTTGTTTGCATTCCCTGCCAAACACTTTCCAGTTTTGTTCAACATGGGCCTGATTTACTAAAGTTTTGCGTGAGTAAAAACGTGTGAAAACTTGATATCACCAGCAAATTAGCAGGTAAGCTGATCTACTAACGGTGTGCATGCAGAGTGACGTCTTTCAACAGCGCAAGATAGCACCTGTTGTTCATTTAGTACTTTTGCCTTAATGAATATGAAATTTGGGGCGTAACATGCAAATATTTATTTACTACACGCAATGTGATCTACCAAGCCTAAACGCAATTTCATGTGAGTGCAACAGCCTCTGTATTTAATACGTTTGAAAGGAAGGTGCAAACCGCCAAGTGCTGTTGTGTTATTGTTGAAGAAGGAGACACAGCTGTAATGAAAGAAAACGTAGAGAAATTAACAATATTAGATAATATTATTCTATATCTAATATAGAAATACAATAATTTTATTTTATTTATTCGATGAACTATATGAATAGAGTTGTTTTGTATTTTCCTTTAGCTTTGGCAATACTGTTGTATTAACATTCATGCCAATAAAGCAAATTTCGTTTCGACCTGATTTCTTTTCTCCGTGAGATGTAAGAGTTTAGAAAGTTGCGTGGCGCTGCGGAGAGCCACCATCTGCAGTAGTGCACGGATCACGCGTAAAATTCATCCAGCCAGAGGGAACGATCACCAACTGTTCACAGCGTGCCGGTCGTTATATAGCAACACAACCAATTGTAGGTATCGAAGAGGGTGTGTACAGGGACAGGGACAGGAGATCGCGGAGCGACAGTCGGTGATTGTTCCCTCTGGCTGGATGAAGCACGATCTGCTGGCATTTCCTCGCGTCTGGGTCATTCCAGCATACTGTAGCTGTTTCTGCTGGGGTTTCCCAAAGCAGTTTTTCCAGGTGTGCTGTCCCAAGTACCTAGCTGCTTTCTTTCCCGACTCTCCATGGCGGAAACCATTAAAACACGCAAAACCCTCATTTAAATACTCCCACCTCCATTGTGTTTGCTCCTGTTGTCATCTAGGCAATAATTCTTAATTAATCACCCATAACAGGTACTAAAATTGCATGTGCAATATTTTAGAATGCACACGCAGTTTAGTACTCTTTATTCGGGAAGTTAGTAAATCGGGCCCCATGTATGCTTCTAGAGCTTTCATTACCTAAACCATCTTTCACTACAATAAATAAAATCTAAAGCTATTTTCAGCTCAAATTATTCCCTGGTAGTCCTCTTAACTATACATGCATGGAGAAATCTTTTGATACAATACTCTGGTATAGCCTAAAAAAGCTTCTATTAATTTTATTTTACGTTACTTGTTCAACTGGAGCTACCTTTAAAATCCCAAAGACAGCCACAGAATAGAAAAACATCTTCACACTCATCTTCAGAAACTCAAAAGCTCAAATGGGGAGATATGTGTGTTTGTGTGTGCTTTGTTATGAGCTGCGTGCTGTTGTTCAGACTAGAGGTGAGAGTGGAATAGGTGTCTGGCCCTGGGGAATCATGTTTTTCTCTGGTACTGCTCTGCTGCTACAAACTGTGCTGATGATGGCTTGCATTCACAAGGCATTCGCAGTGAGTAGTAGCCTATGTTACAAAATGCACACACACGCAAACGCATAGTTACTTAGAGTGTTTCCTGATAAACAAAGGCAACTATAGCACAATAGCTGCACAGGTTAAGAAATGTACACCGAAAGTGCTTGTATGTGGAAAAACAACACTGAAGTACCACTTGTTGACCATGTCAATATGCTCCAATCCAGCACATAAAGCATACCCCTTCATCATCAGGGGAGAGATTAAGCTTATTTAAGAGTGATGCTGAGGGCTGGTGACCTGGTGCTCTAACGGGCCCTTGGGTGATGAGTGAACAGGGGACATCGGCAGCTTGCCAACCAGAACTGTTGTCCTTAACACCTTCCAGCTGCTTGGGGGAGATCTGCTTTGGAGCCGTGTACAACATCCAGCTTTAAACGTGCTAACAGATGGGTAATTACAAAAATTAAGGATGTGAAGTTTTCACAGCAGCATTGCATCATGATGATGGTGAGAGAAACAGACAAAAGCTAATAGGCCCGCTTTGCCGTTTACAACTAAAAAGCAGGTATATATGTTCGGCCTAATATGTCAAAAGACCGATTAAATTTTACAGAACAATTACTTATGTTGGCAGTGTGGAAGCATTTTAAAGTGTCCGAGAAAGACACAAAAATCTGCGTTAGCACATCTTCGAGTGGCCTTTTACTGTGGCCAGCCTAAGGCACACCTGTGGAATACCCATGCTGTCTGATCAGCATCTTGATATGCCACATCTGTGAGGTGGATGGATTATCTCGGCAAAGGAGAAGTGCTCACAACACAGATTTTTACAGATTTGTGAACAATATTTGAGAGAAATAGGCCTTTTGTGTACATAAAGAAAGTCTTATATCTTTGAGTTCAGCTCATGATGAATGGGGGCAAAAACAAAAGTGTTGCATTTATAATTTTGTTCAGTCTATATGTGACACAAAAGGCAATTTATTATTTTGGCCAGTAAAAAATATGTTTGGCTGGTAGATTTTTTCATCTACCAGCCACCTTGGCAGGTGAGCCAAAAAGTTAATTTCCGACCCTGATGCTAACTTTGCAAAACTGTGCAGATTGTAATAAACAAGAATAGTAAAAAAAAAAGTGTGGAACAAACCAGCACACTGACAAGCAATTACCATATTTGATTACATCTGGTGCCCCAAATGTATTATAATTATTTCACACTGGCCCACAAACCTGCAACAATACAAAAAACAGTGCATTACAAGTCTCACGTGGATGTAGACTATGTGCCCTCAGTGGTTCCTGTGCGTCAGTAGTGTGTGTGAACAGCACCAAAAATACACACTTCTTCGCGAGTCCCATCAACCTATTCCTTCCTCCACTAGTCTAGTTCTCCATCAGTCCCCCATCCCAAACCCCCGTTTTCCCTCGTGTTTGTGCGTCCAACCCTGTGTGCTTTCCTTCTATTCTTCTATCTAAGCTAATTTTAGATGAAGGAAAAGGCTCTGTCCACATCTGCTAGTCATTCTTTAAGAGGTCTCTGTGTGTGTGTGTGTGTGTGTGTGTGTGTGTGTGTGTGTGTGTGTGTGTGTGTGTTTAGGATTGAGAGAAGAGAGAAAGGAAACTGGGAAAATGTCAAAGTAGAATGAGTGCTGAAAAGGAAATATTAGTAAAGAGAGCAAATGTTCATCATGACTAAAATACAATCATTTAGATTTAGTATTTCCTCTGCATTTACTTGACAGTGGTGAACCACAAGAGCAACACAGAGCCATAACAAGTAAAGAGAATGCAAAATGATCCGAACATTATAATTTAGCTCAATTTGCCCCAAAAAGCACAGACAAATGTTAAGGCAGGGTGCTTGGAAATGGTGCTCTCTTTAATGATCATGAATCATCCAAATGGGAATAATTTGTAGTCCGAAACAAAAACAGAGGGAGAACGCAGAACCTTTGGTTTTGAACTGCTGGCCACAGGAGAAGTCAAAACTCAGTGCGAATCAAATACAAAAACAGTAGGATTATAGTATTTAACACATTCTTTTTCTTTAGGGTTTTTTAATAGCCTACTGCTTTAAAAATTTACGTAAGATGAAATTAAACCAAAACTCACCTACCCCTGATAAGAGTTACAAAAATTTCGATTAAAATTATATTTTTATAACTAGACCAGACTTGTTTGCCTTGAAAGCTTGGTTCTTAGCCTAGGTAACTGGCTCATTTTCTCGGTACATAAAACCTGCAAGAGTGGTGTTTACAGTGGTGAGTCATTGGAATGGCAACAACACATGCTGGCGGCTTCAGTAAATTCAACATTCGTCGTGTTGAACACAGATTGTGAAAATATCAGGTTTACGTTCGCGGAAGGCAACATATGTCTTCTGTAAAAAGTGGCCCCAACAAAGACTCGTATTTATTGTCTTGACCAGCGTGGGGTCTTTCACCCCCCGAGTGGACAGAGCAAGTGTCCAGAAAAAAACACACTCTACAAACAGACACACCAGATCCTGGCAACCACCACTGGGCGTCACAGTGGGCTGTGAGGGGGACATAGAGGGCAGAGCACAGGGTGTTTATGTTTGTGTGTTTATCCCATCGTAAACAGGGACAAGAGACACATGCCGTGTCACCGCCTGTCACCACTTTCTCTTCTTACCCTGCTGTTCTCACCCTTCACTCAGTTTCTACTGTTTCCCCATCAAGCCCCGTCCCTGTGGCCTTGTGTTGCGCCCCATCGTCTCCTCACAGCCTCCTTCCCCTCCTCCAAACTTCACCCCTCTTGGTCAGCTCGTTAAGCACGTCTCCTAAAGCTGATTAAGTAGTGTTGATCAGCCTTACATAACATTCACCTCGCACAGACGTCGCTGCCAGCCAGCCAGCCAGCCCACTGTCTTTGTGCCTCTGTGTATGTCTGAGATTGAAGCAAATCAGAGAAGGAAATTTTGCTTCAATGAACATTGCTCTGCATGGAGAATTTGCAGTTGCCACACACATACACACACACACACACACACACACACAGCCAGTGTGCATGTATTACAGTAACACTGTCTTCTTGAATTGAAGCCAAGTCAGTGCATGGGCTCATTGACATGAACACGTTTGGCCACAATGGTGTAATGTGCACATCATGATAGTTTCCCCAGGTGTGTGTAAATGTGTGTCTGCATGTGTGTGTGTGCACTCCTATTGCAGAATGTGTAGATAATCACCGCTTATCCCTCAGTTAGCAAGGGGCTGCCAAGTGAGACCATGCATCTACAACACTGCAGCAGGGGTTGGGACACACGTGCTTGACATGACATACTGAGGGAATAAATGATGAAAAAGATCTTTACAACCACAAGCGCGCACACGCACGCACGCACGCACGCACGCACGCTTTAACACTGTGTTGGTGGTGCCTGTAAACAAAGCCCTGTTCCAGATCTCATTAATTGGTGGAGTTATTGAGTTAATGAGACAATGCACGCAGTCAGGTTAGAAAGGTCGGCCGGGCTCCTCTTCTCTCCTCTCCTGGTTTGCTCTTGCGCTCTGCCTCGTGGGAAAGATTAGAATCCTTAGCTGGAGCAAATAAAGCTGGACGTTATGCAAGAGACCGGGAGAGGGAGGAAGAGAGAGAGACAGGGGGAGAGAAAGGCTGATGATGATGTAACTTGAGAGGAGAGCAAAATGCAGAAATGAATGGCATCGGAGAAAGAGAAGGAGTTACAGAGGTGTGTGAAGCAGCTGACCTCACAAAATGACCAAGCTTCATCGCAGCCTGCTGTATGTACCTTACTGTGCTATATGGTGCCAGCCACCCATCTGAACAATGGTTGACAATCCGCTCTACTAGGCAATGAGCTCAGCAGTAAACACACAGCTGCCCTACACTGGCAGAGACCAGTCCTCTTCGCTCTCTCAAATCCTTGCCCCAGCCACACACAAAACCAGACGACATGATTTAAGGTCAATCTCAGTGTTATATTTGGTATCATTATGGCTTCGCTGAGTGAAATATATAGGACCGTGTTACTGATTCAACCGACAATGTGGTTCTGACTGGCTGCCAGACCCAAAAATGCAAGTAGCTCTGAATAGAGCAGAATCTCAATGCTTAAACTAACTACCTAAATGTTCACTGAAGTACTGCATACGTAAATGGCAATGGATTTTGTGACTCAAATGGCCGTCAACGTTCACTAGGAATTCAAACTACCATTTGAACATAGAAAAAAATGAGAAATTCACAGTATTTAAGCGCAACAGGCCGTGAGGGGTTGTTTGTAAAATGTACTTTGAATCTGATCAACTATATACCCTGCCCTGTCAGTAGGGATGGGGATCATAAATTTTTGCTGGTGCAGTGGTTAGCACTGTCCCCTCACAGCAAGAACGACATGGGTTCAAACCCTGGAACCAACTTAACCCTCACCGTATTCCATCGTGACGGCGCAGGCTCTTGCTCTGCTGCCACTGTGCAGACTGCAGCCTGATGATTCCTTATCCACTGCATTTCAAATAAATTCAGAATTGACACTCAAGACATAATGTTATATCAAAGGACCGGCAAGTCTCGATAGCAGTATTGATAAGCTCGAACCTTAGTGATTTTCGGGTTTTCAGAAATTTTGGAACCGGGTCCTTCTGGTACCGGGTCTTGATCCCCATCTCTACCTGTCAGTACATTAAACAATTGTTGTCCTCTTTGTTAACACAATGGAATACACTAGTGAGCCACACTGAACAGATAATCATGACACCAAACAATCTGACAAATATTGCGTGGGAGCAATTTGGATTGGAAAAATAGTGGATAAAGGTGAGGGCAGTTGGTCACCTTTGAAAAACGACACTGCCTGCAGCAACGCTGCCACAACAACAGATCTAAAGTCAGCTGTTCACTTGTCATTCGCTGAGACAGCTGAAGCACCACAAATGAAAGTTCATTTTAGGGCTGAAATGATTAGTTGATTAGCTGATCAACAAAAATAAACGTCAACTCTTTTGTAATAATTGTCAATTCTCAAAAGAGAAACTTTGCAGCTGTTCTTTGTTTTATATCATTAAAAACTGAATATCTGTGGGCTTAGACTACTGATTGATCAAAACAAAACATTGTACATCACCTTTGGCTCAGCTGTTGTGTTACATTTCATAAACTATTCTAATCTAATCTATTTATCAAAAGGATAATCATGAGTTTAATTAAATTATAGTTTATATGTGACCATTCTAATTTGTTAATTAGCTGTCATGCTTTAATTATTAGAAAACTCCCAAAAATGCTGGGGGACATTTTTACCTTTATTAAACAGTTCAAGTCAAAAAGGAAGAGAAAGGGCTGAAAGACAGTATAAGATAAAGGACCTGCACTGGACAAATACAGAGGACGATCCAGTTACATGTTCACCTTAAACCACTGATTCACCCCAAGCAAAATGTCCTACTACCTTCACAAAATGTAATATAAACATTTACATAATTCAACAGCACAAGGTTCACGGTTACCCTTCCCCGTCCTACCACACTTATCTTACGACTGCTGCTGACTTAGCTCTACTATTTCACACTATTTAAGTGCGCTACAACACTATATTTATCTACACGGCTGGTTTTCAGATGTTGTTGTTGATAAATCGTGCATATCAAGTAAAAAACTAAAATAACAGGTGTCCGGAGAGACAGAAAGACAAAAGGACAAGAGGGAAGGAAGTGAAAAAAGAGAAATGAATGAGTAATGGGGAAGGAAGTGAATTCAGAGATAAAAGACTGGCAGAGAGGGAGAGAGCAATGAACTTTCTCCCCTCCATCAGTACACCGCTTGGATGGTGTTATGTAAGAGCTGAGTGTACACACACCGATTACCTCCGCTCGGTGGAACTCATAACATGAGGCACTGCCTCATTGTGTGGGTGTGTGTGTGTGTGTGTTGGTAGTACGTGGGTTAGCGGACATACAATGGTGATACCTCTCAGTTACATTTCACGGACAAAGACACAAACACATTACAGACAGCACACATGCAAGCTATTGTCCTGAGCACTGATTCAAAAGGGGTCAGATCATCCATCCAAGGTGTAAGGTAACATAGGGGTTCCCCATGAAGTGACAGCTGCACTGGCTTACAGTTACACCTCCACAATACCAGTTTGATGACACGCACATACAGCTACACATAATAGATCAGACAATGCATTCAGATACACTCGTATTAATTAGTGTAATCAGATTTAGGAAATACTTCAATTTCTGTACATTTAAAATCTTAATTGTGTTATCTTAGTTCAATTATGTCAGACGCTGGAGTAAGAGATTTTGATCTTCAACCTCTGAAATCACTGTAGCATGTAACAGATGTCTGTTTGTGTACAACCCAGAATAGGTTGCAGAGTGCACAAATGTAATAATGTGTTTCTATACACAAACAGAGGACTGTAACAGCAGTGGAAAATTAACATGCGAATAAAGGGCATCAATAATGTCCTGGCATTTTTCTTTCCCTTGAAGTACTACTTCTGCGTGTTACCCAGGCCATTGGATAAATCATAATCTGGTTATTGTAAATCACGTAATCACTAAACTGTTACATTTAATCTGGTTATTTACTCTTCAGAAATGTGAGTAAATATGCTGATTGATGGTTCTTGGGTTGTGACATTTAAGTAAATACCCCAACAATTGGCAACAGACTGACCTGCGGATATTTTTAATTTTGCCAATTAAATTTTTTATTAGCAATCAGAAGACCTCAGATTATATGTCAATACTGTAAAATAGCCTGTCTCTGGCTGGTAGTATTCCACCAGACCCATTTCCTATTTTATTTGAAGAATATCAGTTTTTGACATCAAAGAGAAGATTTAGAGTATCACCAGGCTCAACTGAACAGGTTAAAGAACTCTTTTGTTCCTTGGCCTGTCAAACTGGTAATCAGAGTTTGGGTTCTGAGCGTTCTTGTGTAGACTAAGCACTGAATGTAAAAGAGAGCAATTAAACTGACTGCACTGCAGCCACTTTTTTGTAATCTGATGTAATATATGTTTGTAGTACTTGTTTTGGTGTTTTTTGTCAAATGTTGTGTTTTATGTGAAATTATTATGTGAAATAGTGTACGTCTTGATGAAAAAATGAAATAAAATTAAGCATCAGGCAAAATAAAAGGCCTCTAAGACACCTGCCACCAGCAGGCACACTGGAAACAGGCATGGGGATTTTTTAAGCAATATGAGTGCACAGTCTGGTTGCTCAAATTAAGAAAATGGAGTGGACCAAATATTGGCAATCACAGATTAAATGCATGATGGTGGCAAAAATGTATGACTTACTGCCCACCGCTAAATTACCAGAGAAACAAGTTTACACGTTCACATCAATGAGTCACACACACACACAGATCCCACGTTCCCACACACACGCACAAACACAAACACACACACCTCGGCACTCTGCCTCCTCTCACAACTAACCTAAGGGAGAGAGTGTACCTTTGCACAGAACCCGGCTAATACTTGGGCCAGACGAACACAATAACCCTACTAACACAACACCCACTCACAAACAGTGAGGATACTAGCTGGGGGCCAGCTGGAGAGAAAGCTGTGCACGAGAGTGTGTGTGAGATGTCCAGTGCGAGACTATAAAGACCCTAATGTATATTAGAGTGAGTATGGGCAAAAATAATTCACTAAATTCATGGTTACAAATAGGGTTGCCCCCTAATAGTCAACTAAACCTTTTGTCGATGAGAAGAGTCTTAGTTGAGTTTATATTAGTCAAACTTCAATCGGGAGCTGCACCTTGTCATTAGGGGCCGGGGCGAAAGTATCAGGGAAGTGTTGCAACACAAACCTTTTCTCTTGTAATACGGAAGAACCGGAGCTGAGCGATTAGGAAACGGAACCAGGTTCAGCAGCCTCACAGTGAACACGAACAGGGACCGAACACAGTTTGACAAGGAACCCAGTACCAGTACTGTGATTTACAGCAGCTCCTGCCAGGACTCTGACTCCAGGGACGAAGAAGTCATTGAAGGTTCAGGTGGGGATAGGAGGGGCGCCCAGCAGGAGAGGAGAGGGTTTGTAGCTAGTTAATTAATGTACTTGTTCTTGTGGAAATTATTTATTCCTATGTTTTGAACAACGAGACTTGTGTGATGTTAATGTACTGGTTGTTCCGACACATTCAGAAGTGTTACTGCTTTTGCTGTTAGTCATTAACAGGTGACTCGCTTCATGCACCTTGTAAAATTTATATTTTAAAGGCACATTATGGTTTTATTTCTCTGTAATCTAGCAGTGTGCCATTTTCTGATGCCGCAAAAATATATATTTAATAATTAAATTAACATCATAAATGTGCAACAAAGAGTTGACTAATGGTTTGAACTAATGACAACCAGTCAACCAGGAACATCTTTTAGTCTAATTTTCCTCACACTCTTTCAGCCCTACAGTCAGGGTTGTAATATTTTGATTGACATCTCTTGGCAGGCAAAAGATGCTGCATTTGTTTCCAAGGTAACATGTATACAGAGTATTATTATTTACCACAGATGCATAAAATCAGAAACACTAAATATACCAATGAAATCTGAATTCCTCCTTGATTCTTTGCTCAAGATTCATGTTGCCACCTCCTTTAAATAAAGTGTTTTAGATGCCATTGAGTACTATTATTGATGTGATGTGACCACCCTCATCTAGATTAGGTTTAAATCAGTGATATGCATTAAAACGTGCATGAATTTCTACTACTTCTACTACTTTGAGAGCCTTCATGCCCATCACCAATACGCTTCTTAACGCCTATGACCAAGAACATTTTGCCATTTCCCCTTCCTCCATCATACTTCTGATTGTCCTTATTTAGCTTGTCATATTTCCATCCTTCCCATTAAGTCATATAAATCCCTCTGCTAGCTCTTGATCCATTCTCCCCTACTTTCCGTTTCCCTCTCAACCTGTGACTGGTCAGGGGATCTAGCTCACTGTTCTCTTCATCAAAAGCTTTAATCCCCTAAAATAACAATCACTGTGTGTGTGTGTGTGTGTGTGTGTGTGTGTGTGTGTGTGTGTGTGTGTGTGTGTGTGTGTGCCCCCACCCGCATGCATGTTGTTATGTAATTTCACTGGTCCACATCTGATGCTAAAAATGGACATGGATCAAACTATTGCGACCGAGGGCAGGGCTACTGTACAGAGGCATTGGCGCGCTCACAGCACACATGTGCAGATGTATACACAGACAGCAGGGGCTGGACAAGCTGCCTAACCAAAGGATTGTCAGTCATGTTAGTGTCCATGCATGTTTTCCCTCAATGAAAATTTAAACTAGGGATGCAACGATTTGACTTGTTCAGTTCCCATACCAATCCCTGGGCTTATAGTTTATCAAAAAAAGTGTAATACATCTCCTGCATGAAAAATTACTTCTTCAGCAAATGGCTGACACCATAACTATTCAAATAAGTGTAAATGTAATTCAAAATTGATCCCATCAAATGACAGGTCTGAGTCAGAATACCCATTGTTGGGTAAATAGGATCTGTGGAAATGTTTGGGTCAAGACACTAAAAGACTCGAGAGTAGCACAGCAGATAAGACTGCCTGGCAAACCTTAAGAAATATGTGATGTGATGAGAAATTCCGGCTGTGTGTGTGTGTGTGTGTGTGTGTGTGTGTGTGTGTGTGTGTGTGTGTGTGTGTGTGTGTGTGTGTGTGTGTGTGCGCGCGCGTGGAGGAGGATATGCTATATAATGTGCAGCACTGATGGCCAGCGTTGGCATTAAAGTTTAAAAACTCTGCTTTCCTATAAATACCTTTCCAATGATCCAATGCATTATTCAGTTTCTCTCAGGCCGGCACACAAACAGATACACAGGCAGAGAAACTCACAGACACACACCTGGAAAGCTAAGAAAAAAGCCAGTGCCCTGTAGGAGCCAAGTCTTATGTCCGTTTAAGAGGACGATGGCTAGTTGGCAAAAATGGAGTCAGATGTTTGTCCCGCTGTTTTGTTCTGCCCATGACCACACGTCTTGGAAGGAGCCCTTGCGTGTGTTTGTGTTTGTGTGACTATGGACATATGTTCAAACTGCTACATGCACTGAGGCCAATTTCCACTTGATACCAGCTTGTGCTCTAGTCTGACTCTTGATTAAGTTAACACCAGCCTTGCTGAAGCATTTTGACAGTGATTGACAGGTTTCTATACTATTTAAGCCATGTTAGCTGACAAACACGCAGTATCTGGTCATCGAGTCGTGCTGCTTGGTAAATCAGGGTCTCCATCGAAAGAAAGAGAGACAGGGTAGGGTGACATGAAGCAGGAGAGAGAGGGGGAGAGAGAAGGAAAGAGGAGTAAGAAGAGGCTAATGGAAGAGGAGCTGCCACTGGGGTATTAGTCCATGGATTGGTGACACAGAAATGATAGTGAGAGGGAGGAGAGGACGGTGGGATGGGAGGGTCAATCGATGCTTAAAAAGGTTTCACTCCCCTAAAGGGAAATGTGTATCCTACACACACTTCATAGGACGGCTCCATCTGCCTTAAACGTCAGAAGTGTAGCTGAAGAGCAGAATCCAGCAACAGGCCTGTGATTCAGGCAAGAGGTAGATAAACAATCGCTTGGTCTAATTTAGATTGAGACAGTGGGTTTGTGTTTCTAAATCTACAGACAGAGTGCTTACATGTGGGGTTGTCCAGAAGGATGAAATTAGAGCAAGCAGTCGCAGCTGATAAAAAGCAGAGGATGTTCTCTTTCCACCTATCAGTTTCACACACACACACGCACACGCACACACACACACAGTTTGCTACTCCTAACGCTACTGGACAGCATGCCATTTGGCTAGTAATTATGTGGCGTCTGTATGTAGACACCTGAAAACAGTCCAGCTGTTATTTTGTACTGTATGCCTGTGCTCAGATTGTGTGCTTGTTTCCTTGCCATGAAGGTGTATACGTTTACAGTGCCAAAAATTACACAAAATTAATCTTTTTATTAACAACAGTTTGGGAGAGTTTGTTCCCACATAGATACACGTTTTACCTCAGCATTTCTACCCGAAGCCCTGCCTTGCACATAACTTTCACACTCTTATACATACATTCACTAGGCTGTGATGAGTTGGCTCAAAGTTCAAAATGAGCTCTGACGTATGAAAGAGAACAGGTCTGAACACGGAGGGAGCAAGAGGCACAAGGTAAAGACAGAGCGACTGGGAGTCAGCGCAGTGAAAGACAGGCAGGCAGAGGAAGAGGAAAGACTGGTTAAAAAGCAAACTGCAAACGTGATCTTGCATTCCATACATGGGGTGCAGGGAAGGAGAGTGAGAGATGGGGGGGGGGGATGGGGGAAGGGAGAGAGGGGTGAAGAGGAGGAGGGTGACAAGAGAGAAAGTTTAACTTGGTGCCAGACAGCATTTCAATACCCGAGAGCCAACCACACAGACACGAGCACAAAATATCGACACTATGCAAGTGGCACAGAAGTCCTTTTGGTGACTTCCCATCGTCCGAAATTAGATTAGATATTTGCCCTCCACCCCCGCTCCCTGGGTCCAGCACAGAGGCAGATTCCCAGATAAAAATAGCCAGAGGAACTATTCAAACACTGCTGCCTTTCTGCAGGGAGTGTCTGCTGACTGCACTGGACTTAAGGGGTTAGAACGGGGTTAGGAGCTCCACTCACCACCTCCGTGAATCAGAGGGGCTGGGACAGCCCACTCTCTATCACACTTAGTGACACACATGGGCACTAAAGCGGTTCAAATTGCTGTGTACAAGTTGAAATTTTAGGGCTTTTTTATAATTAACAATGAGAAAATATGCTGTTGGGGTTTCTATGCAAAGTGCAGATTAACTCTTCTACACTGCTTCCCAATTGTCTGTTTCAATAGGCAAATATTCAAAAGACACTCACCTTACACATAAGT
This sequence comes from Micropterus salmoides, assembly GCF_014851395.1. Lineage (NCBI taxonomy): Eukaryota > Metazoa > Chordata > Actinopteri > Centrarchiformes > Centrarchidae > Micropterus > Micropterus salmoides. The sequence goes on from NW_024040152.1 coordinate 13,770,866, forward strand.
TAATTTTAGTTAAGTTAATTTTACTTTACAGTACATAGAAGATCCAGTCCTGTTGTTCTGTTCCTGCCTAGAATGTACATTAGCATTGTGTGATTAAGTGGCAGAGTAATTGCTTGGCGGGGTGACAATGGAGCAGTGGATAAGACACATGCCTTTTGTGTGGGAGACCTGGGTTCGAATCTCACTGTGACACATCCACTTATGTGTCCCTGAGCAACCTCTGACATATATAGCAATTGTAAGTTGCTAAATGAATGTAATGTAAATGTGTGCTGATCCTGTAAAGATGTCCTTATCATGGGGGTTAATCTAAGAAGATTAGGAGTATACATTAAAACACCACTGCTGCCACTGGCAAAAGCCACTGTTGGGTGCAGCTGCATCAGTAGAGGATTATGAGAAACTACTCTGTGTGTGTGTGTGTGTGTGTGTGTGTGTGTGTGTGTGTGTGTGTGTGTGTGTGTGTGTGTGTGTACATGTAACAGGCCAGGACAGGTGGCTGTGGTGTGGTTTAGAGGTGGGGCAAAGAAGGAAGAGTTTGCTCTGACTGACTGAGTGCAGTCATGGTCCTGACAGCTTACACCCTGATTAGACTCCAACCAGCGAAGCGGTGACACTCTAACCTAAAGGACAGGTCATTGTGATGTGAGGATCCAAAATAAAACCTCTCACCTGGAAGGATCCCAGGAATAGAGTTACCTGATCTTAACGTGTGTGTGTGTGCGTGCGCATGCACGTTGTCACACTCAGATCAGTTTCAACGGCGCCGCCATCACCAAGACGCTGTTATACATACACCCACAAGCACCAGCGTACACGCTTTGTTCACAAGTAACACTTTACATAGCTGCCCACCCAGAAAACTCTGTCTCCTTCATATACACACTTGATATTCTTTTACAATAACATGCCATTCTGTGCCTCACTCTGAGTCACCTCTACAACAATGTGGCTCTGTAAACCCCCCATATTACATTACAATACACATGTACGCGCAAAAACAAACAGCTGCTGAACAGTGCAGGTCAATCCATGCACGCAAACACACCCTACTGCATTCTCAACATGAATTTTGATACCCATTTGAGAAGAGACCCTCTTTGTGTATGTGTGTGTGTGCGCGCATGGTGGGGTATGTGTGCATTTTCAGGCTGCTAGCTTTAATTACAAATGTTACTTCTCATCGCTTAAAATAGCCAATATTTTCAGTGCATTCTTCAAATGATATCAGTATTAAAAATATGTTACGCATGCATGCCTTTGCAAGTCACTGAGTGAGTGTATTCAAGAAAGGCTTGCAGAGATAGTAACTGTTGTGTTTTCCCCTCATGTGTAATGCAACACAGCCGGCAACTATTAACCTTCTAAGCAGGAATGTGGGAGGTCCAAGAATTCCAATAAAAAGCAGCAGTGTGTGCGATTGTGTGTGCTCTGTGCATGTGTACTCACACATATGTTCCCCAAAGTGTTACAGTTATAGACATGTAGACCCACCCCATTACCATCTCTGACTAATAACCAATACAGTCGATATAGGGTCATGCTGTGGCTACAACCAATGGCATCGCAGTAAAACTAGGCTCAACTCACATCACAGACATACACACATGGCCTGAGGACACATGTAGATCTGCTGCTGTGTTATCAGAGAAAAAAAAGCGAATTTTAAATGGAACTCTTTAGTGTTGAACCTTACAACCGTGCAGCTGACCAAACAGGTCTGAGGGGCTGATAATCTCTAGGATGGCCAGATCTGAGGTTAATGTGTGGGTCTCTGAGGCAGGGGGCGAACAGGCCGCCAGCAGTGCTGGACAGCGGTCAGAAGTACCCGGGCAGTCAAGGGTAGTGCTGCCTTGTTGGCTGTGGTCTCCCTGGTCAAGGGCGGCACAGGACTAATGATGGGGAGGTCCATTAGTGTCGACTGGCTGAGCACATTGTTCCCTTTGGTCACATTCCTGGCTAAATACAGACATTTCCACAACTGAAGGCCCCCTCTACCAGAAGTCAACTTAGCATTGCAGATGACCATATCAAAACTTCTATGAAGAACTGTTGTGACAAGAAAAAGTGGGCCACACTGCCTCTGAACTGGGAATGCTCATTCTGTCTGTTTTGAAAATCAATCTCTATAATAGAATGTAAAATTCAATATTTTACAACAACTTAAAAACACTACATTAAAATTGATGACCTCACAAGTGTTGTCACCATGTCAATACTAAGCTACAGAGTGCTGCATAAGATTTTAACCCACGATTCCCAAAGTGGATTCTTGGCACATAACAGAAATTGCCAGCTTTTTCAGATTGCAGATAACCAGTTTTGTTATGGAACATCATCTGTTTCAGGCTTAAAGCATGTTGGCTGAGCTTGATCACAGCAGGGCACTGTCCCATAAACCAGGCTGTAAAACTGTATTGGGATAATGGGAGCTAGTGGTTTTGCTGTGGTCAGCACTGCAAGGGAGTTTTCACAGATAAGGCTAATCACTGCGCTTATCACAGGGGTTGTGTGTTGAGATTGAAAAGCATATGCTCACAATCGCACATATAAACCCATACGGGGAAAAGGTGAAATGTTCCCTCTCAATTTCTTGCTCACAAGCTACCCTTTTGTTTCCTGCCCTGCCACATCATAAGGCAGGACTGTGTGTGTGTCTAGAATAATTGTTTAAATGGCTCCACAGATGTCAATCATTTTGGAAAAGCAGCACAAAACAATCATGATTAAACAATGTAGTTGAATGAGTAATGGAAAAAAATGGGATGTGCACATTTACCTCACTCTTTCTTTCACTCTCTTTCACACACACATGCCGAAGTGCAGTCTCTTCACTTGTCAAAAGCGCCACCAAACTATGAGCTACTCCGCACCATTATGAGTACAATGAGAGGTCCCTGGCCCCACAAGTCCACACACAATCAGCCCCAAGGCCTGCCCCACTCCCACCATTGTCCCACACTTCTCTCACACACACACACACACAACTCCAGAGCCAGGGGTCCCGCTAAGCAATTCCATCACACAAAGACACACACCAGTCCTTATCCCGTCAGAGAGAGAAAAGAATGACAGAGGTGGCAGAAGAAAAATTGCAACCCTTGGGAAGGATGGAGGAAAATGAGTAAGTGTAACGGCGTGGGGGTGTAGATAACATATTAGGGATGGAGAGACATTAGGAAAGTTACTATTGTGCTCATTAGCACAGCCTTTGGGGTGAACAAAAAGGCAGATATATGGCTGTGTAAGTGAAGACATTAAATACCACCAAATCCCCGACTGCTGACTAATGCAACCGATGGAATACATTGCCTCTGACCAACTCCCCTGACTACACCGAAAAGACCAGGTAAACAGCAGTGATTAGATATAGACAGAAATTAAATCAGATACTTCCCACCACCACAAATCCAACACCTGTCTGCCAGCAACAACAGATGCGGCTACAGCTCTGCCATTTCCTGCTTCTTCACATCAATCCTCTATCTCAGCATAAATCCTTTCATCCATTCAGGTTAATGAAGTGACTGTGGAGGAAAACAGGGGTGCAAGAGGAAGTGTCCGGTGATGGAGAGAAAGGAGGCGAGATCCATAGACGCAGTGCCAGCTTATCATATGGGACATAATCACCAAACAACCCAGGAAGGGATGATTATATTTTTTATTCTGCACATATCTGGGTGGTGCCATATCCTTCCACATTCAAGAAATGTGTTCACTGTAGATGATGGGCTATACACAGGTTAAGGGTTAAAACTTGTGTCCTGATTGCAAATGGAGCAACAGCAGGAGATCAGATATCACAGCACCACGGATAAACCAGTTCAATAATTTGACTATCTGAAAGTGCTGCTATAAGATCAGATTTGTTTTTAGATACGAGACAGAGTTGCTATGTTTACCAATGAGTGCTGAAAGGATTAATCAATTAGTTAATCAACAGAGAATTAATCAAATTGACTTCTGATAACTGACAAATCACTTGATGAAATGTATAGCTTCACAGGCGCAAGAGACTGCTTTATCCATCCATCTTCAACCGCTTATCCTGTGTACAGGGTCGCGGGGGGCTGGAGCCTATCCCAGCTGACATCGGGCGAAAGGCAGGGTACAGCCTGGACAGGTCGCCAGTCCATCGCAGAGCCATACATAGACAAACAACCACTCAAGCCAGAGCACCCGGAGAGAACCCACGCAGACACGGGGAGAACATGCAAACTCCACACCGAAAGGCCAGGGCAACCGAGGTTTGAACCTGTGACCTTCTTGCTGTGAGGCGACAGTGCTAACCACTGCACCACCGTGCTGCAAGAGGCTGCTTGATTTTCTAAATTTGTAATATTTACAGTTGAAATGAATAGTAAATTAATCTGTTAGCCGATAAATAGAAATTTAGTCAGCAACTATTTTTTTCACTATTTCCTGACTTGTTATAGCCCTAGTCAGTATAAATTGAGAACTTTGGGTTTTGAGACTGTAAGTCAGACTAAGCAGTGTCAAAACTTAACTTTAAGCTTACAATTTTGTACACAAAGTCAAGTGATAAAAAAATGCAATCAACACTGAAAATAGCTAGAGGATGCTCTATCAACAAATATAAATGGTAAATAACACTACATGCACACTGACCACACTAAAATAGGACCAGTTAACGTTCTTAACTGATGACCAACACACACACAAACACTGAGTTCCTTTTAATAAAAGGGGCTACTTGTGGTGGGATGTGGTGTGATGTCATGGCAGCCTCCTTGAGGCTGCTTGCAGGGAGTGGGTGTGTGTGTGCAGGAATGTGGAGGGGCTGAGGCGGGTGCAGCCGGAGTCATGAGGGGACAGGGTGGGGGAAGGGAGGGGAACGTCCCAAGTGGAATAGGGTCCCACACAGTTTGTCAGTTCCACACACACACACGGCCCTATGCCAAATGCTTACCAGTAACTTAGGAAGTCATCACCACATTGCTCCCTCCAGGAAAAATAACATATTAAATATGTATATTTTGTTTTATAGGGCCTTAGACAATAAATAGTTGTTATATGCTTTCAGGCGTTATCAAACATGTCTCTTATATTCCCTGTCCAATAATGTCAAACAAATCAAACAGATGTAGTGTTTTGTCACTTAAAGAAAGTGTCATGTCAGGCAGATTATCACTGACAGAAATGATAAAAGTGAATAGCTGGCACAAAAGGCAGTACTTCCACTTCCTTATTTCTATACAAAAATTGCCTTGGCTTTCAGCAAGAACCAACACATGCAAGCATTTCAGGAATTAGATAATAAGACAAACAGAGACCTCAGCTGACTACTGGAAATCCCCCCCCTCCTGCTTTCACTTCAATATGCTGACAGGCCAGGTACCTTGTAAATGTATGCTCAGTTACTAGGTTAATATCAGCTTGCTCAGTGGATACCTGGCCAGATCCAATCACCTCAACACCACCGCCAGGAGGAGATGCGTCTTCAAGCAACTTAGCAACACGTCCACATCTCTCTACAAAAACACACGCACACAGTGCTTCTAGGATTTTCACTCTGTTCTCTGAAAGGTGCTGCATGGTGAAATTAGGTTGGCAGTGTGGCACAGAGGATGTCGCTATAACAACTGTACAGTAGTTTAACCACTTCCTCTTGAATCGGAGTACAGTACTAAACCTGCACCAGATTTTAGTATATTATTTAGCTAAACAACGGACTATTGCACTTATCCTGAACAAAACTAAAATCAACAGGTTGTCATCGTGTTTTTGATTGGAAGAGGATGCAGATAACTATCTGGCTTGTTCGTTAATCAACAGTGTAGTTACTGTTATCTTTACCGACAACGACCACAAGTAAACAAGAAAGACAATGGTGGATAATAAAAAAAAATCTGAGCATGAGTCACGCAAAACTTACCAGAATCTCCAGGTGTTTTCATGATTTCTGTTATAGCTACTTCAGCTAGGCAGCAAGCGGTTAAAGTTTGCTAAACAGGATGAATTCCACAAAGTTGCTTGTGGAAAGAAAAGTTAAGTGTCTCGGCCTCTTCCTCCTCCTCCTCCTCCTCCTCTAGTTCCCAATCTGGGAAAACTAGGTGAAGATAAACGGCAAACTTTTGCAGCGAACTGCTTCAGCGGCTCTGTCTCTCGCTCTCTTCTCTTCTCGAGCCGCCGCGCTCTCTCGGTCCGTTCCCCCCGGCTCTCAGCCAACCGACCAAACAGCTCTTGCTTTCCGCTGAGCTGAGCGGTCAAGACCTCGCTGCCGGTCCCTCGCTTCTCTTGCCGTAACCAGCAGCAGTTGAAATCTGCTCAAGTTGCGGCGGAAAACGGCCAACCGTCCCGACTCGAGCCAGCCGAAATAAGCTTTTCTCTCTCTTTTTAACAAGTTCTTTCTCTAACGTTAACTGTCCGGTGGCTGTTTACTCCGTCTCAACCGCATCTTCGTCGCTGTTTGACATCTCTCCACCGCAACGCTTTGTTAATTCTTTGACAGAAATTAACGTTTGATTAGATCCTTTCTTTCTTTACAGACTTTTTTAAGTCCTCCACTCACTCTCTCACACCATTCAGCACTAGTCTCTCCTCCCCCCCGTGCCTCTCTCCGTCCTCGGGGTGTCGTGTTTCGCTCGCTCTCTTCTGAGCGGGGCCCGCCCACACTGACAGGAGAGGAGGGGGGGGGGGGGCTAACGTGGCGAGTCACGCCCACTCACCACGAGCTGGGGCCTGGGCTGGCGTCACTGCAGCACGCGGTGTTGCCGTGGAGACCGCCACAGCGCTGCCGTGGTGACGTCACATCCGAATCCTACGATCCAAGAGAGGCGCGAGAGCAGCTCGTTTCACATTGTCCGTTTACGTCAATCAGGGGCTACGGTTCTAATTAGGCTCTTTCATAATCAGGATAATTACTCTTATTAGAATGGCAAAATAAATATCAAAGCGTCAGTTAGTGATTAACACTGAAAACAGGAGAACTCTGTCTCACTGTATACCTGATGGAGTCAGCCACCTTTTAGGTATGATACACTGTGCTACACTTTTCTGTAGTAATGCAAACATACTAATTTCCTTTACTCAGAAAAAAACTACTAAAAACAAAGGTTCTGCATTAAGAATATGTGTTTCGTATATTGCTACTTGACCTTCACTGTGTGATGTAAGCTCTTGAGTTTGAATTTGATACTAGCTTTTTTCATATTCATGCTAATGAACTAACTAATGATTATTCTCATTATCAAATAATCTGTTGATTATTTTCTTGATTAATTAATTACTTGTTAGGTCCAGAAAATTGAAAAATGTCGATCAAAGCCCAAGGTGACATGACGTCCTCTCATGTCTTTTGTAAACAACCCAAATATATTCAGGCATAGGAGGAAAATATTCACATTTGAGTAACTGAAATCAGAGAAATTGGACGTTTTTTTCTTTTTAAAAAAAGGACTCAAAGAGATTAATCACTTATCAAAGCAGTTGCCGATAAATTTAACAACTGACAACAAATCGATTCATCAACTTATTGTTGCAGCTCTAAACATGTAGGCCTATACATACAGCTGGTTTGGAAGCCAATCGTGAGCCATTATTCGAACTTGAAACCTCCAGTGCATAATGTACACCTTTCAGTGAAGTAGGAAACAGCTTGCATCTAGCAGTTAACTTGCGTGTTAATTTTTCAATGCAGGCAAAGAAGTAGATCTGCTTTTAAGAATCTGTAAGTAGTGTATTGAACATTTTGTTTAAAAATCATACAAATGATTATTCAGAGCAGATTATTTTTGTTTTACAGTATATTGTTTTATATTGTTATTGGTGAAATATACCCTCGCATCAAAAGTAAAACTTATTTTTTCACAGAGTTGTGCTAACACTGAACTGAAGTGAAGGTCTTTTTTAATTATACAGAGAGGGGGATAACATATATCTGCTGCTGATCAGTTCCAGCGATGAGTAGATTAACCCATTAGTTAATTGACAGAGAATTAAACTGCAACAATTTAGATAATCGATTCATCATTTTCTAGTTCCTAATTAATCAAAGTTGCATATTTTCTGCTTTCCTTTTTTCCTCTATGATTGCAAACAAGACTAAACAAGACATTTTAAGACCTCACTGTAGGTTTTGGGGCATTTTTCACTCCAAAATATTATTGAGAAAATAATCAAAATAATATTTAGTTGCAGCCCCAATAGCCATAGTCAACACATAAAGTGGTGAGGACATGTCCTGCAGAGTACAAAGTTCACACAATCTGTCATTCCCATGAAAGTCAATTAAGTTCTTCTTCAGTGTCCAGATCATGTTGTTTCCCAAATTAGAAAAAAAAAGTCCCATATTTTGAACAGGTGAAATTACACAAATATACTGTGACTGGAATACTGGAAGAATTGGACAATTTGAATTTTGTCCTGATATGGGTGCTAGATGAAAAGGATCACCATAGTTTTTACAATTTGAATATCTCAACCACATTTTGTCCCTGTCCATGTACAATACTAGATATTTCACCGGATAAGTGAAAATTTGACCTGCTGGTGGCGCTAGAGGAAAAGTCGGGGGATCGTCAAAGTGATTAGGATTAATCCTGTGGCAACCATGAATATCTGTGCAATTTCACAGCAATCCCAGCAATAGCTGATGAGATATCTCAGTCTGGACCAAAGTGGTTAATTTAAAAAGTAGTCAGTAAGTGTAATTTTTTTCTGTGCTCCTGAACACAAATTTATTAACTTATTCCTTCTACTTTTTTCCATGTTAGTAAGTACCCAGTATGTAGTGTAATGGTGCCCCACAGATATAATAGTTGCTGGCTGTAAATTAAACCATTACCTGTTATTGTAATTGAGTGAAAGCTCGAAATGGTCTGAGGTAGAGTGAATCTTAACTGCAATTAAATGTACTTCTTACTTTCTCCATAGTCACTACTTTTTTGATTTTCTGAAGCACGTGGGCCCTTGGATCAAAGCAATGTAGACCAAAAACCTTTTCACATATAAACAATGAATAAAAGTGAAAAAAAAAAAAAAAAAACCTTCTACCTCTTAATTTGACTATGACCCTGCATCCTGTTCTGTTGCCAGTCTCTCATGAAGCACTAACTCCCCTTTCCTCTTTTTTTAAGGTGAAGCCAACTGTATCATGGCCTTTAACTCTCAATCAAACGCACACATGTACACCAACCCAGAGTATTCATTAGCATAATGCTGCACAGTATGTATGCACAGAGACATCTGGTCATTTCATATGTTTCACCTGATCAGATATTCAGCATATCTCATGGTTTGTTTGATTGTAAGAACCGGTGTCATGCCCAGACTTGTTTCCTGGTACACACCGACCTTCTGCTTCCTCACGTGCCGCTGATATGAAGCTGTTATGTGTTATGGATAAATGCAGATGAGTGGGCGAGGCGTCATACATGGGAGGTGAAGTGCATCTCCTCTTTAGACTTCTTGTGCATCGGCACCTGCGCACGGGCTTTATGTGTGTTTTTTGTGCGTTTCTTGCTGTGTTGTTACATCAGCAATACACACCACTGCCCTGCCTTGTATACAGGATAAAACAGCGGTAGTAAAACAAAGTAAACAAAGTCCCCTGACAGCAGCAACGTCCCTGTGGTGTGATTTACAAACAGGATTTCTCCTCCCTTCGCTGGCCATTCACTGACAGGTTGAGGAAGCCCACTCTGCTCTGCCTGATAAGAAACTGGACCAAAAAAAGGGGTGAAAAAAAGAGCATCTAAATTGGATGGTGAACCTTCACATCCAGGAAACTGCTATCCTGTCCTGTCTTCTTCTTCAGAGCAGGAAAACCACTGGACAGACCTGCGTGGCTTTTTTCCCACACAGAGGCTGACAAGAGGGCGATCAGCTGAGAACAAGAGAGTCGCATTATTCCCCCCGTTTCTCTGTTGCTGTCTTTGATGTGTTGTCACCTGTTTTGGCACACATCCACCAAATATCTATCGTTTTCCTATTTTCTGATGTCTGTATTTATGGTTGAGGTGAAGAGCTCTTCAGCGGCCCCCGGGCTCTCCACGCAGAGGGAAAAGATGAGCAAGAAGAAATCAAAGAGAGGACAAGAGGAGAGATTTAGCGATTAAGTGCAGGGTGGGCAAATGGCTTTGTGTGTGTCTGTGCCTGTCTGTGACTTGTGTGAACACACTCTAATGTAACTCAAGAATAGGAGATGACATTTACAGACAAATCTACAGCACAGTACATTCTGAACACTGATAAACACAGTGCTTCACTCAACACCACCCCTCTCTCCCACCCGTGTCCTCCTCCTCCTCCTCCTCCTCCTCCCTCACTCTAGCTGTTTATCCACCTCTCCTCTTTTCTCTCCCCATATCCTCTTTACTTTGCTGCCATACTCTGTCCGTTGCTGTCCCGTCGTCTTTTACCACTCATCCATCCATACGTCCGTCCAGCCCTCACTCTCACACCTCGTCTACTCCTCCTCCTGCTCCATCCTCTGCCACCTCTCCATGCCTTTATCTCTTTCCCTCCTTCACACTCACTTTCGCTCCTCAAGTCATTATTAGAGCTACAAGCTCAAGGTTGTTGGACTCTTTGAACTGAATATGTGAAAATGTTTCGTGTCATTTATTGCTATTATCTCCCTTGTATGATCATGATCATACAATCATTCTTCCTTTTTGAAAGAATCAGTAGTAGCCATTCTCCATTTTTGTGTGTTTTGGCTACAAGTGTGCTCATTTTAAATACCTCAAAACTTAAAACAATATCAAAAAAGAAATATTAACAAGATTTTAATTTTAACTTGTCAAGATCCTGTTCTGTATAATTAGGCACATCCAGCAAGCAACATATAGCGTATTTGTCCTCCAGTTAACGCTAGTACTGTCTGTTTTTTGTTTTAGACCTAATTCAAACAGATGGTTTAATAAAGTTATAATTGAGAGTCTCATTAGGATGTGAGCCGTTGCCAGTCAATAGATTTTTTTTTAAGATTTTAGGTTTTTGGTTAAAAAAAACATTCCCAGTCTCTTAGTAACTGCCACTGCAGACAATTGGTACAATACACAGTAAAATATCAGAAATTGCCAAATATTTAGTATCTTTGAGCACTTTGCCTCAAAACGCATAAATAACTGAAATAAAGGTCTGACACTGTAAAAAGTGTTCATATTAAAAGCAGTATCTATAGGGTTCCCTGGTGGCTTAGGGGTAATGGCAAAGTTCCCAGTTCATGTGTGGGCAGAGACCTTTGTTGCACGTTGCTCTCTTTCTTTCACCATACCCTGTCATCATCCTATTATAAACATTTTAACAGCATAACAGAGCCCAAAATCTTTGTAGGATCAGTGTAAAAGAAGGCATATTTCCCCATATCTGCAGTGTGTTTTTAACATTTCATGTTTTAAATTGTGTCATGCCATTTAATGTGACCTAGCGAGTGAACCTGATGGTGTGTTTGACAAACAAAGTGTATCACAGAAGAGCCTTGTCCTATTGGTTCCACATCATCTGTGACTCCCTCTATCTCCCATCCCGCCCTTTTTCATCCCCACCGTGCTTTATGTGACTCTGTCCGTTCCTAATCAGAGTGACAGACAGACGCTCCGCAGAGAAAGACAAGGAGAATGAAAGGGAGTGCGGAGATTTTGTCACTGGAGTGTTTGTGAATGCTCGCAGTTGGGTGGGTGTGGGTGTGAACATCCCCAGATATCTTCCCTATAGATTGAGACCCTCACCCATCTCCCATCCATTCCACTGTGCATGTTATGTGAGCTAAGGGATGTGTCATCCCAAGTGAAAATTGACGATATGACTGAGATCTCTGCCAAACAATCACAACTGATGTACAAGTTAGTGTACAGGAAGGTCAAGACCCCCTACAGACTTTGTTCAATGGATGTCAGCGGTGCAACTGCATAGCATGCCATCCACTCTGCACTAACGCACACACCAGTTCCTTCTGGTCTGTGCCTCTACAACACAGATGGCTCGGGTCAGTGTAATTACCGTGGACAATGGGTGTGGTAGCCCACTAACCAGTGCCACCACAGGCAGTGCAGACACACACACTCACACACACACACACACACACGATGCATGTACACACAGAACCTGATTTCAGCAACCAGTGGAAGCCAGGCAAGATTCTGATTCCTGGACTGGGCGTTAAACAGCCAACAGTGGTGTAATATGTACATATGTGATGAATCATACCACTGATGACATGAACAAACATCCAAACACACACACACTCAGACATACATGTGCACACACTCAGTTACTCCTTACAGCTCTCTTTCTTTGGTTTCTTTTACCATTCCCCTCATTCTTTGTAAGCGCTACAATCATCTTTGAGCTGATTTCCAGCAAGGGATCTTACATAATCAACTTCAGACTGTATTTTATGAAACGCCTGCAAAGTTAAACCCTTGTTCAGCTTTAATTCATCATGTGGAGAACCTTGACTGAGGAGAAAAAAAGGTTTAACTTCTTGTGTGACAGTGAAAGGAGAAGGGAAGATGGGTCGCTAGACTAAAAGGCGTGTAGGGTGAGAGCAGACCAGATGAAAGAAAAAGCCGGCAGCTGAGGGGACAAGTGCAGCAGGGTGGCGGTTAATGCTCCCCCCCTCCCACACACATGCACTAACCCTCCAAACTCACCCCTTCGAAACGGCAAGAGCAATAAAGGACACAGAGAGGAAAAGAGAGCAAGCTGTGGAGAAAAAGGAGTGGGAGAGAAGAGAGAGAGGGAATAAGAGAGTCAATGGTTTCTTTGTCATCAAAGAACTTGTTTATTTTCAAGCTTGCCAGTCCAACCGTCAGGAGACACAGCCAGATATCACTCCCTCTGTCTATCTGACTCTATTTTTCTCCCCCTCTTTACCCAAATAGGGTCATAAGTGGTCTTAGTGTTAACACTTTTTAAATTATAGTGTGTCAATCAATATTTTCTTCTGTTCCCTAGACAAGAGTTTTTAAAACATCTAGAGTGTCTAGTTGAGACCCGAGGCCTCTAGACAGTTATCCTCTGTCCACATTCTCCCTCCCTCTCTCCCTCTCTTCCCCAGCTGGTATTCGCACATGAGTAATGGGATTACCACAGCGAGTGGTGAGGTGGTGGAGGAGGAAAGGAGGGGGGTGGGGAGGGTGACGTTGGAGGACAAGTGAGACAGAGGAAGAGGGGGATCAACGGGAAGGCTGAGATGGCAAAAGACGTCCACCTGGAAGAAGTAGGAGAAGGCTTGTGGGAAATGGCTTGACAGTGGTAAACTATGACATTTATACACACGACCCACATAAGTGCATAAACTTCTGACTTTGATTTCTCAGATTCAGGGCCACTTAAAGAAGCCCATCATGACTTACTATTTTCATCCGCGAGGCCCTAGACAGAAAAACCGCACTCTCTTTCTGTTGGATTACCATGGCAATGAGGGAGCTATTCAAGAACAAAAAGCTCCTTTTGCGGTGGTTAAAGTACGGAAAAAGCAAACGGCCAGTGCCCATATGAAAGTGGGGTGGTGGGAGTTGGAAAGAGAGGGTAATGTGAGAGCGGGTGGAAGGCACAGAGAATGTGTGTTATATTAAACCAATGTCTGGCAGGGTGTCAAGCCTGTAATATATACAGAGAGTGAGGGGAGAGGAAGGGGAGAAAGAGCAAAGGAAGGGAGATCAGTTAATTTAGCTCCAGGGACGGGACATTGATGGACGGGGGCCGTGGAGGAGGACTGAGAGGGGAGGGAAAGGAAGAATGTAACCTGTTCAGATGGGGAAGGGGTAGAAGAACGTGAGCGAGTGAGGAGGGGTGTTCAGGAAGGTGCAAGTGTCAGGCTGAAAAGGAGAAAGAGGTATGCCTAGCCGTGTGACAGTAGCTATATTGAGCACAGTGTGTGTGTTGACACTGTCTCCTGTATCTCACTGAGGAACAAACTCTTCCTATTGGCACAGTGCAGAGCTTCCTCTTCCCCTCTCAACTCCTCTCTACCCCTCAGTGACCAAAGTGCACGTGCTCTTCCTCCTATACATCCCCTTATCTTTGATATAAATATGTCTCAGTCTCACAACTACATCTGGGGAGCAATTGTACTTTCCACTCAGTACAATACACTTTGGACTCACTGTACATTTCCCTATTCTTCCTCTTTCTGTGTCAGTTGAATTCAGTTACAATTTATTTGCATGAAAGAGAGGCAGCCATTCTTGCAAGAGCAACAATTAAACACTCAAGAGGATGGATCTTTGCCAAGACCTGTTCTCCCATCGCCATGGCTTATACTGTCAGTATCATAGTGACAAGAGTAGAGAATCGTAGCAGTAAGTGCGAAAACAATTATTCGATTAATTGATTAGTTGATCAACAGACAATTATGTAACAATTATTCATTTTTAAAATTTAAAGTGGTTATGGTTAAAAAAGATGGGACTTGATCATGGGACTGGGTTGGGACAGGAAAAAAATTCATCAGTAGCAGGCAGGACCGGAATCATAGGTCCGTTTTATATGACTGAATGCTATTCTCTGATTTTGATCGGGAACGGGATATGAAGGGCGTTAATTTTCCAGTATTGGGATGGGACAGGAATCTTTTTAATTCTGACATGGGTTCGGGATGAGACAGGAGTGAAAATCCATTTCCCATCAACTGGCCAACTGTCACCTCTCTTATCAGCACTGTTTTGTTTTCAATAAAAAAAAGCTCTAAAAACTACCTGTACACGACCTTCTTAGCCCCAAACAGCACACAGACAAAGTTAGTGAGGAGCTGGTGAAATCTGGCAGCTACAGAGCCAAATATTTCCCTCAGGAGCTGGTGGAGACCAAAGCAGAGATATAAGGAAAAACACAACTCCAAATTCATTCTACAGTTGCCCCATATCAGGTGTATGGGTAAATACGAATGTTTGCCAGATAAACTTAAAAGGTGATGATGTCAATGATGTGCTTACTGCTGCCCCAAAGTGGCCAACAGATCAGTCACTGCAGGTTTAAGTCATCCATCAAGAGGAAACTGTTCAACATTCGCATTCGACAGTTTCTAAAATGCAAGAATCTGCCGCAGTGAATGTTCTCAGATGTTAGTTTTCAAGCTCTGTTAACTCTGTTAAATTTGGCCTGATGATGGCACACCAAAATCAGCTATTAAGTGTTGTGTGCATGTATTGCGAATTTAGCCTACAGCTAAAAAGTTGGGAAATTTATTCATTTTAAAAATGAATGTCTGGCTCAATAGGTTTGTCTATGTATGGCCCTGCGATGGACTGGTGACCTGTCCATCGCAGGGCCAGCTTGGATTGGCTCAAGCCACGCCACGATCCTGTATGCAGGATAAGCGGTTGACAATTGATGGATGGATGGATGTCTGGCCCGATGGTGGCGGCAGACAAAAGGTCGAAGAGTCAGGAATAGGTAAATATCTTTCTTTCTAAAATCTGCTCTTTCATGCCACCTTCTCTGTCAGTTTCAAGGTACGTTAGTTACAAACAGATGGAGGGAGGTGATCACAACCTTCACTGCTTTGTGGAGATAATTAAATGATAAATTTTAACAATAACAACATTACAATGAAGGATGAGAACACAAAAATCTTTACAGATGTGATCCTTCATGAAAAAAGTCATTGAACAAAATACTTTATTTGTAATTCCTAACCTTTCATCCTTTCATCTTGTACAGTACAAATATGCCTGACTCTATTCCCCGCTGTCTTCCACATGTGTCATAGCAGAATTAGATTAGGTTTCTGGATCACTCCCTGTTTTATGTAGTTGTGTGTGTGTGTGTGTGTGTGTGTTGGGGGGGGATGTATGTGTGTGCTGAAGAGGTCAGATCCTGTAACAGCCTCAGCTTCTCCCCTCCTCAATTAGTCATCCTCACACCGGGCTAAGTCTGGGTCACTCACCCCCTCTTCAGATTGGGTACCCCAGAGGTTCTTGGCCTCCAGCCACCGACAACCCCCCCTCCTAATACCACACGCTCATCGCATACAGAGAATAGTCCTGAGCCCTGGACAGATGCCCCTGCAGCCGCATAACACATAGAGGCTGATGACGTTCAGCGGTACAGTCATGCACTCTACTCCAAGTGACATTTGGGGATATTTTAAAAGTTGTAAATCAACATTTTAACCAAAACGAGTGATCCTCACACTCTCTCACTGACACATACTGAGCAGCTTGTAAACACACACTACCCCTTCTTTTGCACAAAGGACAATCCGGCAGAATCCGGCAGAATCCGGCAGAATCCGTCTCCTTGGCCTCAGCTGGGCATGGAGACAGCAGGCCTGTAGGTGGTTCAGCTATGTGTCATACATTACATGCCAGTGCAGGGGAGGAGGACTGACACAGAGCATGTGTTACACTTGCTCAGTTTGATGTGCTCTGCCCTCGCACAGGCACCACTGTGGGTGGCATAGCTATGTGTCATAATCACCATCATCCTTTGCTTTGTCGGATTTCTACCCGTATGTGCGTGCCTGTATGTGTGTGTGTGAATCTTTTTGAGTTGCTGTACTGTAGGTTCCTTTGTGGAGGTGCCGCGCAGTGGGCTCATTCACAGTGTGGGAGCTGCTGTTATACAGTGGCACTGATTCATTTTTTCTGACCTGTGTGTGCCGATGTGGCTCATGTTTTACATCATGAAAATCCTCAGCTAATTATCTACCTTCTGCTGCGTAGTGTGCACAGTATATGTTCAGTACAGCGTAGTTGCAAATATAGACCATAGAATAATCCACATTTTAATACGAGTGGAAGCTACAAAAATTATTTGTAGTGTGTCAAAGAAGAATCTTAACTCAAGGTCGCCTCACTATTACCAGGCCTGTCTACTGCATTTCTTCTTCGGGTATGGATAGGACCAAGGATAACTAGATAATTTGCTGAAGAGGACAGTGAAAAAAGCAAGATTTGTTTTGGTCAAATTACTGTTCCCAAGGTCAAGAATGAACTTTCTCAAGCAATCCTTGCAGATGTTTTAGCTGTCTAGTACATTGGCCACATTGTTAGGTATGTTTAAGCTCGCTATATTGAGTTTCCTTCTTTCATTTTGGCTGGCTGGTAGTGGTTGAGGCATATCAATTAACTCAGAGACCCTAAGTGAATCAACTGCTCATGCATAGCAACATTCAGTGTCACTGTTGGGCTGAGAGAGAGCCTACAGTTGTTTGCTTGTCTTTTGCTTAGAACTGTTAAGCCGAATACCTACAGATTTGTTTCCATTTTTTGAAAAACCACAAACGACAAAACTTGAACATTAACTTCTTGTCGAACACCATCTTGTTGCCTGCCAGTTGGGCCTCTGCTTGAGCTTGCCACTGATGCCAACCTATAGTCCCAATTAACTCACAGCCACCCCGCCAGCCAGCCAGCTAGCTAGCCAGCCAGCATTAATTTCTCTTCATTACTGAGAGAGAAAAAAATCCTAGGACCTAGGTGTACATCTAAAATGTGTGTTGCTTAATGCACACAAGATCTCAAAAAGGTTTTTCTTTTACTGTAATAAATGACCATCGCTTCCATTAAGGTTTTTATCATGCTACCAGCGCAGGAATGGCTTTGTCTGGTCCGCAGAGGATTCATTGCAAAAACTTTGGTGGTCCCCTTCCGGCACCACACACCTAATAGATTTGAAAGGACCTCCCCATAAGCTTCAGCTGTAGGCTACTTTGTGTTTAGTGACAATTAGTATATGTTAGAATGCTAGCACACCAAACTTTGTGAACATGGTAAACATTATACCTGCTAAAAACCTGAATGTTTGCACTGCCATTGTGAGCAGCTTAGCAGGATAACATTAGCATTTGTCTCAAGGCCGCTGTACAGCCTCACAGAGCTGCTGTTAACTATTAGTCTTCATAATACCTTAAAATCTTCAGTATGTACAGCTGGTTGAAGCCTTATCAATACCAAACAGGTGGAAACAAAAATGTAATTGTTAACATATACCTTAAATGTACTGCTGCTGGTGTTGTTACACGATACAGTATGTATTATGCATTTTTATTCATGTTATCATGATGTTTTGGTCATGTGATCTTAATCTGGCATAACATTTTGTACATTTCTCACTTAGCAGCTAACTCTGTTTCCTACAACCCTGTCACATACATCAATACTCAGGTAGCCTATAGAAATGCCTGTTTCATTGTTGAGTGTGAAAGTTCACTCTTGACCTTGAATCTTAAATCACTGTCCACTTATTAGCATTTTTACTGTTTTATTGTTCACTCTGGATGCAGGTTGGTAGTAAGATCATCCCGATTATATAGGAGCTTTGAATCAGTGAAGACAATAATAAAAGTCATCATCTGTAAGACTCTGGGGAAGAGTGGAGGCGTAAGTGTTGTGGAGGGCTTCTCTGGGCAATGGGAGCTCTGGGTGATGTGTCATTCAGGGGGCGGACGGCATCCCTGCTGTGCTGTTCAAGTTTGTGTGTTTTTCTGAGTGACGTTCAGAGCCCAATAAAACTGTTGTGATGAAGGAATAGAGGAGGCACTTGTACTGAATGACTGTTACATCCTTATCTCTCCCAAAGCGCTCTGATGTTAATTTCCATGGACTGTCAGCATCCTGCCTTCATTCAGGTTTTTGGCATTTTATTGACAAGGTGAAGGCAGAGGGAATGACAGAAAAGAGGTGGTGGATAAGGGAACAGAGCCTCTGAAACATACAACATAGCCACACTCTCAATGCAGCATATTTACATGATGCTGATTACGCTATTGTTCTGGATTTATACCGAAGCACTAAATTGTAAACACTTCACTGATATTGAATATATGTCAAATAACAGCAACAGTTTAAAATGAGAGTTCATTAGACCTAAAGCTTTAGGAAGCAAGACTTGCTTTAGACACCTGTTTCTTTTCTCTTCTTGCATTTAACCACACATTCCTTGAATTGACTGGATAACAATGTCACTGGCAAGACAAGGCCAAATCTGTCTTTAATGTGTTCAAAGAAAGCTGTTTGATGAATGGAAGAAAAATGTATTTTGGGTTTTTCTAAAGCAACTACTGCTGAAGTATTAAGAGCTGTGGTTGTTTTTGTTCTATTGCCACGCCAAACTCTTTAATTTTCTCTCTTCATTTTTACCTCATAAAATTACATCCAACTTCTCAAATGGGAACATTTGCTGCATTTCTCTGTTTCATGTCATTGTAAACTGAATATCTTTGGATTTTTGATTGTTTATTGTCCCCCCCCCCCAAAAAAAAACAATTAAAAGACATCACCTCAATGTCTGGGAGGTTTTGATAGGCATTTTCATTATTTCCTGAGTATTTATAGGTGAAAATAATCAATTAACCAAAACAATTATTCATTATCATAAGTTGTAGCCCTAATTTAATACAAGTTAAAATGGCAAGTAATGTCTATATTGTTATGGACACCCCTCATAAATAACTAATAGCTGTGTTAACTTGTCTGTTGATGTCAGGAAGAGGCATTTTTACCAGCCGACATTTTTCAGGATCCATAGTAAAATAAATCCCAATCGTTCAAATAAAGAACAGGATTTCTTTTTTCAGTGAGCTACTCCTACCTGAACAATTTTCTATCCATGTGTGGCTTTGGTAGAGGGCAGGAGTTTGACAGGTGAGGCAACAGCAGCTTGTGCGGACACACAAAACACACAAGATTGTACAACAAAACACACATGCACACACTGCTGCTCAGCGAGGGAAACCAGATCTGTCTAGTGGCACTTCACCACTGGCACTGTCTCTCACTGGCATCAATAACACACGCACACACACACACACACACACACACACACACTGGCAGTGTTCCTGGTTAAACTGACAGCTGGCACTCTGTCGTCTCGTACCACTGACACAGTGATGCCTTATTCCTACCCGATTCCACCTTTACTGGGGCTCTTCCAAAGCCAATAGAATTACTACTGTGTTAACTGACTCCTCACCTAACCAGATATGTTGCTCTCCAGTTACCTGCTTCATGCCATAGTGTGGTTTTACAGTCATGGAGAATGAATTTACAGGCATCATTTCTAACATGATGTCAAACATGTAGTGCTGCAACAATGGAACGCAGAAAGTTATGATGCCCATCAGTGCCACAGCAAATAATTTGCTCCCTCCTATAATAACTATCTGGAGATACTATGACATTTTGACTCAGTGCTGTTACATAGCAACAACATTTGATCTAAGAAAAGCACTATGACAACTATGTATGTGTATGAGTCTTACATTAATGGAATATTAACACTGTTATGTCATTTTTATTTAGTTGCCATGGGCTGAGGTGGAGCTAATTTTGATTATTATTATTTATATATTGTTGGGTAACTGTTGTTAAAAAATGTAATGGGGTAAAAAGTACAACATTTCCCTTTTGAAATGTAGTTGATTAGACATATAAAGTAATATTAAAAAAAGATGTAAAGTACAAGTACTTCAAATGTGTGTACTTGAGTAAATGTATTTAGTTATATTTTACCATTGAGTATATACAGTAGGAACAATTTAAATGAAACTTACAGTTGATGTTAGAGATATATTAATATTAAAGGCAGTTCTTCAAAATGGCTACACTTTTGGAAAAGAACAAATATTACATATCGATGTGACAACACAGCAACACAGATCTACCCGAGTCACCCTGGAGATAGGATCACATGCTCACCACCGCCATCCGTGACTCAACTTGGAGGTGGGTGTCTGAAAGCTGTCACACTTACACACTCCAACATCCTACCTAATCATCCACCTACTGTGCCACACAGCAGGGGGGAGCAGGAGCGCGGGAGAGGGAGACAGACTGAAGGAGAGGCAGTTAACAAGAGAGGGAGGGCGATGAGCGGGAGGAGGAGGAGGTGGAGGAGGAGGAGGATGTGGAAGGAGACAACAAAAACAGTCAGACAGAGAGATGAAAACATACACTTCTAGATGATAGGAAAAGGGCAAACGTATGTGATGCTGTTTGTCAATTAGCAGATGTCCCTTGACTCAGCTGAGAGAAAATCAATGGAGGGAGAGATGAAGATGATATGACCCCACAACAAACAACAACTCTGCTGGGTGAGAACTTATATGCAGCGTGTGGGGACACTGGATGACACAGCGCTCGTCTACATGAGTTCCTCTCGCTCAAAGTGTCTATAATCACTGGATTAAAATTGATCCAGTTTGGGTCAACATAGCACTGATGCAATACTGAGTTATCTGTCACAGTTCTGCGGTGTTGGTGTTTCTTGTTTCCTGTTTTATTTTGAAATTGTTCTGCCCCTGGTGTCAGTGTCTGGTTTTGCTTCCTGTCTTTTTGTTTCGAGATTGATTATTTTCACCTGCCCTAATGTGTTTAACCCTTGTCTCCACACACCCCCTTTAGGTATTTAAGTCTGTCTCACTTTTGTCTTGTTGCCAGTTTATAGTTTTTGCAAGTGTTACAGCTTTATTTATCCAGAGGGAAATTGGTTTTCAGATAAATAACTTTATCTTAGCACTAACACGTGGGTGAAATATTTTCTATATCACTGTTGGGTTATTTACCCAAACTAAAATACTGTATGGATCAGTGCTGCAGCAATTTGTCAGTTAAATGTGTAGTTGCTTGACTGCATGATTATCTCAACCCCTTACATGTGAGATTTTGTTACTTTTCCTGGTCTTTCCTGCATCATAGTAAACTAAATTTCTTTTGGGTTTTGACTGTTGACAAAAAAAAGTCACCTTGGGCCTCCAGCCTAAAGTGACATAATCAAAAGCCGTGTTTTGTTTGACCAACAGACCAAAACCTAAAGATGGTGTTGATGAGAATGAGGCAAGACCAGGAAAAGCAACACATTACCATATTTTAAAAATAGGAACCAGCAAGTGTTTTACATTTTTCTTGAACAATGACCTAAATGATGAATTGATTATAACTATTGCTCTTCTTCCATTTCTTTCTTAAACACTTGAGCTGGCTGTCTTCACTCAACTTTCTGCAAATCTCCACCAGAACATTCTTGACTCCCTACAGTCTGGTTTCAAGACAGGCCACTCAAGTGAGACTGCCCTCCATGCCATCACAGAGGAACTGCTAGAGAAGCCTCTCTCTTTCCTCCATTGTGTCAAACCAGTGTTTGACACAATGATCCTCCCCTCCACCCGAGAACCGGGAGTCTTAGACTCTTCACTCTCCCTGTTCACATACCACAAGGACCGCACTCACAGGGTAACTTGGAGATAATCTGTGTCTGAACATTTTACCTTCACTACTGAGGTCCCTCAAAGTTTCATTCTGAGTCGCTCAGGTTTTGTTTACACCAAGTCACTTGTCTCTGTTATTCACTCACATGGCTTTTCCTACCACAGCTATGCAAAAGACCCTCAGCTAAATTTGTCTTTTCACCGGTCTGAAACCCAGGTGGTAGCACAAATCTCTGCGTGTCTGGCTGACATCTCTCAGTGGATGTCTGTACACCACCTGAAGTTCAACCTCAACAACTGAGCTGCTCAGTCTTCCAGGGAAGGCATCCGCATGTCCATGACCTCTCCATTAACATTGAGAACTTTGTGGTGTCCCTAGCTCTGCAAAGAACCTGGGTGTGACACTGGATGACCTGTTTTTCACAGCCAAAATCACTGCTCCTGCAGATTCATCCTCCACAACATCAGGGGGATACGTCCGTTCCTCACCCAGGAGAGGGCACAGGTACTGATCTAGGATCTTATCATCTTGCGCCAAACAAACTTCAACTTCTGGCTGGTGTTCTTGCAAGTGCTATCCGACCTCAGCAGCTCTTACAGATGCAGCTGTTTGACTGTTCTTTAACCCATCCAGGTTTTCCCACACTGCACAGCTTCTCCGCACCCTGCACCAGTTGCTGGTAACTGCTTGAATTGGATTCAAGACATTGGTATTTGCTTGCCGTGCTGTGTGGCTCAGGCCCACCCTACATCCAGGACATATACGTAAAATAATACGTCCCAGTCCGTTGATATGCTCTGCTACTGCCAACCAGCTTGCTACTCCCTCATTACGATGGGGGCCCAGCCACCGCTCACGACTGTTTGCGGTCCTGGCTCCACAATGATGGAATGAGCTCCCCACTGACATCAGGAAAGCAGAAACTGTACACATCTTCTGTCGCAGACTGAAATCTGATCTGTTGAGCCATAAAAACAAACCTGTAGCACTTGAAGCAGTACAGCATATTTAATGAAGGTGATGTCCTTGCATATTTCTTGCAATTTGGGGTTGTGTCCACATGGTTGAATGCACCTAAGTTGCTTTGGATAAAAGTGTCGGGTAAGTAAATGTGTTGTAATAAACATTTTCTGATCATTTATTTGGCAAATCATTGCAGCTCCAAACCATACCATATTTAAGTTTAGGTAAATAAGTAATTTTAAAAAATTACACTTCCACTGAAAAAAATCAAAATGTTAATGGGAAATGGAGTTACCCTTTATAATGCCTAAATTCAATTTGTGAAGAAATTCCATTAGTTATTTAGGTTTTCATTAATATATAATCAAATGTTTGTATAGACTGTTGCATTATTCTTTAATCTTACCTATTTATTGATGAATTAATTTATTCATTTGTTAATTATTTTATATAAATGTTTTTAAGTCCCCCATTTAAAAAAATAAAAAAAAGTACTTTATGAAATGATTCATTCATTTCTAAAATCCTTCATTAACTCCTGTTTTTATTGTCCAAGAAGATATCAATTAATGGATGCTTTTTAGCTATTTACATGACACTTGTGGTCCTCCATAACTGATGGGGTCATAGAGCAACAGAAACATCAGCCATGAGTGGAAGCAGAGCTGGCCTCTGTTGAGAAAGATATTAGGTCTAATAGCACCCTCCTCTGGTTAAAAAGTGGTGTGACACGTTGGTGTACCGATGCCGTTTCGGGGGTGAGGTTTCACCAACCGAAGTGAAACCTGTGGTTCAAGATGAAAATGAATATACAGAATAGAGCTTGAAAGAAAAAAAAAGACAAGAGGCAGAGGGGGGATCATCTGTACAGTTTTTGTCTCCTGTTTTATTTGGATGAATGAAACACTTTCAGTTACAAAAATGACTTAAAATGAACAACACTGTACAATGAACAAGTAGAGTTATTTTTCTTCTTTTTTTGGTTTTCAAGATAAATACACTAAAAGGCTAACTTGCTACCACAAGGGAGAAGAAGGGGGAGACAGAACGGGAAAGGGGGGTATTGTGGGGAGGGAAAGGGGGGTTGCTCACAGGATGAAAGACACAAAGGGAGGACCATACCTGCGCTCGCACACACGCACACACGCACACACACACACACACACACACACACACACACACACACACACAATAAGGAAACAAGCTGACTGTTGTGACGGGGAATTAAAGCTACATGTACTGGGAAGTTGGCAAACTGTATGTTACAGTTGACAGGTCATGTGTGGGGGCTTGTTGTTGTCCGAAGAACAAGAAATCTTTTTGTATTTTTTGCAAATAGCTGCAGCAAACCACACCTGTGCCACTTTCCAGCAACCCCCACCCCACCCCACCCCACCCCGTCACGCACACACACACACACACACACACACACACACACACACACACACACACACACACACACACACATATTCAAGCTCGCTCACAGGTGGAAATGTGAAAATAGACTGAAGCTCCCCCTCTTTAACAGTAAACAACAAGAAACCACTTCCAGAGAAAATGTTAATGTTAAACTTCTCTCATCAGTGTTTGACAGTTTACTCTTTCACACACACACACACACACACACACACACACACACACACACACACACACACACATATGGGCAAAGACAAACATCCAGGGGTTGAGGACAGACAGGTAGACATTAGGACCAAACATTGGGTAAAGCAAATGAAAAGGGGAGAGTGGGGACTGATGGGAGTTAAGCAGTACTCTCTGGCTGCATGAGCAGAAAGGACAAGAACTTAAGAAGGATCAACAGCTACAAAGATACCAAGAGAAACTTCATTATCATCATCATCATCGTCATCATCATCATCATCATCGTTGTCGTCGTCATCATGATCATCATAATTATGAGAAGTTTAAGATTATTTTTCCAATGACAAATACTTAAAAATATACATTTCATCATCATCTTAATTATCATCATTATTATCATTATTATTATTCCCCTTTGGATAGCTGAGGTTAATGCTTCAAAGACCGGCTCACTAGGTGACAGAGGAGTCAAAGGAGAGCAGACAGGAAAGGATGGACAGAGAGACGTGAATGGGTGCAGTGGAAGCTTTGTGTTGAAGAGAAGGTCAAGTTAGAGCTCTTTGGTTTTATTCTTTAACATCTGACTCGCTTTTGCTTGTGTTGCTGGAGAAACCTTTGGACTAAAGCTGTATTGTAGAGGAGAGAGAGAAAGAAGAATAAAGGGATGAAAGAGAAGAGCATGTATGTGTGGATGAGAGTGGGTGGAGGAAGAAGAAGCAGCTTGTTGTTGTTGTTTTCTTTGCTCTGCTCGCTGTGTCTCTCGTTCTCCAACAACAATTACACCTCTCGTGCCTTTGTGTCCAGAGAAAGTTGCTTCCTAACATGGTCTTGACATGGTTTCAAACATTGTATTGTGCATTTTAAAGAAATAGTTTCATTTTGCAAATAGGCTTATTCGTTGTTGTTTTTTTGCTAAGAGTTAAATGAGAAGATTGAGACCACTCTCGTGGATACAGCCAGGGGATAGTTAGCTTAGCTTAGCATAAAGACTGGAAACAAACTCTGTCCAAATGCGGTGGAAATTGCGAATCACTTTGCTGATTCAAATAGTTTCGTTCAGTTCAGTTCAAAGATAAGTAGTCACTCACTGAAGTTCAGTTTGTTGCTGGTTAAAGTTGTTACTTTCAGTTTAGTGCAGAACTATACCTACTCAAGCTCTGTTTTAAGGTCAGTAGCTGAGCAGACACTTCTTTGCATCAGAGTTATCACCTCACACTATTTTATGTGTCTTTCAGTAAGCCTTTAATCAGGCAGGAACTTACTGTGAATAAAGGCTGAGTCACCAGTAAGGGGAGCTCCACAGCTAAAAGCTACTGATTTGGGACAGTCAGTTTAGTTTAAATATGGTGTAAAGATTCATTCACAAAACACCACTACAGTCCACAGGTAACATAATCTGCCTACCAGCACCTTTAAAGCTCAGTAATTGAGATGTTACATAGTTTGTTTATAGTGTACAAAAATGGTGTGGTTGTATGAGGAGTTCGGTGTTGGAACTATTTCTTGGCCAGCTGCGATGACTTCCTGGAGTCTTGTTGTCCTGGCTGCTAGCTTTAGCTTCACATTCACCATCCAGATGTGAGAGTGGTATCTTCTCATCTAACTTTCAGCAAGAAAATAAATAAACCAAATTAATGAATTTCCCCAAAAAATTCTTCTATAGATGCTGTTGTAAAGGTACATCTCTGAGTCTATCTGTCCTGTTCTCCTGTAGAGACTATGTGATCGTGTGGAGAAAGACTTAGTAATTAATAGTAATTAATCTGCTGGTGTATGAACCATATGGAGGAAAGTGGAGTTTCTGAACACTCGGGTGGACGTCAGGATATTAGGGAGCGTGCAGGATCCCATGGCAGGGCATTGACTTTGGTATCATTCACTAAGGGGGGTATCCCCACTACAGAGGTCCTTACTTTACACCTGCTCCCTCAAACCCTGGGGTTCACAAAAAAGTGCCCCATCAGAAACACAGCAGAGTGACGCTGCTCTGCTTCCATTTCCTCTGTATACATGGAGAGACAGAGAGAGCAAAACAAGAAGACGGACTCTCAAGGAGAATCCTGACAGCTTGATCACATGTACGCCTCTCCTTCCAACTTCCAACGTCTCAACCCACAAAGAGTCATGAGAAGTGTCTGGACGTGTCACCTAGGAACCCCGGTCTCAACCGTTCCCCAGTTACCTGCCCAACAATGCTTCCTGATACACATGTATCAACTGGCCAATATGCCCCCTCATCAGGCTATGAAGACCTAAAGGCGAGAGAGGGCTCAGCGACCTTAGTGATAAAGTCACTCTGAGGCACAAAGCTTTTTTATGTCAAAAACTGATCCAGATCTGATCGTGGATCTGTGCCAAAGAGCACCTTTAAGCCCCCAGTCTGTGTTGTGACAGGGAGGAAGCAGTGAGGGGTCAGATATGAGGGAAGGGCTGTGTTCAAAGCTCAACACAGACAGCGGAGAGAGAGCGGGTGGGGGCAGTTTTCAGGGGAATAAGGTGTGTGTGTGTAGTGTGTGGGTGTGCGCATGAACCAGCGGTGCCCTTTGACCTCAAATGGCTCCTTCTGAATCCCATGGAGAAAATCTATCTGCAATCTATTCAATGATCTGTTACTTGGGAGCTCAATCCCATACCTCTATGTTTACCTCCATTAGGGCAACGACCTTTGACCAAGCCTTACTGTGTCTGCTCCCGGGCCACACCAACACACTGTCCACACGTACCATTCTGGTACCCTGATCCCCACTTGAACCCCGCATTTTAAAGCATTCATCTATTTGGTTTATCATCAAAGAATATGAGGTATATGATGAACTATCTCTCTTTTACATCCTACAGTGGATGAAGAAAAAAGTTGAAACTAACTCATAGAAAAGTGGAAACAAAAAGAGACAGAGACAAAGTGAGAAGTTAGAGGGCAATTTATGGATGGGAATCCAAAATCAGCCTCTTCTCTCTTGCCTCCTTCTTTCCTCTCTATCATGTAAAAAACTTTAGCCTTTGCCCTAGTTGATCTTCTTTGTTTGTGTTTTTGGTTGTGTAGCTGTAAAGCTTTCAGTGTGAGCTCCCTGTGGAGAAAATCCAGAGAACAGAAGCAGCACCGTGTCTCAAAGAACACCTCATGCTATAACTAAGGCAGTTTTCACACATACATCATATTTACACTTTCTCCATTGAAACAGGATTTCAACTTGCCGTTTTTGCCTTCTTATCAAGAGACACAAAGGCATGTGTCTGTCCAGAGAGCCTCACCGAATTCAATTTTTCCTGTAAATTACGAGGTGTTCGTCCACACAGTGCTGCCTCTCACTTCACTCCTCCTTTAAGAGGAGAGTCGTCTCAGTGAGGAAGAGGATATCTTTATGGCTGACCATCTAATCAGCCATATTCTCTTATTAAGTCCCTATAGGACCCCTGGTTGCATTTCTGGTATTATTTGGTTTACAGAAGTAAGAAAGAACTTCAGCAGGGGGCAAAAGAGTCCATCACAAATACATCCCAGAATATGAAAAAAGCACCTCTAGAAATAAATTAACGAATAAATAGCAAGGCAAAAAAGATAACAAGCAAATTAATTGACCCTACCCTGAATAAATAGTACAATCAAAAGTCTAAATCATCATTAATAAGGAGAAAGTCCAAAGAGAGATAGTTAAAATTTTTGGTCTAAAATCAAGTTATTATCATCAATGTTTTTTAGGATCTTTTTTCTCAGTCTTTTTTGTTTTTTGTTTTTAATACATTAGCGATAAGTAAGCAGTAGAACATAGATCTTTTTCTACAAAATCTATAGAAGCACTAACAGATACATTCCGTCTAAGAGTCAATGTGGAGAAAAGGTTTCACCTTTATGGTGCAAACCCCACATCTAAAGTTTGGTTCATGAAACGATTCTCGCGTGTCGACTGTTTTTCTGGTGTGGATCAAAACAAATATTCTTTGGATATGTTTACGTCCAGCTCTCTAACCGTCAACTTGACTGAGGGTGCTGCTGCGTGCGTTGCTCTGTATCTGAAGTGTTATGTTACTAGGGTCAAAATTTATGACAATACATCACTGCAGGGCGCTATTCATTTTTCTTGTCTTTTTTTTTAACCATTTGGCCTCCCATAAGCACTTACATACAGAAAAACGCACAGTTTCAACCCCAGACAAATTGACTTTAACCCATTTCTGTGCCCTCACACAGAGAAGGCAGTTCCTGTTCGACTCTATTGTGTTTGATTTGGTTCAGTATTTGGTTTGGCATTTTAAGGTTTGCTATTCAACTCTTTGTTTTTGGCTTTTTGTATGTCTTTTTTTCTGCCAAGACAGTCTGTTTGTTTATCTAATAAAAATCTGGAAGCTAAATTTTCACAGTATTTTTTCCAACCACCTGATAAAAATCTCTAGCACGACTACGAAAAAAATAAGGAGCTCTTGTAGTAAGTAAGCGAGTACGTTATTCCAAATGAGTAATAAGCACTAAAGTACAGTACATAAAACGGCATCAAGAGACACAGCAGAGATAAAACAATCAGAACCAACCAACAGAAAAATAAAAACAGATTTTTAGAAGATTTCAGTTCAGTGAGGTCATTTGCGTTTAGCTCCATCCAGGACCAGAGAGCTGAGCTGGAGAGAGTGAGAGGCAGGGGAGGGGAGGAATTTTCTGTCCTTCTTTTGCTCGCCTGTCTATCTGCCTGTCTATCCATCCCTCCATCCATGCTACACAGTTTCAGAGTGGGGTCAATGCTGCAGCCTTAAAGCTAACAGACAGAAAGACAGACAGACAGAGAGATGCGGCGGCTTCACTTCTTTCAACACCTGCACTTTGTCCTCCTCCCCTCCTCCCTCCAGCCACATTTGGTTAGGGTTCTTTTTGGTTTGCTTCTGTCATTCCTTGTGTGTTGTTTTTTTTTTTTGGTTTGGGTTTATTTTTGGTATCCTCTTACAAAAAAAAAGTGATGCCTGCTCCCCTCACTACGGTGTGTCCCTCCTTCGCCTGTCCCAGTGTACCCTTCTTTCCGGGGGTTCAAAGTAAAGGATCCGTTCCCTAAATAAAGCTTCCCCCATGGGTTTTTGGACAGGCCAGGTGGAGGGGTTACGCCAGGGGGCTTCCAGTGGATAACGTCCTGTTCTCAGTCCCCCCCAAAGACTTGTGTCTTTATTGTGTTCATGTGTCTAGGCTGAGGCTCTTTAAGAAGAGCTTGAGACAGCCTTGAGAATGCTTTGGTTTCCTTTTGAGAATTAATGGCAGTCTGAAGTGGAAAATGACAGTGAAATGTGATTGATGGAGTGATGATGGAAACAGACAAATATCAGTAAACATGTCTACACAGACAGGTGTTGGGCGTCTATACTGATTGATGAGGCAGGAATGAGAGCCGGCTGTGACTAAACTTGGCTTTATTAACTAATTTAGCGTTCAGTCTCAACAGTTATTACTTTATATCTCCAATCACAGCCCCTATTTCATACTTTAAAAGTGGTCGGCACTCTTAACCAATGTCATTTTCAGTGTGTGAAGTTTTCAGGGCATGTTCATTTAGCCATGGAGTCATCAATAATGGGGTATCTTGTGCGAGTGAGGAAAGAGTGGTCTGATTAAGAGCACAAAATGCCCCATGTTTAGGTCTTAATAAATTCATTCAGACCTTGAAATCAACTCGCATTGCCAACTCTATTTTGGATCTGTGGCACTTGGTGACAACTGAAATGAGTATCTTTTTCACCGTCATCATCTCTGTTCTTGCAGAAGAGTCACATTAAAAACAAAAAGAATGCACATTGACAACACAAAAACAGATGATGAAGACAATGATGATGACACTGATTATGATTCAAACCTCAAAAGCTGACACTAAAAAAACCTGCAACAATAAATAGGAGCTGGATTGTAAAATGACACTAATAAATAATCAAATAACAAATCCCAACTGTACTTTTCAAAATGTAAAAAATAGATACTGAATAACAAGCCTCTGTCAAGGAAATCTGAAACAAAAAAGAGAGAGGAAAGCTATTCTATGCTCTCAGAACCAGAGGTAGGTAAAGAGACTAACACATGAAGGTACAGTAGTACTGGCATTCATTCATACATGAGCTCTTCACTTGCTCGGTAACAATCTTTTACAAAATTATCCAAAATATCTAGCATGAAAATCTACGGGAGACACATGAGCTGACACAGACAGGATGAGTCAATGGCAGAATGGAGTGGCTCTTGATGTGTGTGTGTTTGTATGTGTGTGAGTAGCAGTAGCAATAGAGTCCTGGTCCTGGATAGCTTCAGTATTTACACGTCCTTTGAATAAAGCTTTTCTCTCCGTATTTTTGGTTTTTGGTATTTGGGATTTTGGTATGGTTGTCGTTTTTTTTTTGTCATTGTGTATTCCTCCTCCGCCTCCTCCTCAGGTAAATTTTTGGTTTAAACTTATCCTCCCTACTCCTCTTCCTTCAGACCCGCAGCTTTTCGAAATAATAAAAAAAAAGGAAAACCTAACAGTCCTCCTCTCCATTTTTTGTCCTTGCCGCCATTCCTTTGTCACATAGTAAAGTTATCTTTTGTCATTTTTGGTTTATGCACTCCGACATGCATCTCCGTCTCTTTCATCTCTTTGTTAAAGAGTCATTGGTCTGTTTTCCTTCAGAGCGAAAGAGTGGAGAGGCATCATGTCGATATCACGCGTTATTGACAAAAGGTCCCACGTTGCCTCCTCCCCATCTGTTTGGATAGATAAAGATTTTTGGTTTCAATCTTCCCCTTTCCCCCCTTCTCCCCTCTTTCACTTCTTTCCCTCCCTCTCTCCTCTTTCATTATGTGTATTTTTGGCATCGAAAGACTGGGAGAGAAAGAGAGAGAGAGCCATTGCGAAAAAAATAACGGAAGAAGAGCGTAAGAGAGAGAAAGAGATAGCTTTGGTGTGAAAGGCGAGGTTCTCTTTCCTCCTTCCTCCTCCTCTCTGATTGGCCCTTGGCGTGGTCACTCAATCTTGGCTCCGCCCAGAGAGGGCGGGCTGTGTGCCATTTCGCTGGAGGAGCAGGAAGAGGCGGGGCTGGAGCAGGGGGAGGGGGAGCAGAGGGTGGGGCTGATGCTGCTGGCCGAGGGGAAGGGGGACGGCTGGGAGGCTTTGGCTATGGCAGCGCTGAGCAGTCCAGCGCCAGGGTTCTGGCCCATGTGAAGGAAGGCGGGGTGGTTGAGGAAGAGGGAGGAGGGGAGGCCCCCTCCCTGGCCCCCAGAGGCCCCCAGCATCACCTTACTACCCCCCTCAAGACTGGAAAGAGGCAGCTGGCCACCACTGGCTGCTAGGGCTGAGGGAGGGAGAGAAAAGAGAAAAAAGTTGAAGGAATATTTCACTTTTACAGTTTTTCAGCTTCATTTAAATTTTTGTTATTTGATATTTTTTGGCATTAAGTAAATGTTTGGTTTAAATTTATCCTTCCTACTCCTCTTCCTTCAAACCCTTCAAAATGGAAACTAAACGCAGTCCTCCACTCTATGTTTTGTCCTTGCTGACGCCATTCCTTTGTCACATAGTAAAGTTTGTTATCTGTAGCTCTAATGTTCAGCACTTTTGAGGGGCTGTTGTTTGTTATAAAGTGTTTTAATTTATGTTTTTGATCTATGAACTCTCTGTCAGCCTTCCTTATCTACCACTACTCAAGTTAATAATTTCCTACGAAACACAGCCAAGCCACAGAAAGTGCCTGAATGTGTTGCATTCAACAGAAGCAGCATAACTGTCACCATCTGTTTTAAATGAAAAGCACAGGGGACAGCCACAAGGTAAAAAGTGCTGCATGAACCTGTGTGTGTTTTTTGTGTTGGGGGGTTGGTATGGGTGGGACGTTTTAAAAATGTTTAATTTTTCCTCCCCAAAAAACCCACCATAATTTCAACACTGTGCCAATGGAGATAAAAGATTATTGCAATAACTGAATGTGGTCTAATATCTGTAGCAAGCTAATTGTGTGTGTGATAATGCAACAGGAAAGCTGATATGAATGGTCTGTTGTTATGGAAATAAGGTATAGTTTCACGCACAAAATACTACATGTGAACACATGATGATACCAACAGCAATACAGATTTTGTTTCCATTGGAGATGAAGCATTAAGCACCCCTGTTACTCAAAGCTCAAAATGCCTTGTGGCTGCACTGTATTATGGTCTGTTGAGTCTACTTTTGTTGAAGAAACTGTTATTTCAGCTATTGATCTCTTGGCGTGTGAGTGTTGAGCATCAAAGTGGTGCGAAACGGTGAGTCAAAAATGTAGTTCTTGCTCTGTGACTCCAAAACTTGATATTTAAAGATGATGCTTTAAACGTTTTTTGTCAACATGTCAATTACTGGTGCACACATTCACGTAATTTCCCTAACAACAATGTTTTCTGTGTCACAGTGTTTTATGGTGAATGAATGAAGAGATGAAAGGCTAAAGATGAGTGAGACAGCACAGACGCACAAGCGAAAACTTAGCCCGCACACGTTAACGTAGCCATCGCCATTCACACACAGTCACTTGATGGGATGGATTAATGGATGTTTGATGGCAACATATGAGAAATAAGTCCATTCTTCCTCTCTACAACTCTCTGTCTCAGCTGCTTCACGCTGTTGATGAGCAGAAACCCTCAGCTGCCTATTCATCCATGTCTCCAGTCAGTAGTCTACCAGCGCGATTTGATTCACCTACCATGCATAACTGTATTACTCATCATCACACTTCTCTTTTTAATACATCCCTCTCCCTTTCTCGCCCTTGCACCACACAGTATGATTAAAAATTAGGTCTGCTTATGGCGGTCGGGACTCTTTGGTGGTCATTTCTGCAGGATTGCACACTTTCTTTTTTCTCTCCTGTGCTATTCTTGTATTGTTCTCAAGTGTAGGAAGGTGTGTGAGAGGGGATGTGTCGTGTACAGTATGTGGCTGAGTTTGAGCATTTATGTACGTGTAGGAGTGTATGAGAGACAGAGGTTTGTGTAAGTGTTTGAGAGGAGGGAAATGTTTTGTCAGTGTGCTGAACACAAAAACTCTCTTCTGGGTGTTTTAATGTATTCTGTGAGATTTTTCCAGTAATTAAATAATAACCTCCACCTCAGCCTTGAGGTCTATATCTATATTCTATATAAGTGTTGCTGATGCTAAGTTTCTCCTGAAATAAACCCATTTCAGTGTCTCGCTTTCTCTGTCTCTCGCACACCTTGGATAGTGGCCAGGGGATTGTTACCTAGGAGGGCTTGGTTCATCCCTGTGTTTACTCCCATCACAGTGTTCCTGTTGTGTCACACACACACACACACACACACACACACACACACACACACACAGCACCACACGTACACAAGCATATATACGGACACAACAGACAGGCAGAGGAGAAAAAGGCGAGAAAAAAAGCAGGTTTAGCAGCAAGGACAAGCAGAGGGCAAATTCAGCCCTGCACATATAAATAGCAGTAGTTTGCTGACAGGTGGCTGTACAGGCGTAAACAAGAGGTTAGAAATGCAGAAAGAAACAGGACATCTTGGAACATGTTATAAAACATCTAAACTCTCATTAACTATGCATTCATATTAAACTATGGAAGTCATTAAATATAAGAACATAGAGCCTTCTGGATTAAACAAAAGTGTATTGTAAGTTTATTGTGTGTCTCTGTTGTATTCACCTCAAGTTTGCAGCAAAATCGGTGATGTAGTTAGACACGTCACCATTCTTTTTACCCATACGCCATAAGCTGTGAACACAAGAACCACACACACAAACACACACAGGGTTATAAAGCACTGCCACATAAGGGAAGCAGTGGCGCCAAATGGCATGTTGAGATATCGTGTGTGTGTGTGTGTGTGTGCACAAACAGTCATTGTGTGTGTGTATCAATCATTTAACTACAAACTGTAGGTGAACCCGAGCATGGTGCAGTGCAGTATTCATGGTGAGCATGTTTATGGAAATGTGTGGCTATGTGTAGTTACAGTTCGTGTTATGTGTGCTTAAATGTTTTGTCTAAAATGGATTCAGCTGCGGTAGCCACCACAGACCAAGTCATCATAAAAATTACTATTCAGATGAATTTTACCTCAAAAGAAGAAGAAAGCAAAAATAGCTGTATTACATAAAGGGTCACCCATATCATTAAATGAAATGGTATCTAGCCAGGCAGATACTGTGGATTATTTATTGTATTCCGACTTTGCAACATCCATCTATGAGATTGTTGCTGCCAAGCCAATACATTGGAGATAAATGGAATTGTGTCTGTGGGATTCACAGCAGTGAGAACCTATATAATAATAAAAATATTATTATAATATTATAATATAATTATATGTAACAGCAACACATTTTGAATTAGTTAATTTGGATAATATGTAGCACACACAGTTAATATTTTTATTATGAACCATTTGATAATTATAGTTGTTAATATGCTTTTTTTTCAGGACTCCTATCGACACCAAATCTTATTCCACTACCTCAGCAAAACCAAGGGACCCTGCTGTCTGCTCCAACTAGAATGGGACTCCAAGCACAGGTATGAAAGTAGAGCCAATAAAAAATATATGGTGTGTTCTGTACATTATCCAGACTAAAAGGACCGAGGGATGTTGCTCTTAAATTCTTAAGCTGTAACATTACAAACCACAAAACAAGTTTGTACGACTTGCTGTCTATTTAGGATGGAGGACTAATGTGTAAAACAGCCCCACTTGAAGGCCGATGTGAATATAGAGCAGAGAGGGAAGATACTTGTTTAAATACGGGGATAAAGGCACACATTTTCAGACATCCTCTCCTGGAAGGTATTTATTGTGCTACACTCATTTGCCTATATGAAAAAAGAAATACTTTTGTAAATATCAACAAAAGAGGGATTAAGGGAAAGTTCAAACCCTGCCAACTTTCTCACCTCTGAACACCTGGTGAATGAAGTGGGTGTGAATGTGGGATTGCCACATTCAGAAAGCTGTAGAAATTGTTAGGTGCAGCCCCTCATTCCAATATCAAAAAGGTGTGGGGGTTGAGGGTTAGGGTTAGGAAAGTTGAATTATCTGGCGAGCCCTTCTGTTGAAGCACACTGGCCCAGTGAAGAGACAGATATCTTAAAACCTGGCCAAATGAAACAAACTATATGAAAGGCTAGATATCTCCAAAGCTAAGTGGAAAATAGGTTTTCTTTTCATAATTTGGTGGTGAACAGATATTTTAAAACCCCTCATTTGCCCTGACCATAACCGCAGTGAAGTAACTGGGGGAATCCCAGGTGGTGTATTGTTTCTTACCCTGTGTTAAGGTTGAGTGTGCTGTGGCTGGGAGTGGCTGGGCTGGCCGTGCTGCGGGGAGGAGGAGGAGGAGTCACTGGGGAGGGTGTGGAGCTGAGGGAGGGGTGGGTGGAGGTGAGGCTGGAAGTCAGGGGGCAGACGGGGGACATGGTTGTCACTGTTGTGCTGAGACTGGTCACAGCCTGCGACAGCTGGCTAGACATCTGGCAGAGAGAAAGAGAGACCGATTCTGAAACTACAGACAGCTGAATAACAGAGTTTATTACCAGCTTTTCACTAAAATACACGTACTGAGAAGACTGTGATGCATGTGTGTCCATTAAGCTAACAGGTGTAACAGTGATGTCGAGGTTGGATATTTACCATGTGAGGGCTGTAGCAGGGTGGTTTGTGCGTTGGAGGGGCAGAAGGGGGCTGGCTGGTCAGGGGAGGGGTAGCACTGGAGGGATTGATGCGTTTCTCTTTCTGCCGGCGGTTGCAGAACCAGACCCGGATCACCTCCTTCTCCATGTTGAGCTGCTCTGCGATCAGCAGTATCTCTTCTGAGGTAGGCTTCTGGTTCTGCAGGAGGGGAGGGCAGGAATTCAGATCATTTCAAGGAGTGCTACGTTTCAGCCACACGATTCAAACCATTAAAAACAATGAGGCATAAATCATTTGTATTAACACAAAGAGCAGAATCTGACATTTAAAAACTCGACACAACAAATGACTGTCCAGTATTAAGAGACTATGCTTTAAAATCTCATAAAACTCCTGTGGCCATTACAGCATTTTCACCATAATATATTTACATATATCAACTCTACAAAAACAAATTGTCTAGCAGGCTGAGATAAGTTATTATTAAATGAATCAGCAGTCACAAAGTTGTTTTGTACTTGGGTCAGGCAAAAATCAATCACTGCAAGAAAAGCATTTGGATTACTTTTAGAGTGAAAGATATACAAATTTCAGCTTTTTAAAATTTCTAATAAAATGTCTTTATTTCTTTATTGAATAATAAGGTTATTTATCTTACCGTCATGAATGCGCGTTCCAGGGCCACGCGTACATTTGTTTCGATGCTGGTTCTCTTCTTTCTGCGGCGACCAGGAACGCCGTCGAAGCCCAGAGAGGAGGAGGACAGGGAGCTGGGGCTGGGTAGGGTACTGTCTATGGACATGGTTTCTGATGAAGGAAAACAAATACATACAGACTGAATGTCAGACTAATTATACTTGTCATACTCTCCTAGCATGTACTTTAAACACATAAACACATGAATGTAAAGTTATTTTGATGAGGGCTCACCTGCATCATTGAGCCACTTCTCCAGCAGTGGCTTCAGCTTGCACATGTTCTTAAAGCTCAGGTTGAGGGCTTCAAAGCGGGAGATTGTGGTCTGACTGAAGTCATTGCCATACAGCTTCCCCATGGCCAAGCCAACATCTCCCTGGTGGAAAGATAAAAGGAGGAAGTACCATTTTAGACAAGTCAAAACACAAAACATTCAACGCAGAGGTAACCTGCACATTCACACATATACAGTAGGAGTCTCTTCCTACCTGTGTGAAGCCTAGTTTGATGCGTCTCTGTTTGAAAGTGCGGGCGAATTGTTCCAGCTCCTCCAGGTCACTGGGCTCCTCGGGGTGAGAGGTCACTGAGGGTACCGTGGTCATGCCTCCACCGCCGCTCACCTCCATACTCTTATCTCGCTGTAGCTGGTACAACATCAGAGGAATGAAAGTGAGAACGAGAGGGAAAGAGAGAGGAGTTTGTTCACTGAAGATGACACTGTTTTCCTTTTCTGACTAAAGCATGAAAGTTTCCTCCTACCTGTGCTTGGAGTCCCATTCTAGTTGGAGCAGACAGCAGGGTCCCTTGGTTTTGCTGAGGTAGCGGAATAAGATTTGGTGTCGATAGGAGTCCTGAAAAAAAAGCATATTAACAACTATAATTATCAAAAAAGCAGATTTTGTGTTAACAACTCCCAAAACACAAACAATTATTCCAGTAAGAGGCCTGCCCACCTTGCTGGCCCTGCTGTGCCTGCGGGAGGAGGAACTGGGTGGGAGACGGGAGCGGGTGGCCGGGAACCAACACCAACTGCTGAAGCTGCAGCAACTGCTGGATATCCTATTCAATCAGATCAGAGAGAGAATGAAAATGTATGAATTCACAAAGGATGGATGGAGGGCTCAGTCACACAAAAATGTCTGTATCTTATCTATCACCAGCCGAGGAAAGGAACAGATTTGGACATACACAAAACATAGAAGTAATCGGAAAAAATCTGTTATTGTATAACGTAACGTATGGAAAATGTGTGCATTCACTCAAGGTGGAAACTGTGAATCATGAAATATACAGTAGACATGTAAGAAGAATTGTTCCATGGCTGGCTCCTCAATCAAGCCGCTCATCAGAGAGTGGCTTTGATTGTTAGTCAGTACCTGGGCGGTGAGCTGGATTGGCTGGGAGAGGGTGAGCTGGGGAGGAGGAGGGACAGGGACACTTTGGGCTGTCTGTTCCTGTGTGCTCTGTCCCTGACCGTGGGACTGTGACTGGACCTGATGCCCTGTTTGTCCCGCCTGCTGCTGCTGCTGCTGTTGCTGCTGCTGCTGCTGCTGCTGCTGCTGCTGGGCTTGCTGATTTGCTGCTGCGGCTGCCTGAGCTTGCTGATTGGCTTGGGCGGCTGCGTGGGCAGCATGAGCGGCATGGGCTGCACTGGACTGCTGCACAGCTGCAGCCAGGAGCTGCGCCTGAGCCTGCTGCAGCAACAACTGCTGCTGTGCTGGCAACAAAGCTGTCAGCTGGTGAAGGGAACGAGTAGGAGAGGAGAGGAGAGGATTGACATAGTAAAAAAGGAAGAAATTTACACAGTAGCACAAAGAAGGAAACAAAGTCTTAAAAAAGCAGCACAAGAGAAGCAAGCAAAGTAAAAGCAAAGCAGTGTGTGTGTGTGTCTGTGGGCACATGTTGCAAGTTTGTCTTACCCCTGCTAGCTGGGAGCCGGTCAGCATGAGCTGTGTATGTTGCAGGGCCGTCTGTGAGGGGGTCGGGCCGTGAGAGAGAGGAAGGGCCGGGGAC
This sequence comes from Micropterus salmoides, assembly GCF_014851395.1. NCBI lineage: Eukaryota > Metazoa > Chordata > Actinopteri > Centrarchiformes > Centrarchidae > Micropterus > Micropterus salmoides. The sequence continues at coordinate 13,809,899 of NW_024040152.1, forward strand.
ATCTCACCGCACTCCTCCATCTTATTCTGTGTGGAAGACAGAAAAAAGAGGGGTAAATATAGAGGAACATTAATTTAAAAAAACATACATGCATCCAGAACATAATTCCTAAAATGAGCTTTCTTCTCTCAGAAGATTCCTCTTATCTCACTGCTGAAAAGAGTAATTACACGGCTCCTTACCAACATAAATCTAGCGAGTAACAAAGCATGTCTGCACTAAAAACACAGTCATAGAAAAAGAGCAAATATCAAAAACAAAACAACTACCCAGAACTTGAAACTGGTCAGAAAGGACAATTACAAACATACAACTACATAAGCTTACCTGGCTATTTAAGATCATGCTAGGAAGCGATGATTATATCAATTTCAGTAATTTCTGTCAATGCTAATAATCAGTCACAAATAAGATGATCAGAAATGTGTATCTAGTCTGTCTCAGGTAATGAGAGTCCACTAGTCTCTCTTATTCTTGCACAAAGAGATGAATTATCTCTTCTCCCAGGATCAGGCATGTTTGCACTGGAAAGGGGCACTCTTCCAACTTACTGATTTGCATACAGCATCTCCTGTGGTATGCAAATGAGGAAGGTTTTACCTTTTGGTGAGTTGTGGCTTAATAGATTTATTTCAATTCTGAGACTTTGTGAATAGAGAGTGCCATCATACGCTCTACTCTCAGGGAATTTGTTTACATTCAAGGCTGGGTGGAGAGTCGACACATTATGGACCTCAACGTCGAACACGACAAAAGAGTAATTGAACACACAGCAATGAATACAAAGCGGAGGCAGCTATATTGTCAATAATCCTGTTGTGTGATACTGAAACACAAAAGATTCACAAACATAGGCCCAGACATTCGAACAGACGAGCACAGGCAGTTCAGTAACATGGATACACACACACACACACACACACACACACACTCACACACACAGTCACACACACACACACACTCACCTTGCTGCTGCTCAGTGATGGTGAAAGAGGAAAGGGATTGACTTTCATTGACTGAGCCTACAGGAGGAAAATTAGAAACTTCATATCAGAAATGACTGCCAAAAACAACTTCAAGTGCATTTTATTTTATATTATTCTCTTTTCTTTTCACAACAAACTTTACCAACAGAAAAAATGTTCTTTTCAAACAGTTGTTTTAGTGATTTACCAAGCAAAAACACTCACCGCTTCCAACTGCTTAATTTGTCAACTGAATTTGTTTGTATTTTACACTGTTAATTGAACAAAACAAGTAACCCAAGATGTCACCTTAGCCTGTGAGAAACTGTGATGTGCATTTTTTTACTATTTTATGACATCATATGGACTAAACGATTAAATGAAAAAGAATCGACATGTTAATTGATAATGGAAATAATCAGCCGCACAAATATCTGGCATATCTGTTATCTCTTGTGGTGCATCAGTTATGTAGGTGAAAGAGGTGGGAGATAAACGTAATGATCACAGGAGTCAGATGTACCTGGTGATTCGATTCAGGTCCATTCCGCTCTGAGTCTGCGTGGGAGGGAAAGGAAAAAGTGAGAAATTGATCACGTGTTAGAGTACAAATGCACAAACAGACAACCGCAATATACAGTGCTACGTATGTAGAACTTTTTACATACAATATACTGGTACATATGTATCATGATTATTTGCCGCCACAGCAGCACATCTTACCTGTGCCCTCCAGTGGTGAGTCAGCCCCCGCTTTCTCCACCTCTAGTGCCTTTGACATCCTGATATCTGTAACAGGAAGACACACGAATAAGTAAGTCAGTATGATTGATTCTTAAATCTGGTGTCAGACAAAAAATGCAGACAGAAGCAGAATAATAGATGTTTATGAAGCAGGTAATCAGAATCTTGATGACGAAAGGGGAAAGAGTTTGGCCAGGGTGTTGATCTTATTTAGGTTAGGGTTAAGTGTTTTCAGGTTACAGACCTACACACTGTACACCAAACAACGGGGCTGAATCATTCACAAGTTGAATCCAGCCCACATCCATTCATTCTTTCCAATCAGTGGTTTAACATACGAGTAGGCTGACCCAAGGTGATTGCTTGTTCTAAATTTAACCCAAGGTGTTTATGTGGGAGCAATTTTGTACTAAAAAAGTCTCATGTTGTGTGTCACTCATGACAAGACCACATCACTTCCTGGTTGATACTGTATTGGGACAGTCCCTATGGCAACAGCAGTGAGGGTGGCAAGAATTTGATTAATTTAATTCTGTTTATTACAAAAGTTATGAGGCATTTTGGCGGCAGAGAGGATGATTTGAGGAAAGATTTGAGAGAATATGAGCGTGTGTGTGTAAATGTCTGTGTACCTGTGTGTATGCAGTAGTTTTGTTTTGTTCCTCCATGGTATTATCTCACTATAAGCCTTTTTATTTGTCTGAAACCACAAACTGTGAGACAACTTTTTGTTCTGTCCATTTGAAACTTTTTTCTCTCTTGTTCTCTCTCTCCCTGACAAGCGTGCACACACACACACACACACGCACACAAATACACAGCTACTTCCCTTTTGTGAAAACATGCAAATCTGCCCAACGACCAACTAATTATATCTGCCACCTGCATAATAAACTCTCAGTCCTCCTTTTTCTCCCCCCCCACCCTCTGCATCTCTTCTCTCTTCATCCTTGTTGTTTCTCATGTTGCAGATGAGCAATGACACTATGGCAATGGGATTTTCACATCAGCTTATTGCTGTGCTTTTATCAAAGCAATACAGAAAATACTCTTATTTGACTTTCTTCCAACAAGCAGGTGGTCAAGCATGGTTTCACCATTGGGGGGCAGCAGTGACACATGGAGAAGATGACAAACCTGCTCCACTGACCACCAGTGCAATCAATATAAGGGAAGAAGTCATAGATAAAGTGAGACACTCCCTGATCAAAATAATATTCAACACACTTGTTTCAGTGAAACAAATGTGACAAAAGTGGACTTTGGTACATGCAGTGTCTTTCGGGGAAGGGGGAAGTGGCGGTCAGCTACAAAAGCTCCACTCTCACACTCACACAGGCTAAAACCCAGGGTCAGGGAACACATGCACACTGACCACAGGATTTCCCTCAAATAAATGGACTTTTGCAAAAAGCTAATTTGGTCACCAGCCATGTGGATGCAAACTTGGTTAATCTATTATTAGGGTCAGTTTGTGGTAATCCCAAAGTTACATATACAATATAGTACTGTTTTGGTAATATATGGCTGAAACTGTCCAATGTTGCTCAATGTCTGGTGAAAAACCACTGAATCTGCAACATGTACAAACAATACAAAAAACGTCATGTCTTCCTCTCAAGATACACACATTTAAAACATTAACAAATTGTAATGCAAAATAGAATTAAGAATATTTGTTACTTGGATTACATCGGACTATTGTGTGCTCAAATAATCAGTATGTACAGTGTACAATACCAAAGCCAAATCCACCATATAAAATGATTGTCCAGCTCATAAAACAGTTGTAACGTGAAGTTCCCAAAGTGCTGCCTCTTGTACTGTACTGCCTGCTCGCAGGACACACGGGGAAGGTGTATATTGATTCATGGCTCAAAATGGCCTACAGACAGTAGCATGGTGGATAATGTGGTCAGTAATACAGTGGTGGGACAGTATATCAAGATGCTGTGTCTTTTTCTCACTTCCCCTCGCGACTTCCCCTTGTACCGGGTTGAACGCATAGTGCTAAACCCAACACTTACTGTCAGTGAGGCTATTAATATTAGCCTGTTCTCTCTCACTCTCTCTCACTCTCTTTCACTCTATCTTTTAAAAACCTCCCACTCTTTTACAACACATTGCTGCACACACAAACACACAGCTAATTTTTATTTGACACAGAGCAGAGCTACATGTTATTAATTGTGCCATTTTAATGAACTTCTCTAACTTAATTTGAGAATGAGAGGCAGCATCTCTTAACAGTGGCTCATAGTTTGTCTTTAAGGGGTAAAAACTTAATTTCCAGTAATGTTAAGAAGCATTTTTCCATGTATAAGGTTAAATTACCCACGTCTATTTTGCCCATCGTTAAGCTGTTACAGCATATGCTAATCTTACAACAAAGCGAGAGTTTTTCTTTGACCCTGTCAGAGCCACACAATACTCACTGTTTCTGAAACAGACCAAATTTAATGCTGTATAATCCTGTGTCATGAATAAATGACGCAACAGAAAGGAACGAGGAACAAAAGTGTCTGTGCTCAGGCTGGACTGTTTCTGTTATTCTCCTCTGGGTATTTTGGCTGAGATGAAACTCCACTGCAACCACCCTTAACCCCCCACCAACACCCCCCCCCCACCACCCCACTTCCTGATTCAGGACACAACCCCATCGCCAAGGGGGATGTCTGGAAACCGGAGTCATCACACCTACTAACGACAGATTTCAAAAACCAAGCAGCGCTGAGGGGTGCCTAATTTTGATTGCAAAGGAATATTTTCCATTTAAAAGTTAGCCTCAAAAAGTCTGCTAACCAGCTCAATAGCTTTAGCACATCTGCATGAGGACAACATTTCAGCATGAAACAAGGAGCTGAACAAAGAAAAATAAGAGTGAATAAGTAGATCATGACAGAATATTTAAGAATAAAGGAAAGGAATTGAAAAGGAAAATCTAACAATACAGTAAGAAGCTAAATTAAAACCTGAGATGTGACAGCAACTTCAGGTTGACCATCAAGGATGTGACATTTTATTATGGTCTGTGCTGCTGACATTGTTTCATCAGTTTTAAGTTTGTCAATTAAAACATAACCTACTGTGTCTCCGTAAAAAATACTAAATACTAAAGACGTAAAATGCTAAATATGAGCACATAAAATACCTTACATATGCAAATGCTGCTGGAATATAAGCAGATGTCACGGTGGCAGGTCTTTGACAGTGAGAACCATGACAATTTAAACTATATGCAGAATTATGTTCATTTTTCAGAGTAAAACAAATATGTTTTCAATTAATGCATTGATGCAGGGATTGAGCAGGGATGTAAATGCAGAAGGTGAGACTCTTCATGACCATACAACACATACACATTAAAATTGGGGAAACGCCTCTTTATAGCCAAAGGCAACACTTAATATTTCTCATTTATTCATTTACAATTCTGGCATAAATTAGCAAAACTGCTGACCTGTTTAAACAACGTTAACGTGACCCAGATAGTAGAATGCGAATGTGACAATGTTTTTGTTAACATTCTAAATAAATCCACTTGCAATGTGATGTAATGATATGTCACTCTGGTTTGAATAACTCACGGTCACAGCAGTGACCACAACAGGTTAAGAAGTGACTCTAAGTGGTTTTATTAACTAATGAATCACTTATTGATAGACACAGCACATTGTCAAAGAAATGTGTAATTCTTTAGAAATCATAACAGCCCATCAAAGACTGAGAAACATGAGCTAATTGACATTTTAAAATATTTTTCTGGTAATTGGTGAGTCAGTTAACAACCTGCTGTGCTTTTCTCTTCAGCTAAGACTGTGACTACCACTTCTTTCAGCCTGAGCTGAGCCCCCAAACAAGGCCCATATAGGGCAAGAACTGTCACATTTTGTTCTGCTTTGTTTTCATACCAATTTTGAAATACTGATGACAATGATTTTAGGCTTTTCCCCTTTCAAGTGTCTGTCTTTTTGTTTAAGTATATTTGCATCTGTGTGCTTTCAAAACGTGCTTTGAATGAACAGAAAAATTAATATTTGAAAATGAGCAAAGCAATAATCAGTGCAACCCTCCCATGCCTCCAACACACACATACATGCACAGAAAGTTAACACCGGTTTCAAAGTTGCACGGCAAGAAACCTTACCAGTTAAATATCTCTGAACTGAACACATATGTAACGCGGTGCTAAGCAATATAAAGAATGAGGGGTTTTATGATGACAAATAAAAATTAATTCAAATCACAATATAGAAAAACACTGGCGAGATGTGCAAGCTGCAACACTGGTATTTCATTACCAGTGCATATCAAAAAACTTTTTTACTATATTTTCTTCAAGCTTTTTTAGCATTCAGTATTCAGTATAAACACAAACACACACTTATACACACACAGAGGCATGCTATGGGCGAGGTGTCTGACCTTTCCCTCTGCCTGCGACAGGCGTCCACCCATCCATCCATCCATCCATCCACATCTTTCTCTTCGTACCACCTCTCCCTCTTTGATGCTCTCTAATTAGCTCAGCTTGTTAGACTCAGTGGTATTAATCAACAGCGTAGACACAGTTCTCTTTCTCTCTCTCTCTCTCTCTCTCTCTCTCTCTCTCTCTCACACACACACACACACAGACACAAGAACACACATACACACATACACACACACACAGTGTCCTCTCCGTCACGCAAAGCTTAATTGGTCTTGGTAAATGAAGGCCAGCAGAGAGAGGGCTGCACAGACAGTCACTCACCTGGCAACCACATACTGGAGAAGTCCTTTGCCGCTATAGCTGCTGTCTTGGTCATATCTGTGTCTGTGTGAGAGAGTGTGTGTCCGCTATGTAAAGAAAAACTCTCACTCTCCCCCGTCTCTGTCTCTCTCTAACCAAAAAGGAGGAGTGTATTAAATCATATGGTTGAGAGAATCACTCTCTACATCCCTCTCCTCTCTCTCTCTCTCTCTCTCTCTCTCTCTCTCACAAACGCACATGACAGTCCACACCCCCAAGCCCCACCCCCCACCCCACATCCTGCAGCAGAACAGGAAGTAAGCCTCAAAAGAATAGGGACTTGGCACAGAGGAGAGAAAAATACAAAAAAGAAAAGAAAGAAAGGGGGACACGCAAGAGGTTAGGGAGTGGGAGAGAGTGAGTGAGTGAGCGAGCAGATCGAATAGATAGACAAGGTGAAAAAGAGGGGGATGACGGGTGCAGATGGAAAGTGATGGCGCGGCTGGAAACAGCCACTCACACACGCTCACTCACGCAAGAGAAAAACAGCAAGCTTGACATTCTGACCGAAGAGTGTGTGATACATTTGTACAACATATGACCCAGTGTGCCTTCAAAAACCTATCCAAACCTCAAGTGATGAGACTTTTTCCTCAACTCTAAGTTATTTTAACAAGCTCCTGTTTCTTCTACCATGAGTCATGACCATCTGTCCTCGGTCATATCTGTGTCTATGTCAAGACTGTGGGATTGTTGTTAGCAAGTACATCGGTGGGTGTAAGGTGGTCTGTCGAGGGAGTTTGGCACAAACAAGAGAAGATGTGAGACATCCTCAGCTAAGTTTACCAGCCACAGCTCCACTCAAACCCAAGCGGAAGGAAAAAGTCAGTCACAACAATCACTGTACTACTGACCACGACATACTGTGGGCTGCACACAGTGTTACCCCACAGAAAGCCACACACTAAATTGGTACATGTGACAGGTAGTCGTGGAATGAAAGTGGAACATTATAGATAAACAAGATATGAGCCTCTATCAGTGCCGCCCACTAGGATTAACAGACTAAGAAGCTGCTAAATAAGTGAAAATATGATGTCGGGGAATGATCTTGAGGAAGGAGAATAGCGTGTTTCAGCAGAAATACTGCCTAGACTTTTAAATCTGAAAGTGTCGAGGTGCTACTCTGACAGCAGGCTGAGCTGACCACAAGGTGGCACTCTTGATTCTCAAATGAGTGAACAGGCTCCATCTACGGAAGAGGAGAGGAGGCAGCCCACTGATCGCCCCCTCCCTCTCTTTGCTTTTCCCTTGGTCCGAGTTCACTAATTCAAAAGCTAACGGCAGCAGAGTTCCCAAGTTTAACCTTATAAATACTTTATGTGGTGATTTACAACAGTCCAATGTACTGCTGGATAGACGCTCACTGAGCATATAGCACTGCACTGGAGGTGCCCTCAGTTATTCATCTTCATCCTCAAATACATACAAAATACTGATGTTCTGACACATGTAAATATATATTTACCATTAAGACAATATCAGTATAGAAACTCTGGTGAGATGGGTACAGAGCTTTCCTATAAATGCAAAATATTCTTTGGTAAATAGTTGGATTTAGAGCTGATCAGTCGATTAACAACCAACACTGGCAACTATTTTGATAGTTGATTAATTATTTTGGTGATTTTTCCAAAAGCCTAACTTCTCAAAGTGAGGATTTGCTGCTTTGTCATTTAGTAAACTGAATGTCTTTGAGTTTTGGCCTCATGATCTGATAAAACAAGGAATTCGAGGATGCCATCTTAGACCGAAACTCTGATGGGGGTTTCATTTATTAATCTAGAAAATAATCTGATAGTAAAAATAATCATTAATTACAGCTCTAGCGAGATTTGCTTGTTCTTTCTTTTTTGTGGTGCTAATCAAACATACAGCTAATATAGCAGCCCAAGATCTGCCAGACTCCAGACAGACTTAAATCCTGAGACAAATCTTCAGTTTCACCAATTTATTTGGAGGTAAGGTTTTGACCCAATCAGTGGCCAGGCCTGTCCGAGGACTTTGACAGACTGCACGTTGGGAAGGGGGCGTCTCTTTGGGTCAGAGGTCGTCTGGGCAGCCTGGCTTTGGCCGTGACCTTTGTTCAAACTGCAATCTACCCACATAACTACCACAGTGTGTATCTTTGCATGTGTACGTCTGAGAAGTAAGTAATAAGTGGTTGGTAAAATTTGATTGTGCTAAAGTGTGAGTGTGTGTGCCATACACACAAACACAAACACAAACAAACAGACACACACACACACACACACACCTCCTTCCTGCCCCTGCAAGGTCTGAATCTTGGTTACCCTGGAAACCAGGCCTTGCAACACTGCAGCCTCGCCATTTAGATGATATTGGGATGATGAGAAATGGTCTCAATTATGCTGACCTATTAACACATACTTTATAACAAACTGTGATATTATTAACTTGGAAAATAAACTAAATTAATATAAAAAAGTATTAATTTGATTATTATTATTAGCGAATATGAGGTATGTTTGCGCAGTGTGTTTTGGTCACCACCAGAAGTTATGTTTATAAGATAACAAACACACACACCAACACACACACTCATACACACATACACAATGTGATAGTGGGACCCCAGGGAGGAGGATGGGGGGAGGCTGAGGCCTCTAGAGCGCCATCAATCACTCCAATGTCAGGGAGAGTGGGAGAGGCAGGGGGTTACTAAGAGCAAGAAAAAGAGGAGTAGTAAAAAAAAAAAAAATGGAAGGGAATGAAGGAGAAGGGAACGAGTGATGGTGGGAGACTGAGAGACAGGGATAAAAAGATAAAAGATGTTAGCTGGGGGTGAGGAAGGTGGGAGGAGACTGTATGTATAATGGGTCATTGCAGGGACAATTCAGAGGTCTCCAAACCAGTTCAGCATCCCTCTACGGCTCGGTCCTCCTATATCTAGTGCAGCCTCAAGCCTGGAGCGCACACTGGCTCTAATTCATATAATCCATCATATTCCTCTTCTTATAGAGGGGACAGAACACGGCTCAGTGATGGACAAACCAAGTCCTCTGCACAGTCCAACAGCAAGGCTATATTCTACAAGGTGAGAGATTTAAAATTTAGTCTAGTGTATAGTTGTGTGTGTGCAGGTGTAGCCCCATGAGGAGTTGCAGGATTATAAACAGTAGGTCTAGAAGTGTGTAGACTACAGAGGTTGAGGTTTTGTATGAGAAGCAGCAGGGGCTATAACACACTCACACTGTTGGCTGCCGTGGGACCGGTGCCATGTCACACACACATACAAGCCTCCTACACTATTCCTAACACCTATTCCTCTCCTGTCCTTAAACCTCTCAATCGCTGCTTTTCCTCTGGCCCCACCGCCCCTCCATCCCTCTCTCACACCATTCCCCTCTTCTCTATATCATCTCAGCAGCCCATAGGGAGCTTGTCTAGACAGACACCGCTCTCTCCCACGGCGTTACCAAGGTTGAAGCTCAAATCTTTTTCTTCGCTCCCCTCTTCTTCTTCTTCTTCTTCTTCTTCTTCCTCTTCCTCCTCCTCCTCTCCTAGCACAAGAGCATAGGGTCTACTGGGACGGACTGGTGGCCTTCATCGCCAGCTCAAGGAGCATTGAGGCCCGTTTAGACCAAACTGTTCACTTACACTTACAAAGCAGGCTGTTGTGTAGAATTAGCTTTCATATTAGTCCAATTAAAATACAAAAAAGGGAGTACTTTAGTTATGGCAACCATTGTCTTTTCATGCTCTTTCTGCCCATCCATCCCCTCTTTCACCTTCGCCTGCTCTGCCTTTTTACCTTCAAACCCTCTCATCATCATCCCACTCTTTTTTTGCGACCTTCCCCCTTTTCTTTCTCCAATTCAAACTTTCTCTTCTCCTCCTCTGTCTCTCTTTTTCTATCAGACCTGCTGGTCAGCAGCAGCTGTGACATCACTGGCCACTGTTCTCCGCTTGGATTGGACACTCGGCCACGTTGCCAGGCAACAGCAGTGAAAGGTCTCAGTGTGAGCGTGTGAGTGTGTATGTGTGTGTTTATGTCTGTTTATAGCTACGTGAGTGAAAGGTGTGTGAGCGATTTTCCTCGCCTTGCCCTTTATCTGTGCATGAAGAATGATCAGAACAGATCTACTTCTATGCTTTATCTCAGATCAAAGCATGTAGATGATTGTGCTGCCTCGCCACTCTCCTCCACCACAGAAGAAGAGAGATGTGTGTGCATTGCGTGAATGAAAAAGAAAGAGGGTACGAGTGTGTGTGCGCGTCAGTATCTGCACTTGCGTCGGACCAAATAAATGTGTATGTTCATGTCGTATACGGGTATGTGTCTGTATGTTGTGTGTGTGTGTGTGTGTGTGTGTGTGTGTGTGTGTGTGTGTGTATGTACGTGTGTGTGTAAGCCCCCGGGAGCGGGTGGTTATTGTATCTGACACAGCGGCTCTTTCTCGCGCCTCATATTTCTGGGCCGATCGATTCCTCTGACTCCCGACAAGACAATAATCGCACCTCCCTCTCTCACTCCATCACTACCATTATTACTGACCTCCCCAGGGAACGAACAGGGTGGAGGGAGGGAGAGAAGGATGAGGAAGAAAGAAAGGATGGAGGGAGGGTGAGGAATGAGAGGGGGGCATAGAGTTGACAAAATGAGCCTATGATGATGAAAAAGCTAAAAGGGACAATGCTGAAAATGAGACAGTGAGAGCTGGCCTGGAAAAGGGACATCAGCGGTGTAGAAAAGGAGAAGAGGGCGAGAGCGAGGAAGTTGAGATAAGGTGATGGAGGGATGAGGTCCGAGGGAGAAAAAAGGGCAGGAACGATGTGGATATGACATCTGTGCGAGGTGATAGAGTGAAGGGAAGAATGAGAGAAAGCTAAAGCATAACAGGAAAGGACAGGAAGGAGGGGGGGGGGAAAGCGAGCAATATAGATCATGCTGAGAAAAGAAAGGAGGACACAAGTGAAGGAGTGCAGAGAGAGTGAGAGACGGAGGGCCGAATGGAGGGACAATAACGGAGAGAATTAGTGGAGGAGAGATGAAGGATTCGCGCTATCTTCTTCTAATAAAGGAGAGAATGAGAGACAGGGATCGGGGAGGGAGACGGAGGGGGAGGGGGTTAGACTGAGGTGAAAGAAGGAGAGAGAGAAAGAGAGAGAGAGAGAAAAACATATAGAAACACACACACACATATATATATAGAGCGGTGGCTGTAGCGCAGTGGAGGTCAGCGCGCAGAAATATTATTAAATTGACAAGACTACAATAGTTGATTGGCAGGCTGACTCCTGCACTGCCATTCAGTGGAGAAGAATGGAGACAAGGACTCACACACACACACACACACACACACACACACACACACACACACACACACTCACAAAATGCATCTGTAGTTTCACCAAACAATCAACACAGCATGTAGAGATGTAGAAACACACACTGTCTTTTGTCTGTTTTGCGTGTGCATGTGTGTGTGTGTGTGTGTGTGTGTGTGTCTCAGTTGCCTGCGTGAGCCTGTCACTGCCGTGTCTCTATGCTTTGAATCCAGATTACAATTACAGTAATTGGCTCTCAATTCAAGGGATTGCTGTTTGACCCCCTCACCTCTCTCTCTCTCCCTTGCCCACCCCCACACATTTTGCCTCTTCCTCTATCTACCCTCCTCCTCCTCATCAATATTCCTCCACCTCCCCTCTACCTGTATTGCTACATCCATCTTTCTCTCCCCCTGTCCCTCCCTTCCTTTTCTCGTCCTTATCCCTATTCCCCCCTGTACACACATTCACACACTAAATATCTTCTTGCCACTTTTCCTCCCTCATCTCCCTGATTCTACCTTTCTCCCCGATAGTTGGGGAAACGGGGAATCTATTGTATACTTTCTTCATCCTGTATTTATTATGGAGAGATAGCTGTTCAGCTATACAGTCAGGGGATATATTGTGCATTTGGGGAAAGAGGTGAAAGAGAGATAAAAAGAAGGAGGTAAGGAAAGGGGGTGATAGAGGTGGTGGTGATGGTGTGTTGGAGAGGTGGTGTTGAAGAGATCGAGGAGGAGGGGGGTTAGGAAATTGGTCTGGCTAGCGGAACAGCTTTTCACCTCTCTCTCTCTCTCTTTCTCTCTCCCTCTCTTTCTCTCTCCCTCTCTCTATTCTGCTTTGTATTCTGCAGAGATGACAGGGGGAAAGCTTTATTGCTCCGAGTTTGTATCGATCGGGGCCCCTCTAAGGGGGGAGGCCGGGGGACGCGCTGAGCAGGCCCTTTCTCAACGACCGCGGCGCCAACACCCCCCCAAAGCCTCTCCTCCGCTCCTGCTCACCCCCCTCCTCCCAAACCCTTCTCTTGCTCGCAAGCTCGCTCGGAAATTCAAATTCAAGGCTCTTATTCTCAAAGGTTATAGGAGAGGGAGAGCAAGAGAATGAGAGAGAGAGATTGAATGAAAGAGAGATGGAGGCATCTGGCTTCTTCCCCTGACTGAGGCCCTGAATGGAGCTGAGATCTGATAAGCAGAGCCCACAAACACAAACAAGGGAAGAAATTGAGAAATAAAGGAAAGCAAAAGAGGAATATATCAGCCCCCATCCTCTTCTTTTCTTCCCTATCTTTCCATCCCGTTTCCCCTCTCACTAACTGTCCCCTGCCCTCTCCTCCTCCCTACTGTATCTCCATTTTTTTCCGAGGTGAAAATGATTTTGTTGACAGGTGAAGAATGAGCTGGGTCTGAGCATGCATACTCTCTGCTTCTGTCCTCGTTAGAGGGACACTAGGATTAGGGTTCACACTGAATACTCAATGAGTGCAAAATTAAACTCCCTTTTAAAATTCCCTCTGAAATCCAGCTTGCAAAATAGAAATCACAACAAACAGAGATAAAAATCATGAAGTTAAAATAACAAATTACTGCTCTTCAGGCTTCTTTTTTCACCTCTTCTTTTTGACAGGCATTAAATAAAAAGGGGGCAAAACCCAATGTCAAAGCCATGGCCAACTGACCAAACACTTGACTCACACATGGAAGTATCCATGTGTACACACACACACACAAACACACACAGACAACCTATTTATCCGTTAATGTCATGCACAGCACTGCAGTAAGGCTGGGGAGAACAACAGATTGTCCATCAGGGGGTTACAGGGTTCAAGTCCATGACCAGAGGGCTAGAGGAAGGTTAGGGTGTTGTAGGTTCAACTCCCAGGGGGCGAGGAGGATCCCTGCTGTCTCCCGTCCGACTCCAATCCACCCCCTGAAAACCTCCTCCAGGACAATATAACCCCCCCCGCTCCACCCTTCTTTTCTCTTCTCCATCCTGCTGCTGGCCCTTTTAAGCCCTGCTTAGTCTGATCACACACGTGTAAACCTGAGCCTTGCCTCCAGACTCTCTCTATTTGTCTCAGATGTGCACATGCATGCGCACATGCTGGCCTGCTCAACACACACACACATTCACATGCAATCATACAGATAACTCACCGATGCACAAACATATTCATAAGACTCCGATACACTCTTACAATTCAAATACAAAAGATTTGCTCTTGCTATCTTCTGTTTTCCCATATTATAGCAAATCATTTTATTTTCAACCTACATCGTGATTGAAACGGTTGCTTCCCTTTTCCGACTCCATCTCACTTACTCCTCTTGTGGTAAAGACCAAACAGAATCACAGCATTGCCTCAGCTATCAGCTGCAGCAGATGTGAGTGGATATGAGATATTTGTGTAAACATTGGATACATATACTGTATATATATATTGTCATTGATATTGCTTGTGTGGTTTACGTGCAGCTCCAGATTGAGTTCAGAGTATACATCAGAGACTTCTGCTGGATGCTACACGTCTGATTCATGAAAGAATACACACAATACGCACCTGCACACACACACACACACACACACACACACACACACACACACACACACACACAGTACAATAACCTCCAGGCCTATAACCTTCCTTGTTGGCCGGATGGGTGGATGCATTATTAAACACAGGATTTCATATGTAGAAACAGAATATGAATGCTGCACTGGGTCCAACTGTGTACATTCGCTTGGTCGCTCCAGTCCTCCCTCTTTTGCATTTTTCTTCAAACTCTTTAACTTATTACACTGGGTGTTTACTTAATATATTAGGTACTTTATTTACCTAATATTGTCATTCTGTTTTTTCATTTTGTAACTCTAATACTGCTATTTTTGTTGACTGTATACACAACTGCATGTCTGTCCATCCTGGAGGAAGGATCCCTCCTCTTTTTCTCTTCCCGAGTTTTTATTATTATTTTTCTTTTCAGTTTTAGGTTAGTTTTGTGAATCGAGGGTGTACATAAACAGGATGTGAAAAGAACATTTATAGCCTTCTGAGACAAATTTCTGATTTTCCGCTACATAAATAAATTTGACTTGACTTGACTTGTGTTGCTTTACTAAAGGCTCTAGTTCTTTCTAATTGTTTTGAACAACACCAGAAAAAATGTATCAATTAGAATATGGATTGGGGCCTTGCACTGGAAAAGGATGTCTGCCTTGATGTCACAAATGAGAGTGATGAGAGATATTTTGGTGATGACATGCCACAGGGCAGATGGTGAGTGTATAACGTCATCCTCCAAATGATCACGTGTGCCAGTCATCACAGAAACCAAGCATAAGCAGGTGAAAACCCACTGGATCCCACTGATTAACCAAGATGCCCGCACATGAGGAGCGGTCGAAGGGCAACTAAACCACAACATGAGCGCTGTGTGTGTTTACATCTGTAGGGCGGGCGGGCCGGGCCCTGACTCTCACGGTAATCGATGAACGAGGGAGGAAAGGGAGGTAGCGGGCGAGGCAGGGATGTGTGTGGGGGGATGGCGGGTGGGAAAAAAATCGGTAAAGAAAGCAGGTTATCTCCCGTCATTAGGGGAGGGGGAATCCCTGTCTAGAGGGGAGGAGGAAGGATGGGTGAGGGAAGGCTGGGGTTCATTGATAAAAAGGGAGGGAAGGAGGGAGGGAGAGGGGAGAAGGGGAGACTATGTTTGGCATCGAGAGAGAGCAGACAATTATCTGTATTGATTAGAGCAGCCCAGTACTGTGAAGACTGAGAAAACTATGACTGGATCAATATAGAGAGCGAAAGAGAGAGAGGGAGGGAGGGAGAGAGAGAAAGAGAGGGAGAGAGAGGGAGTTAGAGGATAGACAGACCAATAGAGAGAAACAAACGACAAAGATAAAAGATACATATAATGAAAAACATAAAGAGATAGAAACATAGTTTATGGTGCAAAGCAAAGTCAAAGACCCAAGGTGGCGTAAACGGTAAGAGGGGGGTAAGGGGGAGACAGGGAAAGTCAATGAAAACACAAGGAGATACATTACATTGTTGATGTCATTACTCTTTATCATTGATTTGTCAGCACAACCACAGAGTTCATTCAACAAGCCCACCAGAGCCCTCCCATCACCACAGCACACGGATAAGCAGAGACAGAGAGCTTGAAAAAGACATTAACTAAATACACACTGAGTGACCACAACCTGACCACTGAGACTGGTGTGCATAGGAAATCCTGGCAACCCAGAGAAAACTGAAAGCCAGTCAGTCACTACCGACAATAAAATGTAGGGACCATGCATAAGAGAAATGGATACAATGTCCAAGCTGGTGCACCATTTTTTCCAAAGTAAATTGCTCACATATACCGAAAGTTTTCAGGTTTCAAGTTCCATTGTTTTAGGCCCCACAGAGCAAGCGCATTAGAGATATCTATCCAATTGTGAAAGAGAATATGTCTAATTGGGCTAATTTGTGACATGTGGGACCTACAATGGAGAGTTTGGTCACTATGCTGAAATAGCCCCGTGCTGTTCCTGAGGGCTTAATAGTGACAGTTCAGACAACACTTCATGCTATGCTGCAGCTTGTATGCTGACATAACAACCAAGTTATTTACCAAAATAACAGAAGTCAACATTAACTTGTTTATAAAAACTGACAATGCCAATGGTGATACAGCAAAATACGCAGTCAGTGTTTGCAAAAATCTGCTTTTCTTTTATTATAGTATACTACATAACAATGTGGTTGTATAGTGCGGGATTATGTAGTTTGTACTGTATAGTGTGTTTTATAGTGTAGTAATGTGAAAACCATCTGTCATCTTTTTTCTTACATTGTGATTTATTATACTTACATTGTCAACCTTGTACAACATGCTTTGGTAATAACTGTGCTTTATTATGGCCATGTGAACGAAGCTAATTTGAATTTGAGAGTGAGACAGAGAGAGAGTAGGGATGAGAGAGGGGGGAGAGTGTGTGTTGGAGGGGGAGAAAATTATCAGGAGGGAGGCGGTGTTCAGGTAGGGGGCCTTGCTGTGGGGCCTCTTTTTGTCCGGGACAAAAACCCAAAATGGTGGAATAGGGGTGGAACAAAAGGCACACAGGGGGGAAAGAGGAGATTGACAACCTGTGCTGAGTAAAAACATCCTGCTGGCATACACACATGAGAGCACACACACATACACCCACACTCACACCCACACACACACACACACACACACACACACACACACACACACACACACACACACACATATACACGCGCATTAATCCCTAACCAGACCACGTTGAGTGTGTGTGCAAGTACCCACTAACTACACTTCCGGTTGCAACTTACATTTCAAGGAATCCTTGGCCCCATTACCCAGGCAACCCAGACCCACACCACAAACTCACACGCATGAACACACACACCAACACGGGGGACCGCATCTGTCATTCTTTAGTTTATTGAACATTACAAGATGATAGAATTCTGCCTCCTACTCTCCTGATATGTTTTGACGCTGAAGAGCAACGTATTGTCAGAAAAGGTTTATACAAAAGCAAACAAATAGATGAAAAACATAAACTCCGAATGGGGGAGCTGGGCTGGATATTGAAGAAACCTTTGGTAAGGGCAGAAAATGTCAGGTTTGACAAATGACCTTTTAAACATGGAGCAGATGTAGAGAGTCATGTACACTTTGGACAGGGGGCAGCTCAACTGTCTGTCTCTTAACAGCTAGTGAAAAGATAAGCGTCACTGTCCCATACTGTTAAAATAAAACACATTACACCAAGTTTAAATAAATATCTGGAAGACACCTAAGTGATTCCTAAATCAAAAGTGGATTTTATTCTAGCGGGAAGAAGTTGGAAATAAGGAGCAGAAACAGAGGGGGGAAATGTACAAAAGCATTCGAGATGGGGTGAAACAGATGAAAATAACTCGTGGAGTATAAAAAATGGGGTGGGGGGGAAACAGAAAATGAGAAGAAAGCAATAAGGAAAGAAACATTTGACAAAGACAGAGTGGAAGGAAGAACAGGACATGCATTTTACAGGTGTACAGTTATGCATGCATGACATCACCGGACCCCTCCTCCAGCCCTTGGGAATGGGCACCTTGGAAACGGTCGCTAAGGGAACAGAGTATTGAGAGAGAGAGAGAGAGAGAGAGAGAGAGAGGTGGACGAGATGGTTGAAAAAAACTCAAGAGGTACAAGACAGATAGCTAATGAAAAAAATAAAGACATGTGGTCATGGAAAATATACTAATTCCCTAACAAACCAACGTTTACATTTCTCATGTCCCATTCCGCAAATGAGCCACCTCTGCTCATAAAGGGTGAAAAGCAAGCTCCATCACAGCTAAAGTCTGCATTGTCCTCCTCCCCATATACTATGACCTCTCATCCACTCCAGTCATTTAGAGAAGGGAGATTTAGTGCAGCACCGATGCAGCGTGATGGTAAAAAACCAGCACATGATAGAGAGGCAGAGATGGCCTCGGGTCTCCGGTTTAACACATGGAGAACTACTGATGGAAAAACATGTTGATGGACAAAGAGAAGCTGGTATAGTGAAATGTTGGCTGTTAATGTATATGGGTGCTTGGAGGTCATTTCAACCAAGAAGCTAGAAGCTCAGAAGTGGATTGAGAAATTGAAGTTAGCACACAGCACACGCTTTGGTCTTTTGAGGCGCCGGAGTAATGAACACAAACGCTGAAGCCCACAGGAAAAAAAAAAACGCCATGCCATTCTGACCTCAGTAAACTCTCCTCATCCCTGCAGACGATGTAGTGTCCACACACACACACATACACACAGCGGCTGAGTGGATGCACTTTGCCTGCCTCGGTCCTCTCCTTTGACCAGTAAACAAGTCACTCTCAGCTCCCAACTTTAATGCTTGATCAACATTACTGCATACTATCACCACATCAAATAACTGCAGCTGCAAAGAAAAAATATATATGTAGATATATTTTGCATCAGCATAGCGTGGTTGAGTTTATGCACATAACAAACACCTAAATTCTGCATGCAACATATTCGCAAAGCGGCATCATATACATATCAAAAGCTTAGATTTGGTGTGCAATATAGATTTGGTATGTATGCATAATATGTGATCAATATCTGTTGCTGAATAAAACATGCTACTGGCTTTTGACAGGCCGATTTGAAATGGAGATGCTATGCGAATACAAAAGGCTTCGGTGAGATTGGCCCTGAACCCTACACATAGCAGCAGTTCACATTTAGACGCTCTCACCTGCATTCTCCATAATGCATGAGCTGCCTGAATATATATCATCCCCTGCACAGCTCACACACACACACACACACACACACAAACACACACACACACACACACACACTTCCACATGCACGACAACGGAGGAACACACCAGTTTGTGCACAATGACAATGGTTCATACGCACAAGATAGTCATGCACACCTACATGCTCACACACACACACACACACACACACACACACACACACACACTCAGCAGTCCAACTACAACACAAAACAACCCAAAGACATGGACTCTACAGTGAGAATGCGATACTATACATGTAGTCTGAAGAAAAAGAAAGAAAAAAAGAGACAAAAACCAAACTTTTCTGTAATGTAGAAGAAGCGTTTGGCAACCTTAAATCATCTATTTTCTATTTACTGACAGAATTTTGCCGGCAGAAAAACAACATAACATTTTTAAAAGCTTTGATTGCTATGAAACATGTAGGAGCCATATCTAGTAAAACAAACAAAAAAAACTGAGAAAACACACTGTTTTTCTTCTTTGATCAACTGGTGTGAGACACAAAGGCAGTGCTTAATCAAAACACTGGTAAGCCATCCTGAACTTCTAGGCTTTCAGCAGCAGGAAACAGGGTGAGGGTTGCCGAACAATTCAGTGTGAACTGGTGTGGAGTTTTTGTGTGTGTTTTTGTGTGCGACCGCCAGTGTGTGCATGTGTATGGGTCTGCTGTTTATCTGTGAGAGGCCATGTCAGTGGTGTTTGTGGGCTGCCAATTAACACACACACACACACACACACAGTTTCTGAAAGGTAGAGTCAGCTGAAGCGAGGAATGAGGAATGGAAAGCAAGAAAAGTAAAGACAGTTGGACAGTTGAGACTACAGCTGGGAACATTACAGCAGGGCAGATTATGATGTACATTACATTACAAGATAGACAATAGTAAATATGCATTTACAGGGCAGCATGCCTGTTTTAGAAGAATTTACTTAGTGCCTCTATCTCTTTCTGTCTCTCTGCTCCTGCTGGTCTTTAACCTTGGCCTCTGATACTTCTGCCTATCGCAGTAATGTCACCCCCCAACCCCCATCTCTCCCTTCCTTTCTCTCTTTCTTGCTTTTCTTCCTCCTCCTCCTCCTCCTGTCTCTCTCTGTCCCCCGGCACCACTGTTGTCCACTGTTCCACTCATTCATAGTAAACACTATTGATTTTCAGCAGGGAAAATAAAAAAAAGCCCATGAATTTTAATGCCCCTATCTGTCCCCTTCTCCATCTCTTCCTATCCCCCCTGCCTCTCCCTTCCCTTCACCCTCCCCTCCACCTCCACCTCTTCTTTCCTGAGGGGAGGATAAAGAGATGGGGATCGTGTATGTGTGTGTGTGTGTGTGTGTGTGTGTGTGTGTGTGCCGTATGTGTGAGTGTAAGGTGGTGGTATACAGGGAGGGGGGTTGCATTTCTCATTTCCCAGCTGTGCCTCTCTCACACTACCCCATCCTATGTTTCGCTCCTACTTTTCCCTCCCCTCTCCCCTCCACAGCGGCTTCAACTCTGAGGAGTGGAAGCAAACGATGCTCACACACACACACACCGTCACACAGATAGGGGTTGTCCCATCCCGCTGGTATACACGCACTTAAACAATCACATGCACACACTACAAGTGATATAACTGCCCCTCGGTCAAGGCTAGGCACAGCCAAGACAAACATAATCATATAAACGCCCTGATTTACACACACACACACACACACACACACACACACACACACACACATAAACACAGGTACTGTGAGTGACACAAGCCATTCACCATCCCCAGATTTCAGCAGCACTGGAGTCAAGTATTTAAATTTCCTTGCATCTCGCATCTCTTTCTTTTTCTTTCCAACAACTTCCTGCTCTATCCTCGCTCCCTCTCCTCTGCCTCGTTGCATTTCGTCTACCTTCACACGCCCCTCCACCCCCTCCGTCTTTTCTCTTCCTCCCTTGGTCTCTCTCTCTTCTACTCTGTGTATTGATTTTGCTATAAGCGGTGTCCCGTTTGCGACAGGTTAGCACAGACAGACAAAGGCAGACTTCATCAACCAGCGTTAAACACAGGAGCCACGTCCTCAATAATCACTCCATCACACAAAAGACGACGAGAGAGAGAGAGCGGAGAGCGAAAGGAGCATGTAGCGAGTATTGACGGTGAGGTGAAGAACAGAATGGAAAATGGCTGTCGGAGTAATTTCAAGGTTTTCTTTTTGTTTTCTTTAATTTGTAGGAAACACAGGGAAATATTCTACCGCCTGGATTAGGCACAGGAAGATTCACACAAACACACATTAACAAACTGAACTGAACTGATTCTGTTCCCCTACTCTTTGTTACTTTGTTTTTTTTGATCAGCACTCTCACACAAGCCTAAAACTTGGCACATGCATAGGTTTGAGTTATGCTTCATGTTCAGTGCAACACTGGCTCCAATTAGTATCGTATTAAATTTTTGGTTAGTTCCAGAGGAGGAATTTTCTTCTACTAACCTCATTAACAGGGAGTGTATGTGGACTTTACTGGTCTTTTTAAAACAGTCACAATTTATGTGTGTCTGTGTGTGTGTGTGTGTGCATGTGCGGGGAACCTGTGTGTGCAGTTCCCTGTGTGTATACGCAGACAGTTTTCATCTCCACTTAATCTCCCGCTCCTAATTCAGAGTGTACATTGAGCCGCCTAATAGGATGTGACTGGAGCGCCTGCTGCAGCGCTAGCTAGCTAGCCGCTAATGAGAGGGCCGCCACAGCCGGAGAATCAAAGCGCTTCATCAGCACTCCTAATTACTGTAAACCTCGTTAGCTGGCTGGAGAGCTAACATCTGCTCTCACTAACTAAAGTACATCCAAATATATCACGGACCAGGCCTGGTGTGTCCAAGCGAGAATCAAAGGCCGTGCTGCTACCACACCCTGTGAATTCATTGTTGTTGCTAGTCTGTGTTGCAATTACAATGACAGCAGAGGAGGTTTGGTGCTATTTGTGTTTAAATAAAAAACAGAAGTCCAAGTTCAAAACTATTTACATTGTAACCATAATCAATACACGGTTTTCCCATTAGTTGTGGTTACAGAGAGCTGTTAGAAAGCTTGTCTGTGATGTTCTATAGTATACTGCGGTCTGAGGGCGCTAATGTTGCCCATATATGAAGCAGCAGGTGTGTGGACAGCAGGTTTCCATGTCCTCTGTCTGTTTGCCCGCTCACCCCCTCTCTATCTCTGATCAAAGCACTTCGTTTCAACCCCACCACCACCTTCTGCTGTTCCTCTCTTCCTCCTCCACCTCCCCTGGCCTCTACCTTCTCCCCCATCATAATTTGACTGATGATTACACTTGTCACTCAAGGCAGCATGTGGCCAATTAGAAAGAGGGGCGGAGGGGGAGGGGAGGGGCGAGCAGGTTGTGATGAAGGGGATGGGCGGCAGGAAATTTTGGTTCCAACTTTCCATCGTTTGTTCCACTCAGGTAGTCTTTTTAGCTCCTAGCTGTGGGAGAAACAAATATTTGTTTCAGTTCAATTTTCCTTAAGAGACTCAAGAAACATCCAAGAGCCACTCTTTCTTCCCCTCTTTCTGATGCTCCAGCCTTGTCTCACACTCTCTTGGCCACTTCAGTATCTCTCCATGTTCCAGGGTAATCACAGACTCATTTAAAGTCACTTTTGTACACTACCTCTGACTGGTGGTTAAGAGTGCGGCCACAGACTAGGCTTTTATGGGCCTTAATGTGTCCTACAGACACTTTGGCAACCAGGCTGCTGCTGCCGAAGATGCGGGCAGAGAGAGGAAGAGAGAGAGAGAGAGAGAGAGAGAGAGAGAGAGACAGCGACTTAACCAGGCTGAAAAAAAGGGGAACGAAAGAGGATGAAAGAGGAGGGAGGGAGAGGGACGTGGGCGACAAAATGGACAGAACATGGGAGCGGCAAAAGAAAGGGGAGAGAGAGGTCATTTAGTCATTCCTTTGGCACCCCCCACTCTGCACCTCCTCCCTTGTCCCCTTTACAAGCAGACAAAGGGACAGAGGGGTGCAGCCCTTGTATAGAAGGAGGGGTATACGCCTCTCTCTGTCATCCCCTCTTTCTCTATCCCCCCTTAATATTTACAGACATCCACTGAATATTGTTGGTATGGATAGATGCAGGTAGAAAGGGAGCCCAGCTGAAGTAATTAGCAACACATTGGAGGACTGGTGCAATAATCTAAAATATTAATTGGAATATTGTATTTTAAAACGAAGTTTTTAAATCAATCACAAATATTTTTGTTAACTCTGGAGTATTTTTTAATATCCTTGCACTTTGTTTCACAAGCAATGAGAAAAAGAGTGGGACTATGCACTTATAAAAGAAAGGCAGAATAAGAGAGCTTGCACAAGGGAATGAAAGGGAGAAGAGGTGGTGGAGTACAACAGATTAATTTCAGAACAGAGCGCTCCTGCCGAGAGAAGGATGGAGAGCAGAAAGGATAGAGGGGATAAAGAAAGGGGAAAATGCAGAGAGGAGAAAGAGATGGTGGAGATTAAACATGCATTCAACTCTCTCTGAGGGCTGAGCTGCTTTTGGAGAGTCTCTGTTGTGTATGTGTATGTGTGTGTGTGTATGTGTATGTGTATGTGTGTGTGTGTGTGTGTGTGTGTGTGTGTGTGTGTGTGTGTGTGTGTGTGAGTGTGTGAATGTGTGAGCTGTGTGAGTGCGCACTCCAGAGGGTGCATCTGCGATGATGTGACATTGCTTATAGCAGACATGTTCGCTGCCTCCGCTTCAAAACCCGATCGGTAAGCACTCTTATTGAGCCTCACTCTGAAGGACAGCAGTGGAACCTCAAAGGTTAATAGGACCCCTTCATTACCATAAATCTTATCAGCTAAATGAAATGGAGAGAAGGACCCCTGATTTAGTCATCCCCTCTGCTGGGCTAAGGGGAGACACCCAATCAAACCCCTGGGTTTTATTGGTCTTTTTATTATCTAAATGTACAGGCACATGAGCGGAGTGGCAGAGGTGACAGCCTGCAGCAATCAACAACAAAAAAAGACAGCCGCTGGCGAAAACACATTGTTGGTCTGTTTACGAGACCACAGTCATCCCAGAATATAGACTGTTTAGGCGTTGCATGTTTAACCACGAAGACATGCATGAAGCGTTGGTCCCTCTGACAGGAGGAATGCATGGAGTTTGCTGTGAAGCCTTTCCACTGATGTTTGAATAAATCGGGCAATCTCAGTTGAAAAACAGCACTAACACCAGCTGATCAACTGTTCAATATGGTCAGCGGGAGTTCAAGTCTGATGTGGATGATTGGCAGCATGTGGCGAAGCCCACTCCAACCTGATCACAGCCAGGCCACCACTGACCGAGCATCCAAGCACACAACAGGATGTCCCTAGGATGTCTAGAGGTCAAGTGTGCATGAGTTCTCAGTATGTACATCATCTGTATGTTGCTGTAAGAGAGAGAGAGAGAGAGAGTGGCTCCGAGAAACACAGAAGGAGGTATAAATCAATACCCACAATGGAGTCAGGTGGTTTGTATGTGTTTATTCCTGCTGATGTGTTGATTAACTGCCTGCACACACACTCCATCTATCCCTTTCTGTGTGTGTTCTCCAGGTGATAGGTCTGATTAAGTGGCCTGCTCACCCGGCCTCTGATTAGGACTAATGCTGGGCTGTATTTCACTGCACACAGCAACCAAGTGGATAAAAAAATATTCCTCCGAGTGTAAGTCTGTGTATGTGAGTGTGCCATTCCAATGATATAATATGTAGCGAACACATTCAAAAATAATGGCCGGCTCTTTGGATGAAGACGTTTGCATGATTTCTTGCTGTGTCCTACTGTGTATGTTCTATGTGTCTTTGTTAGAGAATTCATATTTAAAAGCATATGTGTAAAGGTCATTGTATGTTGACAGAGTGTGTGTTTGAGAGTGTTTATATGTGTGTGTGGTAATGGTTATTAATAAACTAATGGCTGATGAGGATGTACTGTATATGTGTGTGTGTGTGTGTCCTGGTCTGTCCTGTTCCCTGGGAGACATTCAATACCACTCACTGTTGCTAATGAGCTGTGGGACCTCATCAGCATTAATACTACATTAGTCTCAACCATCAATGGAAGCACACATACACATACTGTATACAAATACAACCCACTCGCGCATACGCACACCTGTGCTAATCCATAAAAAAAAGAAAACAGTTAATAGGATTAAAAGGAATTTTCCGACCTTGCTATAACACAAATAATGCAATGTTATAATTACACATTTAGAGACTGACGATTAATCAAAAAACATGTAACAGGTTTAATTACCAAACGCTATGTTTATATTTAAAAAGAACCATAAGTACATAACTGCCAGAGCAGGTGATTACATTCTCAGAAATGGGGCTATATTGTCACATACAACCCGTTTCTGTTGCCAGATGATTTTATTTATATCTTATGATTACAATTCTCTTCAAACTGCTGCAGCTCCACGTCTCGTCATCTTGTCAAAGTGTGTCGAGGGCATCTATGTGAGCCTAATATACGTAAATAGCCGGACCCATTAGCTTCTGAAGCATTTTGCCATCTGCCTGCAGCATTCAGGACCCTGTGGCTGGCTCATATACTGCAATCTAATTCTACTACCACAGGGAGAGGAGCTGAGGGAGAGAGAATTGTATTGTGACAGAGAGCAGGAGGGAGTGGGAGAGAAAGGAAAAGGGAGAGGAGAGAGAGGGCTACAGAGAAGGAGAGAGGTAGCTTAATGCAATAAAGCATGTAGTATTGACATCTTTCTCGTGTCTATTGATTCCCCATTATGTTGCTAACAAACCCAGGTTGACATTTTGTCATTTGCAATCATGTTAACACTGCGACTTGCACGCTCCCCTCCACAAACCGATCTATACCTACACACACTAGTTTGCACGTGTGCTCAAGCTTGTGCACACACATAAACACACTGTCTCTCTTTCAGCAAATGGGTAAGCACATGCATGGTCTCACATCATGGAGCCATCGAAGACAGACCCAAAACGCGTGTAAAAATGTCTTGAAAGTGGCCATGAAGCACAGACACAGAACTGCAGACATGGTGATTAACGGATTAAGACTGAACGTTTTAAGTACTGCTTTAAGTAAAAACACTACTTTAAGTAAAAACATATGAATAAATGTATGATAAATGTTACTCTGAAACTCAGAGACAGAAATAAAATGAGTCTAAAATCTGAGGTGTCTTTGTGTGTGTGAGAAAGTTATATGGTATATTGTAGGAGATGGTGGTTAATGGTGTGTGAAAGAAGGTGCATAGCTGAGATGAACTGAATCTAGGTGTTTGTGTAAGTGTGTGAGTGAGAGAGCGAGAGAGAGAGTGAGAGAAAAAGAAAAGCAGTCTCCAGTCTCCAGTCTCCTTGATGTCCCATCATATCATATCAACCTGAGGTTTCTCCTCTATGTCCCATTAAACTTTCATACACCAGTTAATGCTGATGGCTTCACAAACCACTTTACTACACACACACACAAATAGTTCACAGAGTGGTGACCCTGACCTGTACCTTCACAGACACAGTGCCATTAAAAATAGAACAAACCTGGATCAGTTAGAGCAGCTCACTATCCAGGTGGAAAATGGTCTTACATGCTTGTTTTATGGTATATGATGGTCTGTCTGTTTCATGACAATGTGTATGTGTCAGTGTGTGTGTGTGTGTGTGTGTGTGTGTGTGTGTGTATGTGAGCCCCCACAGGAGTTGTGCATGAGTGCTCGAGGCCTGTTGTAACATGAAAGAGAATGAAAACAGAGGAAGCAGAGAAGGGTCAGTTGGGGCTGAGTCAAACATTGATGCTGTGACCTCTGACCCCGCACAAAGCTCCAATTCAAAGGAGTCAAGGAGCCGCTACCAGTTAAAGAGCTTGAGTCAAGAGTCCTATAACTCCCCAGAAAAGCTGTGTTTGTATGTGTAAGTGGAGGGGGGGAATTAAAATGTTTTGTGGGAACTATCAGTGGAGGTTGGAAAAGCACAGATCAAAGATCAAGGACACAAAGACTGAACTTGACAAAGTTAGTGAAGACACATCTGGGGTGTGTTGACTCTATCTTGGTATTTTTGTGAGTAAAAACGCTCATGTGATGCCGTCCCCTGTGGCTTGTAAGCGCACAGTTCTTGAAGAAACAATAGTCCTGTTTCCATCCTGGGATGTTAAACTGACCCTGAACACTTTTAGAGACAAACCTTCGGAGTATGAAAAGGACAGCACCTTGTATTGTGTTATCAGAATGGAATAAAATCAGCATAGAATTGTGAATGTTATCCCACCATCTATGGAGTCCAGCAGCCTGTGTACACATCCCATCAGTGTGCCTACTTATTCAGATGCTGGCCCTAACCCCGGACGCTGCAACATAATGGCTCATCCGTGGTTTACTCTCACCTCTCAAGCTCAAACTGGGTTTTCCTCTCCCTCCTCGTTTTTCACTCTGTCATCTACTCTTACTTTCACCCACTTCCCTCTCTCTCCCGCTCTCTCTTTCCACATTTTTTTTATCTCATTCTGACATTCGCCATTTTTCAACGTGCTGAGCGCGAAAACTCCTCCTCCAAGGTCCCCGCTCCATCCCCTCGCCCTCCCTCCAACCCCTTCTCTTCTCTCTAGAGATAAGGTTGGTAACAGGTCCCCCCTCATCCCTCTACAATCTGTTTCTCTCTGTCACCTATTCCTTCACTGTCACATGCTGTGCACTGTTGACTGGGTATGAGGAGTAAGGGTGAAGCCTGGCATCTCTGAAATCAAATGTGCTCGAACTGATCTGGAAATGAGAGGGGAGCACTGTACTTGGATTGGGGAGGGGGTGGGCTGCCCCTTTAAGAGCCCAACCACTGGCTAAAGTGCACACCAGAAACATTTATGCACCATTACATCCTGATACTCAAGTTGCTGTATGTGTATGCATTAGTGAATAACTCACAACAATACTGAAATGTGTCTGAAATAAAAGCTCCTTGACCTCATACGATATTCTCCCTTACTTCTCTATACTCTGCAGTCCATCAGTGTGCTCATACAGGACAGAAAACACATTCCCAGCCAGCGCATCCTTCCCCTCAAAGATGTAGAGGGGGGAAAGGGCTGAGCAGCTGTTGCATGTCTGAGAAAAGAGTCGAAGCTGGACTGAGCTGGAGCTCTGAACGGCAATCAGTGACACACTGAAGCCAGCCTGGCTGCTCCCACCATGCGTCCTTTTATTCCGCTTCAGCGCAGATGAAACGCAGACAGCGCCCCAGCCCCAGCCGGCACCCTCCCCCTCCCTGACTCCACACTCCCTCTGCTCCACCGCTTTCAACCGTGCAGCAACCAAGCAGCAATGGGACACAGAGATGTAGTCACTGGAAGTGACTTTCCAGCCTTGTCCTCTAACCAGGATGCAAGTCAGAGCAAAAACCAGTCACCACGGCGAATCAGAGATGTTCGGCAAGCTCAAATTCGAGTCTCCAACACATAATTTACATGAAATAAAGCACGATCGCAAAACAGTGTGAAATAAAACGAGAGAATGGTGCTGTTTTCTCTCTCTCCTCTCGTACGTTTGTACTCCTCCGTGCACCTACTCTCTCCTTCTATCTCCCCCTCTCCCTGCTTCCACCGGCCCAGGAATCGATCTCCGCAGGATCGATAAGTTGGCATGAATATTCCCTGCCTGCCGAGAGACTAGTTGGGGAGAGACGGAGGATGAGGCTCAGGCGCAGGCAGTGGAGGAGAGGGGAAGGATGGGGACGGAGACATGAGAGAGAAAAACACGGAGAAAGGAAAATAGGCGACGTGGAAATTAATCAACACACGGGTGAAACGGTGGCGCATCGTTCCTGGACAGCAAAAACGGACATTTTACGCAATTAAATTTCAATCAGTCTGAACGCTCCAGCGCGCCCAGGGAAGCTTCTTTGATTTGAACAACCGCCCCGCGAGTGTAAAGGACTCTGTTTAAGCCTTCAAAAGGAACCGGAGGAGTGTGTGTGCGTGTGTAAGTGGGTGTGTGCGCCGACTGCTCTACCCGCTGCAAGTGCATCGGCACCGAGCAAGGCGGGGCGGGTCTGCATGGCTGAGTCTGACCGACATGGAGGATGTGTAGCAGAGAGAAGAGAAAAAAAATGTCTTACCGGAGTTGGAGCGGAGAGCCAGAGGGGACTTGAGGCGCCAGGCGTTGAGGTCAGGGGCAGTTCTCTGAAACACGAACGGCACCGGCAAAGGAACAAACATGATCTTCCTCCGGCTTCTTGTTTTGATGCAAATAATCTGACAGAAGTACTGTAACAAGCTCTGTGCTCTTCTGAAGCTTCTGTATCGTCGTCCGTCTCTCTGGTAGACAGCTTTGGGGAAATATTTGGTATGGAGAGCTCACAACATTCGCCGTTATGTGTGTACACATGTAGCCCAGCTGCGCACTTTTATTTACATGTATGTATGTCGACTAGTGGTCGGCATTAGTTTTGGTGTAAATGTGCATAGAACATATATGTAGGATGGTCCCTTGAGTGCAGCAGATAGCGTACAGTCCAGACTAACACACAGACGGATAGACAGGAGATCAGACCTCACTTCTACAGGCTACAGGAAAAGTTGTGTAACAATTACAGGCCTATTGTAGTAGCTTTATAATAAAAGGCTGTGTGTCACCTGCCCGTCGTTGATGCACCTGCGTCTCTCTGTTACCCTTGAGCTGCTAAAGCGTTCTCCTTGAGTAAACATAAAGGCCCGGGAGCTTATTTTTCCTCTCACTCCTCACCAGTAATGTTTCCTATAGGTGTGAAAAGGCATGAGAACAGTCACTAGCCTACTCCTGTAGCATCCCCGGCCGGCCTTAGCTTTGGTATTCGCTTTTAAATTTAAAACACCACAGTAAATGATGATACATAGAAACGACAAGACCGTGTAAAAGGCCAGCAGAGTTATAAAGTCTTATTTGGATTTCTGTATTTGGTTTGATCTATTGTATTTGGTCTCTAGCTGCACGCGCTCCTTCTCTCTCGCTCCTTTGCATGAAGGCTACATGTAAGACATTCATCTGCTCGCGCAAAGCTGCGGATCACGTCGCGAGCACATTTAAAACAGCTTCTTTAAAAGGCTAACGTCAACAAATAAATAAACAAGTGGGGAAAAGGCTGCACACACACACACACACACACACACACACACACAAACACAACGCGCGCGCTTGGCCCTGACGCTCCTCCTCCCTCGCTCTGTCACAAGACAGTAATTAAAACGCAATCAATCGATAAATAAATAAATAAATACAGCGAATAAATAAATTATTTAAAATACTACAACACAAAACAACAGAAATAAGAAAGCGTATATGATCCGGTTATGGTATCCCGTTTTATCGGAACACTTGCCTATCTCCGTCCATCCGTCTGTGTGTCTTTTTTGTCTGTCTGTTTGTCCCCGTTATTATTTGGGAACCCCAATAGCTCATTCGACCCGGCTCCCTCCAGGATTGTAGCGATCTGCCACTAGGCTGGCCGCAACATTGAGACGAAAGAGGACCCGCTACTACTCACACATCACCACCCCACCCCCGCACCTCCCTCCCTCCCTCCCTCCCTCCATACATCCCCTCCCTCCTCCCTCCCTCCCACCCCCCCCCCCCCATCTCCCTCATTTTCACCACCGCTGCAAAAGGTATCCTGTATTGATTTCTGGATTTTTTCACCCCTCTTAATAATACCGGCTATAATGATGCCAATGGTGATCAGTGCATTACTAGAGGCCTGCTTGGGAAGGGATGAAGACCAGATAAGAGAATCCATGGATACCTATAAGTGCTTAACGCTAATACCTACCAGGATACCCAGCATGCACACAATTAAGTTATCTCATCACAGCTGCTTTTAATAAGCCCTCCTGGGTGGACGAGGGTGTATCATTATGTTATTCAGATATAGGAAGACAAGAGTGACCACTGCTGTTCCAAGCATGAGAAATATGAAGCTGGTTTGCAGCCTGGAGGTACTTTTAGGTGAATATAGTAAACAGTGAGATAAATGCAACATAGGCTATGCATGGACAATTTTCATGTTTGCATTTTAAATAGGTTCTTAAAAACCATAACATAAATAAAGTTAAAAAATGTATAAAAATACATAAGAGAGCCTGGGTGTCAGGGGATGAGCTCCTTCATGACAGAGGTGATCACCACCTCCCTCTCCTCCCTCCTGCTCCCGGATCTTGTTTCCTCCATCTGGGCCAAGCATGTCGGCCTCCCCAGCATGCCTCTGCTAGCCTCCTGCCCTCTCCCTTCCCTGCACCAACATGTTACACACTGTCAATTACAGGCCAGCATCAGTCAACGCCCGGCGCTTACACACTAGATTATTGTCAATATAGATTTTTAAATAGAAAAATCTATACCTTAAACATCGCAGTCAATACGGGCAAATCAATAGGAATGAGCAAGCTCTTTTTCCTGTAGGGCAGAAAGGCCCTTCCCCTAGGGCTCTTTATACCTGCTCACTTAATGCTGCGAGTGATTAGGCCTGTTTTAATGGAAATTGCACATACAATTTTGTTATTATCACAAGACTTGTCATTTTCTCCTTCATCAACAGACAGCCATATTGTCAAGAAATATGTGCTGCACACCAAACTGGCGTATCCTTAATTATGAAAAATGTGTCATTCTCTGTAGGAGACAACCAGGTTTTATTGTCCTTCTCCCTCCGCTTCACGTATGACAGATGACATCCGCAGGTCCAATGAGGGAGAGGAGGGGAAGGGAGCAAGAGGAGAACATAGAAGAGAGGAAGAGGAGAGAGAAGGAGGGGAGACAGAGGAGAGAGATGGAGAGTAAGAATAGGTGGAAGGAGAGGAGGAAAACTGATAGAAAAGAGCAGAAATGAGTAAGGTGAGGAAGCAAATGAGAGAGGGGAGGAAGGGAAGTGAGGCAAGAAAAGGAGAGAGGAGAAAGAAGGAGGGAAGGGAGAAGTGACTAGTTGTCCTTCAAAGACCCCCTTTCTCCACAGAGGGAGCCATGCGCGCCCCCATTCCCTCCTCCCTACACTCCTTCCAGACAAAAGCAATTATTTCTTGTAGAATGTAGTGTGGTTGTGCGCGTCTGTGGAAGAGAGGAATGGAGGGAGGGTGTGTGAGATTGAAGGAGGGGAAAATAAGATGGTGTTGGAGGGGTAGAGGAGGATGGGGAGGTGAGGAGGAGGAGAAGGAGGAGGAGGGATGCGAGTACCTACAGCATCCACCCGACTCGTCCTCAACCCACTCTTCTGACCAAACTCTTCTTTTTCCTCCATCTGACATGACCGCAAAAAGACAACAGAAAACTATCAGCACTCGTGTAAAAAGACACCCCCATTAAAACACTTGCAGATGAATTTCTGATGAACTCAAACAGGCAGAGGATGCTTGGATGTCATTATCCTAAAGTCAACGTTAGTCCTAAAAACTTTCAAAGTAGAAACAAACTCTTCTCTTTTCTTTTCTTTCTCTGGCTGGCCTTTTCTTTCAGGTAGACAAGTAAAATAGACTCAATCACAAGAATCCAAAGGCTATAATACCTGGAGATGGCATCTGTCCATCTGTGTGTCTGTGTCTAAGACTGACCACCAGAATTCAGCAGATTGCCCCCCTCACTGTGTTTCTTGCTTGGTGCCTATAGGGCCCCTGCAGCGAGTCAGTCTCTACAGTTTCACTCCCCAGGGACCCTGGGAGAGACCCATGGGCCCAAAGAGAGAGAGAGAGAGAGAGAGCTCCCCCAGGGGGTATGCTCCAGCCAATAACCCCTGCTGGACCGCTCTCATCGGGGGCCCACATGGTCCTGATTGTCCACCTCCCTCCCTATCAAGCCTTACAATCCATACAGAGATATATAGCTGGTTCCATTGTTTTCTAGGCTGTATCTTCCCCCTGCTGTATTGAAAAATGCTCTTCCAAAATTCTCTCTCTCTCTCTCTCTTTGCCACTATTTTTTCAGATAGAGAAATACTATAATATATGTAATATTGGATACTGGATACTAGCAGTATCCAGTAAGTCCAGTGATTATTGTATATTGGGTGTAAAATATCTACTTTTTTATCATCGCAGACATTTTAAAATTATATTTCTAAAGGCGTGCGTTTTTGAAATCTGTATTTTCTTTCTGCACAAAAATGGTCACACTGTTTTTCTGTAAATGACAAAATGAATACAGCTTTTAAAGGATTGCATTTCTAGTACTTTCTACATTATGTCTATGCTGTAGTTTTGGCAGGATGTCACAATTTTAATATGTATATTCTGCAAAGTCTACAAATTGCTGTGGGAGCAGGACATTTACTATACATAAATTTGTTCATGATTGCAAGGGTGCTTTTCATCTGTTGTCCATTTTTAATAGATGGAAATTCTTTACATTATCTGGTATTTTATTACAGTTTTTCCACTCGATCAATGCATGACATGTAACTGCAAAATTAAAAAGTTAATAAAATGTTGCAACCTTACTTTGCTTTTCTTTGCATAGTTGGCAAATGGGAACAATTATTAAAAACGTATTTATTATGATTACATTTATTTTATGCCGACAATTGTCACTCACTAATGACCAGATGCAATTACTCTACATTTTCCAAGAAAAGGCACAATATTAATGTAATGCTTTAATAAATAAATAAAAAGGAAAAAAACCTGCTTGTTAAAATGTACTTTATTTGGTGGTGTGGTGATGGTTTTGCTCTCCTACACTAGTTCCAAACAAACGTATTCATAGAAAACAATTTGTTCAATTCCTCACTACAGCATGTTTTCTATGTCATGTGCTGTAGGTCAGGATGTGGCATAAAATATTTATCCAATCAGAAAGAGCCAGAAGTATCCTTAGGCTATACATTAGTCATAACATGGGCCATGCATTAGTCATACAGTTTATTGCACTCTTGGTAATTGCCTGTTATTCATTTTGAATGATTGATTTGACTGGTTGAACACGGTGTTTGAAAATTGACCAAAATTATTTTTTATTGTAAATGATGCAGAAGAAGCAACGGCAACAGCAGGTTCCAAGTGAGAAATTATTACTTTGCCTCCATGAAACGCAGTGTATCAATCAGACCGCATGTGTGCGTGCGTGTGTGTGTGTGGAAAGTGTTTGTGTGTGTGCTTGTGTGGTCTCTTATTCGCCTTTCTGTGTGTGTGTGTGCGTGTGTGTGACCCAGATCATCGGTGGGTGTTCGCATCCATGTCATGGTCGTAGTTAAATGGTGATGTCATGTTGACAAACGAGCTGGTTGAATTAAATTCTCACTCATCAATAACAGCGTCGGTCGGGAATCAATAGCCACCAACAGTGGCGTTACTGGCTCTGTCAGAGGCCTAACAAGGCCCTATTAGAATGGACAACGCTCTCTCACTGTCGCCCCGTCCCATCTCAACCTGCAGCACAAAGCGCCAACGCACTCTTCTCATATCCTCTCTGCACACACACACACCAATAACACACAGCAAAATGCAATATTCACATAAAGCCATGCTCTGACATGATGTATAGATTTGTCAAGATAATATAGATGTGATGCATGGGCTTTTATAAGGTTTGTTTGTTGGTGTCTTTTCCAGTGTGTGTGTGTGTGTGTGTGTGTATGTGTGTGTGTGTGTGTGAGTGGGCAAGTACTGTTTGTGCATCTCGGTTAGAGCCAATGGCAAGGTTGTGCAAGCTTTGGATCCCAAAACGGAGTTCAGATCGAACCAAGATTCAATCAATCCAAGAAGACACACATGCAGGAGAAGAAAAAGTGAGCACTGTGTGTGTATGTAGATGTCAATGCCAATTCACAGCCACACAAAAAAAGTCCCACATGCTCACCAAGAGTGATAAAACCTAAATTTAGATACACCCTCACAAACTCAGATACACATGTTGAGACAGAAAATACAACAGGACAGACACACAAACACACCATGACTGTACACCACTATCTCCTTCCTTTCACTCCCTGCATCCCTCCACTTTTCCTTCTCTCCCTTTCCTTTAGCGTACAACAAGCGTACTTATCCAGCTAAAGCCCTTGTTCTTTCTGTATTCCTTGTCTTTTTTATTAGTTTTTATTAACTTTGCTCTCTGTCAGCACTCTCAATAATCAATGCTGATATATTGCCAATATCCAGCTCAGTCCCTCGTGCCATCTTTCACAGAGGCTCTGTTATTGGGGTAGATTGGCCCAATAATAATGATATTTATTATAGATATTTATTATCTTGGTTTGTGGCAGTGCTGTAGACGCACCCTGCTGAAGACTTACATGCCAGCAAACTCACCGAGCAGACCCATAAATGCACACGCACACACACACACACACACATACACACACACACACACTCTCTCTGGGGCTCTTTAATTTACACTGGTAATATCAGGCGATTATTCCCCATACAGATAGTGTAGGGTTATCAGCAATGTTAGCACAGTGGCTATAACTGTATTCACTCAACAGTATAGAGTCTACTGGACCTGCATGTGTGTGTGTCAGCTTGTGTGTAGTGCTGAAGGTTCACCTATGGGAGCCTACCGGTGCTGAGCAGTGTTTAGAAGCCATGGGAGGGTTGATGGGAGGGGTCAAGATTCAAACAACGCTTGGTCAGGGGAGGGGATGCAGGAGAGAGGGGACTGGACAATCTGGCCTCTCGCCCTCCACAGCACCCCTCATCTCCCTCTCCTCCTCCACAAACACACACATACATACACACACTCCCCAACCCCCCCAGGCCTCATCTACACCCCCTCCATCTCCCTCCATCCCTCCAGTAGCCAGGGCCCCAGACGGTAATCCACCCCAGTGCTCCTCATCCTTTCATGTATTGATTTCCTCTCCTGCGCCACGGTTACATGTCGCACCCACGTCATTGGGTCCGGCTGCTTCTGCTACCACCCCCTCCCATCTCTGCCTCACCCATCCACCCACCCTTAACCCCCCACCATCTTCAACAACAACAACAACTAAAGGGGTGGCGGGGGGTGTACACCCAACCCATCCAGGAGAGAGAAAGACAGAGGGGGGAGGAAAAAGAGCAGGAGGGGGCTAAAGGGAGAAAAAGGAGGGCAGATAAAGCACTGCAGTATTTCAGCAAAGCAACCAGCATTTTACAGGGATAGAAACAAACAGGAGACGATGGAGAGAGAAATAGCAGGAAAAAAATCTGCCCCTGGGGGTTGCAGAGGATATTGTGGAAATTATCAGAGTGCGACACACGCTGGAAGTCCATAGCGAGAGATTTATTTCAAATTTGTCTTTGACACTGAAATTCATCACTGAGTAGGCCTGTATCCGCTCTAATTCTAAAGACACATCTGGATGAATACGAGGAGCCATGGTTCTATTTTGTGAGAAATAAAGAAATTCATTATTAGAGCTGCAACGATAAATTGATCAGTCAATTGATTATTCTGCAATCATTTTTAAATAATTTTCAGTTGTTTCCCAAGAAAAAAAGCCAAAATTCTCTGGTTTCAGCTTCTCACGTGTAAATATTTCTTGCTTTTTTCTATTTCATATCCTTGTAAGCTGAATCTCTTTGAGTTTTAAACTGTTGGTTGGACAAAACACAATGTTTGAAGACATTTTCTGATATTTTATAGATCAGACAGATCTATAACCCATTATTATCGATAACGAAAATAACTGTTTGTGGCAGTCCTATTCATTATTCATTATCAAATACTTAAAACTAAAAATACAGGGAATCCAATCTGCTCAAAAGCTCAAATGATCCTATCCTTAGCCATCATTTATTTTAGAGGAGGAGGTGTCATCTTAATTTAAAGCTCACACTTTTTGACAAAACTCTTAACATGAACATTTGCATGAATTTGTGCTTTTAAAACATCCATGTGATCAATATGTGCTCCAAAGTGTATCTCAGTGTGTGTGTAACATCCCTGAGTGAACGGATGAAGTATGTATGAGACTGCAGTCTGGGCGCACGACAGGTCAAGGTTATGTTTTGAGTTTGTATGAGTGCGAGTGCATCGCTGTCATGCCGTTGTGTGTGTGTGTGTGTGTCTCTTGATCATATCTGTATCTGTGTACGAGGTGAGAGGGCAATGCCCGTGTATTACATGTGGTTGTGTGTGTGTGTGTGTGTGCTGAGTCTGCAGGTTCCTATTTCTCATCTAAAAAAGCGGTCAGTAAGAGTGACCATCAGGCAGTTGGAGCCTTATTGTCGGCGGGACCCTGCATGTGTGTGTGTGTTTGTACAATCTCACGTGAGTAAAGACACATATTTTTCATTTATCAGTGTGTTTTCAAACCAGCATGTGTGTGTGTGTGTGTGTGCATGTGAGAGTGCATGCTGTAAGGCCATCCCTATCACCAGAGCAAACACAGGCCCCATCACTACAAAGTAAACAGCAGCTTGGCCCAGTGTATGCATTTTAAACACTTTATCGCTCATTGTCTAGCCAACACACACTCTGCTATGAAATAATATGTTATTTTACATTTTCTGCAGATGTCACAATGCCAGTGGAAAATGTAAACATTGAAAGCTTAAGCAAAACAGTCTCCCTGTCAATGTCATCATCATCACTGTCATTGCCAGATTCACCATTACCCTACTAACGCAGCCATTAAAGAGTCTTTCAAACATCATACATTTAATGTCACTGCAGACCATTAGATTATCCTTGAGCAGTGATATTGAAGTTTTTCCTCTCAATGTTGCCGACAATAGTTGCTTTTCCTTGCTTGCCATTTGAAAGCACTTATCTTAAGTGGATCTATGGAGGGTAAATTGTAATTGCAACACAGTAATGCTACATATGGTCCATATATTGTGTGTTGTGCAAGGCACTCAACTGCACGCTGAGAGAGAAAAGCAGCAAATGACTTTAGAAAAGGTTAGCACAATTTGGTCAAGTACAGAGGCTATAAAAAGAAAACACTATTAACTGAATGTCTGAATTTGAGCCTTAACACTTAAGCCAAGAAAAGGTCAAATGCACACACAGACGCAGCACACATATACAAACAGATGTAAAAACACATATATGTTCTCGTCCATACATGCAGGGAGACATAGCTTAGTGCACATATAGTTTAGCTCGCACACACAGAAACACAAGTGTGCTTGCATGCGTGGAGACAAGCATGGACACACACACACACACACACACACTCGGATACAGCCAATTAGGTCCACCACCTTCAGAGAAACACCAGTGGTCATGTAAGATTTGGAGTCCAGCGGGCCTCTAAAGCCTAACACAGTCATAAGCCAGAAATAACACACACACGTCTCCAGTAGGCTCTGCAGACCATGTGAAATAGCAAGGCAAAGACAAAACACTCCATTCCATCTCTGACATTTCCAATATCTGTCCATCCCTCATAAACCTCTGTTCATCCATAAAGTGACTCGTTCTTCACAGCTGAACATGTTCCATCTGGGCAGCTAGCAAGCCAGCAACCCGCTGCCTATCCCTCATGCTTGTTATAATTACAAAATTATTGATTGTCTTTACATTTTACAGCTTTTCGTCTGCCTTACAGCTAGACACGTCCAAGCTAAAAATCATGACAACATATTATAGATTTGGTGTGATGATTTGAAAGCAGTTTATTTAACTGTGTTGTTTGCTCTTTGTTTCTTCTCTGCATGTGTCTACCGAACTTGTGTTAGGGAGCTTTTTCAGTCGACCTTCCCTCACAGTTCATAACCCCGTTTTCCCTTCTCACCTCCTGCACTCCTTCTTCTTCTTCTCTCACTCTGTTAATTCACTACACTGTCACTGGCCAGTGTATTTACCTAACACCAATCTCTTTCCTCTTCCCTCTTCCTCGCCTCTCAGTCCTTTTCTCCATCTCTGCCCCTGCGAACGGTGAGACTCTGTGAGTGAGTGTGCAGGAGATTTAGAGCGGGGATCAATAAGAAATTTAAAAATCAATGCACTTAGCGCCAGGAAATCAATGGGCCTAATCGGGATGCCAATCGGCCCAGTCAAAACAATTAAGAGGGAAGAAAAATGTTTAACAACCCCCTCTCTCTTGCTTACACAGACACAGGGGAGAGAGTGACGGAGAGAAGGAGGCCTAAAGAGGAATATCAGAGGCAGACAGAGAAGGATGAGATGGAGTGATATATGGGAAGGAAAGGCTCAGGAGAAAAAGCTCAAAGCTTAGACCCAAGGAAACAAGGATTGGAGGGAGGGGCAGAGAAAGGCAGGGAGCTAGGGACAAGAATGGAGATAAAGAACAGTAAAAAAGGAAGAATATGATGCAGCGGCGTGACAGTCATAAAGGACAACAGAGGAGAAGAGGAAAAGTTGAAGGATGCAGCTCGATTTCTCATCCATGCTTTTCATATGAATATTCTGGCGTTCGTTCCAGAAAGAAAAAGAAACATGTAACAGAGCTGAGGGTTACAAATGAGGTTACGGTCTGTGATCAGAAACACAAAAGTAATACCCTCCCTGTGGAAGTGGCGCTATGTGGTTCATCAAAGACATCCAAACCAGCTGCTCCCACATGGTCAGACACAGTGCAGTGTAGCACTCATCCTCACCAGACAGCCAATCAACTGACAGCCGAATCACAAACGACCAACACTTCCAAATCAACGACATCAAAAAAAGGAGACATTTTCCTCCCTGTTGAAGCATCCAATCATACCCAATGTTTGTCAGCCCGGGCACCCAATGAGGATGCTGGGGTTGAGTGCGGGAACAGCAGAACGAGTTGGTAGGTGGTGGTGGGGGGGCTAATTTGGGGTCAATCAATAGATCTCCCCTCTCTCTATCTTCTGCCTGCTCACCACGTAAAATCAATGGGAAAGCCAATAGTTCCCCGCCCCAGTGTGGATTAGTGAACACACAACTAATCAGCCAGTCACTGAAACTGACATCTCAGCTATTAACCTATTGATACAGGACACACGTGTTGAATACACACACAGAGACACACGCACACACAGAGGCACATTCCAATACAAACAACTGCTGTAATGACGAGTGAAATTCCTTCAGATCTGAACACACACAAACACACTGACGGGCTCTTTGAAGGTTAAGCTTAGTTTAAACAGCAGAAACCTCATGTGCAGATCAATAAATAAAATATCAAAATATAGCATGTCAAAAAATAAATTTTCCCCAAGACAATACGGTCTTCTTTGTGCTTCAAAGCATGTTGAATGAAAACTAAAGCATCACTCAGAGCAGCAGCGATCAGGTGTTTTACAATTAGAGTGACCGACGAGTTCGACAATGTCCTCTGATTTAGTCGAAGCCAGGAGCCATTTAGATTTTTTTCTCAGCCTCTCTCTGCCCTCTCCAGTCCGACATCACATCACATCAAATCACGTGCCTCATCTTTTCTCTGGGATCCCTGGCTTTAAGGGTCAAAGGGGGGACTCAAAATGACTCTGTGTGGACGCCAGCTTCACTCTAATTCAGGTTTCAGCCAGCGGCCAGCCAGCAACAGCCTCCGTTAAGGAAAGTGGGAGTACGTGACAGAGAGGGAGACTATGTAACATGGTGGCACTCTGCCTGTTTGGACTGATACACTTAATACATTTTTGAAAAAGTAGTTGTCATGATATTGTGGTAATACACAGCAGAGGCATGCTGAGGATGCTCAGGATTTCAGGAGTTACCTTTTGATATAATCCATACTGCTGGTTTGACAAACATTTCACAAATAAGCTGAGAAGTGATTGAAAATATGACGTAAAAAATCACATTAAAGACAATAAATTGCGCGACTCAAAAGAAACCATTGCTGAGTTTTTTTTGTGCCAAAACACCTTGCTGAGTGTCTTCAGGAAGATAAAATAATATGTACCTGGCTCTTAAGAGGAGCACTACACAAGGATCATTTTTCAAAAATAACAGCCTGACTAGCTTTCATCCCTTACTTTTGAAAGCCCTCTTGTTTTCTGAGATTGCCTCTCCTTCCTCTGTTCCTCCTCCTCCTCCTCCTCTTCCCCTCCCTGCCCCCTCCCTGCCCCCTCCCCTCTCTGTCATGTTTTAGTTTTCATATGTTGGTTTTGTTCTTCCTCATTTTCCCCTTGTGTAAAAAATGAAAGGCTGAAAATAGGATGAGTGAGGGGAAAAAGGCAGGAGGCAAAACCAGTGACTGTACATTGGTGAAATCACTGTCTGCAGTGCTGAGACTGTTCTCTGCACTGACAGTTACGCACTACAATACAGCCCCAAACCCCATCCATATACATCACACCCTGCAAACCAAACATTACCAATAGACAATGTAAAAATGCCCCCTTGGCCCAGTGCTGAATTACTGTATACC
Organism: Micropterus salmoides; assembly: GCF_014851395.1. Taxonomy (NCBI): domain Eukaryota; kingdom Metazoa; phylum Chordata; class Actinopteri; order Centrarchiformes; family Centrarchidae; genus Micropterus; species Micropterus salmoides. Next base: position 13,851,282 of record NW_024040152.1, read on the forward strand.
AATGTGATATTCTCACAGCATGACAAGAGGAACAGCATTGATCAGCCACAGCCAGCTGCATAAAAAAATCCTTTAAATCGCATTCAGATGTACAAGCTATTTGAAAAGCTAAACCCGGCTCATGCATGTTTTTTGAATTAGTTATCAACCATGCACATTGTAGTGTGACAGGCGAGGCAAAGCAAGGGTAACTGTCTGTCTTTTCCTATTTCTTTCTTCTTGCTTCTTGACATCCTTTCAGCAATCCTTTTTCACACGTTAAACGCACAAAGAGAATAGAAGTGAGAGGCGTATGAAGTAGAGTGGATTTTGTTTTTTCTTTTTTTGTGTGTGTCTTTTCTTCTCTTCACAGACATTAAGTCTTCCATGGTGGACCCAACACGAGAGGCAGGCAGGCAGTCATGGCTTGGCCGACATAACTCTACATTTAAAGCCTAATCCACACCTCGTCCTCCACACTGTTGTGGGCATGATGGAGATGGTGAGCGAGAAAGTTATTGAGTGAGAGACATACAGAGGAATATAGCGGGAGAGAGAGAAAGTGTGAAGTGGTATTGTTGAGATGTCCAGGCAAGTCCGGATGCATTGGTTCCGTATAACATTCCTATTCCATTTCACCAGACGGATGCTGCCATTCTGAGAGAACGCAATCCTGATTTCTCGCTTGAGACCTAATATCTGCACCATACAAATAGGAGGATATGGAGGGAATGTGATACAGACTTGGAATATGGCTCTTTCTTCTTATCCTGCTCAGCCATATTGATGTTTTTGAGCCTTTCATTGCTCAGCCAAAATGAAGTCTTTCAGGGCCGGAGCCATTGACAGATTAAGAAAACATATCCTATTTTGTAGGACATGACAGAGGCTCTCTTGTTATCTGAATAATATGAGCAGTGCTGAGGTGGCACGGAAACACTATTTGTGAAACATTGTGTGGTTAAACTCAGGGTTGAAATTACAGCCCACTCTCACAACAAAAAAGCAGAACCGTGGAAGCAAAAGTAGTTTTTCACTGTGGTTGTAACATCAATTTAGTTTTTTTTATTTTCATTTATCCTCTTGCAAGGAAAAAAGCTCATTACATTCAGTCATTTTGTTATATAATTAATAATTGGAAAAATCAGTCCATGATTATGCTACAATATCCACAAACAACATTTCCTATTCCACAAGTAAGGCTGAAAACGTTGAGGTATACATGGCAACACTGCTGAAACATCACACAACAGGGAAACTGACAGGCTGGAAATCACTGAGGCCAAATCACAGAAAATTGATCACATCCTGCAAAATGGCTGCAGTGACAAAATTGGTGAGAGCTTGAGCTTGCTCGGGACAGAAAAAAAAAATGGCAACTGCCTTGTGACAACTGCACGGTAATTGATCCAACATTGAAAAATGATTTTGGAACAAGCTCTGATGAACGTATTCTGACATTAATTGTGATGGTGACATTTAAATTACTCAGGTGAGTGGACAGCAAGCAACATAATGAAAAGAGAGGCTGGGCAGAGGTATAGTGGCGAAACAAGATGTGTGAATGATAACAAAGAAAACAACAGGGGAAAACCAAAGAAAAAAAGGCTCAAGAGATGAAGGAGGAAAAATAAGGTGTGCTGCAGTCATCTGGAGTGTGTAAAAGGGTTATGCTGAGAGGTGGCATGTTCAGATGCGATAGACAGAAAGGAGAAGAGGGAGGAGGTGGGTAACAGAGAGGTAGAGGGAGAACAATTGAAAAAAAAAAGGCTGGTAGAGAGGGAAGAAGAGGTTTAGGATTAAGGAACGAGTGTGGGGTAAAAGGAGGAGGATTACGGGTTTGGGTGAGAGAAGGACAAAGTGAGAGGCGGGTGGGATAGAGGAGGAGAAAACAGACACAGAAAGAGGAACTGTACAGGGCTTTTGACGGAGGGAGCAGGGATAAAAAGATGTATTTTTCCTGCTTCCTCTGTTGTCCTCCCTCTCCTTTGGGCAACTTCCCGCTGCTCTCCCCCTCTCTCCTGCCTTCCTCCTCTGTCTGACACAGTGGGAAGATAGGTAGGAAACCTAATCGAGCCAGACACACCGGCTGCTCTCTGCTGACACTCACAGGCGGAGGGTGGGCACTACAAATTCTGCTGACCAGCCCAACCAACACCCCCCTCACCTATCGGCCGGAGCGGCCATCAATCTGGCACAATAGCCCGGAGGAGGCTGGGTGAGATGGGATGAGAGGGAAGGGGATGTGGTCCTGTGATGCTCACTGGGTAACGCATGCTGCTAACGCTTTTAGAATTAGGAGTTTGATTCCTGCTGGGCACGTAATAAAAATTTGTGGGTACCTGGCATCCGTCATCTGTAGAGAATGCCCTGATAATATTTGTTAAAAAAAGGGGCCCATGCAATAAATAATCACAATAATCACCCTTAAAACCTTACAATACATTGGTTGATTAAATCATTAGTTGATAAAAATAATTCTGTTCTAGTTATGAAAATATATGTAATCATTTGTAATAACTTTAATAATTTAACAAGAAAAATATCAAAACTTGCAAGATTTATCTCCAGAAATGTTAAATGTTTCACCTTTTTTTAGTTTCATATTTAGTAAAATGTGAATATAATTTTTTTTTTTTTGAGAGTTTTGAGAATACATCACCAATTCTAAAACCATTTTAGAGTCTGGCAACTTGTTATTAGTATTATGTCATTATTATTGAAATTTTAAAGACTAATCAAATGAATTTGCAGTGTTGGTGCTTTAGAGCAGATAATAAATAAATAAAACTAATGTTACTGTGGTACTGATTCGTAATGTTAACTGGTATATTAATAAGATAACCAGGTGTTGTTTATTTTTATGCTGCTTTTTTTTGTCTCATAATAGTTGTGAATTTTTTCCAGTGTAGCTGGTAAATGCTGGTAATCTTTTACTTTGCAGGTTTATACCTAGTCAAATCAACACAGATCACAACTATAGCTTGCACCTGTATGCAAGGCAAGCTCCCACCATCATTGCTTGCAGCCATGCAACTATAAACCAGTGGTTCCACAACATAGTTTGAGGTTGCCATGATATTGTTTAGTTTTTTCTTGCAAAATTCCAGGTACTTCTCAGAGCTCAGGCCTCTTCTGACACTTCTGTCTGACTGGAACAGAAAACATTATTTGATTGGTGCACTCAACACCCTGCATAAGCTCAGTCCTGTTATGGTTTCATTTGAAAGGGTAAAAAATCAAAAGTGTTCAGGTCTAAACTGGACAAAAGCTAGGTCATGGGTGTGGTGAGAGGGAGCAGGGTGGCTTGTCCAGGGTCCAAAGCTGTGGCAGTGGGGCCAACGCTCGGCTCCGTCCTGCAGGTGAAATGGATGAGAGTCAGCGTGTTGGTGGGGGGGTCTGCCTCCCTGGTCATTGTGTTGGGGGAGGTAGTAATTACACACTGACCGTTACGGTGACAAGCAGTGACACACAGAGGCTTCACTCGGGGGAATTAGATGGCGGACAGACTATGGGATGTACAAAGGTTGTATGGACATTGTACAGACGCTGCATTCCATTCTTCTTTTTTTTACTTACATTAGCTATGTGTATACATGTGTGATTGTGATTCTGTGTTGATGTGTGTATATATATATATATATATATATATATATATATATATGTATTTTGTGTGTGTGTGCCCAGGCTAGATAGCACATATTTGCTAATCTGGAGGGGGTAGCTGGAGGAAGAGGGTAGGGTCAGAAGCCAGGGTCAGGTGTTAATTCACTGCTTCAAACCAGAGCCAAACACAAAAACCAGGGGAGACCGCAGCAGAATAGATCGACAAAAACCACAAGGATACATTCAAGGTCCACTGTGGTAACCACCTCTGTCTCTCCACCTGCCGATTTCCTCTTTAGAATCCCCTTCGCTCTTACTTTCCTCCCTTCTGTTCTAAATTTTACCTCCTCTAATTCCATCTTTCCCCTTTTCCCCATCCTCTCTCCTCTTCCTGGCCGGTCCAGTACGCCGCCTCCTCCCCCAGCTGTTAGACCCTGTAGGTCAGTCTGTCTGTAGGGTCATCAGTCTGGGATGAAGCTGATCTTTGACCCCCGAGCACTTGATGTATTCCAACCACAAACCCGCAGACACACTCACATAATGGACATGTGTGGCCTCACAAGAGGCCCATTTCATTGTGGTCATTTTTGATCAATTTATCACTTCTCTTTTGTCACTTATTGAAGTCCTGTGTGCACTGGGGAAGCCTCGGTCTGTGCGGCTGCTGTACTGGTTGAGTGGTCAGGTTAAGAAAGACAACGTCATAGACAACAGGATCTTTTCGGATGATTAATCCAACCACCATTTATCAGCTAATCAATGCAGCGATGATCGTGAATTGCCCATTGATTATATTCAATAACCACAATTGATAAATGACTATGTTGGGGGGGGAGAACAACATGTTCTTTCACATGGCAGACAGGCAAGTTAGCCTGCACAAACATGTACACACAAACAAAAAAACAACAACATCACCTAATCAAAGGATTTTTGACAATTGTTCTTAATTTTCTGCAAACTAAAAACTCAACAATATGTCAGACTTTTTGGTTATCCCTGATGTTTTTTTCTCTCTTTGTGTGTTATGAATGTATGTCTAAAAATGTATGATTTGTATAGGCCTATCCAATAAATTGAATTAAAATAAAATCAGAGTTTGTTTGCACCAACCATAACCTGCATGTAAAATATAGACATTTTATATATTAAGACAATATTATTTAACACATTTGTTTAAAATACCTAATGTTCAGAAAGTAGATACATTCTTTCATAAATTATTGAAGTCATATGCAGTAGCCTACACTTTATTATTTGCGGATCATTTTGGTGTGAAAGTTTTCTATTCAGGCAAATGTTATATCAATATATTCCGTATATACCGGTCACTGCTGGCCCTTCTCTCACAAAAACGATGCAACGTGCAACTGCAATCTTTCCGCCTTAATTGAGGAACTGGCCAAGCGACCTTTGACCTGCGGGTCATTACCGCATTGTGCACCGGGCCGCGGAGAGCAGCCACACCATTTGGGAGGGGAGTCGTGCGCAGAAAATGGATTAATTTTGTATGGCCTGTGGTGCTTGATACAGACTGGACCTGGCCAGTAACAAAAATGTATAGAAAAACTCACATCAAAGCCTACAGAAACGATCTCGCTTTCTAACACCGAAACTGAGCCAATAAAACGTTTATGAAATGAGCTTTCGCACAGGCTGCATAGACTTTACCATAAACCATAAAATTGAATGTATCAGGTTGTGTGGTCTGTTTCAAGTTGATAAGGTGCAGGACAGGGTGTCAGGGTGCCAGCTCTGCAAAAACAGTCCCAGCTCATTTACAGGCTTTTCATTGTAACGTTCATCTCAATCCTGTTTGGATAATCTACAAAAATTCTAATAATTTATACCTGAACACGCCTGCTTTAAATTTCAATTATGAAAAGACACTTTTATAAAGTTGTTGGGATATCAACTTAAGGTTTTATGCAGTACTAAATGTGCAGGTGCCATCACTTAGATAATAGCCTTTCAATATCCCGTGCATTTGATTTGACTCTCTTATTATTATAATAGAAACTTCATACAGATGCAGTTATAACAATTCTTGTCCTTACTTGGATTCATTTATAAGCGATTTCATTTGCACTAAACATCTTCCATTTTCACGTTTCCTCGAAAAAAGAAAAAGAAACTTTTTTGTACACCTTAATATTTTTGAAATAGCCCAAACTATATTATAAAGAGTGTCTATTGTCTAATATTTTTCTGATATGTACGTACGTCCTTCTCTTGTCTTTTAAGGCGATAAACAGCAAGTCAAACAGTTTCCATGCCTCCATTTACGTTTTATATTTGCACAGAGAAGAAATTCTAAACAATCACTCCTGTAAATAACAGCTTGACAATATGTAATAGTATATCGAAATTATTAGAGCTAAAAGGGAACACATGAGATGAAATAAGGGGCCTGCTGTTTAAATATGGGAATTGGAGTTACGAAATATTCCTAAACTTTCTTGCAAAGGATTTTAAATAACTTCCAAATTAAAATCGAAATTTGAAATTTGAAACACCCCTAAACTGTAGGCAGAAGATTGAACAAATACTAAATAAATACCCTCTGAATACCGATTGAAATACTGCAAAAATAAATGATAAGTAAGATTAATAATAGATGATAAGTTTTGATTTAAATGATCTGCATACATCCATAATGTATTTAACCTAACGAGGTCTGCAGGATAAGCAGCAACATTGAAAACGTTCGGGAACTCGGAATGGTGGTCTTAAAGGCATCATATGCATTCATATTTACATATTCTCTGATAAAACGTAAACACGGACACTGTCGATTTAAAAAGCGAAATGAAGTTTAAAAAAAAACAAGTTCGACACGATGAATAACGTTGAGTCCAGCAGTAGATGCTTCCATCAAACTGACAATAACGGAGCGATATAGAGATTTAGATTTTATATGCAAAGCAACAGTGTTCAAAGTTCTCATCACAAACGCAGCACAATTAAGATTCAATTCGTTTTTTTTAATTCTGGGGTTTTATTTAATTTCAAGCAGCATTTTAAGGAATTTGCAAATAACAAATTAAGGATATACTGTTGAATTACGCGTAGGCCTATAATACACACACACACACACACACACACACACACACACACACACACACTTTACATGCTGATGGTATTGAAATGATAGGCCTACTGAATGGTTACAAGATGAAAAGTCACGAATATAAGATATTATAAAGAGGAGGTTACAACTCAAAACACCAATTACTGACGTGCCTTATCAGTATTATTGATATTAATACAGAATTCCCACGTTAGGAAAACGTTTCGACCCCAAAACAAACAAAAAAAAATGCATATCAATAAATAGGCTACGACGCTCTGTCTTGGTATGTTTGTCGATCTCTTCTGAATAAAGTGAAAAGCACAAACATCTTTACATTTGCAACAAAGTAGTCACTTTTTAATGAGACTTCCTTCGTTAAATACGCTAAGAGTCAAGAGTGCAATAAATGCGAACGGGGGGGATAAATGATCCAAATACATGCCTGGTAAATTAAAACAATAGTCGTCTTTTTTTTCTTTCTTTAAACCAAAACGAGTGTCCCGGTCTCGTGGGGTTTTGTGTGCACTGTGGTTCACACTTCACACCACACTCATGTTTGACTTCTCTTTAAATAGCCTAACTGTTCACAATTAGGCTACAGCTTCATGCGTTGTTCATACAGGGGCACTACTACATTAATCTACATAAGCAGGCGACGAAACACACCCTCTCCAAAGGACAATGTCTCAAATTCCCCTACGAGCTCATCTATAACATTCCGGTAATATACCTGTAGATTATTTATTTACATCCCATTAACAAAGCTCCAGCCCCGGGACACTCAGGCCATGATTCAGAGCGTTTCCAATTAATATATTTTTGTCCTGAACATGTGTGAGGTCTATGTTAAAGTAAGGTGAGTGAGCCTAACTATGACCTTGTAGTGTGCATCAGTTTAATGGACAGCAAATGTCAAGCAGGAATGGACAGAAACGTGTTTGGAAACCACATCTGAACGAAAAACACAGTAGTGATTATTCAGGATTCAGTGCCCCCTGGGAGGCGTGTGTGTGTCCGTCAAGACTGTGTGCAAATCAAATCATCACACTGAACCAACGACGTCTCAAAGATGTTTAAGCGACGTCCTCATGCTAAAATGACAGGATACAAGAACTCTGTAACGCGGTTTAGACGACGTCTCTGAAGAGCTGTTCGTCGGGCACCATGCAGGCAGCCAGCGGACAGCGGGGGCTCGTCGGCCAAGCAGAGAGGCAAACACCGGCTGGGAGGTGTCCACTGTCCGCTCTCCTCCTCTCTTCTGCCGGTGCGGGCTCCCTGCTCGGCCTTATAAAGCCCATAGATCCACTCCTTTTAATTGATTTTCTCATAATTAACTCAGTCTGTCCATCGATTTCCCTTCGGCGGCGTACCAGCCCTCGCCGTGCTGAGGTGTTATTGTGCTATCTGCGGGCATCGGGATACCGGAAAGAAAATATCGACCGCAGTGATTAAAAACCTCACAGCGCGGGACTTCGACCGTAAACTGCTTTGTTACAGGTTACATTATGCTCAAATTAAGACACAGGTTGCCTATGCACACCGGCCTGCACGTCCACCTGTGCGTAAAGAGCGCACAAATCAGCCGTGGCCTTTCACAACTAGGAATCAAACAACAAAGAGGATAACGACTGAAGGGGAGTCAACGAAACACTGCGTCTAATAGTGTAAATCGTAGCTGTCTCCGTAGCTGTCTGTTTCAACATTCAAAACCCCCACTGCATTTAGCAACAATGATAACAACCACACATTCAACAACATCGTTTATGTGAGGCAAATAGTGTGCATGGCATTCACAAACGATGAGAGAAAGCATTGCAGGTGCAGAGCTGCAGCGGGACTTCCATATATGCATAAGACAGAGCATATTCCGAATCAAATATTCCCGCGATAATACATCATGCAGAGCAGGCAACAAGACACAGCGCTATTCGTCCACGGAGCAAAGGAGCAAGGGAGGATAGGAGGGAGAGAGAGGGTGAGAGAGTCAGAACAGGAGGGTTGCCCCCGTGAATTAATTTGTATCTAATCAATAAAAAAAGAAAAAGACCAACCCCGCACAAAAAATCATTAGGACCGATATTTCTCTAGCCCCTCTCTCCACTGGTTCTCCCCAGGACGCTGCAATGAGGAATGTCGGGCTCCCTTGCCAGTGGACTAAAATCTTTCGGTTTTTGAATTGATACAGAAAAGAAAGATGTGATTTGAGAAGGGGAAGTGGGAAGTGTATAGTACAGCTGAGGAGAGGAATGGTGAAAAGACACATGGTGGAAAAGAAGTGAAGTCTGCAGGATGCATATCTCTTCTATCATGTTGTTTTTTTTAGTTTTGTATTTGTGTGTGTTTTTGTGGATGTAAAAATTTACCAGTGCTTCCATCGGTGAACGTCTCCATCCCAGCCATGCGAGCAGCCTGTCTGGACAAGGGAGAGGGATGGAGAGCAAAAAGATGGGGGAGAGGGTAAGGGGGCGGGCAGAGGGGCCAGTGTATGGGGCGGTTGATCAGGTTTGGGGTCTCTGCATTAAACTGAGAGGTGGAGGGGTTAGAGGTGAGGGGATGAAAAGGGGATGGGGTTTGGAGGGTGGGGGGCATTTGGCAACACCCTAACCTTTCGTGTCCCACTTTATCTCGCTCTCTCCTCGTGTCCCTCGTTGTCCCTCTTTCTCTCTCCATCTCTCACCCTCGACGCGTGTCTCTCTGCGGTTTCCATGGCGACCCAGTGGCTGTGATGGTGGCGCTGCTGAGGAGAAAGATGCGCGTGCGTGTGAGAGGGAAGGGGGGAGTGAGAAGAGGGTTTGAAGTGCAAGGACGTCATCGTGACACATCTTAGGTAATCAGAGGCGTTTAGAGGATTAAATATCACTGCACAAACCTCATACTAAAGATGCATGGCGCTGATTTACTTTGTAGGTGCAGGATGTTTAAAGGGCCCAGTGTGACCCGCTGCGGAGTGGCCTGCATAATAATGCCATTAAGTAGGCTAAGTATAAACCATAAAGCTCTGCAAGTTTAAGGTCTATTTATGGGAGATTTTACTCCAAGTTCTGTAACTTCATGACACGTGTTTCTCACATGACACAGTGTATACTCAGCAGGAGCTCTGCTGCTTTGAATAAGAGACTTCCTCAAATTGGTGATGTCTCTATATGCTGCCACCTGCAGGCCATGGAAAATATGGTCCTTCCTGCTCAGCTTGAGCAGACAAACCTAGCAGTTCCTTCTGCTTCATAAACTTGGTATACATTTATTTAATTTACCAATGCAAGGGGTATGACTAAACAAGCAAGCTATACCAAGTGTTGAGCAAATTATCTGTTTGATTAACTGAACAAAAAAAACACAAAACCCCTAACATTTGAATTTAAAAATAATTATTTTTCCTGGCTTAATAATTATAAATTAAACCACTGGCCAGACAAATTCCTGCTCACATTCACGTATTTGGAAAAATGTGCTCATATGTTGTTTTGTTTGAAATCTTTTGTGACTGACTAGCTTCACAACCACGCACAGTGCACAGGTAAACCAAGGTAGAAGGCTTTCAAGAAGATCACCTAATCTAATTTTCTATCCTCAATAAAAGCTGTAGAATTCCCCCCATCAGAGAGTTGTACCATATGCTGCAGGGTATACATATAATAAAGGCAGCCCCAGTGGGCCAGCAGAAGGCTGTAGTGTCTATCAGCTTTAGATGACACGTTTCGATAGGAGAATGATTTAGGCCTGAGCTACCACAAGATGACTTGAGTCTCCATCCAATCAAGGAGGTGCGAAGAACACCTGCGGACAGTGGAATAAAGTCTACAGGATGATGACCAGTGTCCTTCCACACAACCCAGCACTACATTAGCTTTTGCACCCAATACAATTTGCACCATGGAACACAAACCCACCTCTGATGTCTCTATGAAGTGTTTTAGGAAATAAACCAGTCATCTCACCAAATGTTCAGTGTGCTATGGTGTAAAAAAAATAGTAAGCGCCGCTTTATACATTTGACTCCATGTCATTGCCTACTGCAGGTAATAGAAAGAGAAAACACATGTTGAAACTGATTGATTTGTTACAAAAACAATATGGTTTTATTTTCTTGCAATTTTGGCCTCATCATTGTTTCTCTCTTGCCATGGCTTCCTCTGGTTGTCTGGTCCCCAGCCAACTGCATCACAAGACTGCCACTGTCCTACCCCAGCTCTGTCACCATAGCAACGGGATCTTTGACCCCATCTGTAGAAGCCTTGACCTGGATGTAGATCAGCGAGGCATCAAGGGAGCCTATTGGCTGAAAGCTGCTGCTGTGCTGAAGCCGCAGAGGGGTGACTGTGGAAGAAACAGCAGAAACTGGCAGGATCCTAGGGTCTGCTATGGCTGACAGGCTCAAACCCTCTTCTTTCAGACTCGAAACAACCCTTCAGCTGTAGCATTGGACAACAAGGGTGTTCTTTAAAGCAATAATTTGACATTTTGAGAAATACGCTTGGTTGCTTTCTTGCAGAGAGTTAGATGAGAGGATTGATACCAATCTCATGTCTGTCTGTACTTTCAGTATGTACTCATCATAGACAGTATAAGGTACTTGTCTGTCTGAAAGTATTAAGATAGAGCCAGCAGCCAGTTATCTTAGCTTAGCATGAGGACTGGACAGCTAGCCTGGCTCTGTCTGAAGATAATAAAATCCACCTACCAGCACCGATGAGGCTTAGTAATCAGCGAAGTCACTGTGCCTTGCCAAGAAATAATCCCCCACAAAACATACAATTACAAAGTTTTTTCACTTTGGTTTTTGTATGCATTAAACAAACAAAAAACAGTGTGTTAATTTCGAGAAGCTGGTTGGTGGATTTTGTTACCTTCGAACAGAGCCAGGCTATATCCAGTCCTTGTGCTAAGCTAAGCAAAGCGTCTCTAGTCTTATAATTAATGGACAGATTTGACTGTGGTATAAATCTGCTCAATCTTTCACTTGGCAAGAAAGCAAATGAGCACAGTTCCTAAAATGTCAAATCATTCTTTTAAGCATCCAGACCTTGTGGGAAGCTTTCGGCACAGAGCTACCATACCAACTGGTGCCTCAGCATGATTTTCTCAAGTTTTACAGCAAAATGAAAAGAGGGTTGGAGAAATGTCAGGAGGTAAAGAGCTGGGTCCAAGGTATAGCAGTCCAGTTGATTGAGCAGATTTGTGCCTTATAGAGACATCTCAGTAACCTTCAGAGATCTGATTCCTCTGGGAAAAGGCAGCCTGACGCAAAGAAGGGTGGAACCTGTTGACGGTGCTCTGCTTGTGTCTTGTCCTTGGATATTTGTGAGCATAATGTTCCAAACGTTCTAGATATGCGCCCCAATTTCTTTGACAAACAAATCTCTCATAGTGGCAGGGTCATCCAAGAGGGAGTCACTGTTCAGAGGAGGAACATGGCAGAATCCTTAAGAGTTGGACCTCTATAGTTTTGCAGACTTCTCAGACACAGTGCCTGGGTCTCCCTGTGGGCATCACATCGCTGGTCTTGCTTTAAGGCTGGGTGTGGTGAGAACTGGGCTTTCAAAAATCTCAGTTTTCCCCAAGGCAGGCCTGTGGCAGTTAGCTGGCCATCAAACAAGGCATACTCTGAACAGGGTAGAAACGGCCCTATCAGGTTTTTCCCAGAGGGTTGGTCCCGCTTCCATGATGGAAAGTGAATAATAAAACTTAATTTGTACACTGAGCAGCATGCGGTGGGTGTGGTCAGAGTGCTCTTAGCTAACCTTATAATGGGGATCTTTAAGCCAGTAAGTGACAAGTAACAGTGCACAAAATATTTAAAACTAAAGAGACATGGGCACCCTGGTAGCTTACCAGGTAGTGTGTGTGAGTCCTTATCAAAATGGCTGGTGTTCTAATCCAACCAGGGTGATTTGCTGCATGTCATCCTCCATTTCTCTCTCTCCTGCTTTTCTTGTCCCTCTCTGCTATTGTTTTTAAAAGCAGAAATGGAAAGTTAATCTAGCTTTGTTGCATATATTATCAACATTCTTAACTTTGACTATAAACTTTGGTTATTAAAACAAATTTAAAATCATGTTTATATCCCTTGTCTTTAGGTGTTTAGGTATATTTTTGAGGACCCCTAATTGGTCTAAAATGCCGTTGTGACCTATTAGAAAAACTCAGGTATAGAAGTGTTTCTGATCACATGGCCACAGCAAAAGAAGTTGCTTGAGGTGTGTGCATTATTTTTGTTTGTAAGTGAATAGGCTAACTGAAAATTACAAATCAGCTAGGCAGATGCACTATTGAATTAAAAGCGTTCATTCTCTAACATGCTGCCTGTGTCTCTTGATGGATTATTTTAGCTCTACATCTTTAAATAAGACGTATCCCTGCACTGTATGACCTAACCTTGAGTCACAGATTTCCTAAAACCAGTCACAGTGCCAGTACAGTGCTTGCTTAGATTTCTTAGAGTGCTTAGAGTGAAATGAGGGGACTCTTCAAAATGCCCTTTAGCCGACATTTTCATTATTTATTCATGCACTTGAGGACTGTGTTGGTCTTCATTAGGAGACCTAATTATGTCCAAGGAAGCCCAGTGATAAAGTCAAAGACCCCACTCACTATTTTAAAGAACACTTGTGTATAACAAATAAACATGTAATATTACAGTGAAACAAACTACTTTTAGCCCTACTGACTAATCTCTGCTTTTCCCTATTAGTACAAATACTGATTTCAGGTCCTAAAACTCTGATCTAACATATACTTAACTGATGACAAACAAAATGAGAAGATGAAGCTGCCACATAATAGATGTTAATATAGGTGTTATATGTGCACTGATGGTAGTTTTCGTAAGGATCCTCCCCAACACCAGTTGTGGATAACAAAGGCAGCTAAATATCTAAAACTTAACTATCTTAAATTAAAATGTAGGTACCATCTATAAAAAAAATCATCTCGCAGAGATAATCTTTCATAAATGTACAGATAAAATTAACTGAAAAAATAAATAAATAATAAAATAATTTTGTCAGTGTTAAGTGCTGTTTTTGCACATTTTCGTCCAGGGTAATTGCTGGGCCTTCAAGCCAGTAAACGGTACAAGGAAGAACATACAGCACAAGGGTGGGCAGTTTGATAAGATGTTCGAAGCACACACCACTCTGGGGTTTCATCATGCTGACAGCTTAGAGCAAGGAGAAATAATTAAGGATCTGATCCACGGTGACCTGCATTCGATGGACCTCTTCAGACCATTTGGGGGCAGGGAGAGGGCACACTCCCACTAATACAGGTACTGAGGGTGGAGGACTGGGAAAAATGACAATTCAGAAAACTGAGAAAAATAACAAAAACAAGCACTATAACAAAACGGGAGACAAAGAGATTCAAGATAAGACAGAGGGATTCCAGAAGATGACAAGTGGTGCTAGGTTTCAGGTTTCAGTTTCAAACCTTCCTATAGGCGAAAACTGCTGTGCTGCACACAATAAATTTTTCTATGACACATAATCTTTACACTTTATTCTAAACCCTAAATTAACACCAAATGCATGTATTAGACTGTTTGGTTGGTCTGTGTTTGAGCAAGTATTTTACCTATACCTATAGAGCTTGCCTAAAAATGTTTCTGATTTTGATATGGACAACTCTGAAATCTTACGGAATCGTAAGACAAAAACCAGTGTTTAGTTCTCAGTTTTCTTCTTTTGCATGACTTTGGCAGCAAAGTTTAAAATTGTGGCAATTTTAGTTATTGGTACAATAAAGTTTGATTTGTAAACTTAAAGAAAAGTCAATAACAGTGTGCACAAACAGCTTAAGGCCATCACACCTTTTATTATTCACCAGAAATAATGTCTAATATATAAATTGCCACAAACAGAATAGCGATACCAAAAGCAATTTTTTTAACAAAAAATTTCCCCTGAATTAGTTAATGTTTTCCTCCTGTAAACAATACATTAAGAAATTCATTTATCAAAAACACACAAAAGTAAACATGGAAATATGTCTATTGTCCCTTCCTCTCCCCGGCCCTGCAGAGCCCTGGACTTCAGACAGTAGCAAGTCTGCCTGCTTAAGTCGTGCCTGTATGGAGGGACTTAGAGGAGAGGCCTTATTGATCGTCTTCTATGAGTGAAGTCCAGGCATTAGTTCCAGCAGGGTGAGTAGACAGCTGTTTGTGAGCCACTCTACTGGGCCTACATAGCAGGGCTGAGTGGAGCTGGGATGTGCACTTTTGATTTTGATCTCTCCAACATCACTTCTATTGACCGACGCACTGTCCTGTGCTTTACTTGCTGAGAGAAGCACTTGCCGAGGCCTAGCTGGAAGCCCGGACACAAGCCACCATTGCATTATCCGGGCTGCTGTTGACAAGCTTGGGATGATGAATCTTCCATGGTCTGCTGAGGCCTAGCCTTAATCACTGCTGGCATCTACTGGCAACTGCCGTATCCACTGACCACCGCAATCACAAGTCAGGTTATCATGGTACACAGAGCTGAGAATCCCAGTGTTTGTTATCTAGGTGTATATGGGTGGACCAAAGTTACACATAAAGGTCAATCTGTACTGAGAGAAGCCCACTTTTCCTTCTGTGCTCAATTTTCTCAAATTTTTAAAGATCAGAAACTTTTCTTGGCAGGGTTGTCCTTCATATTTGTTTTATTAATGATAAGTGCCAGATGGCATTATCATTATTCTTCAAGCCCAACATGTCTAGGAAAACCAAGCAACCGTGAACAGTGAAGCATGGTTTGTTGGGTATAGTAGTCTGTTTGTATTTCAGAATTTCAATAGCCATGTCAGAATCTATGCATACATTTGGACAAAGTGTTTAATAAATGCTCGATTAGGATTTTGGTCCGATTGTGGCCCATTTAGTTTGTGTCTATGTATATTTGTCTGTGTGTGCAACCTTGACCATGAGGATGCAAATGAACACTAAGTAGGTATTTTCTATCATCTGTTGCAGCCCAGTTGTCTTAACCTTATTTATTAAAGATGTAATGTTGCTTACCACTAGATCATGTGGCAGACTTGCTTGCTCCTGAGTAAGAAAAAATCTTGAAATATCCTGTTTCATCCTATCCATATCCTGGTGTCTTACAAAGTAGCACCTGTGCATGAATCCAAAGGCAAAGCACATTAACCCAGTGTTATTCATTTTTCTTTCACAAATAATGGTAATGTTTCAACTAAGGCCTGTCATGAACACAAACAACCAATGGTAAGTGGTGCCATCTAGTGGTTATTACATGGATTGCAACAACAAAAGAAATACTTCCAAATCTGTCTGAAACCATAACTTTCAATAGCATTTTCTACTATTCCATTATTCAAAGGTAATATAAATACATGAAAAAGAGTCTTATCAGCCTATGCAGCCCAGTGAGTCTCTGTGCGCCCACCATTACTGGGTGACATCATTCTCTGAACTCTGAGCACCCTTCGGCCCTCCTCGTAGTCATCCTGGTCCACACTGATCAGCAGGCGCACGCCCTCCGTGCCTGCTGCCATCCTCAGGGAGTCAGTGATGAAGACTCCCTTCAGGGCCTCCAGCAGAGCTCCGCTTAGGTAGTCACCCCAGAAGGCCTCGAGGTTGTCCAGCTCTGTGAACTTAATGTCGCAGACAATGGAACCCAGGTCTCTGGCACGAAGGAGAGAGTTGGCTCGGCTGAACAACTCAAACTGCCGCTCCAGGGGCTGCCGTTTGTCCGAGGAGACACCGTCACGGAGGGCCGACTCATGCTCCAGGTATTCGGCCCGGACGCGCAGGCGGATATCTGATAATGGAAGAGGGAGGAGGAAGCAGTGGTGGAGAATAGGGGTAATGGTGTGGAGGGGAAGAGTTGAGGGGTGAAATAATGATAGGGAAAGTAGATGGAACAACATAAAGATACAGTGAGGAAAGGATGGAGGAAAGGGAGAAAAAAAGAAGACCGTAGTAGAGGGTGAGGAAAGGTTACAGAGGAAGTTCAAAGCAGTGAACAGTCAGCCGACATAGCAGACAGAAAGGGAGGAGTTATGAAGTCAAAACAAAGGGAAGAGAAACGGGGACAAGACAAAAATCATTAAAAGCTCATTTAGTGTATCTAGGTTAGTGCATCACATTAAGCAGGGATTTAGAAAAAAAAAAAACTAAAAAAAACGGGGGACGAGAGCACAGAGTTCCCAAAAGGAGGTTGTGACCCACTAGGCGGACTACTAACTGGACTGGAAATCCACTGAAATACTTTACAGGATATTTCTCAATGATAAAAGCCTGACAAAAGCAAACATAATGGGGCAGCAGGGAACAACAAACTGTTCATTATGTAGGATGCTGGGGATAGTCCAACCAGACCGTGTTAATTTGTTTTAAATACTGCTGCAACCCCTTCAGTTTCTTTTGGTGTAAATGAATCTGACATTTTGGAGCATCAAGAGAAATACTGCAACTGAACCAGTAGTGTAATACCACCATTTTAAGTATTCATCTCGGCTGTTAACTAGATGACCGGAATCAGAAGAATCTGATGCATGAATTTTCAATATGACAATCTGCGTAGTGTACATAAATCATGTCTAGGGTTCATGTAATCAATATATTCAAATTAACATGACACCTTGAGCAAATATCTTGGTGGCAGTAATGACTGCAACTTAGCATTGTCAAGAACTGGGGTGGCGTTTTTCCAGCCCAGTGTTTAAAAACTCCAGATTCATTGTGATCAACATGTTTAATGCTGAGAACAGATAGCTGCTGGAGTTCCACAGTAACAGGATAGGCGTTCATGCAACTGCACAGCGAGAAAGATCAGAGGATACATACTGTACTGAACAAGAGCACCGCTGAGATCGTCCCCATGTCATTATTCCAGAGCTTCAAGTGGAAACCAGCTGCTGATGACTTTTGCTGCAACACAAATCCATCCCGCTCTCCCACTGAAACCCCTACACAGTATTTACTACCAGTGACATCCATTTCACTAGAAACATTCTCATCGATGTCTCATTGCAAAGATGTGTAGGAATCTTTTTCCAAGCAGTTTTAAGGCCATAATTGCATCTCTACGTATGTATAATAAAACAAGCTGCTGCTCTCCATCAAACTTTTAAAAACTGACACAAAGTGAAATCTAAAACAGTACAGTACTCAAATTAATGTTAAAATTCTTTTCAATGTAAGAGTAAACTTAAATATACTTATTTTTGGAGGAACAAGAAGCATATTGGCAAACAGAATATGGATGCTTTCCCGCCTGTGGTTTGGTTCATTTGGTCCGGACCAAGGGAAAAAAATATTAGATACGGTTGCATTTTAGTTCTGGTGTGTTCACACAGACTTTTTACAAACAAACCAAGACGAGTTATCATGAAGTTACACTGACAGTTAACTCTCTCACTCGACAGTTTTGGCCATTGTCATCCTGCATCATCAGGACCAACGTGGGGAAATCAAATTCCAGTAACTCACAAGTTAATGCAGCACTTTAATGCTTCTGATATCGGTCTATTCATTGGTTACTATTGGTATATTTATGTTGTTCGGTGTCACAACGGGCTCACAAAGAAATAACTGATTATAAGCAAATTGACCGCATGTTATGAATAACAACGTAGAGACGGGACAGGACTTATACAGTAATGATTTGGGGCTTATTACTGTTGGCTCGCTGACACAAACGTTTTAATAGACTTAATGTACTGACACAGTACACAGAGTACAGGCACAGCATTTTTAACAGCTTTTGACTGTAAATCAGGGAAAATACCCACGCTGACATACATACAGGGATTCCAAATGAGTCCCATAAATATATACATGGCTTATAAAGATCAATTATATGATTGCTTCCTGAACACATTTCATGATCAGCAGATGGATTTATTAGTAGTTTAGATTTAGTAATAATGCTAAAGACACATATCTGCAATCATAAAATCAGCCCAAATGACCTGTACTAACTAGGCAAACGCACTAGGTTTCATTTTAACTGAACTGGTTAAGTGTGAAAGCACCTTATGTCTTCACGCCACTCAGACTCTCAAGAGTAATGTGTGTAAAGCTCACACTTGTGATTCTGATGGAAAGACAATGACTAGTCCTGAATCATTAGGTAACATTGAACACTTCAAGGTTTGTACCTGGTTAACTAAACAGAAGCTCTGATTCCACTGATAGTGTTTCAACTAAAGAGTCACGTTTACCCTCTCTCCATTCACATTTTGTTTGGGGCTATGGGGAATGGCGCAAGACTCAAGAGGGATAACGTTTAGAAAATGCCAACATTAGAAATGCAAATGTTGAATTAAGTCATTGATTTTGCATGTCTTAACATTTGAAGGAGAGGGATAAACCAACACTGGCTTTTGCATTCATGTTTCATAAGACTGTAATTAGATTAACATAAAAACAGAGGATTAGATCAATTGAGACTCAGGGCTGGAAATCATAAGATCCAATTGAAAACCCACTTGTGGACGGAGATCATTCAATTTACACTTTAGTTTGCTCAGACAAAGGAAATTAAGGCAATTGTTTTTTTTCTTCACAAAGGGATTAAGGTACAAGCACATGACACACTTAACATTTTACAGAAATAAAACATTTGATTAATTAACCTTTCTTCAGGTCAATCCAATGACAATACATACGGATACAATAGATACATTATTGTTAGGAAAAATGTGTCATACCACAGATCAAGACTGTCCTGAGAGAATGCTTTTTTAATTACTATTAACAGTGAACTCCTAAAAGCATGTTAAGTCTGGCAAAATCTGCTTCATTAAGACAAACATTATAAACAAAGTGGCAACTGTTGCTGATTGGTCCACTCAAAAGATATTGGTCAGGGAAAGGGTACAAAAAGTTCTAAAGCAACAATAGCCTTCAGTACAGTACAATCAGTCATAGAAAAGATATGCTAATCTGCCTAGAGCATGGCATACTTAAATATTTGGAGTTTGGACAACTAGTTAAAAAGGCCAATCAAGATGCCAATGAAAGAGCTGACATGGGAGACACTGTGCACACAACTTTTAGGCGGGTGCAGAGAAAGTCAGCATTGAAAAAAACAATTAAAAGATATCTCTGAATCAGAAGTCGAAGGTGGTTTCATGATCTCAGAAAGCCCAAAAAAATAGCATAGTTTGGCATAAGCCAATCACCGCTCACCAACGAAAACACACTTTCCCTACTACGAAGTGTGGTGGTGGCAGCATCATGCTGTTGGGATGCTTCTCTGCAGCAGGCCACGTATTGCTTGAGACTGGTGGAGGGTAAATTGAATGCAGCAAAAGACAGAGAAATCCTGGAGGAAAAGACTGCTGCAGTCTGCAAGAGAACTGTGACAGAGATGGGGTTTTTTTCAGCACAACAGCCTATGAATTTGTGCAGATATGTTTTCACTTCGTCTTTATATGCTAATCAGTGTCAAAAAGCGCATCCACTGTGATTCAATGTTGCAAAACATTAAAACACAAATGGTCAAACTGGAGGGTTAAAAACATTTTGTTGTATAACATCCTTGCAAACATATTCAGCAGTGGCAGAATGTGTTCAAGCATTTGAGTATTCTGATTTATCACAAATGTCAAATAGGGCATCTACAGTATCTTAAAAAGGGGACAGAATACTGCACCTAATGCTTTGTACTCCTATACAATATTCAGAATGGACTCGCGACAGCGTTAAATATTAAGTTAAAGCGCTGTTAACAGTTGGACCTTTTGGATCATTACACTGTGTGAGGGCTGTAGCTATGATAAACACCTGCCCTTCATGCAATTACCTGTATTTATGGATGGCCTCCATTTCTGCCTTCCCATTTCATACTGAACAGGATGGAGGTAGGAGATAGTGGCACTGAGGAGAAGGCCATTTAAAACCACAGGAACACAATGATAGTCATTTTGTTAGGGTTACAGAGCACTTCACGCTTCATCAGACACAGAGACATCCACTTAGACAGGACATTAGGAAGCACAGCTTTCATTTTCTCACTTTAAGCACCAGGCCTGTTTTGGCTTCCTCCATCTCACCCCACCAAAAAAAAAAAGAAAAAAAGTACCCATTTACGAGGAGTCACTTGGCACGGAGAGCTTCAACTCTTTATCGATCCGTTTTTCTGCTGAATGACTGACCAAGAGAGTGGAGACTTAGGGGAGTATTGAGAGAAGGGCAGACAGAACTCTCTCTTTTCCCCATAGACAAAAATCACTCTGTACCATTTTGCGTAGTTTGAGCATTTAGAGTTCGTTCTCTCCCTCTCATTGTGTGTAAGGATACTGTTTTCCTGACACACAGGTTGGTCTGTTTAGAACTGCGAACACAGAAAGGAGAGAAAGGGAGAAAGAGACAAGCACAAGAGGGTTGGATATCTGTCGACTGGGTTGGGTTTTTTTTCAACATCAAGCAGGCATGGCACAACACTCACTTCTCTTGGTTGTAATGAGGTTTGAGTCACGGCAATAGTTGTCATTGACAAGGTAATCAGCTCAGAAATGCCTTTACTGTAGCTCTACAATATTACACGGTAGTGTCTTAAGTGGGATGCTTGGGACTACCTTTACACCAACCCATTATTTAAACTCCAACCATAACATTAATCATATATGTTCATTAAACCAAGTGAAAGTCTTCACAAGCACCCCATTTAAAAAACACTACTAAGCTGAAGGTACAAACACCGTGTGGACATTTGTAAAAGCAGTTGTCATTATCAGAATGGAATTGAGACACTTGACTGAGAATGATCTGAGAGATGAATCATGACAAAGAGTTGAGGTTTGTTTAAATGCTAGGGGCCAGCATTGGACTGAACCGCCCTATCTATCTCTGCTCCCTCTCGACAAACGCACACCCAGGGCTCACACAGGGCACAGAGATAAGATACAGCAGGAGCTTCCTTCAGCAGAGCACTGTTGGGTTATTTTCCTCAGAACTGTTTGAGTAAAGGTTACAGGGGCATTCTTTAACAGCTGACTGTTGGCAGCCATTTTAGATTCTCTGAATTGAAATATGGGGCCAAGACGAGTATTGTTGCCAACTAAACATTTTTATATCTTGAGACTCCAGAGCTGGAATCCGTGAAGGTTTATTTAGCCAGTATGATTTGAGTGGATTGAATCTTGCGGGAGATTTATGAAAAACGCGGCTATAACTGGCACTTTCACAAACATGTCCAACATACTTTAGTTTTATATTTGCAGAGTTAAGCTCTTCAGCGTATTAATTCAGGGTCCTTCATTAAGAGCCTAACCATGAACCTAATTCAAACAGTAGCCACAGATAACCTAAAATTAGACAAAAATAACTGACTAGTGTCTCCTTGTTTGGTTTGCAGAACAACTGTACCTTCAAACATTTTTGTTGCTGTAAATGACATCAGAACCAGTCCTAAATGATGTTTCTAATCTTGTAGTACTATTGCAACTTTGAGCACAACCAAAGCATATGCTCACTTTCTCTCCAGTTTCCCCACTGTGATTGTATATTGTGTCATTTCCTAACTTGGAAACTCCACCATCGTACATTGGCAAACCTCAAGTCACAGTGAGTATACTGCCATTTTCACTCTCCCAAGTATTTTACTGCATTTGAGAATAGGGCTGGGCGAGATGGCCAAAAATGTTATCAAGATAAAACATTTTATGTCATTCGATATCAATAATTATCACAGTAAATGTCAAATGATTATTTCTTTCAAGTTCAAAGACTGATTTTTGCTACCGAGTGAAAGTTGAAGAAACCAGATTGTAAATGACCGATCTTTCAAATACTGGTTGTTTTATATGCTTATTCATATCATACAATTTCTTCTGAAGTGAGGTCATTATTTGGCCCATTATTTAAAATTTAATGTCAGGGCTTTTATTTTGAAGGCGTCTTGCCGGAAAAGAGAAAACGGTACGGTAGATTGTAAAGTTTGTCCGCGGGTAGAAGTTTGTCTTCTTAACGAGAAGAAATGTGAGTGGCAAATCAATCTTTGTCTGTTTAGCACCCAGCTGATAAGAGCACAAGGTTTGTTATAATTTCGTTTTATGTGCTGTTTAATGTTTAGTGACATGGTGGTGCCTTTTCATCATTTTGTAGAGTTTTATGCTATTGTGTTTAAACTAGCAAGATAAGCTATTGTGTGCTATTTTATTAAGGGCAATTATCCCAGTAGAGTTTGCTTGGTAGTACAGTGTAAAGAAACGCAGCACTTGTGTGTTTTGCAGTAACTGCAACATAAGGTTAAAGCTGCATATGTGACATAAAAATACTGCTTACTTATAGCACTCTTATCAGAGGTTGTCACTAAGCTAACAGGTTAAAAAAGGTGATATTTCATGATTGGAATATAAAAGGAGAGTATTGCTTTTATTTTCTTTCGTAGCTCTTAAGTTGTGTTCAAGGTATATTCAGGTTTATGGAGCTACAGTGTCATCCTATTTCCCCCTGAACCATCAGTAAAAGCGTAGACCATCATTCAGCCAGGGATGCTACACAGATGGTTAATTGTGGTTGGAAACTATTCTTTATGGCCAGAAGATGACAAACACTTGCCAAACACTGAATCACTGTTTGGCAAGTGTTCTGAGGTAAAACATTCAAAACAATTAAGTAAAATCTTTTTTTCAGTCCTTTTTCCTCAACAAAACAATTAACTTTCGCATTACCATTATCATATCACTGACACTAGAAAAGTGTTCGATCTAGGGTCTCAAATGCTAACTGGAAAATAAAAGGCTGACAATTATTGCTGGACTTTTTTCATATTATCTCATAGGTATGTAGTTGTCAGACAAAATTTACAGAAATGTGTGTCGATGTCAACACAGGTACTGTGTCGTATATTTATAGCGAAGACACAGACAGCCATGAGCTAAGACATAGAGGCAGTTGGCCATGTTTGTGAAAAAGTTCACCAGGGTTCTTATCTGCAGAGAATCGAGGAATTTAAAATAAACTCTAAATATCCCCATCATTGTGGTTTTAGTGAGATCAAATAAACTTTTGTTTGTTGACCAGATATGTTTGTTACTTTGGCATGTTTTCCTCAAAATCAGCTGAAAGGTTTTTGAAATATCTGAGGCTTACTGCTGAGGACTCAGTTCTGTGAAACACCGACACCAACAACCCTTGTCAGAAATTGATAAATAAGGAATCTCAAACAGCATACTTTCTTATCCACAGTGCACAACACTAAAGAACATTACAGGATGATTTTTGAGAGCAAATTAGGTTTGCTGAGGGGGATAGGGTAGGGGGCAGCTACATTATGATACATAAGCATCGAATACAGAGCAAAGTGGCATCACCAACCCCTGTTGTAGCGGGGGGGAGCCTCTTTTACCTTAGGCATCGGCCCAGACTTGTGAGAGAGCGCATGACTGAGTTGATCACGCACACTGCAGTATGTATGGACTGAGTGGAGTGACAGACTTTTTTGTTTTGTTCCTCAGTCTCCCCCTCTGTCTCCATGATCCATTGTGTCTTAGGTTACTCGATCTGAGTCACAATCCTGAGTCAACCTGGTGGAATCAAATGTGGAGTCAAGACAGCAACAGGTTTATAGCATAGACTGTATATAAAAACGGACGACATGCCTCCACTTCTCCCAAAACAAAAAAGAAGCCAAAATATCCCAGATACGGACGCTGCCATCTTGCGCAGGTGATGTCATTTGGAGCCAGAGTCTGTGCAGTAGTGATTGAAGCTGCGTTATAGAGATCCCGCCCATACACCTGGCTGACTCAATCACGAGCAGGGCTCAGCTCTCAATCATGTTGTAACCCCCCCATTTATAGCATCAAATCATTAATTAAAACCAAACATTAACACATGAAAATACATCAGCAGGATAAGAACTACTTAAAACGACAGAAACCATCTTCGGGAAATATTCATTTGATTTGAACGTTTTAGTTTGGTCCATGTCCCATCCGCTAACATGGATGGCCATCAGGGGGCGATCAAGATGTTTTGGCTTCACTTTAGTGAGCAGTCATGACGTCCATCTTTATATACAGTCAATGATTTATAGTCACAGGCACATCACTCATCTTCAATAGCTAAGAAGAGCAGTCTCCCTTGTTAGATGATTTTTGATTGAGTCAGAATCATCGGCCCTTTGTTGTAGTATTTCTGACCAACAGGCAATGATGGATGTTCAAAAGAAATCTTTGGGAAGGACTGCATGAAGGACTAAGCAAACTTCACACAAAGGGCAATTACCGTTAGTGTTATCTCAATCTTACTGTGCTGAGAGAAACTAGCATTGATTGCAGGCAATAGTTGAAATGTGGAACAGGACATTGATAATGGTTTACATAGTGCAGCTTTCCAGTAGAGTTAGACTGTTTCGAACAACTGCTCAAATCATTTTTCAGGAAGATATGGGAGAGGTTTCACAGTTGACTCATGACAACTTTGTATCAAGCTTGATGCAATAAAGCAGAACAAGGGCTGAATCTAGTGGTGACTGAGCAACGTCTTTCAAATAGACTAGACAAAAGGACAGGAGACAACCTACCAGTCTGCACTCTTATAAATAAATTGCAGCAGTTGAACATAGTTCAGTGGGTTAGAGAAAAGATGAAATGAGGGGGGAAAGAATGTAAAGAAGGTTTTGAAATGGATAGGGCAATAAAATCTCCCTGATGTTGCATGTTTAATAAAGGCGGTTAAGATACTGTAAGTCTAAACATATTCTATGTGACATGAAAATATCATGTGAAACAATAATAAAGGAGATCAAGACAACTGAAAGGGTAGAGCAAGCAATATTTGTTCTGTGTCCAGTTGAATAATTGTTGTGAACAATTTTTCGCTGAAGTTGTAAATCAGACAGAGCCCTTTTGATGTGTTTGAGATGTAAAGTCAGCACCTGCTGCACAGACAGTGAATAAGGTGTACACTGAATTGAGTTGTCAGATCAAAACATAATTCTGCAAACAAGTAAGTTTGGTACAAGTGCTTATTCAAGAATCATATACTGTATTCAACAATTAAGTCACACAATCTGGACATAATTAAATGTAGCAGAGACCGATTTTACACCCAGGTGATATCACCAAATTCATTATTAAGTTTTCCGATATTTAGTGAATGTGAGACAGGTATTAAAAATTTATTTTTGTTCTATAACATTGGCACACCAGGCAAAGGTGTCCTTCAAGGGTATGGGAAACAGTTTTAATCATTCCTGTCCTTCTGATGTGAGTATTATGTAAAAATCTCTCCCTGCTCTTTACACTCCTGTTTCTCTACAACAGAAGGCGAGTAAACAGTTTTCACAATAATTGCTTTATAACACAAATTTTCATAAGGAGTTAAAAAATACTGGACGCGCAAGCTTTCTGTTCTTCAAGATTTTTTGGGATGATGGTTTGAATAAAAATAAAAAAATAAAATCAGAATTAGTATGCAAACTCCTTAACTCGAGCAAAGGACAAACACCATCAGAATTAAGGAGACAAAACAGGAAATGTTGTGAAGCAGGGCAAGATATTGATTGATTGAAAATGAAATTGGAGCTTATAAGAGAAAACGGGGGGATGAAGATAGGAAAGAGATAAAAAGCTAAAAAAAAAAAAGAGAAGACAGGTTAAGAATGCAGGGGCTGCACTTACTGCAGGACACTTTATGTGGTGGTGGTGGTGATGGTAGAGGTATTGGCTGGTCCTGTCTGCTTGTTTTCTTGGGCCTGCGGCTCCAGCCATTTCCCCTCTTCTTCTTCCTCTTCCTAGCGGATTGCCCAGGCATAGGAGGGTAATTACCTGACAGAACATGCATGGAATTAGTTTGTGGAATTAGGACGATAGGATATGGGCATGGATGGGATTTCTTTTTATGAGGGATACCCGTTGCCCTGCTTTATTTCTGTTCCCGTCTGTCCTATTTCTGCTAATTGCACCATGTTTATCTGTTTCTGATCAAAACATCATTATTTCTCACATGGAAGGCTTACATACCAAGCGTTAGGCATGTAATTTTATAAGTGAGAGTATTGTAATTTTGACCTGGGGAAATTCCGCTTCAACTTAAACGATATATATCCCTAGCACAACAGAAGGATGGAAAAAAACAAATTCTACTCAGAAAAGATGCCAGAACCTCTTTAGGCACCAAAGCCGTGCTGTCTGAAGGATCCCTATCTGCAAATGCACAAAAGTGGTCCTGTCTGTCAAAGAAGGTGACCATAAATGTGCCTCTTCATAATTACTCGTGTGTTGTTGTCTGTTCTCATCTCAGGGCGTCAAGTACTGACGCTTTCAGAAAGGCTGATAAAGCGTTATTTGATCATAGTATTTGATGCAAAAATACCCTCTGGCGTGTGTATGTGACGCCCTGTCTAGACCGGGAGAGCTAGTAGCTAGCTAGGTAGCTAGCAAATTTAGTATAAAAGCCATTGACAGCTTCCCAAAGCCCCTTACCCTAACCACGAAAGGGGTGTATGCCTAAACCAAAGTCAGCGACTGTATGCATGTCGACCGACTAACCCTGCAGCTGTGCACGGCCCATGTGCTAGCAGCTAGGGTTAGCCTCCTTTGTGTACTACTACTTTGTTAGATTGTTGTCATTATTAGAAATTAAAAATGTAACGTTGAATAAGGTTTTTCATATCCTATTAAATCATAGTGACCAATTTAATCTCCTTGATTAAATTTTTTTATCATCTTCATTTTAAAGATGTAGTTGGGTCGTTTTGAATAGGCAGATTTGCGGTACTTTTGCGCATGTGCAGAACGGATCCGGCAGGCGGTCCAGATTTGGCACTTACAGCCTCTTCATCAGAAAATAGGTATTGGAATAAAAGGACACTGCAGCCTATACTTCCAACGAGCTAAATTCTATACAAACAGTGTACTTACTGGTTCTCAATTGCTGTGTGAAAGATGGAAGAGGTATTTCTGTCTGTCTGCAGCTGTGTGTTATTCCAGAGGCACACACCATCTCTCTGCCTTCTATTCCATAACTCTGTTCAATTCTCTCTGGAGATACTGAAAAGCATAAAATATACATTAGAAATTATGGCTATTAGGACAGAATGCAGTTATGGCCGGTACTTTTTAGCAGGCCATCATAGAGAGAGGCAACAGCCAAAGCAACATAACCTCAAAATCTGATAATGAGCATCCCTGTGATTCATCCTCACCTGTCCTCCTTTTCTTGTAGGACACTAAAGGCAGCAGATCATGACGAGTGAGGATTCTCAGTAGTTGCAGTAGTGGCTCCAGGTTGCCATCACTGAGGTAGCCTCGCCTCTCCAGCTCTAACAGCAGCTCAAGGCCGCTTGTGGGCTTACACGAGGCCACTAAGTGACCCTGGGAGTGCTGAGGCTTTAACCGCCTCCAGGCCTTTAGCAGTTCAGGACTCGGGGACACACCGGAGTCATCTGGATCTCCCACACCGGGCTCAACTGTCCAGCCTGCTGGATCAAGAGGGTGTGATGTAGGACAGATTTCATTGAGGAGGAACGATAACACCTCAATGTCAGTCTCTGACAGCTGAGAACCAACTACGTCAAAGACCTCATGGAGAGACAACATCCCATAGTAGTTTAGGCACTCCGTTTCATCCCAGTAAAGTGAGTCCCTGAGTGGGTACCCTGGTTGATGCACTGCAGCCATGTGTCTGCCAATAGCCCCTGTCCACCTTCCAACCTGTGTCAAGATAGTTCAGGATTTAAAAAAAAAAAAACAACAACATTACACTCAGACAGGTAAAGCTCTAACTGTCATACTCTCCAAAACAGTTCTAGTCTCAAGACGCTTAGCTCTATGAGGCTTCCCACCACCAATATAATTAAAATAATGTTGTACTCTACAATAAGCAAATTTAATTGTTCTCGCTTTTTCCTGTAGAGTCTACATGCTTGTTTAACATACAGATGGAAGACAAATTAAAGAAAAAACCTGAATAAAAGCGTGGAGAAACAGAGAAACATTTAAAATGCAATGCTTGTGTACCAAGGCTCACTGAATGGTTTGGTGAGCATGAAAATGACGTAAATGAAATGCTACAACCTTTATGGTTTCACATCTAAGGAAGATTTTGGACCAACGTGTAAGACAATTCTCTCCACCATCATCTCCGTAACACCAAATGATTTAATATAAACTTTCATCTTCAAATCTATTTTGTGATGCCTGTGACTGTCTCTGATGCTAGTGTTGAAGAATTTTGAAAAAATATCTAATTGCGATTATTTTTAACTGCTTTGCAATATTGGAGGGACTGATCTCTTTTTAATCCTCATGTGTTTTATTTGAGCAAATGGCATTTATGCAATTACAACCGTACAGATCTGTTTGTACAGCCATAGACATACAGTAGATGGTTACAACATAAAGTGCTCTTTTTTCCTTCTTTAGTTCTAATGAACTTGTTTAAATAAGGTTGCGACATTAACACATTAAATAAGAAAAAAATCAATTAGAATAAAAACAAAATACAAAAAAATTTAATAATATGCCACACAATAAGAACAGGTCGATCCCACCCTATCCCACCATCAGCTCACTGCTCACCTGATGTCAGAGGGAAAATATTACTCTTGGGTCACGTGCTCAAGATAAATTGAGGGGTGTCCAAATCATGTCAAAGTAAGGAAGTTTGTCTATAAGAATATATCTTATTCTTTCTAAGTGCAGTGTGTTTGTGAGGTCACTAATCCACATCTTTGTAGTGGGGACTTTTCTTTTCCAATGTCTAAGAAGCAGTTTTTTTGCAGAAATGAGGCTATAGGATAGGAAACACTGCTGAGTATTACTCAATTTCATAGTATCGTCGTATACCCCCAAGATAATAGCGAATACCTTTAACGAATAGTTTTCAGCTCTATATGAAGTATTCTAGATAGTAATCCGAAAATATTGGTCCAGTAGGTTTGGACATGAGGACAAAGAGACGAACATCTGGCACAAGTAGGGGAGATCTCAGGGTATATTCTATGTAACCTCTCTCTAGAGTAGTAGAGGCAGTGTAAGATTTCAAACTGGATTAAAAGGTGCCTTGCATTGTTAGAGCAACGATGGATGTTCTCCAAACCTTCCTTCCATTGGATGTCTGATATACCAATGCCCATTTCTTCTTCCCACTTAATTTTTATTGAAGTGGAAACAGCTGGGTTGATGGATTGTAGGATGTCATATATGCAAGATATACATTTTCAGAGCAAGGTGAAAGCTCGAGACACCTATCAAGACTGGAGCCTCCAAAAGTCGTTTTAGATGTTTTCTCACATAGTCTCTTACTTGCAAGAATCTAAAGAAGTTACTTCCTGGCAGTCTGTGATCACTCTGTAATTGTGTGAAGGAAGCAAAAAGTTCCTTCAATGCACAGGTCTCTTATTGTGTTGATGCCTACCTTCTTCCAGGATTTAAAAGTGTTATCTAAAGTAGATGGAACAAAGGTAGGATTTTCTGCAATCGGTAAAGCGTAAGATATGAGTTCCAAATTAAAGTGTGACCTGATTTGTTTCCAAATACGCAGTGTAGTGTGTATCATTACATTGGATTGGAATAAGGATTTGTCTATGGTGAGGGGATACAGAAGAATGGCTACCATGGAATAAGGTCTGCATGTCTCCCTTTCCATAACAAGCCAGCTTGGTATAGTTGCGGTATCGTGTAGCCAGTATGTGATGATTCTAATATGTGAAGCCCAGTAATATAACAAAAAGTCCAGAAATGCTAAGCCCCCTCTCTCTTTAGATTTAATTAGGTGTCTCCTGCTGATTCTATGTGTTTTATAGCTCCACAAAAACAGGACCACAATTGTGTCTAATAGTCTAAGGAAAGATTTGGGAAGAAACACGGGAATATTCTGAAATAAATATAACAACTGGGGCAATCATTTTAATGGCATTAATTCTACCAAGTAATGAAATTGGAAGTGTCTTCCAAAATTGGATATTAGACTGCAGCTTAGTTAATAATGGAGGGAAGTTTTCCTTGAATAGAGAGGAGTGGTATTTTGTAATCTGGATTCCTAAATATGTAAATTTCCCCAGAGATGTTCTGTACTCGTATGGGCATTAGCACGCTTTTGCCCCAGTTTATCATCATGTATTCAGAGAAAGTTCCAAATCAGTTAATTTGATCGAGTATTCGTTGAATAGTAATTTGTGGCTGAGTGACATAACAGAACATTGTCCGCATATAGCGAGATCTTATGAACGGCATTTTCTGTAATGTAACCCTGAATCAGGGGGTCTGTGTGGATACTCTCGGTGAAAGGTTCAATCGCAAGGGCAAAAATTAAAGGGGATGGGGGCACCCTTGCCTTGTTGCAGATTAAAACGGGGAGATAGTACGTGGTTCGTGTGGATTCGTGCAGATGGATTGGTATAAAGGAGTTTGACCATTGAGATGAATATTTTCCCAAAGTTGAACCTTTTTAAAATTTCAAACAGCTAAGGTTAAAGAAAGAATTTCTATTTGGTATAAATCTAGTCTGATCTGGATGTATCAATTTATGTGCAAGAGGATTCAATATGTCAGCAAGGACTTTGGAAAACAGCTATCAAAAACAGCATTTTTAAATAATTATTTTCATTGAAAAACATTTAAATGATTATGGTGTGATCTGTGCAAGGATCTGTACAAAACAAAGGTGTTTTCTTATGTCTGTAGAATATGATGTGTAGGCCAGGACACCTCTGCAGCACAACAATATTTAATATAAAATGGTATTTTGCAGTAGGCCATAATGCGATTTAGATTAATTGTTCAGCTCTATCTGGTGCTATTTGTTTTACTTTCTATCTGCAGTACTCAGGTCTCTCTTGCAAAAGAGATTGTGATCTCAATTAGATTATCTGATAAATGAGGGAATATCTTGTGGGGGAATGGTGTTCATTCCTCCAAAAGAGTTCCACAGACTTGGCAAGGAGCACTGAAGCTGTTCTGGAGGCTGGTGGAGGCCTGACTCCATACAAAGAGTCTTCTTGTTGTTTTTTTCCCCTTTAATTTGTCACCCATCTGACCTCAGTTTCCTGCCATTGTGTGTACTCTTAAATTATATTCCGTATCGCTAGTTTCGCTTGTTTGAGAGAGAGGTTCCTTGAAAACCTTGAAAATAGCCGATAAAGTCGGGTAAGACCAGCAAGCCAACTGTTACATTCCTCGTCATCTAGTTAGAAAACAACAACCAAGCCGTCTGTGCTTTACAATATGGCTGGCTAATGTTAACGTTACCATAACATGTCAGCGTTACGCATGTTCTCGACGACGTTCCTGTCAATGTTACAGTGTTACTTACGGTCCTACCTATTTTCGGTGTCAGCTCGACGCCGTCTTGACATGCAATGCAAAGTGTCAGCTGTGATTGTACTATGTTGAGGTTTCAAAGAAAATCTACTAAAGCAGCTTGAAGCCGAGGAGACGTTCTTCAGACGCCCAGCAGCAACCGCTTGAGCAAATTACCCCGTCGTCACGTTACGTAATCACGTTTCTCTGAGGAAAAAAAAAACACACACACCAAGCATTACAAAATAGCACTCCGAACATCTGTTTAGCTAAATATCAAAACTCTAAATTAGTGTCAAAACGGGCGTAATATGACATATATAACAAATATTATGTTCAACGTGGACAAAAACAACGATAACAGACATTAACGTTGCTTAATCCTAGCTATGAATGTTGTTAGCCGATGTTAACTTATGGGCCTTAGTAAAGACGGGCCCTCGGTGATATCAATGATAACGTAAAAGCATTTTGAAAGCGATATTTGAACATTAAATGTACTTAACAACTCACGGTCGTGGTCCTGGATATTCTGACTACTCCCACAGCGCCGAGCAGCAATGACAACAGCACAATAACGCAGAGAAACTGACCAATCACAGTCCTCCGTCTGCTCGATGACGTCAGCTCACTTTTTATTTTAACTGATCTGCAGTCAGATTCTCAATACGAGTTCCTTATGGAGTCAGCGTAACCGTACCAAAGTAGCCGCTCCCAAGTCGGCTCTTTTAATCCTATTTTGTCAGCTGTGTCGCTAAATAAAAAGAGATGTCTCTAATCTTGTCTAATGTTGATCCTCTCAGTTTTCTTCCCATAACATATCGCTTTCCACTCTACCATTCACTACCACTGGGGACAACGAATAACGAAAATATGCATCTCTAAAAATAATCACGGATAATAATAATTACCACAGACTGTATATCAAAAGATTGTCACGCACAGTTTTAGGGTGGAGGATAGGTAGTCCCCGGTGCGGTCAGTGGGTGGCGGTGTTTTGCGCCCAAACTGCAGGAAGTTAAATAACATCCACATCACATCCGTGGACCAGATCAGCAGCAAAGGTTTCAGGTTATTCCACCAAAGTTCTGCTGTAAGTATATTTGGTTAAATGATTACACATTTGACAGTTCAGAAAGGTCAGGTCTTCTTTCTATTCGTTTGGAACATCCAGCCACTGTTTTGCGACGTAAATAGACGTATCTGACTGCCTGGATCCGTGTACGTTAGTGGACATGAGCGTTAGCAGAGAAGCTAACTTAACTGTGACAATCTTTTGAACAACCAGCAAAGTTGTCTTTGTTTTAACGTTGGATTGCTTTTCATAACAACGTATTTAACTGTTACATTATAAATTAATGCTTGCTGGGTGTATGCTGGTAGCAGTTTCTTGAATATCCGGTTCGTTTAGCGATGTGGCAGCGACCAAGCCCTTTGTTGACTAAAACTTTCCACTTCTCAAAAACTGCACTTTAGCTAAGCTGTGTCTATTCATAATGCTCAGCCTGCATGACTGGAAAGTGGAGGCATCTAACTGTTGATATGAACAACATAGTCACTAACTCTTTACACTTGCGTATTGATTTAGCGTACAATTTTGTTAATTGTGAAATGTTGTGGCTCTCTCTTTGTCATGACACTATTCCCCCTAATAATCATTCATAATTTATTACTCTGTAAATACAGATTTAAAGTAATTGATGAACGAGTGTATTATGAAATATCTAAAGAATTAACTGTTGTGGAAATTGTATCTTTCTGGTGAGAAATTAAGTAAATAATTGTGTAACAACCAACCATTGTCTTTGAAGATTTTTTTTTAATAAAAGAGAATAAACAGAGAAGTACTCAAACACATATACAGCTGGTCCAGAGGCCTGCTGCCTAGGGCGGCTTCGGCGTCTGGCCCCAAGCAAAAGGATGCATAATCATTTACACAGTCTAGGTTTCTATGTTTTGGGGACAGAGATCCTCTCTCAGCCTTGAATGAACATTCAAGGAGAGGAGAACAACAACAAGAGAGGGAAAACACCAAAACAATCTCACAGGTCTGACCTAAACCCTAGTAAATGTGGACAGACTAACATAAGGAGTATAGGAGAAGGAAAGGTTAAGGATAAAAACACAATACATACATATATACCTACCATACCTATAAGACATAACAATACTAGTAATAGTAATAATAGTAAAAGAACATACATAAAAGATTAAACGTAAGAGGACACAATTTTCTGCCATAACACTAACAAATATATATATATAATAATATTGCTTTCAGATTTGCCAGAAAAACAATAAACAACAATATATAATGGAATGCATTTAATAAAGCAATCACGTCTTCAACTTTGTGAAATTATAACCAGCAAATGTTTGGTATTTTGCATGTAATAAATACCTTAATTGATTAGTTATTTATCTTAATTAATTAATGACATCTATTGGTAAAGAGAAAACTGATTAATTGGGTAAATGTATAGCACTGGTGTTTAAAATGTTTTATACCAATGCCAGTGGTACTATAACAAAATTATAATATAATTTATATTTAGTTGTAAATAAAAAGAGTTTTATACAAAAACCTTTGTTGATACCCAGCAATAGTAAGCGCTACAGTTATCTTTGCACTTTGTTGGTACCTGATAAAAGCATCTGCCTACCTGTAGACAAAAAAAAAAAAGGAAATCTAGAAATGAAAACAGTGTTCAAATGGTATTAATTTGGGCAACATTGTAAACATTAACATGTTTTTGCTATTACTATCGCCTTGCACAGACAGTGTGTAGATGCCATCAGAAGCTCCAAAGGGGGAGAACTGTCTTGTAGACATGGACAGCAAGGCTGGAGATCTGTTCAGTGCTGAGGATGCTTATCCAACTGGCACAGGTGGAGCTGGAATCATGGGAAAGTAAGGACATATATATTTATAATTTTAATGTGATTTCCTCCCTTCCTGTGGAAATATACTGAAGTATCTGCTACTATTGTTTATTAGTCTAAAATGCCAACAGATAGTCTCCTAGCTGACATGTAAGGGCTTTTATAAGGTACTTACTGTCTATATCTAACAGATCTATATATAAACAGAGCAACTAGTCTCTGTAGGCTCTTTTCAATGTTAATTTATCAAATTCTTAATATTTAGTTGTTAATGTCTTTGTCTTATTTTATAGGCTCCGGCTACCCAAAGGCTTCTCAGCTAGTATGGCTAAAGAGTGGATTGACAGGCGTCGATTGTCTATTCGTCCTTGGGCCAGCTTCGTGGACCAACGCAAGTTTTCAAAACCACGCAACTTTGGAGAGATGTGTCAGAGGGTGGTGAAAAACGTGGAAATTTACAACAGCAACTATACCTTCATCTTCCTGGGCCTCATCCTCTACTGCATGTAAGGCAGACAAAGAGGAAAAATGTGTATTGTTTTGTCAGTTGGAATATTTACTCTTCTGCTACCCAGCAACACAGGAATTTTCTTGGAGTGTTAACAGTAACAGAACAATCTGCGTGAGATTTGATTAAAAAGTAAAATGTACAATAATTTAATAATGCTGCTGTAA
Source organism: Micropterus salmoides (assembly GCF_014851395.1). Lineage (NCBI taxonomy): Eukaryota > Metazoa > Chordata > Actinopteri > Centrarchiformes > Centrarchidae > Micropterus > Micropterus salmoides. Next base: position 13,886,704 of record NW_024040152.1, read on the forward strand.
TTTACATCAAAATGATTGCACTGTTGATGTTTCTTTCCACAGTATCAGCTCTCCCATGCTGCTGATTGCCTTGGCTGTGTTCGCTGGTGCCTTCTACATTATTCACCTCAAGTCCCTGGAGTCTAAACTGGTTGTCCTTGGTAAGTAAAGCTGTCAGGGTTGCCTTGCAGTTAATGGTGTGATGAGATCTCGCAAGATAAAAACGTGACAATATTTGTCGTCATGTGAAAAGTTGTCTAGCGACACTCATGTTATTGGCACTTTTCACACACAGCGATACATCAATTTCCTCATGCAGTGAAGAACAAATGTATAGCTGATAATGTCGACTCACTTTGCACCTACACCTTGATGGTAATCAAGTGAATCCGCTCTTGCTCTGTGAGTCGCGGCCACTTTGTGACCAAGTGGTAATGTAGCTGGTAGTTTTGCAATATAAAAACTGAAGCGCATGCTTGATCTGTTTGGGACTGTGTTTAATGCTCAAAATATTCATATGATTTGGCAATAAAGATTTCTTTAAAATAATGTTAAAATCTCATCTTGTCTCAATCTCGTGAACCCAGTATCGTGTCTCGTCTTATCTTATGAGCGCAGCGCCTCATCACACCCCTACTTGCAGTCCATTAGTTCTGTACTTGCTAAATACAGGGAATTCCTAAGATCTCCAGGCATGCTGGGACAATGTTCTAATATGTCCTTAATTTTGTTTTAAGGTGTTTTAGCAACTTGTCAACTGCCACTCGTTTTTCTGTGTGAATGTAAATAAAATGGGTTGCAAAGAAACAAGTGAATTTATTCAAGAATAGATGAAATGCATGCATCTAGTATAAGAAAATCAAATATATCCTTGAGCTTTTTATATTTTTTACAAGTCAATTTAACCAGACCTGCAAGAGACAGTACTAATATATTAATCTAATCAGAGGCATTATCTTTGTGTTGTTAAATCTGTAATTTTATTGTCAACCAGGCAGGGAGCTGACTGTCCCTCACCAGATGAGTCTGGCTGGAGCTGTTTCTCTACCTGTGTTCTGGTTGGCCGGAGCTGGAGCTGCAGTCTTTTGGGTTCTGGGTAAGCCAAACCACATTAGTTGTTCTTGCCATCCATTATTATTGTGGACATGCAGGAATATTTGTTGCACTGCTCGTCAGGGTACTTTAACTTATGTGTTTTTTTTTGTGATTTTAGTTATGTATTAAAGCATATTCTACTGTTACATTCAATGAAAGTCTCAGCTCTATCAGCTAAATTACTCGAAATGCATGTGGACACTGTCTAAGAAACACCATCTCCCTCATTTTTTCCCCCCCTTCACCTTCCCCATTTCCATTTGTCACGTCTCCTCTCAGGAGCGACGCTATTTGTGATTGGCTCTCATGCTGCGTTCCGTGAGCTGGAGGGATCCGACATGGAAGAGCTCCTCATGGAGCCTGTGTGAAGAACAGGCTGAACTCTCAGCAGGTGCTGGTCGACGGAGCAGTCACCACTTTGACCCTGTAATCATGTTAGCCCAGAGTGCTTGAGGAAAAACTGCTCCTAGATCTGTTCCTTAGCTATGTGTACATCCTGTATCCTCTGTATCTTACCTGTGCCAGTGTACCAAGAAAGCACCTTTTCTTGCCTCTGAAGTACTTGTTGTTACATACAGACTGTATTGCCTTCTTGGAACTCATTCATTCACATGAAATGCCATATGCTCAAATAATTAATTAATATAATATTTAAGCACATTATCATACAGGATATAGGCCACGCTCTACTTATGTTATGCCTTGGATGCCTCTGGTTTGTATCAAATAGCCTGTCCCTCCCTGCAACGTCCCTTATACATTGACATATCTTTCAATTTATTAATCTCTATCTATCTGTGCTATACTCTCTGCTGTAGATATCTTCAGAAATGGCTTCTGTGTTTAAACCATCTGACAAGATTGATGATTTCTTATGATAATGGATACAGTAAATGTTTATTCAATCCTACACTGCTACAATTATTTTATTTTTGAAAGAAAAAGTGCAATTTAAAGCTTTAAAAATGATTCAAGAGAATATAAGAGGGGTATTTCAGATAGGGTACTTAACATAGATGAGAAGACAACTTAAAAGGACAGTACATACTGAGTAATAGTGTTTTGTATTGGGGATAGTATGGTGTTTTGCTCACTGTATGCATATTTATCAGGTCTACTTACAACTTTCAGATGTGAAGGTCATTCTGTAAACCTGAAATATTTCTTTTTTTGAAATTAATTATTCTTTTGTTTACATTTCCATGTAAGTTGGGTGTTTTTTAGTATTTAAATGACATTTTGAAAGTGCAATAAACCCCTAATGTAAAGATAGCTCATGTTTTTTTTAAGGTTATTCATGTCCAGTTCTTTGTTATTTTAATTCAGGTAGTTTTTGCTATTCAATTACAGACGGCAGGTTGTGCATCCATGAAAAAAACTAAGTGGCCCTTAGCACTTTGTCTGTATATTTTATCATTATTCTGGTCCAGTCTGAATACACAGCGGAATAGGACAGTTCCAACCCTCGTGGCTCCTCTTCTCTATCTCTTGTACACCAAACACTGCAGCACTCACCAACCCCCTCTTGTCCCCCTTTTCATGTGACCCCTGTGACCTGTGCTCTGTGACAGCGCAGCAAGAGGACCCCATGCTCAGGTTGCCATGGCAATGACCTTGGAGGGCCCCAGTCAGATACACACTCGTCCACAGACACACTCGCTTACACACTGCGGCAAAGGCGAGCGATCGATATTCTATTATACGAAGGGTGGCGAGGGGGGAAGAGAAGAGAGTCGCACTGCAGTGAGCTCACTGCAGAGACACAGGGGAAATTAGAGCGAGGGAGAGAGTGTTTGTCAGTGAGTGACAGAAAGTGGGTGTGCATGTGTGTTCGTGTGTATGTATGAGCAGGAGACACTCCATTTATCATTGCACAGTGGTCAAGCTGTGCCAAAAAGTTGTTGTGTCTGTCACTCAAAGGGATATGTCCTAAATTTTCACAGGATGTGGAAAAGTGGCCTCTCGGATCACCCAATCCTGAAGTATATTGTGGTTAATCTATTTGTATTTGTGTACTCTGTGGACAATAAGAGGTTAATTTAAACTAGATGACCCTTGTGGCACAGAGAGGTAGCACGAGTACGGTCTGTTCCCTTAAGATAAAAGATATACTTGCTTTATTTGCAGGAATGTAACCTTTTGGAAATAAATTATTTTTTAAGTTTTGGGAAATAGCAGGACACTGTTCTCTTTGTAACACTCACATGTAGCTCATCAGTGTTGATTTCTGACAGGGCTGACACATTTACAGAGTAGTTTGGTGCATTACCCTGGGCAGTTGCCAACTCTTCCTCTTATGGCAGTTTAAAATTGTGCCATGTGCAGGTTGAAGTGCATATGAATTCATAACACTAGGTGGCATCCCATCCACGTTTCTGCTGTTGTATACTACTTATTACTGAAATGAACAAATTAGCATCACATATAGAAGCATTTTGTCAATGTGTGTCAATTCAGAAATGTGATGAAATTATATCAGCTAGTTTAATCTCATATTTGAATATAGTGAGTGTGATATATAGGGTATTGCAGTCAACAAAAAATAATTTAAGGTTTCAGTTGACGTGGGAAGCTATGCATATAAATGGGATGAGACGGTAATATCACCACCTTACAACTAATCGTAATAATGCCCAACTAATATGGTCAATTTAATTTTACCATTGGGATGAATCAACACCTCTTTTGTGCAGTCTTGAAAATATAACATGTAATGTGTGTCACAAAGGTAGTATTTGTTGCAAGTCTAATGTAAGAAATGACAGAAATTATTCCTTATATTTTGTCATAATATGCAACCTTGATGGGTGATGCATATTATAAGCCATTTCTGAGGGATAAAAAGATAAGAAAATTATTCTATTCTCTAATAAATTAGAGTGAAGTGTAAAGTAAAAGTAAAGTAAAAACAGAGACAGGAAGACACACAGAGAGATCTAGGTTGTATTAAATGTTCTAGATGTTTTATTGGTGTTGGTTTCATTTATTTGACACACATGTTTTACTTGTCGTGTTTTTTTTTTTCTTCTTGACTTTCAACTCTTGCAGCCATCTGAGATAGACCCAGCCTGAGACCGCTGGCCCTTCACTGGTCTCCAACACATACATGAACACTATCCTGGACCGGACCAGGCCATACCAGGACCTGGACTGAACCACAGCTGGACCCAGGCATGTGGACTCACCATCACCACATCACAGCACACTGCACCACATCATACCGGCACACCTGCAGTGGCAGGAACATGAACGCCTTGACTGGCGTCTTGTGTCTTTTGGTAAAAACACAACCTGAAACCCTGCTCTGCTGTTACAGTCTTAGAGTAGCCTCCTGAAAAACGAGCAAAAATAACTGAAACCAAACAAAAAACAAAAAGAGAGACACGTATGTCTTGCTTTTTCCTATCTCACCAATATTGTTGTTCTTCTTCATGAATGTCTCTCTTGAGCTGTTTTTCAACATGTTTTTTATTGTTTCATTTAAATTCAGTATAGAATTATATAGATTTCCTAGAGCACACAGAAAGATTGAATTGTATTTACCAACTTGGGGGGGGGGTGTACTGTAATAGTTATTAACAAGGACAATGGTTCACACAGTGCACACAAACAAGAGACAAACGGGGCGGGAGGGAAGGGAGGGGTGTGAGAGACAGAGGAGGAGAGAGGAGGGACAGGACGCCATGGGGTGTGCTTTGTTAGGCCTAAATGAGGAAAAGCAGCTCTCACATATCCCCCCCCTCTCGTCTTCGAAATAAAAAAGACAAGTAAAATCATTTAAACCCCCCTGTACCCCACATATTAAAAAACAACAACAGTGTGGCCGTTGAGAACGTAAGAGAAGGAAAATGGCCGCAGGCAGAACGACGGGGAGATGACCACTCCGCTGGTCCTCCACAGACAGGAGACGGAGGTGAGAGGTGGCAGTCGAAGTGGTGTCGGCGGTGGGATCTCACTGTGTGATCTTTATATCTGTGTGTGATTGGAGGACAAGCAAAGGGTTCGCGAGGAGGGAAAAGAGAGAGGAACGGAGGTATAGAGAAAGACGAGGGGAAGAGAGCAGGGGCCGAACAGGGAAGGGGAAGGAACTGGATGGCCCTTTTTTGCAGAGCATAGACACTCCCTTTGTATCCTTAGCTCATTCAAATCTACATACACAATATGCAGCTGCCGTTTGGTAGATATATTGGTTTATGTACACAGCAGTGAGAGAACACATGCAAAGAGTATCATAGGAGATGGGGAGAAGAGGGGGCGGGTCAATGTAGAAAGTTGTAAAGGTGCTTTTGCTGCTTTTAATCTTTGGGGCAGTTGTGATGAAAGTTGCTTCAAAGCGGTTTTTGTCTTTAACGGGGTAGGACATCTGGAGGTGTGTTTTGCCAGGGATGGAGTGACAGGGGGGAGAAATAAGTGGAAGATGTAGGGGGTTTGAGCAAAGATGCTCCATCGATCAATAGTATGTCTCCTTTTCCACCCAACCTGGAATGCAAATGAGAGAGAGAAAAACAGAAAGGAATAGTTCATAGTTAATTAAACAAGATATAATTTATGAAGATTTTCCACTGAATTAGCATTAGTTAAAGGACTACAACACTTTAGAGGAAAACACCGAAACCACTCTCAAGTCTGTACAATAAATATGTGGCTACAGGCAGCAATCAGTTAGCTTAGCTTACAAGAAATACTGTAAAGGGGGAAAAAGCTAGCCTAGCTCCGTCCGAAGATTATAAAATCTGACAACCAGCAGCTCTAAAGCTCATTAAATAACATGTTATATCTAATCAGTACAAAACTCAAGTGTAAAATCTACATGTTGTGGTTTCACGTTGCTGTGAGTTTGCCAGTCAACCATCAGAGACTCCAGGAAGTTATCGCACCAAGCCAAAAAATAGTGCAGCATAATACCCCTGTAACACCACAACGTGTTGTTGTTGCACTATTCCTTTAAATAAACTTTGGTATAAGGGGGTAACAGAAAAATATACTAACCTCCAGGATTCCGGCGGAGGAGAAGTTTTCGGACTTCATCATAAACAAAGATGAGAAAACTATAGGGGAATGCACAAAACCACCAGGTAGGTCTGTGGGCAAGACAAGAACCACAAGGATTAAAAAATGATCAACTAAACAGATAACACAATATGTCTTTATATCAGAGTGACTGCATATGTATCCCTGTGATACATGTGGTAATGGCACTCACTTTAGAGGATACATCCTGAGTGCCACGTCCATGCCTGGGCAGTAAGACAGGAAAGCAGCCAGGGCTGTCTCTTCAAACAAGCCAAATATCAAGATCTTGTTCCTGGGTTGAGAAACACAATGATGATGCAGAAATTGAGATACGTCTTACCCTTATTTATTTCCATTTATTGCTAATGATGGTTGGCAAAAAGGTACATTAAGTGCCAATGTAGGTTCTGGAAACCCAACACCTGAAAATACACATGTAAGTCTGCTGGTATCACAGTACAGCTGGACCCACCTCATGCCCTGCTGGAACACAGAGTTACGTCTGGTCTTGCAGATGATGACATCAGCCCACTGTACTACTACAATACTGACAAAGAAGGCAGTGTGGCATGTGAACTCTACAATCTTCCTCTGTTCGTATGTCTGGGGGCAGGAGAGAACAGATAGCCAGTAAGATAAAGAAACAAAACCTGGAAACACAACTACAAGTTAACTTAAACACACGAAAAAAACGCACTTACCCACTGCTGCCCATAGCTGTCCTCCAGGTCGTTGACAGAGCGGTCATCCCAGTTGAGCCTAATGCCTACTAATAGACTGGGCAAGAAACCATTTTCAGCCAAGATGACAAAGTAGGAGAAGAAGCCTCCCAGAGCTTGGATCATACCTGAGGAAAAACATACAAAGAGATAAGTTACAGTTTTCTGACTGACTTAATGTAGTTTTCCCAAAAACATTGCAGATAATATAATCTGGCTGTTGTTGCTTGTGAACAAAAAAGTGGGATAAAGTTGATTTTAGCACACAATTACTTTCAGGCAACCAAGATCAATCAATGCAGATCAAAGACAGTTCACAGCCTGGATCAGTGGTAGCAATCTTCATTTCACCTACCAATTTGTCCATAGGCAATACTGATAAGCCTCTCATTCACCAGCTTGTCCCTAGATGGGTTCCTGGGCTGACGCTTCATGATGTCGCTCTCAGCTGTTTCATAAGCCAGTGAGATAGCTGGCACCTGAGGGAAGAGGAAGAAATGTGAACTTTTACAGTACAGCATGACGTGTCATATCAACAGGAGTTGTATTCGCTGATGAGTGTGTGTGAGCGCAAAGCTGTATTTGTCGGAAAAGACAGTGACTGTTTGATCAGCTCTCACCATGTCAGTTCCCAGGTCAATACAGAGGATGGTGATGGTTCCCAGTGGCAGGGGAATGTTGACGATGATGAAAAACAGGAAGGGAGTGATCTCTGGGATGTTGCTGGTCAGGGTGTAGGCAATGGACTTCTTAAGGTTATCAAAGATCAAACGGCCTGAAGAGAGAAAGCAGACAGGTCACATCACGTATTAGTCTTGAGTTGTACGTGAGTTGGACCTCACACATTTTCTAGACCCTCAACATTTTGTCCTGAGCTCTGATTTTGTGTCAGAATATTTCTTTTAGTTAATCTGCAGACAAAAAATATTATTTTCCACGCACTTCTTTTTACATATTTTCTCATTATAAACCCTTCATTGATTTCAATGTTCTCTGTCTTCCGGTTCTGTCCTTTGGGTCTTCTCACCTTCTTCCACTCCTGTGACAATAGAGGCAAAGTTGTCATCCAACAGGATCATGTCTGCAGCCTGTTTGGACACATCTGAGCCAGAGATTCCCATGGCAACACCAATGTCAGCTTTTTTCAGAGCAGGGGAGTCATTCACACCATCGCCTGTCACAGCTACAATGGCACCCTGGGAGAGAAGATGGAGGAATGAGGTTATCTGGTATAAATACATAGAAGTCATATTTGTTTAATGTTGTTATTCATCATCTACCCAGGTACCTTCATTTTATGACAGACCTAATTATTGTAACAATCTATGCCAAAGCAAGAGATTAATACTCTTCATTCCTATGATCACAATACATTAAATGATTCGATACAACCTCAGTGTCATCAGATGTCAAAGGCCGGATCTATTTTTTAATAGTTTTTATAAAGACTTGAAGGCTTGAATGTTATTTGGCAAGAAAATAAATTATTTAGCCCTGCGATGGACTGGCGACCTGTCCAGGGTGTACCCCGCCTTTCGCCCAATGTAAGCTGGGATATGCTCCAGCCCCCCGCGACCCTGTACGCAGGATAAGCGGTTGACGATGGATGGATGGATAAATTCTTTAATAAAACACTATAGGCCATTTCTTTTGCGTCTTGAAACTAAACTTAAAATGTTACAATGAATAAAATATATTTCAATAAAACTAAAGCCTTTTGATATTTTATATACAATCTAACCATCTCACTGAAGAAGGAAAAAAAACATGTCTAATGTCGCAGTCAGAGAATCCTCATTCAACAGATAACTAGCGCCATCTGCTGTTGTAAAAGTATACTGATACCTTAAAGTCTAATCACTGAATGCGCCCAATGAATTTCTAGAAGGACAAAAGAATCTGTCTTCGATTCAAGCCTACTTGAATTATAGATGTGTCTCCTACTTTTTTAAGTCATACAAAACATTGATTGAGCGTTATGCATTTTATTAAAACAATCTCAAATGCTCCAACCAGTCTCTGGCAGCCCTCTACAATGATGAGTTTCTGTTGTGGGGAGGTCCTGGCAAAGACAATCTCTGTGTGATTCCTCAGGATGTCGTCCATCTGATCCTGAGACAGATCTTTCAGGTCTGTACCGTGGATCACACAGGCCTTGGCATCCCTGAAAACAGACAGCAACTATGAAGGAATTTTTCTAAGAAGACCTACGTGGGTTAAAGGTAGCAGGTACAGGTCATAAAAATAGAAACAGAATGACCTTTGTCTCTCTAGCAATAGTTCATGCTGCTGTCTTCGTCTACGAGAGCATGATGACAGCTGGGTAGATAGGAACGAGCCGTTGCCTAGTCAGCCAAGGACAACAGCGATATGGGGCTCTTCTTTTGATGTTTATAGACAGACAGTCTCCCCTTAGAATGTAATACATGTGACCACCGATTTCCAACTTGACTTAGGTATGTATTAGAGTTCAATATCCAATAAGATGGTTATACATATTTATGCCAGTAGAGAATGAGCTTGAATGGGATACATCATAGATTCCATATGTCCAGTAAAGGGATATATATTGTTGACCAGGAAGAAAAATTTAGATTTGATTTTGGAACTACTACTTCTGTCGTCATTTGCTCCTCAACCAACCTTCAGTAAATATTGCTGTGTTTGAGGGTTCCACCAGCTCACAAGAATTTTCCTTCACAGAAACTTTAATGTAGGTCCCATAATTTACCATAAATTGTATGATTGCGTTCATGTTTTTCTGTGAACAGACTTTACCTGGGGTTAACCTGGCCGACAGGTATGTTGAGACGAGCTGCAATATCCTCTACTGTCTCGTTGCCCTCTGAGATGATGCCCACTCCCTTGGCAATGGCTTTGGCTGTGATTGGGTGATCTCCAGTGACCATAATGACCTTATAACAACAAGAGCAACAAAAATGACTTTTCATCATGTGATGTCACAAGGACACATATAGAACTGTCTTATAAAACACTGCAAGGAATGAAGAGATCATATATTAGGAGTCACCTTGATACCAGCAGATCGGCATTTGCCAACAGCATCGGGCACAGCAGCACGGGGAGGGTCAATCATGGACATGAGACCAACAAAGCAAAGGTTGTCTGTCTGGAAGTTTACATCTTCTGTGTCAAAGGCAAAGCCTTTGGGGTACTGGTCTTCTGGCAGCAGGTAGTGGCAGAAACCTGGGGGGGGAAGAAACGTGTGCTGAGTGTTTAATTTGTGATGTCCTGAAATCAACCTATCTCTACTGTACACCTCTGACATAACTTCCAATAGTACAAAATATCATCACTGCAAAATAAAGCACATACCATGTGTGCCTTTATACCAGAAATTTAGGAGCATTTCTGTTCCGATTAGTAAGTGGTCATGTGAACACAGCATGTTGTTCATTCATTGTAACAGGTTTTGAACAGTAGGTGTCCCCACCACCCAAGAGAAACTAAGTTACACAGCATGCAGGACAGCAGAGGCACTTGGTGGATCAAATAAGCTATCGAGTGTTAATTACTTAAAATAATCCAAAGTTTAATTAATGTAATATTGTGCTTTTTGTAAATATAATATGGCATGAGGAATTACTAAACAAACTGGAAAAGACAATTTACAATTCCTGTAAGGTCATGGTCATACTGTACTTGGCCTGTCACCCTTTTTGGCTCTGTATCTTTGACCATCCATCTTTACCTTTCTCCATTTCTATATGTCCTTATGTAACCGGCTGCACCCTAGAATGTACTGCACGGTCCTGACTCGAACCGACGGCCTTGGGTACGGGAGGCGGTCATGCTGACAAGGAGGCTAAAAGCCATGGCCGTTTGTCGCCAGTGCGTCTCTTAAGGTGCCGGGTAGTGAGGTTTACTCACTAAACAGCCTCCCAGGTTTCCGTCACACTTACCCAGTACTCGCTCTCCCAGTCCTCCGAGCTCCATGTAGGCATTCTGGAAAGCTTCCTTCATCTCCTCATCCATGGGTTGCTCCTTGCCCTGTATCATGATGGTGGCGCAACGGTCCAGGATCCTCTCAGGAGCTCCCTTCATCACTAGCAAGTAGCGGTTGTCATTGGGATCCTCTGTCTCATGCACTGACAGCTAGAGGTGGAGAAATGAAAAGTGACATAGTGAATAGGGTGTTTGTGCATAAATGGGTTTCACCTGTGTTTATAGCCAAAATGCAACCCGTTACTTACTTGGTATTTGTTGGTTGAGTTAAAGGGAATCTCAGCCACCTTCTTGTTCTTATCCCTCATCATCCTGACTGAGCCACAGGACAGTTCAATACACTTCAACAGAGCGGACTCTGAGGCATCGCCGGCCACGTCACGCTTCAGGATGGGAAATGAGTCTTGTCCTGCTTTGAACTGAGCGCGGTTGCACAGACCAGCGACGCGAGCCAGAGACAGCCATGTCACTGAGCTCTTGTCAAAAGCGGCACCTGTAGAAATAACACAAGTGGGTATAATTAACCATCATGGCTTCTAGTAATTATTCATCCTTATTACAGTGGTAACAAATTTTTATCAGTGGTGTCTATATGCCCTCTCCTCACTCACCAGACTGGTCCTCGGTGGTGTCAGCCTCATGGATCTGGTTGTCAAACCACATGTGGGCCACAGTCATCCTGTTCTGAGTCAGGGTGCCTGTCTTGTCAGAGCAGATGGTGGAGGTGGAGCCCAGCGTTTCTACAGCTTCTAAGTTCTTCACCAGGCAGTTCTTCTTAGCCATACGTTTGGCAGTCAGGGTCAGACATACCTGCAGGCAAATACATCGTGTTTAACTATGTTAATTATGATTATGTTTGGATGTATCAACTATGAAGCTCCAAAACTGAATTTCTGTATTTCTTGATGCTAAATAAAGAGAGTTCACAGTACAATTAAATAAGAAGCAACCAAGTAAATCTTTATTTTTAATAGCATCTTTCAAAATAAAAAGAGAAAGAGAATACATTTAAAGAAATGGAACAACAATCAATCAACAAGTATAGACTTGTAAGAAAAGTAAGGTAAGCGCTTAAATCAGACAAACATAAAGGAAAGAAATAAAAAATGTTATGTGTTCAAAAGAAACTAATAGCAAACAACACATAAAGATACTATATGATACCAAAGTATGCTAATTTAGATGTCCACTTACAGTGACTGTAGCCAGCAGTCCTTCAGGCACGTTAGCCACAATGATACCAATGAGGAAGATGACAGCCTCCAGCCAGGTGTAACCCAGGATGATGGCGAGGATAAAGAATGTGATACCAAGGAAGACGGCCACGCCTGTGATTATGTGGATGAAGTGCTCAATCTCTTTGGCGATGGGGGTTTTGCCGGTCTCCAAGCCAGAGGTCAGAGTGGCAATGCGACCCATGACTGTGCGGTCTCCAGTGCAGATAACAAGGCCACGCGCTGTGCCTGGTTTGGTAAAAAATAAATATAATGATGTAAAGTATCTTTGTACGTGATTAGGCCTTTCAACACATTTTCTCAGTTAAAATCACAATTATATATAATATTTGAGTCTAAGAGCGAACAATATCTAACTACAGACACACAAGTTAATAGCATCTAATACTATTGCCACAGTGACCATACCTTCCACACAGTTGGTGGAAAAGAAAGCAATGTTTCGGGTCTCCAAGGGGTTGTCATGAGTGCAGTCAGGTGACCTGCTCTGAGGTTCTGACTCGCCTGTTAGTGAGGAGTTATCAACCTATTGGGAAAAAGTAAAACATGTAATTGCAAACAACAGAAAGCAAGATGTGTGTGCATATGTATGTATGTGCGTGTACCTTGCAGCCATGAGCAGAAACCACCCTGATGTCAGCCGGGATCCTGTCTCCTCCCTTTACTTCAATCAGATCTCCGGCAACCACTTCTTCAGCGTTGATCTGTACCTTCTCACCCTCACGGATCACCAATGCTTGCTGCAAGGAAGGTATCAGTGATGGTTAGAAAATATACACACAGTTGGGACATAGTTTAGACAAACATGGTCTTTAGAAATATGGGAAGAGCAGAAAACAAAGACCTCATCCACCACTTCATGTAAAAATAACAGTCTGAGTAAACACACTGTTAGCAAAGAATTTATCAAATTAAATGCAAATCAAATTGGTTTCTTTTGACAAAGCGCATGTTTACCTGAGGCACCATGTTCTTGAAAGACTCCATGATTTTGGAGCTCTTGGCCTCTTGAAAGTATGAGAAGCAACCAGTAATAACGACGACAGCTGTGAGCACAATACCTAGGTACAACTGGAGAGAAAGAGAGAGAGACAGAGATAGAAAGTCAAACATATGCAAGTGTAGGAAGGAAGGCATTAGGTATAGTGTGTGTGATGCTAAAATCACTTTGCTGAGGTGTTATTTATGTCTGTACTTCAGAGTCAGAAGTGTGACGGATGTGTTAATGAGGTGTAGATAGGGCAGATGTGAATATGTGTAAAATATGTGCAAAATATGTGTGTGGCTGTCTGCTCACATTGTCTCCTGCAGGTTCATCCTCAGTGGCTGCCTGGATGGCGTAGGCCAGGAAGCAGAGGATGGCGCCGATCCACAACAGGACAGAGAATCCTCCGAACAGCTGGCGACAGAACTTGACCCACTCCGGGGTGGTGGGAGGAGGGGTGAGAGCATTGGGACCGTCCCTAATCAGATACTCTGCTGCCTTGGCATTGGTCAGTCCCTGGAGGGAACACAGAGCAAGTGGGATGTGAAGTTAGAAAGTAAGTCTGCTCTGGGGCAAAGCCAACAAAAACATTTTCATATTTCTTTATTATGTCATTGGAGTCTAGGGGACAGTTGCCTTGGATTGTCAATTAAACTGTAATAAACCAATAGAAGTTCCATAATGCCACCTTGTGGCCAACTGGAAAAACTGTGTCAAACCATAGCTGTACATTCTGAGAAAAATTCTTCAACTCACCTGGACAATATCAGTCTGGAATTTCCTGCATACTTCCTCTATCGACATCTTATGTTCTGTCTGGAGAAAAAAAGATACAGCGATAATCAGTACTCTGCGTAGTTCAGTATGTTTAGTAGTTGTAATTTTTTTGCATGCAAGAAAAGTGTGTAGAAAGTAGTCGCAGAATTATGCTAATATGTGATCAAAAAGAGTTTGGATCTTTTTAGCATTTTTCAGAACATCCAAGAACTTAATGGCATATGAGTTAATTAGAAATTGACTCCATGCATGCAGTTCACCTCAGAGCCAAGAGTATCAGAGCAGCCAGATTTGGCGTCCCAGGTGTCTGTTTCTTGCGCTGGGATGTGGGATCAAATTGACGACCTCCTGATAACAAGTCACCCCTCTTACCAGCAAAAATAAAAATGTTTGGCCTGTATGAGAAAGATTTCCCTTCTCTTCTCAACAGATCCGGTGTCAATTCACTTTCATTTACTATAAGCTCCAAGTGGATGTTCTTCAAAAGTTGTCAAATAAATCAGCTTATGACTGTTATGACTGTAAGAATCAAAAGGGAATTGGCCTCAAACATACTTTATGTCAACATTCAGTTCCACAAGTATTCAGAGATAAAAGAAGGTTTTACTTACAATGGGCACTTCCTTCTTCAGGTCATCCATGTCCCTGGGTCCCCCCTTCTTCTTCTTGGGGGATCGGTCATCTTTGTCCTGTGTGGTGGCAACGCGGTAACTGTCTGACCGCCCATACTACAGACACACACACATGTTTTATACATGCCTTTGGACTAGATTAAGGAAATAGTAGCCCGGGTGCCTTTGTATATAATCTTAACTGTTCTCTAGGCTTGTACATGTACAGTGTATTAACTACAACCAAAATTTGTCTCTGAAAATGCATGAAATGCTTTAACTGTTCAGAGAAAAGGCGTGCCTGGCATTCTAACAGTATTTAACAGTCACTGCAACAGAAATAAAGCCTGTGGGCTTTATTGTATTCATTATACAGTAAATAATGTTGTATCCTCGTGAAGTGGCCTTGTGAGGTAGCCTGTATTTCTCAGAAAGTAATAACCTCAGTTTATAAGGAAGATTTTAAATGAAGTGCATTAAAATAAAAACATTATCACAAGAATTATTTAAGACATGAAAGGTAAATGCATTACCCTGATAGCCTTTCTGAACAAAAACATCTACATTAAGAGTGCATCATTCAAGCATGCGCGTGCTGTATGCTCTGCCATATCCATTTGATCTCCATTGATCAAATAATTCTTGCTCTGATGTCCACAACAGCCTAATGGACACATCAAAACATAATCAAGAGCAAATGGCTTGACCTGTAGTCTTTAACTAATCACTTTATTTTGCAGCAAGCATTAAGGACATGCGAGAGAGCAGGCAAACAGAGTTTATGCTCATCAAAGGCTTTCTGATTAGATTCAAATATGATTCTACACTATACATCAGAGACACCTTGATGTCAAGATTATAAAAAAAATACTATTATTAAAGTACATGCATGCACCCACATACAAACACCAAATGTCCTTGTCCTCTTCTGTTGGCTTAACTGCACTGCTTGTCACTCCACGTACTAACCTTACTATAATTGTCCCCGTAGAAATTGGCTTATAGTTGTGAGTGGACTATTAATAACCCAGATTTTCTCCAGCACTGCACATTCTAGTCTTTCTAGGTCTATAACTGTAACTCTAGCTGGTTGTCTGGATAGTATCCTGATTGCTGGGTCACATCTATACAAATGTCCCTCATCAAAGGTCAGAGGTCACATGGAGAGGCAAGAATCCCTCCCAGGAGGTGAGAGTGGGTCAGATCAATATTATCAGATATACACTGATGACTCGAAGCATGGGCTTGCAAGAATGACAGAGTTGCAGAGTCCAGCTGATATAAAAGCCACATCACTTACCCTGAATCCGACAGAAACATTGATGCCTATCAACTAATAATCAATGACAACAATAATCTTAATTTCAGATTAAGGTATGTGTATCAAAAGAGCAATAGAGGAGGATACAGGTTAAGATTTAATTGATTAAAAAGATAAGTGGTAGGTCTACTGTTTTTTCTTCACAGCAAATCAAAAACCAACTGTGTGCTGAAATTCACTGAAATGAAGAAAGCACCCTCTAGTGGTTCAATCAGGTAGTTACAGTTTCAGGACTGCAAAATGTAAAAGTAACTGCTGCTTGATTACTTTGATTGCTTCTGATTTTATAATGCAGATATGAACTACAAAGAACAAACTGATCCGCTGTTTGTTATAATGCTTAAAAGCACGTTTAATAATTCGGTTCTAAGTCAATAACCAAATGTACATACAGTATTTACAAAAGGCAACAGTGGGGGAGTGTGAATGGAGATCTCAAGTCCTCCACACATCTCGATTAACAAACTCACAAAACCAAACCACACCCAAACACACACACCTGCAGTGCGTCAAATGTGATTACCAAAGGTAGGTAAAACACTGCATGTCCCACTTGAACTGTAACTGAGCTGTGTGAAACTCTTGTGAAAGACCTGTGTTTCTGGTTTGGCGTCAAAACAAAGGATGTGTGAAAAACTACTCTCATTCACTCACTTCATAGTGGAGCACCAGTTGTTAAGTAATGTCAGAATTCAAAGCAAACAAAAAAAACTATTCGTTCAAGCATGTCCAGCAGACAGTAGCATGCCAGTGAGAGGGAGCTGTTTAACCTGACTGCTAACAAACGCACACACATGCATGCAAATATGCATACATAGGCAGAGTTCTGCAACTTAAAGAAGTGTTGAGTAAATATCTTGCTGCAGCAAGACCAGGCAGGCCTGGTGAGGCAGAGGCTGTATAAAGCAGAGACTGATGCAGTGGAAAAGTACTGCCGCACAACCCCTCAGAGACAGACCCAGTATGCGTGCACACGTGTGTGTGTGTGTCTGTGAGTGAGAAAGAGGGTGTGTTGGCACATACATCTATGTTATATATATGTATGTATTATCCACTGGAGATTAACTGAAAGAATGAAGGCATCTTATCTTTATTTAGAGATGAAAAGTGTTGAATAACATAAAGTTACATATTTGCCTTCTAATCAGGTGTTAAATAGGTACTATAATCTCAAAGATGACAGACTGGCAGTTGCGTAAGTATGCGCTTGTAGGTATAACATTGTTGTTGTGGAATAGTTTTTCCACAGGCAATTAAATACATATAGGGAACATTGTCAGCTCAAGAGCACACTTAAATAAAATACAAAACATAAATATGGACACACACAGGTTTTTCTCTATCTTTCCCTATCAAACTAACACACACAAATACCCAGACAATAGGTAGGGGGGTGGAGAGGTGTGCCAAACCAAACAATGTGTGGTGAAAAGTAGAGACATAGAGAGATGGACATTAAGGGGGTGGATGACAGACAGGATTGGGCACATGGAAAGGGAGATTTCAGTGGGAGGTGAGAAGTGGGGATAGATAAAGAGCGAGAGAGGCGGATGGAGAAAGGGACTGAAAGTGAGAGTGAGAAGAGCTGTTGTCACCCTTCTCTCATGCTTCTAATTAGATATTGACCAGCAGTCTTTGTCTGCTGGCTCTGTGTCAGTGTTTGACCCACAGTGACCCCACTCTGATAGATTGCACAACCTTTCTTATGGTGTGTGTGTATGTGTGTATCACTTTGAGTAAGTGTTCTCATATGGTACTAGATTAAATTCTCAATCTGGGTGTCCGTGTTTGTCCTTAAGTGTTTATGTTTTCGGATATGAATGAGTAGTTATCAGCATGACTCACAGAGAAAAGACAAGTTGCTGATTTATCTTTGGTCTGTGTTTACTGTATGTTGGGTATGTTAAGTACACGCCTGCTTTGTGTGTGTTAGTGTGCTTGCCACTCAATCATTAATGCTCTCCTTTTCCCAATCCATACACATCCTGTTACCTAATAAGGTGTGTCTTGCACCATATTGCACCTACAATAACATTTTTGCAAAAAGGTGAAACAAGTGACAGCCTTTAAACTATACATATTTCTACATTTAAATCTATTGTTATTGTAGTTAGATGTTTCTCATCTGTATAAATATCCATCCCTTTTATCTCCATATTGCGTGCATGTACAATCTGAGCATGTTTTCATTTTTACATTTACATTGTCATTTGCAGGAAGCATCACAGTGCACCTGACTGTGTGCATCTGTGTGGGTGTCCAGCTGTCTCACACAGCTCTGGGTAATGTAATGAGCCCCCTCTGTTCTGAGGAAGAAATCAGAGAGTGGCTGGAATTACAGACGGTCTCACTCCCCACAAGCGCACAGACAAACACAGACTGATGGTGATGATACACATTTGTGACATCAGGAAATGGAAACATGATGAGGCTGCTCCTTTATGGTTTACATAGTGTAGTCACTCACATGTAGTTACATTTTGCTTATAAAAAATCTGCTCAAAATTTCAATAATTCAATAAAGCCAATGCTTTGTGTATCTGGTTGTGTGTTTGATTTGACGAATTATTCTGCAGGCTTGCTCTGGCTAACCAGACTAAACCTTGCATTTTGTCCTCATGTGAACAACACTAAGGAGTGAGTTTGGAGAGCAAGTAACCATGGTGACAGGCACAGCCACTGGCATGGTGACGAAGCTCAGCAGTGGCCAAGTACTTCTTGAACCCCCTGATGTGATCCGAGATGAGCAATAATTGATGCAATTCTAACTGGACACTGTATTCACTGCTGTATAAGACAAACAGGCAATTGATTCAAGGAATTGGTGTGTGTTTGTGTGTGCTTGTGTCTTTGTGAGCAGAGGTGAGTCATTGTGTTGGCTACAGTCTGCATGAGCAGCATCTACACGCATTGCGGCAGAAAGAGTGAGGAAGTGAATGAGATACCTACTGACAGTGAAATAATATGATTAGATACATATACAAGGCACAACGTATAGTTATAGTCATAAAGTTTTGAGCTTGTCCCCTAATGTTCCCTAAATGTAGCATGGCAGTTAACAGTGTGTTTTCTCACTTGAATGAGTACTGGGCATGTTTAAGGCAAATGTGGACTTCTTACATGCCATGTCATGCATGTTAAAGGCAACAGCTCAAGGCACGCCCGCTGAGGGTGGGTTTGTCTGTGTCGTTGGCAGTTTTGTTTCCTATTATGTGGAACTCATATGAGGAAGTGGTTTGTAGATGGAAGAAATACCATCTTTTGTTCTTATTTTGTCTTTCTGCAACCCTACACGCAGTCACATGCAAGGATCACATCAGCTCCTCTGCGCTGCCCATGTGAGAGCTACATCATGGCCTTATTGTGTGTTTGTCACTAGGACTATGACTGAAGAATGTACAGCTGAACAGTAAAAAATACATATGTTTTCTGTGTCTTACACAGGGTCGTTTGTCTGGGAACTGTATGCACATTCACAATGAAATTATCGTAAATGGTTATGTGTCACATGCTTTGTTTTTTAAAATTATTATTAAGGCATCATTGAGACTCCACCACACTTGGCTGTCCCTCTCTATCTTCTCTATGAATTATCCAATAAAGGCAAAAAAATTTAAGACACATTTATGAAAATGCAAAAAGATGTAAAAAGGTAAGAATGAATACAAACAATATTAATAAACATATTTGATAACTTTACGTTAAATGTTTGCTTGTTTGTAATTTTATTTCTGCATCTGTAGACCTGCTATTATACGTGTGGTGTATATATATGTATTGTTGCATGATTGCGTGTGTGTGTGTGTGTGTGTGTGTGTGTCACCTTGCAAGGTCATTGGGCCATCTGCTGTTTCTTGCAGCAGGATGGCAGAGCAGTGGGGGGAGGGCGGGGACCAAGGGACGTAGCTGTTGGGATTAGCTAGTCTGATTACTACACTGGATTAGCCCACTGTGCCTCTTCCTCTGTTTGTCTCTCTATCTCTCTCTACACTTCTTTCTCTGGTATTCTCTCTCAGGATAATCAAATCTCCACATTTATAATTGGGTTCCAGTGCCTAATCATTTAGGGAATGGCTTCTAACAGTACTGAGTAAGTGAATGGATTTGATGGTTACTTTTAACAGATTATTAGGATTTGAAAGCCTTGTAATAGATATTTGTTTCACTTATCTGTATCAGCCTTGATAATGATATGAAGGCTTTTTATCTTTCTATTCAACAAAGTGGACAGACTTCAAAAGGGGGAGATTCCTGATATCAGACATGAAGAAGAAAGGGAGAAGATTCCATAAAATGTTTCTGCATGAAACAGACAGTGACAACAACAGTCCTAGGGGACATCCTGTTCCTACCCTGTGACAGTTAAAATGAAATGCTAAATGTACAAGTACACGTCAAGGAATGATCCAATGGAAAAGTATATGTAAATAGATGTACAATAAAAAGATTGTGGCCGTTTAAGAGCAGTAAGATAAAATCTTAATCTCTGAACTACATAAACACAAAGAGACAGAGAGAGATTAATTCTCTTTAGCTCTCAAATAATCTGTGTTGTGCTCTCCTAAAATAAACAACCGCAAGAAACGCAACCAAACACAACCCAAACTGAAAATCCCAATTTAAATTGTCGCCCCTCCTGCCCTCCAGTCTGTTCCCTTCTGAACATCTGTCTGTCCTCTCATCAACTTCATCTGAGACAATAGCGTAACTGTGCAGCTTTAGTTCAATATAATGCACTCTCCACCCATGTGAGCTCTGAGGGATATACTTGCGCTATAATTGGTGTCTTGGCGTGTGTGTGAATGTGGCCTGGTCTAGATTAGCATTGTAAATCTTAGTTCTGGTAGGGAATCTGGTAGGGAACATGGCATCTCGCCACAGTGTGAGCGAGGGCACCTTAAGATTGCTCAGCAGGGAGCTGCTTTCACAAACATGTGCCGATGTGCATTTACCCACATCCATACACACAGCTGCTGACTGCACACAACTAAACTAATTAAACCAAATACCGTTTTAGATACTATGATATGTTATGTTCAGTATGATGAATGGATCTCCTTAACTATTCACTATTCAGGAGTATAATTACTTTAAACCTTAAAACTACTTGAAGAATGCTGAAACCTTTTCACTGAATGGAAGCATTACATAATAACAAATCACAAATCAAATGCAGCAGCGTGTGGTAAAATGATCTGTTTTTTATCTTAACAAGCCTTTGTCCATTGTGGCTGCTCAGTGTTACACTTTGTGCTTTGGTGTATTCACACAGGGACGCACACATTCACAGTCACACACACTTCACAAACATACACACATCTCCAGGACAACACCCTGAATTAGTCATGTCATTGTAGTCAGGCAGCCTAACCCCTCTGAATCGCTCTCATTATGGGAGACCATCAACACGTTAATGTTGGAAAACTGTTCTAAATCACTAGGTCTACTGTAATCTCTAAAACAATATATGAAGGAGACAGCACTGACCTTTTGATTTTATTAACATTACACAAGTTGCTACTGAGCTCACAGCTCAGTCTTTATCCTGTTAGTCTCACACTAGCAAGGAGGCTAACCAGGTTTTTTTTTGCTGAGGCCCTAGATAAATCTGGAATCTGTCCTTCAGCAGTATTCTCATTAAGAAATTGTCCTCATACCAGTGGATATCTATTGATCAAGAAGCTTGAAAGTGACAATGGAGGAGCATTTCAAAGGGTCAGCATATTGACCCCTAGGCCACAGGGCCAAAAGATCCCAGCTGGCTGTGTGGTTAGAAAGTCCATACGGCATCAGAACCTGTATGCTTTTCTATTGGTCCCTGCAACACGTGGGACAGATCAGTTGAGGTACAGTGCAGCCTGTCAGCATCAGGCAGCAGGTGCAGTGGGGAGGGACGTGCAGCACTCTGCACCAAACAAAGGGCTGGGCCTCTGCAGAGGCCACACACATCCTGAACTACCTTCTACTAACACATTATAACTACTCACTAGTGCAAATATAAAAGTATATGCTGTTCTAGACAGGTTTATATCATGACACAGGTAATTAGTCTTATAGGGAACATGACACGAACAGGAGCTTCTCCTCAGCCATGCTGCATCTCAACCACACCCCTCGTCACCAGCCTGTATGACCTTCTGACAAAACCTCAGTGCTGCTACAACAGCTTCATCTCTCTTTAATACCCCATCCCCCCTGGGCCAACAGCCCACCTACAGTACACCTCTCCAACACCACACTTCAGTCAATGTCCTATGAAGACCTCCCTCCCAACCACATCCCATCAGTCTCCTGTCCCTCTGAAAACCAATCCCACAAGGCGCAGCAAGAGGAAACAGGAGCCACTGTAATGTGAGCCTCGGGTCATTATCCTGTAACAGGATATACAGCCAGGCAGCCCTCCCCCTCCATACTCCTCATCCGTCACTTTAAATCCCTCTCTCTTTCTCTCTCTACACCTGCAGACCAGTCACTACTTATCTGCCCATCCTCTCTTTCCCTCTTGCTCTCTCAGCAGTGGCACCCTCCCCCCATCAGTGTCACGTGTCTGAAGGTGAAAACCAACAGTCGATCCATGTGTGCAGCCCTCATCTGGCTTTATGATCCTATAGTTTCGTCAGCATCACAGACAGTTATGTGTAGCTGCATTAATGAGGATGGGCAGAACAATGAGCAAGGTGAGAAGGTGTGTGAGTGAAAAGACCTCTAAGACATTTCTTTGGAGATGCTCTGCCAAATTTAGAGTATGTATCTCTGTATCTCTACATCTGTGCAAAAGCTTTGCTCTATAGCATCACTGCTGCCTGTTAACCCGGTCCTTTCTGCGTGATTCCTTGTGCCAGCCTATCACAGCTCTTTACAGGGAATTTCCACACCAGAGGCCCCGCCCCAGGTTTGACGCAGAAGGCACGTTGCAAGCGATGCCCCCTGCGGCCTTGGGAAAGGACAGCTGGCGCAGAGTGCGCTAGTAAGAAATTCAGAAAGACAGAAAGAAAGAGAAGAAGTGTAGTCGAGTGATACGCGTGATAACAAGATAGGGACTCCTCGGTCCACTAAGGCCGATCCATCAATCCCTCCATCCCTTCATCCATCTATCCATCCCATTTCCCATTCAGGGTGACCTTAGCTCGCAGCAAGTGAAAGGCAAGGAAACAACCTTCACAGATCGCCAGGGGCGCTCACGTTGCCTTCAATAATGGCAATCTGTGGGGAACTGTGGCATCTTCCGAGATGACACACCAAATAGACTCAGCATCTCTCCTTCACACTGCGTTACCAAACTTCCAAACAGCAGCAGTACATGCGTAAGCACTTTTTGCACTCTCATCCCTTTTGACGCAGTGCCCGCTGATGCTGCCGGGTTGGCTTTCACATCTAAATGAATAGCCCGACACGGACCGAAAGCTCTCTTCCCCGCGATGACACCGGCTTACACTGCCTCTCCAGCGGCAGATATCGCTCTTTACCGCGTGGTCCCCTGTCCGCAGTGTCACACCACTGCATCATTCAGCATACAGACCGCGGTCGGAGATTAAAAATTACAACTCCTTGCACAGGATGATGATGGAATAGATATTGCGCAATAGCCTACATTGGCAGTCGCTGTGTTTTTCCACCAGCCTCATCTGATTCATTTGCATGGCTAATACGTTCTCCTTGATAACAGGAAACAGAGCAGATGCTTATAATGGTTTAACTGTGCGCACAGCAGATGACAACTCTCTGAAACCATAACTGACAAATTCTATCAAGCATATAGTCGTGATCCTGGTGTAGGCTTCTGACCGCGTCGTTTCTTTAATAGGCTATGTAGTGAGCGAAAATGTGCTCACTGTTGGCGATAATCGAGTCCCTGTTATGTCACAAATTAAAGGGGAAATAAACTGGCGATGCGCTTATTCCCGGTAACCGCATTATGACGCATGGGTCATTGAGGGTGCCGAGGACGACACTCCTCCGCTGCTAGCGTCCACTGTAAGGACGCGATGGCCTCAGCATCTGGCCGGTTCCTCGCCAGATGCTTCTTGTGTGGGGCCAGACCGGAGAGAGGGCAGTGCCAGTGGGGTTTAAAGCGGGAGAGGACATGGGGAGAGGGGGGAGGGCGGGGGACAGCGAGGGCAAGAAGGAGGTCACAGTACACCGCGTTCATTCATCACGTCATAGAGCAAAACTATGTGCGTGTGTGCCTCCAAATGTAACAAAACTCTTTAAAGCACAGGTTAAGAATAGGTGAACTGAACAGGTTTCTAACACGTGCACCCCTTCCTTCCTCCTCGCCCTCCCTCTCTCCCACACGAGAGCTCTCGGTAAGAATAAACCGATTAGGCCTACAATGGCTGGCAAGGTTATAAGGCCTATCTGGAAATAGGATATGGCACATTGACAACCAATAAACCACACACACATTATCTTCGTATGAGTCCGGCATCATTTTTCATTCATATTCGGTCTCGGGGCCCATTTAAATTGACCGAGTGAATCAGGGCAAAGGACACGAGCCAATAATAACCTATTCTGTTCAAGTCAAAACCTGGGTAATGTCAAATCAAAGGGAGCAGTCAAATGCAGCTGCGTTCTATAGCTGTAGCCTACATGAGCTACTGGCTATTCAATCTGTCGCAGTCTAACAGACCAGGGTAAAAAGCGGTTCCGCATTACAGACAATGTCACTCAGACAAACGGAATTTCCATTTTTTTTTTTTTAAATGACATCACGGCTCAGTTTGCAGCCCTTCCTCGTCAGGAATAATAGCCTACATCAGGGTACCGTTCACTTCACAGGCCACTTCAGGTGGGCTACAACGCAGTTAGAAAGTTGGGAACATCAGTCTTACCCCCATGTTGACGCAGTCACTCTTTTCCTCTTAGGTGATGCACGGCTTGAGAGGTGTCAGCCCCTCACGTTGAATTATACCAAAATGCCTCGCCTTGAAAAATAAGAGAGAATATGCTCAGTTTGTCAGGGTTGCTTAAAGGAAAAATAACGACGTCAGGGACGTAATACATAGGTCTCACAAAATACTTTTTCTTAAGCTTTAATGAACGGTTTGTCAAACCTTCAAAAAGATTAGGCTACAATCTTTCTTCTCCGTGAGACGTCACGTTCAAATGCAATATTGCGGTCTCAAGCGGAGCATCACGCGGGGATGCGTTTCCTTCCTTTGCTCTCTGATACTTGCGGTGAAAGACCGGCGATTCTAACGAGCCGCACTGCTACCTTTTCAGCATTGATCTCCCTCCGCGGCAATGCCAGCTGCCGCAGTACTCCGCTTCTCTAGCCGCAACCCTCCGCCAATGAAAGAAGCCCCGCTTCAAGCAAATGAGTGAACCGACAGGCAAATTACACCCGCCCACCACTCACGCAGCTGGCCAATCATAATTCGGACTGTCTCATCGGTGAAGCGATCACTGACCAATTGGTTTCATCTGAACCTCCAAGTTGACCAATAGAAGGCCAATTCTGCCCCTCCTGCTTTACTGCAGAATTCCGAGGCTTGCAGCCAGCAGCATCGCGAATCTCTAGGCTGAAATTTTGTATAAATGGACGCACAAGGTTAGATTTTAGTTGTCGTGGTTGTGTTTGTTCATCATGTAATGTATTTATGTAAGATAAAACAATGGATTTGTGTGCATTATTGCATGTGATAAGTACCCTTGGATGTCTCATCAGTTGTGTTTGACCTGTCATGGGAATGTTGTCATATGTCACTTCAGCAGAATCATATTTGATCCTTTAACCTCCCAGTTCAGTCATCAATGTATCACTCTTCAGGGGCATGCAATCTGCAACCTGACTGCCAGTGCATCAGCTGGTGAACATTTTTGACAATGCAGAGTCAGCAGCTTTAGCTGATGTGGAGAGACAGTGGCAAATGTAAAATACTTACATGGGTTTAACTTAGTGGAAATAAAGCAAATAATCAAACATGGTTTGTTTCAGCAGAATTTGAGGCCTTTGGAGCTGTATCTCTGCTTGACATTTATGAGAACACTTCCACAAAATGGTATCTACTGTTCTGTACTGACATGTGGGATGACAGCTGCAGCAAGTATTCACACACTGAGAGAAGAATGGACTTGCAGGAAGAGAAAGAGACAGAAATGACAGAAAAGAGAGAGCGCGTGAAAGAGAAACATACAGAGGACATGCGAGAGCGGGAAGAAGCTGGCCCATATGCAGCAGTGAGTTGCCATTGCAGGCCATTGGTCACGTTTTTCCTCAGTGCTTTTCACTGAAGGAACGAAGCAGCAGTGAGAGCACACACACAGTCATCGAGTTGCATACGCACACTAACACACACACACATTGCATGCATATAAAACCATGCCTGATTTGCAAGGGAAAGCTGAGAGTCATGCCTGCTGTCCCTGCAGCAGATTGTTGCCATGCCTCACTGCCTTCCTTGCTACAGGCTCAGACGATGACCACGCAGCACCAAGACACCCCAGAGCATCAGAACGGGGTTAGCTCAGGGTTAGAGGACAGTCAGCTACAACTGTCTTCAAACATGCTGCTATAGTGCCGTTGGTTTTATTATGTAAGCTATCTGAAATACTGCAGATGATTTTTGCAGATATTTGGGTTTTTTGTTTATGTTGTGTAATCTTCATGAACTACCAAATGGTTGGAGTAACATTTCAAGTATACATTCTGTTCCCAGTGTGGCAGATCCCACCCATTTTACAGGATGTGAAAGCAAATGTTGACACTTTTACATTTGGCTTTTACATTGATTAAGGTCCTAAAGAACAAAGAACAATTTCCACAGCTTATATGAATGTCACACTATTGCATGGATATTCAGATTAATGTTAGTTCTTAACCTTTTACCACCCTCTGTTCAGCCTCCAGGGGGCTAGCACTATGTAGAAAGTTCACTGCTAATACTATGAAAAGTAACACACATTATATACTGTATGCAGATTAGACTCTTGTATTTTTAGTCCTTTCAAAAAGAATGCTTTTGTTGTTGAGTATACAGCTGAAACATTACAAATCTGGTGGTTTCCTAAATTTGTGGTGGGTGTTTGGGTTAAATTAAGCTATACATGGGATGTACAAAATAACATAAACATCAATGAAATTGAATAGCCTTGCAGTAAAACCTATTGGTGAAGCTCATAATGTCTGCTTTTTGGGGGACTATAAGAGGTCCAACAGCCTCTAATATTTTGCCCACCTTATTGTCTACAGTACAGCTGTTTTCCTGTGACTGTCAACTCATTTCTTTAATGCATATTTATTTATATAGCTTTACAAAATCCTTGCATCACAGAAGTGTTAAGACATGTATACACAGTAAGAATTACTAGATAGAATTTGCCACAGCCCACAGTGCTGCCCATGAGGGTGACTTTGTCACCATGGTGCTGCTAAATAAAGTTCTTTTCAATTTCATCTCAACCAAAATGGCTGCCACTAGCATCCTTTCTTAACCTCTGTCGTACCTTCATGTTTCTCACTCCTTCCGGGCCCCCTACCACCCCACACATCCCCGCCTTGCAGTACGAGAATGGAGGGGAGGGAAAAATCCCTCAATTCTCGGTCTCCACAGCAACAGCAGTCAGATGACCTTGTATCCAACGTGTTCTGCTGAGTCAGAAGTGGAGGGATGGGTGAGGGGATGCAGGGAGGAAAGAATAGGAGGGAGAAAGAAAAAGACGGAGAGAGAGTTGACACAGAGAGAAAGGTGGTACTTATTGTTATTCTAGCTGCTTCTGGCTCTGGGGATGCATACTAATTTACATCATGCTGATTTGTGTGTCTTCAAGAGTATCCATCCATACAGGACTCATTCAAGAGAGACAGAGGGCCCTGTGCATGTGTGATAGTATGCGTAGTCAGTGATTTTAGAAAGTGTGATGTTAAGGTGCAGTGTATGAATCAGAGCTGCAGATGAATATCGGATGTCATTAGGTTTCACTGAAATGGGCTGTGTGTGTATGGTTTTGGAAAATATGTGTGAGCAAAACTAAAAATAGAGTATGTGTGTGCAGCATGTGTTAGTGTATCTATATATATATATACAATACATGGCCAAAGGTATGTGAGCAATGATACAGTACATCCATGTGTGGTGGTTGAACAACTAATTCCAAGACCATGGGCATTATGATTATGCTGCTTTTCTGGGACAGCTTTCCACAAGATTTGGAGCCTGGCAGCAGGGATTGGATCCCATCCACCCACAAAAACACATAGAGATTTTGGACACTGATGTTGGGTGATAAGGCCTGGCTTGCAGTTGACATTCCAGTTCATCCCAGAAGTGTCGGGTGGGGTTATAGTCAGGGCTCTGTGCAGGAAACCTACGTTTTTCCACACCTAATTCCAAAGAAACCATTTGTTTTATGGACCTTGCTTTGTGCATAGGGTCATTGCTTTGTTGAAAAAGGAGAGGACCTTACCCAAACTGTTGCTTTACACTGTTGGGATCACTTTATGCTATAGCTTTAAGATTCCTCTTTAATGTAATTTAGGGACTTAGGGAAAACCGAAACCCTGAAAAACAGCCCCAGACCAGACATACATAAACGTATATAAACATGGGTGTCCACATACATTTTTCCATATTAAATATGGACAAAAAATTTGGGTTTGTGTGTGTGTGTGTGTGTGTGTGTCTGTGTGTCTGTGTGTCTGTGTCTGTGCGTGTACACGCGTGTGTGAAGGTGATCCTAGCTAATCCGGTTTTATAAATGTCTGACATAATCTGTGTTCCACTCACAGTGTCCAGAACAGGGAGAAGGGAGGAAAAGAGGCAGAGACAGAGAGAAGAGCTGAGAAGAGAGAGGAAGGGCCACAGGAACAAAAAGAGGAGGGGGCTGAAATCGCATGATGGAAAGCCAGATGGGGTTAAGGAGGATGACTGAAATGAGCCATGAAAAGGGAGGGAGGGAGGGAAGAAAGGGGATGGAGAGGACAAGATAGAAAACAGAGATGAAGGAGGAAAGAGGCAGGTGGGTGGTGGAAAATTCCTCTGGGTATTGGTGTGACACAGGGTTGTCAATAAAGGTTCAGTTATCATGAAGTGGCAGATGCGTGGTAAAATGCAACAGAGGAGCAATGGAGGCTAGGGCAGAGTCTGTAATCAGCAATTTGAAGGAATGCAAAAAAAGCAGAACAGAAAATAAGAATCTGTCAATATAAAGCAATGCAGGTTTGACTGATGAATCCATTTATGTATGCTGAAGGAGTGAAAATACAGGCAGATGACTGGTAACTAGAAAGAAATTGAAAAAAACATTTATATGGCGATTCAATGAAAGCAACAAAATATGTCAGAATGCAGCTTAGGGGAAAACACATGTGGAACTGCACAGAGCTCTACCTCTGCCTCCTGTTTTTTACCATTAACATAACATTCAGTTGTTAAACTATATTTCATGTTAACAGAGATGGTAAAAATACAGAAAAATGTATCTCATTACAAAATACCCCTCAAATAAATGTATCAAAATGAAGTACAAAATACTGTAATATACATTTGTGACATTCTGAATTTGTACAAAATGGCAGAACATTCAGATTTTTCTAATATATACAAGGCTATTGAGAGTTTGAGTTGCTGGAAGGAAGAACACAAAGTTGAATGCTGTACAAACAAAACTGTAGAAACAATGACAAAAACACTGAAAATACACAGTTACCAACCTTGTAAATAAGAAGTTCTTCTTAAGTGTCCTGCCTGGTTAAATAAAGGCTTAATAAAAGTATGTAGAAACTTCCTCTCTGTCCATGTCAAAGACATGGCTGTTGAGACCCAAGCACTACAATTAGTAGCCTATATAGTTGCCTTTTAGAACAACAAACATTTCAAATATTTCTGGTGTTCACTGCCTCCTGTGCAGATAGCATATTATTCCTACCAATGAGAACATTCTCTCAAACAGAGCTGAAGAGGGGCGGCTTGATCAGTTTACTGTAACCCTACGGGTTTCATACAAGGTCCAGCCATACCACATTGTGACCTGGTCTTGTTTTTTATGTTTTATAAGTCAAGGAGAAAGTCTTTTGAAAATACAAAATTACTCCACAGTAAAACTATCTTGTTACAAACTACATTTGATTGTCATACACCAATTACAAAATACTTGAAAGTAATTGAAATACGTGTTTCAAATACAAGTAACAGAAATACTGCCAATCTCTGCAACAGTATATTCTTTTTATAATACACTATATTGCAATATGCCTAACATTTCCCCCTAAAATAGATGAATATTATACTTACATTATAAACCTTCCTTTGGCAATACTGTACTTAATCATGATCATGCCAATAAAGCAAAATTTGAACAAGGCTGTAGCTACCAGTGAGGACACTGAGGTCATGTCCTCTGAATTTGGGGTTTTATAAACCTGGAGTTAGCTAACATTCTACAATTAAAAATATACACATGCTGAGTATTATATTATACATGCTTTTACAATTCAAATAGTGCAGACTCATTACCATGTTGAAATAGGACTTATCAACAAAAACAAGTAAACACAATTAAGAGCCCTGTACACTCGAACTGATGTTTTCACTAATTCCACCTGATTAGGCATCTGCTCAGGTTAAAGTTGAGTGAAGCTATGGTGGAAATAATTAAAGGTCATCCAAACTATTAGTACTAATAAGAAAAATAATGGTGTGCCTTTCTCACCCTACAAGGTCCAGCAAAGCTAACAAGAGAGTGAGGGGGATGTCAGTCAAGGACCATTTGTAACACCCACACAGTGCTGACATCTAATCAACCAAAATAATTGAAAATCACCTCTGTGATGGACATGCAGGGCCTTTAAAGATTCAGTATTTATCTACCTGAATTTTATTCCTGGCAGCATAGAGATGTCTTGGAAACAGCATTTGGACCTTAATGAAAATCTAACTGAACAGTTGAATAAATACCTAATATATAATAAATCTAAAAAAACGTTTATCTTTTTGGTGTCTTTGTGGCAGTAACTCATGACATCAGTATTTTAAAATTCGCTTAGACCTTTTTCACATTAGACATTTTATTATGTCATAGTAGGAAAATTTGCAGCAGGTGTTACTAATAACTTTAACGATAGCTCAAAGCCATTTGAGTGTCCCAGTAATCCATGCCTGCAAGCCAGCATGCACAGCACAAGGGCCCTGTGCCTGGGACACCTAGTGCCATCTTTAATCATGCTATGAATTACACCGGTGCTTTTCCCTGCTATGACGTGACATGTTGGCCATGAAAAAGGCCCATTTTAATTCGAAAAAGATAATGTAAAAGATTCAAACTGAGATACCCCCCCCTTTTCATTTGGTAGCTGTCCTTTCAGCACCACCGCCACTGCAGCAAAAGCCCACTCCACTACTTTTAACACCATGTTTTCTTTTATTTTATTTTTTCTCCAGTTCCATCTTATGCAAGCCAGTCTGAGTAATCACAACAAACAACAAAGAATTGGGAACATCATTCTTCTAATTTTGCTAAAAATGCTTTCAATTTGAGTGGATTTGATGATTGAAATATTCATTGGTTTTCTATGGTTTTATTGATACATTACCCTGAAAGATCAGTCAGTGGTTTTGATATAAGCTAGAATCTATTTTTTATAAACACAGAGTAATGACTTATGAGTGAAACTAAAGAGCATTTAATGAATTCTCTCAGTCTGCAAGGCCATTAGAAGGCATGCATTCATACACTAGTTTTCCATTTTATGTAAATGCCTTTTAGTAGGTATTTATGTAAGCAAATATGCTAATATGCTATGCTATTCTGCCATTATTTGTACCTTGCAAGCAGGGTGCGAATTATACAATGACAACCAGGAAACCCAGTACAGTGCAGGCACGTGCGACAGTGAACTACGTGTTGAGTTGCTTACAGTATCTTCGCTTATTTAAATAACGTCATCAGTCTGTAGGTGATAAATCAAATTCATTCCGCCAGTTGATGGGTGCCTCATCCCACATAACAACGTTAGTAGTCAGAGGTCACCACGTATTCTAGAGCAAAATACAGCACACACACACACATACAGCTCAAACACAGAATGTGAATACAGTGTAATACAACGTCATACATTGTTGGGGAATTGGGAATTGTTGGATCTCTTCCCTGCTCTATGTAAAAAGTGCAATGAGATAACTTTTGTTATGAATTGGCGCTACATGAATAAAACTGAAACTTTATACATCTGAAATAACAAACTTAGATTTTAACATTTATCTGGGCAGGAAAAACATATGACTGCTTATTCTAAAAAGACAAAATATTTAAATTAAATAATAAACTGAATGTCAAAATGTATCTCTAGAATAAATAATCCACTATTTCACTGCTCATGCCTAAGCACCAGCGTTAGCTGACAATTAGATAAAATATGGATTTAGTAGTAATGAATGACATGAAGGGCTATCAGCTAGCTAACATCAGGTGGCTCATTTAAAGTAAAAGAAATGCTAATTACAAAACTCTGATGGTAGGAAAGTTAAATGTATTAAAGCAGCTAGATAGCTAACCAGTTACATTAACTTACAGTGTCTCCACCAACGTGGTGATGTCATAAGTTCTTACAATGGTTAAAATGCCTCAATGTTTGTGATTTCAGAAATAAAGAAACTACATTGCCTCTGTTTCAACTGAAGACTCTCAGCCAAGGAGTGAACATTTGAGACTCCTCAAGGTTATTTAGTAAAATATTAGTTTTTAATATTTATAATAGATAGTACTTATAATATTTTATTTTTAATTAGCTGAAATATAATGCTCTGCCACAGGTTTACACATAACAAACTGTGCCACCTCTGCCTTTTTAACACCTTATTTCTCAAAGTTCAATCTTTTGGTTATGTTAATAAAGGTCCTGCACACCCACGTGTTTTCAGTTGCCATGGCTGATAAGGTTGGGGTTGGGTGCTGGGCAGGGTATTAGGTGATGTCACCAAACTGTACTGCGCACTAATACAAATACTAACGGTGTAATTGCCATGCCCTAAAGAGTGCAAAGCATAGCTAACAGGAGAGTGAGGGAGATGTAAATCAAGTAAGTATCAGTTTGCAAACGTCCACACACTCCTGAAAAGAAGTCTAATTAAGCCACGTAAGTGAAAACACCTGTATGGGTGCACCAAGGTGTGTAGGGCCTTTAAAGAAATAGTTTGAGATTTTTGGAAATACGCTTATTTACTTTCTTGTTGAGTTAGATGAAGAGTGATACCACTCTCAAGTCTGTATGGTAAATGTGAAGCTATAGACAGCAGCTTAGCTTTGCATAAATCCTCGAAACAGATGGCCTGTCCCTGCCCCTTTCAAGCTTACTCATTAAAATGTTATGTCTCATTTGTTTAGTTCATACAAAAAGTGAAGTGTAAACATGATAATATGTGGTCTTATGGGTGTTTCTGGAGTCTCCACTGAGTGGCTGGAAGTCTCCCAGCACAAAAGCACAACGGGCCTATGTCATTTTTACACGTTGGCTTTTGTACAGATTACAGAGTGAGTAAGTGATTCTGCAGAAGGACAGTTGATAGTTGAACTCAACCACTAAACAAATACACCCCTCCCCTTACCCTTCAAATTTTTAATCTCTGATGTTTCTGCAGCGTTGAAACGTCTTCACCCTTGCCTGGTCATAAAACTTTCTTCTTTGTTTATACTTTTCACATCTTTTCCTCTTTGTCTGTTTCTCGGACATCTTTCCTTCACAGTGCCTGGAGTTCAGCATGTTCATTTGTGCTGGTGTATAGAACTCTCTCTAACATTGTTAGAGAGACTGTCCTTGATCACCAATGCCACCTGTGGCTTATAAACTGGAACAATGTTGTGTGGCAAGGTCCACACCACTTTCTTTGTTTCCCATTTTCAGAGCCAGGGCTATGCAGCAAAACTAGACTTTTTTCAGAGCATACACAAAACGAAGCAAACTGCTTACAGTCACTTCCTATCCCTTACTGTCCCTTTAAACAACAAGATATAATGTGTTAAATAATGTGCTTTAGAGGTTTTGATGGTAGTCTTACCAGACTAGACTTTTTTGTACCTACAGACAGAGGCTAGGTCTTCCCAACGTTCTGTTTCCAGTTGTTGCACTAAGCTAAGCTAACTTGTGTCTGGCTGTACATTAATAACTCTTCCCTTAACAATGAAAGAGTCTGAACAGGCTCAAACTCAAGGTTGAATTTATCATCAGTGGTACATCTTCAGGAGGCATTTGACTGTACAGATTAGAGGTTGACTTAAATTGCCAAGGTCTTATATGAAAATATTGTTAAAAATGAGAAAAAAATATTGAAGTAATTGACAAAACACAGCCATTTGTATCTAAGGCCCAAATTGCTTTATAAATGAGATCACTAGGATGAGGAGAAATGGCTTTTGAGTACTATGATTATTCAGCAGAGTAGCAGATGAGCTTTTCATCTAAGATGGGGACTGATGGACTCTGTAAAACCTATTAAGTGGTGCACAAAATCTTTTGGATTTTTTTCAGAATTGTACTTGTTTAATCAATCACTCTTAAATCCTCTTTTCATTCCAGGCAGCACATGTTAATGTGTTCACTGTGGTGGTCAATTTGCTGACTTCTCTGCTCTAGCTGCTTTGAAACTGTTTGTGTTGTGTTTTTCAGGTCTGCTGAGCTTGTAGTGTGTCACGCTCACTTATCTTAAAGGAAGAGGTTTGCTTGTTTCAGACATTGCTGGCTGTCTGTTAGCATGGTTGAAGTGTTTTTTTTCATTGCCTGTGTGTTGGCGTATTTGCAGGCAAGCATCCTTTGTCACTCTGATAAGAGACCTGTCATGTAGAGTGCATCAAGCAGCCCCAACCTGATTTAACAGACAAGATGGTCCTTATTTTGTCAGCTTAGTGTCTTTGGAATCACTGCTACATGTAGTACATGTGAGCTGCTATATTTGTATATGTGTGGGCAGCAAGTACAGTGAGGAGCTTCTAGAGTGGTGGGAATTTTGACAGTGTTGTAGCAGAGCTGGAGCTGAGCCATGTGTTCAGCTGAGGTACTGGTCCTTTAATACCCAATCAGCCAATCAGGCAGCGGATGCTGGGAGCAGGCTGTCCTTGGGAACGACCTTGCAGGGGGGCTGAGGAATGAGAAGGGTAGAGAGGGAAGAGCACACAGAAGGAGCAGATAAAGGAGACTAAAAGAGTGCAGGGAGGATGGATGAGGCAGAGATTGAGAAAAAATTCACAGCAAAAATTTTTTAAAATGTTTTCATCTCTACCACAGGGGTAAATTTAATACTGCATGACAGATGGATACAATAAATAGATAGATAGTTAGAAGCAGACAAATGAGACACTAAATGAGAGATATATAGTTGAGGACACTAAGAGGATTAAAAGTTCAGCTGCGTAGTTGTGGCTCACTCCACCTCTCCCTCTCTCTCTCCCTCTGTGGCAGACATGCAGACGTCATCCCATTCAGATTAAATTGACTGCATGCCACACTCTTACATTGCATAAGAATTTCTCTGAAAGGGATGAAAGAGAGGAATAAGAATAGGGCTCAGATTTAGAGGTGGTAATAATGTGGACACAAAAATTGTGGTTGAAGTTGGGGGAAGAAGATAAAGGAGTCTCAAGTTTCTTGAAACTCTTTTGCCCGGAAAATGGGAGAGTTCTTATAAAATATTCAAATTTAAATATTAATCATTGATTGTCTTTCTGAGAGTTGAGATGAGAAGGTCAATACCACTCTTGTGTCTGTACAGTGAATAGATGTTAGCTTAGCATAAAGACGAAAGAGATTCAAAGGTAAAATAAATCCACCTCCCAGAATACAACTAAAACTCAACTATTAACACATGATATCTATTTTTCAATCCATACAAAACCATAAACTGTAACTGTTTATGTACCAGAAAATGTCTTAGCTAGGAGTATTTGTCTTCAGGAAGAGCCCATCGACCTTACAGACAAGAGTGTGTTGATTGATTTTCTCCTGTAACTTTCAGCATGACAACAGGTAAGTCTATTTCCAAAATGTCTTACAATTCCTCAAAAACACAACTTAGACAGAACTTTTTTAAGCTAAAGTGAGATACAAGAGGGACTGTGATTCTAAACACATTCTTTTGTTCAGTATTTAACAGCAACTAGTTATTTTTGTCAACAGCGATGCATTCACTTGCAGACTGCTAAGAAAGGTTTCTTGGCCTTCTCCCTGTGGTGTCAGCAGCAGGCACAGCAGTGCTGTGGCCCCATCATATGTGTTGCTGTGTGTTTGGCCCCATTCTGTTCCAGATAATAATAATAGTGAAAGAATGTTTGTGTGTGTCTGCCTTTGTGTATATAAGTGAGAGATAGTACTAAAGAAATCAAGGATATTCTTCTTAATATGTTGGTGCCTGTGTGTCAGCATAATAGTGCATTCACCATACCATCTGTATGTACTCTCTGGTCACTGAACTAATAGTGTGTGTGTGTGAGTGAGACTGGGGGGCTGATGCTGTTGTGCCCAATGAGTCAGTGTGATGGAGTGCTAGCCAGACACTATGCTATCTAGGCAACCTAAGCAATGTTTTCATTATCGCTGCACCCAGTCACCTCAGACATGCAACCCCACCTTGCCCCACAGTCCCTCTCTACTGGACCTCTGAAGTGACAAGCACATACATACACCCACACATGAACACACCCATACTAAAATGTAAAGGTTGCAGAAAAAGAAATATGCCTCTACTCTGCTTGCTAATTTTGGCATCACATTTGTCTTCTAAGTGTCAGCTGCGTGTGCATAAGTAGCTTTGTGTGCGAGTGTGTGAGTGTGTGTGTGTGTGTGTGTGTGTGTGTGTGTATGTTTCTGTGTCTTCTGTCCCCTCGGCTTGT
Organism: Micropterus salmoides; assembly: GCF_014851395.1. NCBI lineage: Eukaryota > Metazoa > Chordata > Actinopteri > Centrarchiformes > Centrarchidae > Micropterus > Micropterus salmoides. Next base: position 13,923,222 of record NW_024040152.1, read on the forward strand.
CCGCCGGATGTGTATTTGTGCCCTTATCCTGAGCTCTGCTCTGACAGAAAGAGGCTGCTGTGTGCTTGTTACTGTAAGACTCTTGCAGACATTGTTCCCGCAATGGTGCGGGAGTGTGGAGTGTGTGTAAGTGACTGGGTAATTGGCTCTCCACTAGCCACCGCTTTGTCCCCTCTGGGTGCACTCACAGTTACAGGCTGTAGTCCAAATGTAAGCTGATGGTCTGTGAAAGCCATGTCGTCTGTATGGCACACACTGTAAATATGACATCAAACGTGACTGAAGCACTCATCATTCAATGGCTAGAGGAGGTTTAGTATTGAATAATAATAGGGATTGCTGGCTGTCACCCCCAACAACTGACCATGGAGACTGGAGGAGGTCGCCCTGGCAACTACCAGCCATCCTCCCTCCCATCCCCCTTTCATTTCACTCCTCGTCACATTAGTCATCTGTCACACATGCAGCACACATATATCCACACAAGATGTTCATGAGAATTTTTAGGATACAAGTCTGTAATGTACTAAATTTTCACCTTAGTTTCAGAGTCAAAATTAAAAACACTATAAATAAACATCCTATTTTTTCCTGAAGCAGAGATGCTTGTCCGTTCATCTCCTCAAGGCTGGACATGACAACTGTAATGTACTATACATTTGGATTCCTGCCAGGAGCCTCCAGCCTGCGATTTGGATACTAATGAGAGAATGGTTACACTTTACTGGTTAAATACCTGTCTCCTTCAGAAGACAGTTTATTATTTTTCTCCTAACCAATCTCTGTACTGTATCTACAAACATAGACCTACACCTGCCTGCCCGTCTCCCAGAACTTATGTTTATATAGCCTACTACTGATTTGCCAAATGTGTAATTTCTAGGAGAGAGGACTGATTTTCCAAACCCTATATCAGATGTCCTTTTGACACTTTGCACCCCCTTGATTGAGCTGTGTACCAGGGGAAATCAGACATTAAGCTTTACTGCATCCAACCTCTGAAGTGAATGTTCCCACATCTATAAATATTGTTATCCATCCATCCATATTAGAAAGTGATAATTTTATTTATCATTTAATAATGAATTATCAATATTTAAGCATTTATTTTAGATGAGCTTTCTCAATTTTTGGATTTATCTGACAGTTGACAGTTAAAGGAGACAGGAAACATGTAGAGAGGGAGGGGTATGATATGCAAAAAAGCCCCCCAGCCAGAAACCAACAGTAAATGTTGCAGTTGTGGTATTCGCCTTAACCATTAGCTTATGGTGGCAGCCCTGGATTACCAACATTTATAATTTCATTATTGTTACATCAGCCAGGATTTTTAACAACCTTGCACCCCAAAAGACAATTAACCTCTATGTTTTAGCCCAGCATTTACTTGATAAGGCTGTGAGCTCTTTGGAAAAATCTATAAATGAACAGTGCATTTAAAATATAATTTTATAATCCAAAGATATATGTTCCCAAGGTCAAGAATGAACCTTCAAGCTCAAATATGAGTCAGTTATTTATTTACAAAGCCATTAGTTACAACATTTATAAAGGGTGCCTCACTGAGGCAATTTCTCAAAAATAGTTGCGACAAAAAAAACTTGCACTTTAACTTGAAACTTGTACTTTACTCTTGTGTATGTCACCCTATCCTTTGTTCTCTACACACTTCTTTTTGTTCCCTCCATCCTCACCCCTCTCCCACATTTGACTCCCTCTTTTCTTCCTCTCCTCCTTTCCCTCTTTCTCCCTTGTGAGCCGACTCAGTGGTGAGACTAATTTTAGCTGTAGCAAGTCAGTTAAACTTGACCTTTTTTGGCCTACATATTTCCGTCTTACATATGCATTTTCACATAAACTGTCTTGAGAGGATGTGTGTGCAGCATGTCTGAACAGATGAGTAATGTGATTAACAGTGACATGAAAGGTCTGTGTGTGTGTGTACGGGGGTCATAAGACTGGGGTGTCCCTAACAACGGCTTATTCCCTGTCCTCTGAGCCATCCCATGATGCTTAGAGGAAGGATAGCTCCCAAGGTTATGCCAACATTTGGGGGAACATGCACCTCACAAAACTACTGCTCAAATCTAAAAGCAGAGCCATGTGTGAACAAAAATAGTGCTGAAACATTTATTGACACACAATAAATCAACAATTAAAATAATCAATTAATAATGATAGTCGTTATTAAGAATAGTCATTTATCAAGAAAAATATATATGCTGGTTGAAGCTTCTCAAAATTTTTCTCTTTTTGTGTTTTACATCACTGTAATTGAAATACATTTTGAACATCTTTGGGTTTTGGACTCTTAGTTGCACAAAACTCTGTACTTTAATTTTGAAATCTTATAGGCTAAACAAAATGAAAACAAGTCTACCAATTCAGATTCAGTCTACAGAATTTGCAAATAATTGGTATTTGCAGCAGTGCATTAACATTGTAACATGTGTATGCCTATACAGAAAGTCTTCTAATTTCAAACACATTAAAAAAATTGGATGGCATTATTCATTTTTGAGTGTGGAAATAGCCATTTGACAAATAATTAAAATAAAAAACTTAACTTAAGGTCCACTCAGTATTTTTTTTTTTTGGAACCTTCAACAGCAATTTCATTATGGTCATCAGAGGACAAAGTTTGCTCAGTTGTCATGGATGGTGCTCTGTTGTTATCATGTGACAGCTGAGAACAACAAGGGACATTTCCTTTATAAGTGAGGAAACTCCATCCACTGATGAAGACCACAAGGGGGAAAAATCTAGTAGATGAACCTTGAGTTAGGATTTGTATTTATTTATTTTATTAAACATTAAAAAACAGATTATGTTTTCAAGAATGGATCTATACATACATTAAATTGCCTGGCAATACTTAGTTCAGCCAAACAACCCACAATGCAGCACTACTTGTTAGCTGGGCCCAGCTGTTGCTAATGCTGATGCATTAGCCACATCATTCAGCCTGAGGACGCTGGCAGTGGCAGAGGTCGATTAGGATTAAGCTCTGCCCTATTACATACTGTTGACCTACAGTGGAAGCTTAATGTTAAGGAGTTAAACTCAATCTGCGTGACAACAGAAATGAGGAACAGACATGAATGTAATTAGGAAGTTTTTGTGTCCTTGTGACATCTGCTGACTTTGCTTGTAGATTTCATTGATAAATGCAATCCTTGGCATGCAGTTTTAGTGAGAATTACGGAGAACAGTGGGTGCCACTGCAGGCTTGATCAAATTGAAATGAACATCTGGACACACCCTGGCAGGCTAATACGAGGGGGATCACACACACACACACACACACACACACACACGTCTCATCAACTTGAGTAGCTCTAACCCACAAATAAAACATGGTTCATTAGAGAATGCCATGATAGCAAGTACATGCTAACATGCAGTGCTACTAAATCAAGGTTTGTTTAATGAATGATCATCGGGCCATTCATCTCTCTGTGAAAACACATAGTTATTCAAATGTTTCCCTGGCAGCCATTTGGATGTATCGGTGTGTATGTGTCTGAGTGTGTGTCTGCGTATGAGACGGCAAGGTTGCACATGTGCCCAGAAATGTGATTTTGGATTGAATGAAATGAGGGATGATGAAGGGGAGGGAGATGGGATGAGTACCCAAGAGGCACTCAGTCGTTCAAATGTTGTGTCATCACTGGGGAATGAAACATCTGGCACCGTGGTGGTGTGCTGGCCTTGACTGGCTGGTTCTACTCGTTTACTCACTCCGTCACAAACACACATAATCAAGCAACCCAGGCTACCTCTTTTAGCGCAGGGGTAGCTTTATTGTAAGTAGTGCTGATTAAACAAAGGTTCTGTTTTATGTAATTTTATTTGAATGCACAGCCCTTATTTATCCAATATCACACATGGTGTTGAAATTGATTTAGGTTGTTTTTGTTTTGATTATTTGTTTATCTTCTGTACTGTAGCTACAGACAAACTGAAGGATAATTGCAAAATTGTAAATCATACTGTCTGCTATGGCTTTCACAGTCATCAGATATTAACCCAGTTGATCTCCCATAGGTGGGAGATTTTGGACCATTGCACTGAAGTTAGCAGCACATGGTAGCCTAACATCTTTAATTTACCACCCTGTCCAGTACCTTAATAACCCACAACTGTTTTTTCAAAACAAAATGACCAACAAGCACAAGGACCATAAGCTCAATAAAGGTTGATGCAGCTGATGTCCAATGTTCAGAAAGCAAAAATACCTGAACATGCAGGACGCTTACTAATCAAATTCAACTTTAGACTAAAATTTGTCATTGCAAACAATCTCTATCAATTATCTAGCATCAATTATAAGCATTAATAAGAACAATGTTTGCGTTGCCAGGTGGTGGTGGGGTTTACGTTATCCTCCAGCATGCTTTGTCTTTTTAAATTAGTCCATTTCTTACTTTTGCTGCTAGAAAAAATATATTACTACAGTGGTCTAGTGATGAGGGCCCTACTGTTAAGGACTAGTGTAAAGTTATATTTGAGCTGGTTCCTTTGGAGTATATTACAGGTATTCTATTATTATCTATTATTGCTTGTTTGTTTATGTTACTAATGCTTATATATTGTTATATAGCAATAAAAAATATTTCAGAAAATTCTGCATTGAACAGTTTGTCCACTTACCTTCTGGAAAACAGCTGCAGACCATCAGGACCAAAAGTCCATTTATTAACAACTTCTCCAGCATTTACAATTGGAAGCTATTAATTAATGACTTAACATTTGAAAGTGCAGACATCACAGCTTATTAGGCCAGGATTTTAAACAACCTGGCAACCCAAAAGACAATGAACCTCCATGTTTTAGCCCAACATTAAAGAAGGCTGTGAGATATGGCTGAAAGCTCTGGGGGAAAAGCTATAAGTGAGTGAGGGAGTTTAAAATATTTTATCACAGATATGTGTTCCCAAGGTCAAAAATGAGCCTTCCGGCTCAAACATAAGTAAATGACTTACTTATTGTTATTATTTATAAAGCCTCTGTAAGTAGTTACAGCCTTTATAAAGGGTTTCTCACTACAAAGTGGTACCCATTGTTTCATCTTACCTCACCAGTTAATCTGGAAAATGTTTGCATCCATACCGTGTGGAATCATCTGATTAATGCTTGGTCAGTGCTGTGTTTATGGCATTATCACTAGTGTGTGTGTGTTTGTTTTTATCATACAAGGATGAATTACCACCAAGTATATGAAAACCTAAAGGGGTATTTGAATGGCCAAATCTCCTGCTGTAATTGCTGATTGAAGCATATTTCCTCTCTGCTATAACATATTTATATGTTGTCTATAACTGACTATACTTCGTGACTAATAAAGGTAAAAACAATTTATAAAAAAAAACACATCTCTTCTTTGTCTCTCTACCTCATCCTGTCCAGGTGAAGCAACTGCTTTACATTGTAACAAGAATATCCACATCTGTGTGCACCATCCTACTCCATGCACCTGCAGTGCAGGCCTAACGGCCATGATTTGTGGGCTGGGTGGGCACACCCCTGTTTAAATGGACAAGAGCTGAGACTCAGCACCACATGACTAGATTAAGAGGACTCTCTTGTTTTTGGGTTTGTGACCATTGTTTATGTTAACACAAGCATAAAAATAAGGACAAAGAGAAAATAAAAAGACAGAGGTGTTACGAGAAAGTACTGCAGGCACAGGACATTAAAGATCAGCAGAGGAGTGAGTCGAAGAATGTGTAATGTAACAGCCACCTCTCTGTCTCTCGCTCTCTGTCACACTATCCTCTCACACACTTAGATTTCAACACAGGAAGGATGTTGTCCTGCACAAGCCAACAGCCCTCTGCTGATAATAACTGAGTAAGTAGTTACGATTGTGGACAACATAATTTGTGGGTTAGCTGTGAGCTCAAAGGAATTTGAACTCACCAAGGTAGACATTTAAAGGGCATGTTAGACAACCCATCTTTTTAAATGAGAAAATGCGGAGACCAATAAGGGGAGTCACTCAGCAGGTAGAGAAGAATGATGCAACCTGAGCTGATAGCATTAAATATTAACCATCATTTTAAACCAACTGGCATCAGGACTGCCCCAGGGAAACAAGCTGCAAATGTCATACACGCACGCACGCATGCACGCCTACAAGAGGCAATACTGTGCCTAATTAGTGTTTTACTTTATATTTTCTGCTGGTACAGAATTATATTTTTTGTAATTGAAAAATATTGAAATATTTGAAAGTGTGAATATGTTGCTTTTGAATGACAAAATGACATATTCTTTCTCTTACAGGTTAAAGGTGAGTTGATGAACAATAAAACACACTCAGTTCTGTACACTCGGGAGTTTTATTGCTACAGCCTAACTTGTGCTGGTATGACCATAAGGTTATGTTGGCTATTGCTAGCTAATGTTAGCAAGCTTTAAAAATTGGTCTTTGTGCTAGTGTTACATAATATTTTAGCAGTGGCCGCAGTGGCACTGTTAAGATAGTTAAATTGCTTCGCTTTAACTGTTCATTTTTAAATAATTTGCCTGATCTTCTTTGACCAATATTTCAAATACATAGATGATAATAGCTGTTGCTTTTACTGTTAGTATTATCTATCCTACTATGAGCATTATTCTTTCAGGACAGCAATCATCTTACAAACACATACAAATTTGAACCAATCTGAGCTCAGCCAGGCCTCTCCCAGCTGTCCGCTGGCCTTGTCTGCCCTCCACCTTCATCTTCTCTTTAATCCTCAAAGCCTCTCTCTCTCTTCCCCCTTCCCAGCCTGTGCCCCTTATCAACTCCACCCACTCTATCAGTTTTCCCTCTTTCCATTCCTCTCCTGCCTCACATGCCTTTCCTATTGCGAGGGCGTCTCGACAATGTCACTCACCATGGTGCCAGTGTTCGTGTCTCCCTCATCTTCTTGCTCTCCTCTCACACAGTGTGTCCTTCTGGCCTGGTGTTTACAGAATTTGCCCCGTTCAGAGATGATGGCAGAAGGAATGAAAAAAATAATAAAAAAGAGAGGAATGGAAAGAAAATAAGCTGAGGAAATGTGAGGAGCTTTTGGGTTGCTTTCCGAAAAGCCAATGGAAAACAAGGCTACAATTATGGATACCTAAATTATAATATATTTAAACAATTTATGACTTTTTTTTATATCAGCACTGAATCAATTGTCTTTTTGCTTGATTTGAAGATAATATGATCAAACTTTGTCAACTTGCTACTTAACAGTTTGCTTTAATCTCTTTTTCTTTCCAGCTCTTAAAATAGATCTATGTGCAAGGTCATCCAAGGTGTCCTCAGCCTTGTCAGGCTAAAACAGGCCTGTATTTAGAAATGTGTGTGTCTCGGTGTACTCACCAACCAAGCCAACAGAATGCAGCCAAACATGCTCATCATTGTCATACACATGATGAACTTGGGAAGAGTCTGTCCATCAGGTCAGATTGCTGAGAGCTTTCAGTACCAAAGTGGCTGCATGATGCATGTTTCTTTGGGTGCCTTTAACATGTGTTGCCACACATTTGTTCTACTGACAGTTAAGGTCACCTGGTAAATCCTTCCTCACTTTGCTGGGAGTCAAATCAGTCATTTCCTCCATCCCCCGTCTTTTCTGTCCATCCCGATTCTCTCAATCCTTCTCTTCTGTCTCTATTTTTAACCAGCTTAGCAGCATTGAAGGCATGAGAGGTTTATTCTCTGCCTTCTCCCTCACTCATTACCTGGCTATTCACATAGTGTGCTAATCCCATAAAGCTGGAACTGCACAGATCACTGCTAGTTTACAGAAAAGGTACACAGTGAAGCACGAGAACAGTTTCAATTCAAGATTCTGTTCTATTCAACTCCATTTGATCTTAAAAATACTTATATAACATATATAATCTGAATGTGTCCTCTTTGGCTATCTTTACAGGAGAACCATATTGACAGTGTATGCATTTTCACTATACCAGTGTAACACTCCTCCAATCAATACACACCCATAGAGAGTTACAACTGCTGCTGGATTCAGATCACATATTAATCAAAGGTGCCTTAATGTACATTCCTCAACTAAAATTAGGAAAAATACATTCATAGATAATCCTGTTCACAGAAACCATCTTTAACTGTAGGTGAAACAGAATGAAAGTCAAGAGTTGAGCCACATGAGTTTTCTGCAGTGAACTGACCTTGGTCTGAATGGCCTTCCACTGCAAAATACATCATGTCAGCAGTAAACCTCATACGCATTCACCACTTCTTAGAATCCCCATGTTCCTATGTGATCAGAATACAGGCAGAGAACAGACTGCAGAGTCATGGTGGGCTGCTAGTCAGGCCTCCCCTTCATCTGCAGTACCAGAGCCTAATTTGCACCAGGCCCGGCTCATTCAGGACACTGTTGCACTCCATACCAATTAATATGGATAAGCTGCAAGGCACAACTGGTTTAAACATGTGAGTCAGTGGTGCAGGGAGGTGATGTATGTAATCCTTATATTCTGCATCTTTAAGACTACACATTTTGGCTCCTCTGTTGCAGTCTCAGTGCTGGAAATGAATCACAGTGATCTAAAAATGGTCCTCTTCTTGTGCCAGTACACTTTACTGACTTGACTGTGAGTACAGGATTGGAGGTAATGCATCTTAAGATAGAAAGAGATGAGTCACACAAGATGAGAGGAAGCAGAGAACAAGCGTTTGCTTCTGTATCAGGTGTGCTAGAGCCTCTTGCAGTTTCAGCCTTTAAAATCTAGAGCCCTCTCGTGGATATTTGTAGATAGTGCAGGCTCAGTCTAACTGCCATTTTACTCTTCTTCATTATTTACTGATCAATGTGATGAAGTGATAATACTCACTCATAACTAAAGCAAACTTATGTGTTTTCTGTATTAGATGATAGCATATGCTAGCCACTGCTGCAAATCTTTATTGGGCTAAACCTTCCTATACTTTCAGCCTATACTGCCACTACATGGTGAATTTGTGGAATTACACTGGAGGTGAGAAATATCTGTAGCTGCAAAGAACAAAGAAATGATTAACTCCAATTAACCGATTTATCCAGGATCACTTTAAATGTTTATTGAAACCACAACTATCAAGATGACTTTAAAAATACATTTCATGAAGAGAACAACAGATTAAAATCAACTTCATTCAGTAAAAGAGAAAATAGATTGCATTTCTTGAAAGGATTTTTGATGAAAAAAATAGAGTATTCGGCACCAACATACATTGAGACATCATTGGGTTTATGATGGAGTAAAATAAAAGTAAAAGTATTACTTAACTGTTCAACCCTTGATAATGGACAGACACATGTCAGTGTACCAGCAGGCTCTGTGTCAACCCCTCTTTGAACTCAAAGAACTATTTAATCCTCCACTAGAGAGATGAATTGCACCAGATTTCATGAGCATAATCCAGATGTATCCTAATCCATCTGAGCATGCAGCTAGACAAAGTGAATAATAATAAAAAAAAAGGCACAAAAGTTTCCATTTTTTTTAAAGTAACAGATATCCCCCCAAAATACAGCACTATAGATACTCATTGTTTGGGCAACAAAGAACTGTTTTACTATCGCTTTAAGGATGGATGGATGTATGCAAGTTTTAAAAAAAATCAAATGTGACAGCTATACATTACAGGCCAACTTTGTTCCCTTTTACATGAGGTAAGCTAAGTGGAAGGCAAAGGCCAAATGCAGAAGATATAAAAATGAAAATAAAAAAACTATTCCATAAAACATAAACATTAACACAAATATAGTATTGCTCCAGCAGTTAAGCTGTTTATACTGTATTTTGTGCTGTTTATACCCTGTCATCATAGTCTGTGGGTCTAGTCTCAGCACTGCCCGATTAACTGCAGCTAATAGCTTCTCCACAGGGTGCCTGTTTTACAGCAACTTCATGCCAGCAGCAGACAGATACAACTAGACAGAGGTAACATGTAATACCCACATACTGTGCTTCTGTTAACCAAGCTCTGTTAGTAACCATAATGTGTGTGACAGCTCCACATTCAATAATGCAAGGCAGTTCAGTGTATCAACATCTTGCAATGCTGTGTACTTCAAATGTGTTTATATCTTGACTATGATGCAACAATCAACAGAATATGGTATTTAAAACAACATTTATCTACAGTTTAAGGATAGTTTAATAATTTAGTTCTGTTCCTGTATTACAGTTGTACATCAGCAACATTTTGTATCTTGCAGGCTAAAACTTATCTAGGTTTAATAATGATCAAGTTCCCAAAAGAGCAACACAAAACTGAATCCGATGATTTCACAGTACAGACGACTGGTAACCTGATCATAGATAAATATTCTTAAGGAAAAAGGCAAACATACTCATGTTTTCATTCACAGAACTCAAGTTACTTTTTTCTCATTTAAGCCTGCAGAAATCCTCAGTCATCCTATCATCCACTCACACATGCACACGTATTTACACGCAAACACACATTTCTTCCCTGTGTCTTCTCACACATACATGGCGGGCGACACAAAGCTATCACCACGATTGACATTGGGGCCTTCATAATATTCCTGGGGGTCGCTGTCAGTGTGCATGTAGGGAGGTGGGACCTCATTGTTTCCGGGATCATCCCAGCCAGAGGGGGCAGCAGAGAAATAATGCTTGCCAAAATCTTCAACACAATTGTCATCATCATGGTAGGCATCCAGGTCCTGCCAGCAACAAAACAACATATTATCCTGGATGTATGATGGAATTTACCTAACACATACTATGTGTCTACACAAATCCTCATTCCACTAGATTCTGTTTCCAAAGGAGAAGGGGGGGGGGGGGTAAACAAGTATTTTACTGCCTCACATCCCCACATTCTGGCAAAACCTAATAAATTAACCATTGTTCATTCAACCACTGACCCACACCATTACCCAAATTCAAACACCCATCAGTGGTGTCTGATTAGACGTAGTTGGTTTCCAGACCTCTGATTTGCTCCCCACAAATAAAGTGGTAACTAAATTGCCATTCAGTCTGAACATTAGGCGAATCTGAGGTATTCTTCTGTGAATTAATGATCCACAGTCCTCTTACATTCATTCTATTGGATGGGATATTGATATGGTAAAATACATAAAAGACACAAATCCTTATGTATCCATGAATTTACAAACTGACTACATTTGAAATAAATAAAAGATCTGATAATTTGAACATTACACATTACCCTTTAAACCCTTAACTGCAAGGTTCCCTTAAAAAACATTAAAATAGAATCACAATTTTTTTCACATTTTGTAGGAAGAACATTATTCATTAAACACCTATTTTATTTATTTGAGGTTGTCATATTATAATGGTGTTCTCTCTCCCTGTTGAACATAATGTCTGCAGTTAGATAGGGCTGGCCTAGCCTTGAACCATCCCTTAGTTATGCTGCTATAGGCCTAGACAGACGGGAGACTTCCCATGATGCACTGAACAATTATTATTATTAGTCTTATTACTACTACTACTACTAGTACCACCTGTTTTTAAATTTATATTACCACTACCATTACTTTAACCCTCTAAATGGAATTTGCATTGCACAATGTTCTCTTTCCTTCTGTGTGCTTATGCACTGATGAAGGGCCGATATTTATGAGAGGATGAAGGGGTATAGTACAGTGTTTTTTTTGGGCACCAAATTACATGTCAATGTATCATCCATAGTGAGTGTGTGTGTGTGTGTGTGTGTGTGTGTGTGTGTGTGTGAGATAGGCTGTGTCAAGATAATTATCTGTCATATTCAGTGATGATGGGTTAATTATGTGTCCCTCAGTTTGTGACATGCAGTCCTATATTGTGCAGCTAAGTATGCTGCATGTCCCTCTCCTGGTAGAATCTATTGCTTTTCACTGCCATCTAGCTCTGTGAAGTTTGGGATTAACAGATCAAATTTCTTAATGTATTCCACTGTATAATTTTTTCACATTTTAAGAAGAAATGCATCTCTGTCTCTACCTTCCCTGCTGTGCAGTGACCACAGACTATTTCTTCTGTTGGTAGCTGGGATTGTGTTGTCCTTTCTCTATAGCTAGACAGTGGTCACTGAGTCTGTACTTGGTCAGAAGGATCTGTCTCTGCTTCGTATCTTTGACGGTCAATAAATACTATGTCAGTTTAAACTCACAGTATAGGGCCAAAAAGTTTTTGTTTTGTTTGTTGAATCATCCAATGCTCCAGGTGAGCATCTGTTGATTTAATGATTTGGTTTACTCTGATTAGTGGTTGGAAAGCAGTGATGGTTTGAGGTTGAACAGTATTGGGTATTATTTGATCTGTATGTCTCAGGACCAGCTGATAAAAGGGACTCATTTGGGGGTTCAGTTCTTGGGTTTGTAGTGCCTGAAATCTCTGTCCTGGGGGCTCAATTTGAGATGTAACCAAAACTTAAGTCTTGTGGGTAATGGCCTAATTGTGCCCTGCATGCTTTACTTTGTGTTTTTCTTTAGATGTTTAATATGGATCTACAGAATTATGCATGCAGGGCCTCTATGGGATGCTTGTCCCATCTAGTGTAGTCCTGATGACTAATTGGACCCCAAACTTTACTAACATAAAAGGGCTGTTGGTTGGATGACACTGTCAGATAATTTAGTCCAAATTCAAATTGGCATGTCTATTTTGTAAAATGGTCTTTTAATAGCATAAAATGCTCTACTACGCTATGTTGCATTCTATGCTATGCTGTGTTCTATGCTTTTTGTTGCAGTGCATTTACTGCCAGACCAAAGTTACATGAGGCACTGATTTGCAGCCCCTCTCTCTCTCTCTTTCTCAATCCAACCGGTTGTGGCAGATGGACGCCAACCCAGAGCCTTGTTCTGTTTGAGGTTCTCTTGTCCGTTAAAAGGAGTTTTTCCTTGCCACTGTCACAAAGTGCCTGCTCATGGTGGTAATTGTTCTGTCTTGGTAAATAATATTATGAAAACTGCAGTCTAGACCGGTTCTCTATGAAACGTAACCTTTGTTAGGATCTGTCGCTATATAAATAACATTTAATTGAATGTTCCCTTACCGTGACTGGCTCAGCACTCTGGGTAGTGTAGTACTCGTTCTGCAGTGGTCTGTCCTCAGTTACTGGGGCATGACTTATGTTTGGCTGCTTCGGGGACACGGACACAGACACGGACACGGACACACACACGGTCAGCATATTTCAGGAGATATAATCAAATGTGTTAACTTTACTATGTGTAGAATAACCTGACAACAGTCTGAAAGATGATACTGTTCATTTGTTGCTGGTGACTCACCCAGTTGGTGGAGCTGTTGGTCTTCTTAGGGGGAGGGGGTTTATATTTGGGTGGACCCCTTAAAGACAAACACACAGATGTCAAGTGAGTCACATGCGGTGTGACATTTCATGTAATGAACATACTGCAAATATCACACAAAAAACAAACGCTCAGAAATAAAAAAACAAAACAGTAGTGAACGATGTGATACTCACTCTCCGTTGAGTTTGCTGTTAACGCGTTTGCGGTACATCGCTATGACAGTTCCAATGATGGCCAAGATTATAATGACTGCAATAATACCTCCTATGATACTGCCTGTAGTATGGCCCCTCTCTGGAAGACGAAATTCTGGAAAATTAAAAGACAAGAAAGAAAATGCTATTAGACCAGAAGTGGATGTGAATTCCCTCTTTAAAGCGATTCTGCAGAAGGATTGGTAATATTTGAACTCAACTGCCAAACCAATACACCCCTCCCTTCAGTGCTCCCTTAGAGGCTCTGCCCCCCAAATTTCAAATCTCCAGCGTTGAAATGCCTTCACCCTTGCCTGGTCATGTAACTTTCTTCTCTGTTTATACTCATCAGACCTTTTCCTTTTTTGGCTGTTTCTCTTGCCAGTGTACAGAACTTGTTCGCCCACTGCCCCCCTCACCCCATCACTCCTGTGCATGAGCACTAACGCCACCTGTTGCTGATTGGCTGGAACAATGTTGTGTGGCAAGGTCCACACCACTTTCTTTGTTTTCTATTTACACAGCCAGGGCTGTGTAGACACACACAAAACTGAGAGCTAGCGAACCATGAATTTAACAAATAGTGCACTGGATTACAATCACTTACTATCTCTTTAACTGGAGGGCACTGCTAAAGTCCATTCTATAACACAGCCTTACTTTTAAAATATTATTTAATGCAATGGTTCACAACATTTTTTCCTTATGAACACTCAAAATAAATCCATGTCCACTCTGAGCCTCTTATCATTTGTTGCGTATATATGTCAATGTGTTGTGAGTAGTGATTCAGATAGTTACATGTAACTTACTTCATAAATACCAGAGTAGGAAAAACTATGCAGTATTTCATAAGAAAAATAAACATCTTTGCACTAAGACTGGAAATAGAGATTAAAATCTATATAACAGCCTCTCTAAAGCTTTTTAATTAATGCTAGAGTGCAAGACTTTTACATGTAATTGAATGTCTGTTACATTCATATTTGGTGTCCGTGGTGATGTTCCAGCACTGGCGTACCAGTAGTGATGTGTTTTATGCCAACGCGCAATGATTGCTTTGCCAGAGCTGAAGGGTGGAGCAACTGCAGTGACAGCAACTCAATATGGCAGAGCCTATACATCATGAGCATGTGTCAACAGTGTTTTGTATTTACTCTCACTGTCAGAAGGGGGAGACAAAAGTTCCGCTCTATGGGTTTAACACGTTCAACTTGTCTCTTTAATCAATACATGTGCTAGGCTATTTCTTGAATGGGTTTGCTAGTTGCCTGGCAACGGCTTGGGGCCATTAAACAGATATGAAGAGCGGTATTGATCATCTTGAATTATTCCTTTAAAAGAAGAAGAAGAAGAAAGCCATGGGATGCAGCAGAAAGCTTTTTGGAATGCCAAAGTAAGAGAACCTTGACTTGTATTTTCATCTTGGTGTGTGGTTTGTGTTCCTAAGGTTAATCATGAATCTCAACACTCAAATTAAAGAAAAGTCAGCGAAAGTTAGAAAGAAATGTTGTTATGATGTTGGACTATGTTTCGTCATCTTTCCTATTTCGTCAATCTCCTTACAAAAACATTTATATAAGTGATGTAGTTTAAGACTGTAGGTAAGATAACTTAAGTTACTCCACACTGTGAGACCCATGACTAAGCGTGGCCTTATAAAAAAGACTCCACAATGAGGATGTGTGCGTGTGTGTTTGTGTGGCTACGTGTCGTGCAACACTGTGCTGGTGAAGTACAGAAAGGGTCTTGATTAGAGCGTTGAATCACATGCGTGATTAAGATGAACCAGACGAATCATGCAGAGGTTCCACTAATGAACCATGACTACACTGAACATGAACCGACACACACTCTCTCTCTCTCTCTCTCTCACACACACACACACACTCTGTGTGTTTGCTGAAGGTGTAGCCCGGCTCATTATCCCCCGCATTCCCAGAGGATTATGCTAATGAGGGGGGCGGTAAAGGGCAGAGAGGATCTGAAGCTCATTTGATGAGAACAAACCCTAGTCCTAGTAATTGGAAGGGTCATGATTGAATGTTGTTAGTCCTCTAATTACAATTCTCCTCTAACAATAGACTACTTTGAATATCACCTAAAATAATTTCCGTTCTTTCACACATACAAAAGTGTCCTAATGATCATCTCTTTTCCCTATTACTTATTATAACCAAGCACATCATCTGTGTACACTAGCTTTGGGATTTTTCTTTTTTATTCTTTTAATTAATAAAGCCTGCATTTGGAGGTTTCTGTGTTCCAGCTACACAATGGGCTTTATGAACATTCATTTTCATCGTGTTATTGTTACAATTTGGGGTCTTTGTTGTACTTGATTGAAAACACTGTAAAGTAAAAACATTGGAATGACAAAATGAAAGACATGAAAAAAGGCAGATCTGAACCTTCAATAAAAAACTGCACTTCAATCCACAGAGTAGCAACAATAAGTCTTAAACATTAAACAAAAGGGTTCCCTGGATATAATACATAGAAAATCTTGTTTTGATGGGGTGAACTGAGTTAATTATGTTGTTTGGATTTTTTCTTTGGGGTACAAATCAGTTTTCCGTAGTTTTTTCCCCTCAACACAAAACTTATGTTGCTCCTATCTTGGGACCAAAACCAACATGTGGTGCCCTCATTGCATCTAAAGTAGTTTTCTGTTTCTGGAGGGACAGACTGCCACAGCAGTGTTTCTTTTATATGTTGTGTGTTTCATTCTCAAGATTCATATGAAACATAAATTATACTTTTCCTGTAAGTACAATCCCAGTGTTTAGACAACCACATATGTTTAACTACATGTATCAATGAACAAAAATCGGTTAACTAAATGTACTATAAGCTATACTTTTGTTACTACTAATACAGCGCGAATGACATGGTATACATTTACATACATACATACATTTGTTCTACTGCAAATGGAGTATACAATACTCTGAACTGCATCTGTTCTTATAATAAAAAGAAAATCTCCAAAAATGTTAATATTTAGTTATTTGGTCAAAATATGTTATTTTGTCAATATTGCCTAACACTAGATTTATAGCAAAACAGTTATTCATGGTGTCGAACACTTCTGTAATAAAGAGATGAGGACAAGCAGCTATTATGCTGAAGAGGAAATATCAGACTGGGCTGCAGGAAATGAAAACTAATTATTCATTCAACAGTCTGTATATCATAAAAGTGTCAAACCAGAAGCTTGTAAAACATACTTTTGTTTCAGCTCACCCATAAAACACAGACTTGGGGTTATAAAGGAACCAAAAATATGAACTTTAAAATGAACAATGCAAAATAATTAGTCAGATTTCTTACAGGGGCTGTCACAAAAGAGGGTGGAGAACATTTAACTGTGGCATTTTCAAAGCCACAATGGTTCTGCACAGAGAGGGTTTTCCATCAAGTCATTTAATGGGAATGGAGGGAAGAGTTGTACAGAAAAAAAAACACAGAACAATAAAAGACTAGGGTGTCTTAAAAAAAATCCTCATGAGATAAAGACAGACTGGATGTGGCATTCAGGCACCATTAGATTTCCAACTGCGACAAAAATTTGCCATTAGACACATCACATCTAATTACATTAATTCAAATGCATGTAGTAAAACCATCCGCCACATGGTGGTGCTGTGTCTCTTTAAAACTAAAGCACTGAACCGCTACAGGGCACGTTCACTCTAAACCTAATATCTGCCTACTAGTCTTTCTAGTCTTTTTTTGTTAGGGCTTCCTCACTCCAGTGCGTGTCTGTTTATCATCATACCGCCCTCCTCCATTTTGGCTCCTGGGATAAAAAAAATAAACAACTCTGTTGTCTTGCCTTATCTCACAGGTGTCATTATCACACCAAAGTCATTTTCATTCAGCAGGTTTCAGGTAGAAAGCTGTTCCTTCCTCTCCGATAACCTCTGATAGAGTAGACAGGGCTGCAGGAAGAGAGGCCAATTTAAAGAAAAGAGGTGCAGTGCTTGTGTGTGAATGGCTTGACTTGAGAGCGTGGCCTCTGTGTTGGCCCTGGACACCAGCCATGTCTTGCACTAATGAAATATCGAGAGAGAGAGCGAGAGAGAGCGAGAGAGAGCGAGAGCGCGAGAGAGCGAGAGAGAGCGAGAGAGCGAGAGAGAGAGAGCGAGAGAGCGAGAGAGAGAGAGAGAGAGAGAGAGAGATCTGGTGCCCCAACACCAGGAGAGCCCTGGAGCTGTTAACAGTGCCTGAGCTAGGCTCGCCTAGCCACATCATCATCCATACCGGCAACAATGACTTAAGGTCCCAGCAGGACAGACTGGCAGACTCTCTGAGGAGAGTCCTTGAGCAAGCCTCCACCAATTTCCCTACCAGCAAGATAGTCATATCCACGCAGCTGCACAGGAGAGACTTCCACCCCCACACTATTCACAGAGTGAATATCAGACTCTCCAGGGACTGTGCCCTCAAACCCAACGTGTTCTTGGCCCACCACCCGACCCTGCACCTGGACTGCCTGTATGATAACATACACCTACACAGAAATGCAGTCCCCACCCTTGCTAGGACCCTGAAGGATGTTGCTCTTGGAAGGAGCCCTACTACCACTCCAAGGGGTAACCACACAACACAGACCCCACGCAGACCTCCAGGACCTCCTAGACCTCCAGGACCATCCAGACCTCCA
Source organism: Micropterus salmoides (assembly GCF_014851395.1). Classification (NCBI taxonomy): domain Eukaryota; kingdom Metazoa; phylum Chordata; class Actinopteri; order Centrarchiformes; family Centrarchidae; genus Micropterus; species Micropterus salmoides. The sequence continues at coordinate 13,941,383 of NW_024040152.1, forward strand.
CCATACCCCCCCCCCCGGCCATCAGAGAGGACGGCCAGGCCACCAAACCCACCGCATCACCAACATCACAACCCACAGCCAACACAACACTGGCCACTGATACCCAGCCAGAGAGCCCCCCAGCCTGGAGGTCCTATACCCCCCCTCATCCCAACAGCAGAACCAAGACTACAGGAGCAGCAGCCTATTGGACTGAACTATGCTGCAGCGGTGAGAATAGCCACAGCCCCGCCCCCCTCTGGTGAACTAAAAGACATATTACACATGCTAAACCTGCTCTGCTCTCGCCTCATATAGCTACATGGTGGACATGTAGAGACATCACAATAATTCATAATTTAGCATGTTGGATATCATTTTAAACAAATAGTAATATAAGGACAATTCTTAACTAAAATGTCACTCAAGGTTTAATATTTTATTCATTTACCTACAACACTATTTTCCTCTTTTTACAATTTTTTTTTTCCTTTTCGTTTGTTACTAGTATTATTTTTTAATATCTAGTTTACTATTATTAGTTTTTTAAGGTGTTTGTCTAATTTGTAACCAGATTATACTACATCTACTTATAGATGAAATCGTTTACAATAACATGTTGGAACATTCAAGGTCTGAGATCATCAGCTTTTGGTTTAAAGAGCAGAAATCCAGATTTTAATAGAGAGTTAAAAGATTCTGAAATCATAGTTTTACAGGAGACATGGTGCAGAGAAGATGTTTCCACTGGTCGTCCTCACGGCTACACTGAGATTATTATACCATCAACAAAAAATCCCACACTAACCCAAGGCAGAGATTCAGGAGGCCTGATTATATGGTGTAAATCAGAACTGAGTTCTGATAACCAGTACTGAGAACCAGTCCATCACAGTAATTAAAAAAGAAGAATCTTATATATGGTTGAAAATTAACAAACAGATGATTTGAGCTGAGCAACATGTCTACATGTGTGCCATCTATATACCTCCATCAGAATCCCCCTACTACAACCCAGATATTTTCTCTATTCTTGAGGAGGAAGTTAACCATTATAAAACCATGGGAAATGTATTACTCTGTGGAGACTTGAACGCTCGAACAGGGGAAAGAGCTGACACTATGAACACCCAGGGAGACAAACACTTAACTGGAAGCACCTGCTTCCCCCTCCCTGAATGTCCTGCTAGAAAAAGCTTTGACAAGCTTACTAATACAAGCGGTATGCAGCTTTTACAGCTCTGCCGTATGCTGGGTCTGTACATAGTCAACGGCAGGCTACGAGGGGACTCTCTGGGTCGCTACACTTACAGCTCAGCTGTTGGCAATAATACGGTAGATTATTTCATTACAGATCTAGATTCAATGTCTCTCAGAGCTTTCACAGTCAGCCCCCTCACGCCCCTCTCAGACCACAGCAAAATCACAATCTATCTGAAAAGGGCTCAGTCTAAGTCTGGGACCCCTAGTGCCTGTGAACTGGTTAACAGCACATACCCATACACATGGACCCCAGACAGCATGGGGGCGTACCAAAAGGCACTGGAAAATAAAAACATACATGATTTAACTCATTTATTTCTAACTGAACCTGACCAGCTCTGTGAAAATGAGGAATCCTTAGAGTCCAACCAGTTCTGGGAGAAATGGAACAACCTAAACAAAACCCAGCAGGATGATTTGGCAATCCAAGATGGAAATACTTGGATTAATCACTTTAGTGAATTATACAGTAATATTACAAAAAATGATGATCAGTACAAGATATTCACGAAATGAAAAACTCTGGAGGCGGTGATAAAAAAACAACCAAAACCCTCTAGATTACCCTGTAACAGAACAAGAATTAACAGAAGTCATCCAGTCCCTGAAAGGAAAAAAGGCTTGCGGTATTGATGGAATCCTCAACGAAATGATCAAATACTCAAACCATAAAATCAGATTGGCTATACTAAAACTATTCAATACTATTCTAGCAACTGGAACTTTTCCAGACATCTGGAACAAAGGTTTAATAACCCCAATTCATAAATCTGGAGATAAATATGACCCAAATAACTACAGAGGAATATGTGTATCCAGTGACCTGGGAAAAACATTCATTATCAATATCATTAATAAACGACTTGTCAACTTTGTTAATAAGCACAATATTCTGCATAAATGCCAAATTGTTTTTTTGCCAAATTGCCGCACAACAGACCATATATTTACCCTCCAGACTCTAACTGATCAAGAATTAAACATTAAGAAAAGAAAGGTATATGTCTGTTTTGTTGACTTCCAAAAAGCCTTTGATTCCATCTAGCACGAGGTCCTTTTCTATAGGCTACTTGAAAGTGGCATTGGAGGAAAAACATATGATTTGATTAAGAACATGTATACAAAAAGTGAATGTGCCATAAAGATTGGAAACAAACAAACAGCGTTCTTCTCCCAGGGCCGGGGAGTGAGGCAGGGATGCAATCTCAGTCCAATTCTCTTCAACCTATATATCAATGAATTAGCAAACCAATTAGAGAGTTCCAGCACTTGGCCTCCTCCTGAACGACACAGAGATCAGAGGTCTGCTGTATGCAGATGACTTAGTGTTGCTCTCACCTACTAAAGAAGGTTTGCAGCAGCACCTTAATCTCCTGCAGAGATTCTGTCAGACCTGACAGTAAACACAGCAAAGACTAAGATAATGATCTTTCAGAAACGATACAGAAATCAGGTTACACACAATTTCTATTTAGACACCACTAAATTACAACACACAAAAAACTACACTTACCTTGGCCTCAACATTACATACACAGGGAACTTCAACATGGCTGTGAAAGATCTGAGGGACAAAGCAAGGAGAGCTTTCTATGCAATAAAAAGAAACATTAAAATCTATATTCCAATTGAAATCTGGCTTAAAATTTTCCAATTTGTACTAGAACCAATAATTCTATATGGTAGCGAAATCTGGGGGCCAAAACTTAACAATGAATTGACAAATGGGACAAAACAATCATAGAATCTTTCCATACTGAGTTCTGTAAGAGCAACCTGCAGGTGCAGAGAAAAACACCAAATAACCTGTGCAGAGCAGAGCAGAGCTCGGCCAATACCCCCTCCTACTAAAAATACAGAAAAGATCACTTAATTTTACAATCACTTAAAATCAGTTAACCCCCAGACATCACCACAAAGCCCTAACATACCAGGAGCTGAAACCAGAGAAGAGTCCCCTCAGCCAGATGGTCCTGAGGCTCTCTGCAGTAACAAGTCCCCAACAGCCTCAGAACAGCAACACCAACTCAAGCAGACCAAACCAAATTATCAGCAAGCAGAAAGAAAAATATATTGAATACTGGAAACAAACGACCAAAATACAAAGTAAATTACAATGTTATCTGACCCTAAAAAGAGAATTCACATTGGCAAATTACTTGAGTACAATAAAATGTCCCAAATTAAGAAAAATGTTGACAATATACAGACTGAGTGAACACAGCCTGGCCATAGAAAAGGGTCGCCACAGACAGAGCTGGCTACCACAAGAGGAGAGACTCTGCTCCCAGTGTGACAGGGGACAGATAGAGACAGAGCTGCACTTTCTAACCTCATGCCCTAAATATAAAACACTAAGACAAAAACACTTTGCAAACATTTCCCAAATATACCCCAAATTCAAATTCATATCAGACACACAGAAACTCCCCTATTTACTGGGAGGAATGCCCAAATGTGAAATAAATGCCGCAAAATATGTCTCCTCATGCCATGAAGTGAGGACAACCAGTGGAACCTCAGACTAACAAATAATTGTACAGATTTTCAAATTATTATTTTGATCATTTGATATTTTAGTAATTGTTTTGTTTTTACATTTGATACTGATTTCTTTTTTATTATTTTTTAATCAATTAATTCTTTAAAAAATATATATTTTTTTGTCTATTAATATATACACACACGTTACGGTTTCATTTCTTTATTTTAATTTTTAAATATATATATATATTTTTAACACACAAACATAAACACGCTTACTGTTTTATTTATTTATTTTATTTTTAATATATTTTATTTTTTAACAAACACACACACACACACTTACTGTTTTATTTATTTATTTTATTAAATTTTTAATATTTCTTTTTTTTTCGCGTTTCTTTAACACAAACACACATACGCTTCGATTACTTTACGCTTTAATTACTTGTTTAATGAAATGTATGGGGCTGATTGTTCTTATGTTGTATATATGATGTTTTGGCAATGTTGTTGTTACATTCATGACAATAAAGCTAATTTGAATTGAGAGAGTGAGAGAGTGAGAGAGAGAGAAAGAGAAAGAGAGAGAGAGAGAAAGAGAGAGAGAGCACGTGCACTGTACGTCTGCTGAGCCTGTTTAAATCCCTGTAGCTCTTTGCCAAGGACGTACAACCAGACATGCACTTACCCACACATATAGACCATACACTCATCCAAACACACACTCGTGCATACACACACACACACACACACACACACACACACACACACACACAAATATAGTATTAAGAAGCAACTGGCATCCTCTGCTTTAACCTAGTCAGTCAGTCTGACATATTTACACAAAAACACAATGGTCTGCTTTGTGCCCTTTGCCCTGCTGCCTTTCCAGACATCAATTGCATACACAGACATCTACATGCACATTTAAACATAAAAATGGACACAAAGACTAGCACGCACACAAAACAACACATTTATTTCAGTGGAGCCATGTGGCAGAGAACAGTTCTGTTTCTCAAACCTAACCATGTGGTGTTCTCACTTTACTGAGAATGAGGAAATGGTCCACAGTTTAAACTCAGTTAAAAGGTCAGCTCCATTACTGTCAGCAGATCAGTGCAGGGACCATCCAGTCAGATACACATCTATCCCTTCCTATATGTGAGCCCTCCATTGCTCACCCTTGCCTGCCTGGCCAGCCAGTCAACCATAAACCACGTCTCCCATGAGGCGCAGAGGAGGGGGAGGAAGGAGTGGGAATGAAGGAAGAGGAGATGAGGTTCGATGGTTGGCTGAAACCGAAATTACCACAGACCCACCTCAGCAAGTTGAAAATACCACCAGAATCTCTAGAGATTTAGAATGCACGACTGAATATCGGCCACAGCTCTGGAGCTGGGGGAGAGAGTTCTTCGGTTTTACTTTTCCTCTCTTCATTTTTGTCTCAAAATACTTTTACAGGAAATAAATTCAGGAGACATCTGCACTCCTTAAAAAATGTAATGCATATAAGTCACCGACGGGAAAGCTGAACTGAGGAGAGAGCACTCAGCGTTAGAGGATGTATTGAGAGTTGAGACGTCAGGGTCCAAAGAGTGGAGTTCGGGAGTGTGACATCAAGGAGAGAGGAGGTGAGAAGAGAGGAATCAAAAGAGGAAAAGAGGGTGAGGCAGCAGGAAGAGCCAAGTGAGATGAAGGCTGTGATTAAGAGGCTGGCTTCAGATGAGTACAGAGGGATTTCCCGGCTGCTGCCTGCAACTGTCTGATCACACCGAGGGGATGAAGGAGAGAGCAGAAAGACAAAGATCTCACATCCCTCTCTTTCTTTGTGTTTACACCTCTCACTGAGGGGATTAAGGTTAACATGCTGGTCTATCCTCAGCTTCCCTGCACAGGCCAGGCTTTTGCAGCATTTATCTCTGCCTCCTCCCTTCTCCTTCCAGCCATCCCTCCTTCACTCCCATCATCCCTCTTTTCTGTCATCCCGCTCCATCGCCGGTGTAATTTGGTATTCGCTTGTTTGGCCCTGTAATACGACAGCACAAATCTGCAGCATCTCCCTCAGCATCTCTTATCTCCTGTGCCTAACGAGTAGAGATAAGCCTGTTTTTATTACCCTCACTGACCTCTTCCACAAATCTGTGCACACACAGGCACAGACACACACACACACACCTGCACAGGTTTTTACTACACTGAATGCCTGCTAACGCAACCTTAAAAGCAGAAAACTTCATATCTTCCAGAGAGCTATAGACCCACTGGAGAAAAGGTTGGTATATACATGCTGTAGATTGTCTTGGCTTAAGAGATTAGCAGGCCAGTGGTCCCTATAAACAATCTACCACTTTAGCTGATGATCAAATTCATTTCTAATGGGTTAGCTTGACTTTTTAAAAAAGGACCAAAATAGCTTAAGCCCGAGACGTCCTGTTGCCTCAGGAAGACACCGCCTTGGCCATGTGGCAGTGACGTTGTGGGATCGTCCTGCTTGTGAGTTTCTCTGTATGTCATCTTCCCCTCTTTTCCTCCCTCACATCTTCAAGTCACTCGCTTTTCAGTAAAGTGAGAAACGTCTATTTAATTATATAAATCCACAGTGTTTGATCACCCCACCACCATTAATGTCTTTGAAGGAGCAAACATTTATTTGATTTAGAATTCCCTTTTAATATTGGCGAGTTTTTCTTTGTTGTTTTTAATATGTCAGTGGAAACTTCAGTTTCAGCAGAGGTTTGCCCTTAATGCAAAGCTTGGATGTAACGAGACAAACCGGTTTCAGCTGAAACTAGAGCCTTTTGAACTCATCTAAGACACAGCCTACAGTACCGCTCTGCATAGAAAAACACAAGGCTACCCCGGTCACAGCAGTGCCACGAGATGAGATTAGGGCCGAATGAATTGATGGCCTCTGAAAGAGATTAAGATAAAGAACAGTGCATGTAATTCTATTGCTCACTAAGAGAAAACAGAAATCCTAGCGTTTAGATTTGAAGGTTAACTTGGTAGAAAACACACGCACTATTCATCTATTGACTCATCCATTCAGGTTGAGTTGTGCGAACACCTGCCGAATGCCCTGGTAATACAGTATCCTAATAATAAACTGCCTACATAACTCCACAGAATGGAGTGAGGGGAAGATGGGAGGATAGACTGAAAAAGAGGAAAAGCAGAGGTAAAAAGCAAAGTTAAGCTTTTTGACTAACACTGACAAGGTACATACATGGGCTGCAGGTCTGTCTTTAACCTAGTCAGTCAGTCTGACATATTTACACAAACACAATGGTCTGCTTTGTGCCCTTTGCCCTGCTGCCTTTCCAGACATCAATTGCATACACAGACATCTACATGCACATTTAAACATAAAAATGGACATAAAGACTAGCACGCACACAAATCAACACCACATTTATTTCAGTGGAGCGCACACACACACTTAAATTATTCACAATCACTGCAAGTGTTACAGTGTTGAGTACTGCAGCTACCTCTGACATTCATTTTATGGCAGTTGAAGACCTGCTACTTCCACTACCACAATCAGCGTCGCCATCACCGTCAGTTAATATTCACTGCACTCATGATGCCATTACAATTCACTTCAGCAGAAAACAAATCAGATCAAATTGATTGTGCTTGTTTGGACAACACGACCAGCTGAAAGACTGTGAGAGGACAGACTACTGATCTAACTGAAGGAAACGCTGACTGAATTTGTGTGTGTGTGTGTTTGTGTGCGCGCGTATATGTGTAATGCTGTTGCCAGGGTTTTTGTTTATGGCAGATGATGATGCCGGTCATTTCTAATCTACTGTGATTTCTGAGCTCAACCTTCTGCATTTCAACTGTCTGAGGATTAAATTCATGTCGCTGACACTGTGTTTGGGTGTACATACTGTGAGTGTGTGTGTGTGTGTTTTGACATTTTAAAAAGCTACGTGGTGGTAAAGTGAAAACTCTGTATGGTGTGTGTTTGTGTGTGTGGCACTGCTCTCCCTCTCCCTCTCTGGGGAGACAGTGTGTTCCCTGCCACAGTGCATCAAAGCACACTCAGTTGCCTTTGGGAGAAGGCAGGAACTCTCTCTCCCTCTCTTTCTCCATCTTTTGCTGCTCTCTCTGTCCATGCCTCCATCATCCCTCCCCTCCATCTCCCTCTTTCTTACACTCTCTGACAAGGTCGCTGTTCGCCTCTTGCTGTCTCCCCCGTCAATATTTACAGTCCACTTTACACTGGCACTGAGGTGGCCGACTGCAGCCAGCAGAGAAAGTGGGGTTGCATTAGCCAAATGTAGCTGTCCACTCAGGACATGAATAATCTGTTGTACAACAAACAGCACCGTGTTTCTCTCTCTCTGTTACACACACACACACACACACACACACACACACACACAGGAGGGTAGGAGGTAACAGGTAGAGCTGGAAACAGCGAGCATACACTTAACAGAAGAGTAACAAGTGCTCAGAAGCAGAGGTCAGGTTGTCGTCACATCCATGAGAGCACATTAAAAGTCTAAACCCATTTCAGCACTTTTAAATATTAACATATTAAACTAATTATGATACATTACACCACGGTCTCAAAAATAAAGTGTTGATATTAACCTGCTACATGTTGTATATCTAACATTATAATAATGTTGAACTGTAATAATAATAATACCACCACTTATTCACTATTCTACTTTCTGATTCCACTGATCTGATACACAGAACCTTACATCCAGGAATACATTTAAATGGTACAATCTGTTATCTAAATGTACTAAATCAAGGTTAACATTTGAAAGGTTTGATTACATTAGTATGCTTTGTTAAACACAGCAGTAAAAAGGTCTATCATTTCAATTGTGAACAATTGATTCCAACATTTTGATGTTTTTATCAAGAGAAACCCTTCAGTTAAGGCTGGGAGATATTGTTAAATGTATTAACACGATAATGTGTTTCCAGTATTTCTTGCCACGAAATAGCTGTTGCAAGAAACCCATAGTAAAACCACCAATTTGTGTTTTGTACACATTAAACAAACAACATATAACTTGCTAATTGTTGAGTTTCAGATGGGTTTTTCAAGTTTGGAGTGAGGCTGGTTCCCCCGTGGTTTCTCTATAATAATCTAAAATTGCCTCTATTGCTCCACACAGACGTGAAATCTGTTTGATCTTCTCGTCTCTGCGAGCAAGCGAATAAGCGTATTTCCCAAAATGTCAAACTACTCCTGTAAGTGAGAAATTCAAAGAGGCTTTAAAATAGCAGCAGGTGTCCTTGTGAAACACACAAGAAAATGTGTTTGTATGTAAACCTGTAAGTAATCTGGTTATTATGGTAATCTCTTAGATCACATTTACAGATTATAATTCAAGATGAAGTAACTAGTATCTGAATTGGAAAGTGATTTAGGAAGGTAAATTACACACCCAGGTAAATACTGTAGTTTAGAGTAAATGTTGCAATTGGAGAATATCCAACCACCTTTTTCCACCTCACAATGCCTTTAGGCTTCCCATCCATCTTCTTGCCCTACTTCTTCCGCTCTCTTCACCCCACACCACCCTCTCCTCCTCTACCAGTGTCACTGTGGACTTGAGGCCAGGCAGTCGGGAGCAGCTGGTATGTTTACCTGCCCTCCTAACCACTGCTAACCTCTGGCTAGAAGGGACTCTCACCTCATTACCCACCACTCAGCCACACATACAAGCTCAAACTCTGCTATCCTCTTAGATTTCTCCCCTACAGCCAGGATGATACACTGTAATAGACTCCGTGTACTGCAATCCATTCAGCAGCCTGCTGTGCAGAAATGTAAGATATAATGAGAAGGGAAAAAATATAACACCTAGGACTTGGCTACCGCTCCTTGCCTCCCTCTTTCTCTATAGTGTGGAGAGTCAGTTCGTTCATTTCTCTCAACTCTCACCGACTCACATGAGAGTGCTCTTCATGTCGCCCTCCTACCAAGTTCCTCACACAGACTGCCAGAAAGGAAACAACGCACAGCGGAAGAGTGAGAGAGAGAGAGAGAGATGATGAAGGAGGGGAAGAGACTGTGGAACGTATAGGAAAGAACATGCAGAACTGAGAGAATAGAAGATTCAAGCTGGAGGGGTGGAGAGGTAGACGCTGAAGATGAGTGGGAGGGAAAGGAATCCAAGGAGAAAAAGTATGTTGCATGAGAAAAGTTGCAAATGTCCCAGTCTTTCAGCTTGATAACATGAAATGAATGATCGCCCTTAAGAATTTGATAATGATTTCCTTTCAAATGTTGTTTACTATGTTTGTACCTGCTGTATTGTTGACCACAAAGTAGGCAGCCTAAGACAGCCTCAAACGGAGTCCTGAGAGTGCCATAGCAGTAATAGGCCCCATCTCTCCCTCAAACTGCCTCTCATCAGCTACTGATTAATGACACACCGAGCCGTAATGGCTCCGCGTGCTCGCCACATTTATTCACTTCCCTCTTCATCCCATGCCCCTGGAGAGAAACCACAGCAATGCGAACTGTGGAGTAACCCAAAAACTACGCTCTCACCAAACTCGAATTCAAACGCTCATTAAGAAAGACATTTCCTCCATTGCCATTCAGTTATGCATTGCCACTGGAAGCGGGTGGACAGAAACTAGAATACAGAAGAGATGGGAAGGTGGAGAAGAAAGCATTCAGAGTGCAATTTATCTGTATGGGAATAAAGAATGGTTTCATTAGAGTTTAAATGTGGTTGATTGGCTGCTTGGCATGGAGGGCTGGTGATCTACGCAGTGGTAAAAAGGATGCAACCTATATTCTGGCACAAGATGTATGAACAAACACTCAATACACACATTCACTACACTTCAAATCTGCGCCTCTGGATATATAAATGACTGGAAGAAAAAAAAACCTGTTTGTAACCAAAACTGTCTTCCTTCTTTGATTTCTGCGACTGCTGTGCATGTGACAGAATTCTCAAAGGTCATCACTGTGTTTGTTGTACAGCTCTGTCAACAAGATATCACTCTGCAGCGCTGCTGTAACTCACTGGCCATTGTCTTTAAAGTGCAAATACAAACATATAAATGTGAGCATGACGCACACGTGTCGAGGCCTTGCATGAGCAGAAAAGGGAAAAAGTGAACACAGACAACATCCAACCTGACATGCTTTCTAATGCATGCAAATATTCAGATTCATGGATGAGCTTCAACCCTCACGTCACAGATGAAAGATATCAAACTGCCATACATACATCAAATGACATTACACAAAGTAGCCACCGTTAAAAGCTCTCGCAGCATCAATAATAAATAAATCTACATTCTCCTTCATCACCATTTTGGATGCACTGAAGGCAATACCACCAATTTCATTGTTCCAAACTAAACATGGTTGCAGACACAGGTTAGTTATTTGAAATGCTCTTTCATGCACTTTCCATCTGAATGTTCAGATATGGCCAAACTCCTCAATCTCCTCCACCTTTCATCTTTGCCTATTTACATCCTCCTGCCCTGCCATCTGTGCGGGGATGTCTGTTTATCAGTGAGTGTGTTTGTTTCACAGCAGCAGTATTTATGTTCAGCATTTGAGAGTGTGTGGGGTAATCAATAGTGTTTCAGTGAAGGACACTTGGGAGCAGATTGGAACCCAAATCCAAGCCGGCATGAAAGACAACATGACAGAAACACTTGCTGCTCGACCTGAAGGGGGGCTCAGTGTGACATCTACTCTGACTGTTAAGAATGCACACACACAAACACGCCTGTGAACCCATAAGAGTCTTCAAATACAGTTACAAACATTTACACCCTGCTACATCAAAGCAGGCAAACTAATGAGTTATTGACTGATGAGCGTACACACACATAGCATTGTACATCGCAATGGATCCATTCCACATATAACGGACGTGACCAGCGTCCTTGTCACAACTACACAGAGTGTGCTATAATGAAAATGTGTGTATGTGTGCACGCCTGCCTATTTGTGTGTGCGTAGTGCATGCATGTGCTGTGTTCACTGTGTGTACACAAGTCATTATTAGAGGTTTAGTGTGTGCTCACCAGTCAGTCAGGCTCTACTCAGAGGAGTCAGCTTAAGGGCTCATAGCAGCTCCCTGAGGAGACACTAAATACCATCAGCCGTTTAAATCCATCCATGACCATTTTAAATATGCAGCACACACTCACTCCATTTTTAATAAGGGCTCTGAGCAAGACAGAGGAAGAAAAAAGGACAGGAAAGACAGAGACAGACAGAGGGAGAGTAAAAGAGGGGGGCAAGACTAGAAATGGAGGCAGGGGGAGGAACATGAGGGCAAAGGAGGGAGCAGAGTCTGTTACATTGATTTCTTGGCAGTTTGGAACCAGCCCTGATTTGCCTGGAAAAGCCACAGATGTGTCAGAGCCAGTTAGGCACGGCAAAAGAGAGGGAACACGCATACACACCCAACTCAGTCACATGCATGTACACACAGCACATATGCAGACAACATGTGTATATACACGCACGCACACACACGGAAATGCTCAGAAATAAAGAGAATACACAGCGTGCACTTCAAGTGTCTGCAAGTATATGTGGATTACAAAAGCACCTGTGTGAAAGAAGCAAGTGAAAGCCTGGGATGATCCAAGGGGTTTTGATGCCTTTCTGAGGGAAACCAGGCATTTCTCACTGAAGGAAAGTCAAAAATAGATACTATTACACACGCCTAGATGGGCAGTAATTTTTTCCTTAATCCCTAGCTTAACTTAGCTCAAAAACCTGTCTGCTCTGCTCAGCTTTCAAAACACACCTGACTGTGTGCGGGTGCATGCCTGGCCCAGCGGAACAGTCGGATGTACATTTTGATCTCAGGGCGGATGAGACATTAGGATCAAAGTCGGGGACTGGGAAGAATCTACTGATCTTAGCTCTAAATCCATGAGCAACCTCCAGACAGACTACCTGATTAGCTAGGAATTTGTGGCCTGTATGCGGTATGAGTGAAGTGACAGGAATATTGATGATAAAGCCTGGGGCAGAATTGTATCTAGGACCATTAGGTAGCTCAAAAATGGCACAAGCTAATGTCACGTTTAAGGTTTTCATTTCCATTGGGGTCACCTCTGCTTTGACAGATGCTCCTGTCTTTGTTAGATCTATTAATACAAAAGAGAAATATATAAGTAATTGATTTTTTTAATATGAAATGAAGTCAATTTAGATGAAGATATGGAGCCTAAAGAGTAGAATAGTCTTTGACTCTGTTTCATTTGGTGTTTGTGAAATTTTCATTATTCATTAATCTGCTCATTATATTCTTGATTAATTGATTCATCTTTGATCAAATCAGGAAGAGCAGAAAATCCCCACAATACAGACACTAGAAGTAGTCAGCATTTGGCTTTTTTTTGTTTGAAAAACAACTCAAAATTGTGATTGACTTTAATTAATCAACAAAACATTTCAGCTCTAGTTGAAGTGAATAACATGGAGGTTTGGATTCTACAGCTTTAGTGGTTATTTTCCATTTTCAAGAAATACAAGCTAAACTATGTGTATCTGCATCCATCTTCAATGCACATTTATGAACTACTGTAATTACTTTTTCACAGCCTATTAAATTAATGAGATGACAGGTGCAGGCTGCACCTGTGTACGAAACACTTACTACCATTTCAGTAAATACTATATGTCAACAGCTGTTTACGCAACAGGAATGATCTCATTCTAAGTATAATAGAACAGTGGCTTGCTTAACACATTTCCTGTTTGAACACACACACACACACACACACACACACACACACACACACACACCTATGTAGTTTGGTGTCTCTTGCTCCAGGTGACAGATGTGTCACAGCAGCATGGCAGGAACCTGGTGAACCCATCCTAAAGACTGAATGACCGGTTAGTCAGATAGCCGGCTGACTCACTGCCTGAGAGGAGAAGAGCTCACTCACCATTCTGCCGGCTGAATTGTGTAAACAAGGGTTTGTTCTCAAAAGAAAAGGATGAATGTGTCACTCTCAGTTCACTCAGATACTTGCGGAGATGCTCAGACACACAGATGTAGATTAGACATGGTATGTTTATTACCCTCTGTGCCACAGACGAAACCAGTTCCGAGACCTCCGTTCATTTGGCTGTCAGTAAAGACACAATAGGACAGTCACACTTTCTTTGACGCGCCACTCTGGAATGTTAATCACCACAGAAACCCATTATCTTCACATCCTCTCCTTCCCTCCCTCCATTTGTCTTCCTCTCCTTTTAAAAACCTGACAAAGTCATTGCTCGTTACTAGAAAGTACCATTGTTTCATTGAGCGCACATGTAGTGGGAGACAGAGACATGAGGCAGAGGAGATAAGAGGAGAGGCAGCGGAGGGGGGAGGCCTGCCTGACTGCTGACATAAATTGGGGATCATAAAAAGTGTCGTTCCAGAATTAATCTGCGAAGAATGAATAAAGTGAAGTACCGCGGGGAGAGGTGTGTGTAAGTGTGTGTGTGTATATAGAGGAACAGGGGGTTCATCTTGAATCCATAATGAACACACAAGAATGGAAACAAGAAACATGCTAATTTCTAATGTGTTCATAAAGCTTGATGATACAGGTTCATGAGAATGTGTGGGCATTTATGTTTAAATGTGTTTGTGTGTGCAGTAGAGCTATTGTATACAGTATATGCTCTGTGTATGTGTGGGGATGTTGTGTGTGTCTGTGCCTCAGTTGTGAACTCCTTGCCTCTCTCTGTGCTGAAGCGCCTAGAGGAAGTGCCACATACATCATGAATTTTATGCATAAGGCTGAATGTCAACACTGATGCATAATATTTGCGGTAAAATGCTAAATGTCACCAAACACCAGGCTCAGTTTCGACTGACGGTGGACCTTGTATCACCAGAGGATGCGCTGGCAGCTAGCAATCGCCACGCCAGCCGTCACACCAGAACTGAAGGGCCACAACTGTTCTGTACGCATTTGTGGCAGGAGTGGCGGAGTAGGCGACAAGGAGGGTAATGAAAGCAGATTTGAAGGAGAACGGAGTGAGACAAGAGGGTTTTTGTGCATTTCTGTTTCACTTTTCTTCCCCACATAGATGATTTCCAAAAGAGGCAACAATACCACCCCAAAACATATAATTTAATTAACATACAGTTTTATCCTTTTATATACCATTATGTGGCTTGAATGCTTAAAATAATGACCCCAGATAAGCGGATGAAGATGGATGGATGGATATTTTTCTGTTGCTTTTGGTATCCAGCCAATAAAATAGGTTTGGTTTTATTTGGTTAAATTCTCGCACATCTGTCTCAGAATTTTACTGCCACTCCAATGCAACAGAGGTGACTTGAATTTTACATGTATCAGCAGTGCTCACAGCTCTGAAGCCCCCATTTACACCCTGGTATTAACATGTAATCTGGGTTTTACAGCCACTCCTATTCCAATGATTGTGTATGAGACAAGTGCTTTTTGGCCCAGAGCGATGAACACGAAAACCGTGTGGCCACTACGCCAAAATAGTTTCACAGACGAGTTCTGTTCCTTGGGGCTGTGTGTACACTTCGTACAGACTGCAATTATACCTGGCTTAGATCTGTTCACAACACAAGCCAGACTGTGTAATGTCTGTCAATTAATGTGACAACCTGGACACCTTCAGATGTGGCCTGTTCGATCCGATTGCATTCTGATGTAATCCATGTAAATGGGGTCTGAAAAACGAAATTCAAAATATTAACAGCAACATATCTGTACAGAATCAGTATCTCTGTTTCTCTGGATAATCCACAGAAAACATTTTTATCTGGACTATTTATTCAGTGTAAAGTGGTTACTTTGAAATTCCTCAAAGCTGTGACAAGCAAAAATCAAAACTATCTGCGTGGCTGGATACCATGAGGGGTATGTGACAAAAGGCCTTTTTGTTACTGGGGTGAACTGACACTAACATTTTCTAATATGTCTCTCTTATGGCTTTAGTCGCCTCCACCCTGGGACTATGGATGCATTGTCCCTGCAAAAATAAGCAATTAAAATCAATTTTCCTTACCACTACTACTACTATACTCATCATTACACTGAAGGGGAAGAGAAAAACACACACACACACACACACACACACACACACACACACACACACAGGGAATGTGAGGACAGGAGGAAAAGAGAATAAGTAGCCAGTGATGCAGATATATGCCAAATGAACTCTTCCTCCAAGGCAGGAGACCACCAGCTGAGCTCCCCAAATGAAAAACTACACTATTAATATCTTTGTGGAGAGCTGGCATCAAGTATTTCCAACAACACATGCACCAAGACACACAGAAAGTGGGACTATGCGTGTGCATGTGCATAAACAAACACAAAAACTCCAGTGACATCAGGCAGCAACAGTTACATAAAGAAGTTTGATATTCTTGCATTTTAAAGTGCTAAGTTTGTGCTTATGACCTTTAAGGTTGAAGGGGTGAGTAATGAGGAGCGGGGCGCCTCAGTCAGGCCTGCCCGAGAGGCTGCTGAATGAAGGACAGGGATGGAGGGATGGGTGAGAGAAACAGATGGAGAGAGGATAGAGAGAGAGAAAGTAAGAAAGAAGAAATATGAAGGCACTGTCATCTCATTTCTCTTCTGTCCGTCTCCCCCAGCTGTTGTTCTCTCTCCCCCTCGCAATCACTTTTCATTGTCACTCATCCCTCCAATCACCCCTAACCACTTGTGCTGCCCTGCCCTCCCTCCCTCCCTCCCTCCCTCTCTGCTCTTCTTTCGCTCTCTTTCTCCATCCACACAAATGACTCAGTGAAACAGGTCAAGTGTTACAAAATTCCCCCTGCAGCTCAACCTGCCTAATACAAGGCCTGGCTCATTGCACCAAGACAAGTAATGCGCTGCCTACTCACTGAGAGGGACACACACACACACATACACACACACACACACACACTCTCTAACGGCTAACACCAACACTCAATCAATATAAGCCCATAAAACTCCCCAAAATTTGCACATTATTCATTATGCACATGCACGCCAACTCCATTATTTACTATTTTTTAAGGAATTTCTTTTTACTCTCAAAGACAAATTTCCATTGTTTGTGATGAACATAGTCTTTCTGAATCAGCACGAGAAACAAAACACGCATGAACATGTGTACGTTTCTTACTAAAAACAATAAAAACACCATATTTATATCCCATGAACAGAGCTCAAATCCTTAGTTGATCGACAGAAAAATAATCTGCATCTATTTTGATAATCGATTAATGGTTAAAAGACATTTTTCACATAAAAATGTCAAACATTTTCTAGTTTCAGGATTTACTGCTTTTCTTTGTCTTATATGATCTTAAAGTGAATATATTTGTTTTGAACTGCTAGTCGAAAAAAAAAGCAATTTGAAAACATCACCTTTTGGATCTTTTGTAAATTGTAATGAGCATTTTTCAATATTTTCTGACATGTTAAAGACCACACGATAAATCACATTAATCAGAAAAGGAAATCATCAGTTACAGCCCTACATATTAATGCAACAGTAAAGTATAAACACTGGGAATAAGCCAAACACACACTGCTTTAGACTCCTTCTACCTCTACCACCTATCCACACTAATGAAAAGCAATTGGGCAACAGAAAACCCTGAAGCACTAGAGTACAAGTGGTATTAAGAGAAGGACAGCAGAGTAAAGGGATTTAAAATAGGATAAATGACCAGAAAAAAACTAAAGACAACTCACATTAACCTTTAACACACCCAGACACACACCATGGTAAACATGGTGCTAGTCAGTACCCTATGTAAGTGTGTTTGCTCTGCAGGCATGAGTGTTGATATAGTGATATAGAAATGTAACAGCTCCATATATCAGGATGGTGGGGACCTATGGAGGATAAACGACCTGCGAGCAGTACCTAGACAGTGTGTGTAATACACAGATAAATAACTGGGAACTCGGAGCCACATGATGACACAGACTCCCGGAGAGAGCATGTAAACCACTGCACAGACTATAAAGAGACCAGAAACATGAAGACTGGACCGGAGCACACGCACTTGTTTGTAAGACTGTTGTTTGTGTCAATCCCCCGGGAATGGTGGTTGTTTGGGAGGGTAATGACTTAAGAAAACTGAAATGTACTGGAACATAAACTAATCAAAATGTGAGACACACCCTGCACACACACCCTGTGAGTGATCAGTGCCATCACTTTTTGTAGCTTATACCCTGTTAGCACACGACAAAGAAGTTTCAGCTATTACACACAGTGAACAGATGCTCTTGTTGAAGGCAGGCTGGTCAGATCTGCAGCCTGAGGATGGGATGAACCAGATATTACTGTCAAGGTGGCAAAGATCACATCCATGTTTTGTGAGCGTGATAATCGACTCGTGTTAATAAACATTTCACGTAGAACCCTTGTGATGCCAAAAGCCAAATTTGAATAACATTCAATTTCCTCCTCTACGATAAGACCTTTTGTCCGTTCAAGACTATTTTATTCTATCACTGCCCTAAGCTGACAGTAAAACGGACAGGGGATGGCGCAGCGTGGCTGTGCTTCGCATGGCAATGCAGAGCTATTTTCAAAACTCTCCCTTTCTCACATTATACACTATTGTGCACTTCAACTGTGAGTCCGGGCTGTTACCCATGATGCCTCGGCCATGGGGCTGAGTGACAGGCAACAGAGTTGAAATCACCAAGGACCCTGAAGGAGCCGAGTGGTTAACAAGGGGCCACAGACATCCAGGAGACCCCCAGCAGATGCTGCACTGTGGTCACATATCACTGCAGTGGCAATACAAGAGAGACAAACACATGTAAACACACACAGACACAAGTAAAAAGGAAAGTATCTAAGAGCCGTCTCTACCAAAGACTTAACAGCTTTGAGCAATTTGACATTGTGCATACAGATTTCTGTTTCTTGGAGCAATAATTAATGGGTTGAATCAATAATGCATTTCCCTTTTAAAATGATGCTTCTAGGGTCAATAGCAAGGGATTGGAGATGTGTTGGACATGAGAGAAGAGGAAGTGAAATGATTAGAGAGGATTTTGCCCCCCGGGACTGGTTGGACTGTGTTGGATGTAGGATACAATACCCCCCCCCCCCCACACACACACACACACACACACACACACACACACTTCTTTAACAGATTCACAATGCTTCAACATTTAGTCAGCAGCAGGCGATAAGAAGATAGGAGCATCAGAGAAGAGGACGGGGCAGAAGAAGTGATTACAGGAAAAGAGATGTCTAGATAAGATGACAGACGGGTGAATGGGGAGGCAGTCTGTGGATATAAAGGAGGAGCTGACACATGCATATGAGCAGACAAGGACACACACACATGGGCGCGCGCACACACAAAATTTTATGAAGTCCTAACAGTCCTCTCCTTACTATGGCTGTTATTTAATGTCAAACAAAGATAGCAGAGACGACTTGAACCCTAGAGGGGAACCGGCCAGTGCAGATAACATCACTCTAGACTGCCGATGAGAGCACACAGTCCAGTCTGCTCCATCACGTCACCAAACTGTATGTATCAACTGTTAGGTCCCCTCCCTTTCGGGATGTGACACAACAGAGCTGGGTGATGATTCAATATTATCATTAAATATTCAACATTCTCTGGTATTTTAATGGGATTTTACAAATTTCTAAAGACATCTGAAAATATTTTTAGTAATATCATGACAGTAATTGAAGCCAATTTCAACATAAATACATACACAACGGTAATAAGTACACAGACTGGTTTAATTAGAATAGTATGCTATAATTCAATTTGGATGCGATTTTGAAACATCGTATGAGGAAAAACATTTCGTAGCAGCACTCATTTCAAACACAGAGAAAAAAACATTCCATTCTGTGAGGCATGGAAAACATCTGTACAGCCGTTACATGTACAAATGAACATGAACACAGTCATCCACCATTTACTACAGGCTTGGCAGCCCCCAGACGACTGTCTCCCGTCCCTAAGACCAAATATTTGCAGACCTATTTCATTTTTATCTCCGTTTTCATCTTTCATTCTGTATGTTTATATCTGAAGTTATGCAGACGTGCATGTGCCAGTGCGTGCATGTACTTTGTAAGAGCTGCCTGTTGAGACGGTGAATTAAACAGCAAGTGCATTTGATCTGCAAAGCACTCCAGGGCAAATACACAAAATGAGACACACACACACACACACACACACACACACACACACACACAGGCGCTTGCATACAGCATCAAAATCATTTCCGTCACAGAATCTATTCTTAGGAGCAGCAACAAACCATTCTTTCCCTGATATAAATCTCTTTTATTCATACTCACAGTCACGCACACGCACACACACACACACACACACACAAAGCTCAAAGCTACACTCCCTGGTGGTCATAATGCATTCACATAATGTTCTTTGTTTTTGTATTTTCTAGAACAGGATTTGTTCCAGGTAAGTCACAGCATGAAGACCTTTTGGGGCTTATTTAACTCACAAAAACGCATGTACACAAGCAGCATCTTTCATCTGGTGATGGTGGGTGTTTATACAGGTGTGTCCAGGTCAGCGGCGTTCTGAGGACATCAACGATTCCTTCCTATCTCCTGCATGTGCGCACATGCACACGCACACGCACATGCACGCACACACGCATACAATCTGATCTGTGAGAAGCTAAATCAACACAGCTGCAACAACTCAGCCCTCATCGTCCTCCTCCCTTCACTCAGCCGTCTCCACTCCATCTTTAATCAGGCTTCTTCTCACTTTCTCTGTTCTGCTTTTTTTTGCCCCTTTGCTCTCTCTGTCCTCCCAGACTCCTCCTCTCCTTTCTTCTCTCTTCCACTTTTATTCAATCTTGCATTAGTCACTGTTAAATTTATATACCAGCTAGGTCTTTGTAGCTTTTGCCAATTCACAAGGCCTCAGATCTCACCCCTCCACTCTCCTCACACGATTATGCCCTCTTTGCCCTGCCTCCATACTAGCTCTCTCGTTCAATCCCTCTCTCCCTGCACTTCTCTGCCCTCCCAGCAGTTGGCCGAGCATGTGCTACCCCGGGGGAGACGTGCCTCATCCGCCCAACAAGGCACTGCAACCCCCAAGTTACCTCCAGCACTTTCAGCACGGGACAGGTAGAGTAAACGCCCAGGGGCCTCCAGGGGAAGCAGGAGCATCCACTTCTCCCTGTCTGTCAGCCTGAATGTGTGTGTATACATACATACCATCATACATACCAACATACCTACCTACCTACCTACCTACCTACGTGTGTGTGTGTGTGTGTGTGTGTGTGTGTGTGTGTGTGTGTGTGTGTGTGTGTGTGTGTGTGTGTGTGTGTGTGTGTGTGTGTGTGTGTGTGTGTGTGCGGCAGACACAAAACTGAATGACCAAATATAACCTCTGCACTCTGCTTTCACCTTGCTCAACATGACAATACTCTGCTACTGAACAGATTCACCAGTCCGGTACTTTTAAAGCACCCTGTCTTGTTTAATGTTTTCATTACTTCAACATGAAGGTTACCCCCCCCTTAGGACATTTTTGTTGAAATTGATGTTGTCAAGCAACCCAGCTCACCATTGTTTGACACAGCATTTTTGGTATGTAACACAGCATGTCAGAACACTTACTTTCATTTTCATCTGCATTTCATTAACATCTTATAAGATGCTAATGAAATGCAGATGAAAATAAGGAAATGCCTGTTTCAAAAGTAAACAGTGGATTAGTGGTTGTTGCCTGAAGGCGCCGCCACCCAAAACAAACTCTATAAAAGTAGCCAAGCTGAGAGAAGACAGTAGATTAGAGCAGACATCATATCATTTCCAAAAAACAAACACTTTGTTCCCTTCCACCGAAAAGTACCTAATTTACCTACCTACCTAAAAGTACCGAACCTTTTTCAACCTTCACAAACCACCACAGTAAGACACCACATTTGTCACAAACTAGCTTAGACAGTGTGAAATTTAAAACTCTACACAAGAAATTAAAAAATATATATATATCACCAGACACTTGTTATCTTCCCTTATGATGTACTGTCAGGCCAGTACTGTACCCATCTTCATGTCTTGTTTTTGTTAGGGGCTTTTCTACTTCAGTCTAGTCTTCAGCAAATGAAATACATGCTTGAACTGAGGTCAGATGATTGACTTGGCCAGTGAAGAACATTCTATTTGGCCATAAAACTCTTTAATTACCTTGTCTGCGTGCTTAGGATCAGTGTCCTAAAACTGCAGGACTACATACTATACTAAGAGCTATGATTCAAATTCAAATGTGCAGGAGTACAGAACCAAAATAATGAAATACATATCACTGTCAGTTTAAAAAAAAGCCAAAAATGTGTGTAAGACACACACAGCTGGAGATTTGATGATTCATCACAGGCAAGTAAGAGAAAAGGCCAGTTGCTTTAAAGCCAATCGAAATATGCAGAAACCTACTTTCATAATTGAGGTCAGAGGTAGACATTTGCTTTAATCCCTGTGAAGTCCCAGGTCACCGCATTCATCACCAAGACATCCATGCAACAGTCTTCACCATTCATCACTCACTCTGGGATTTATTAGTCAGGTCTGGAGCCAGAGGGTGAGAGGTTAAACGAGGAGCATTGTGTTAGCAGTTATCAGCATAGAGAGCCCCACACACAGTTATTCAACACTGCGGCTGTAACTGCCAGAGCTGGAATTTAAATACACAACTGTGTACAAACATGCATGTGTGAAACAGTACATGCAACAATCTGATAACACTCAAGTTCATTTACACTTTCACACACAAACATCTTGCAGAAACCCGATTGGTCCGCAACCCAGCAAAGCACTCTACGGGTGTCTAAACACACATACAACATACTTCTTTAGCACGCTGTATGACCAAAGAACACACTCATTCTTTGTCTAATAACACACACACACACACACACACATACTGGTATAAACAGGGCCACTACCAGCTAGCAGGAGTGCCCAGGGGCACAGCACCATGTCTCATCACTGTAAGCTAATGTTGAACACAGTGGTAGTGCTTGGCGTAGCTGCTGTCACTTTGGCTTCAGATCCAGGTTATTTGCTAGGAGCTCAAATAGGCAAGGTTCTGTGTTAGGGGGTCACCGCTTTCACATGAGGTGCGTACATTTTTTTTTTGTGACAAACACAGACAAAAGTGCAAGTGTTGCGCAAGCTGTTATTACCCGCTGCAGCTTAAAAGCCTTTCTGCTGTGCTCGAGTCTTTTACATTCAGCTAGAAAACCAAAGGAGTGTGTCTGTCCGTGTGCGAGTGCGTGTCTGTGTGTGTAAGTGCTCTCTATCTTGCCAGCCTCAAATCCAAAGCAATTAGAGAGGCCAGATGGTGGGCTGGACTCGCAGTAAATAGCTGTGCATTGACAGAAGAAGCCTGCAACAAAAATGAACTGTGACAAGGAGCCTGGATGACACACAGATACATGCCGACATCAAAGCACCAGGCAAATATTGAGGACACGCTGCCATAACTGCCATAAACCAACTGTCACCATCGTGGGGATGCTAACAGCAGAACTTGATTGTATCGTTTGATGGGGACACAGAGGGGGTACTTGTATGTAAACCAAATAAGGCAGGTGCACATACACGCATCAACACACACATTCCCTTCCATTCAAGAACATTCATACGTAAAACGTGCACACACACACAGACAACCCTCTACATACCCTTCTGTTAAAATCTAACCAAACCAGTTTGGTTTAGTCAGAGTTCAAACAATGCAGCCTTTGAGAGGCACTCCATTCACAGAGTTTCAGCTTGGCCTGCACATTCCCCAACTGAAAACACAAACTGCCTCCCTCCAGGAAACCACTGAAGCTACAGCATAGCATTCCTCTCACCTCTATCCTTTTCTCTGTGTGAACAATATTCGCCTGAGAGGCATTGAGGCCCCACTGAATATAATGATTATATAATGATTTTATTATATATATATATATATATATATATATATATAAAAAAGGGGGGGGGGGGGGGAGAAAGAAAGAAAGAAAGAAAGAAAGCTTTGTATCATCACTCTTCATTATCCGCATTCTCAGGTGAAAAACCGGATAAAAAATGTGCCCTTTAAAAGAACTACAGCAATCTCCTACATACCTGTTACCAAGGCAGCAAGTTTACATCAGCCAACCAGGACACATATACAAATCAGAGAGACTGGGAGGAGGTGGAGCATGAGTACAGGACAATTGCAATCCACAAAATGGCTTCTCCTATTCCTGTGCTCAGTTTCCCATAAGCCTGTTATCACACCTCTGTTGACTGACAGACACACACACACACACACACACACACACCAACAAACATGGAGTAGTGTGTCTGGAGCATGAACGATGGGTGACAAGAGACAGAGAGGCCACTTCATATCCAGATCAATTAATCTATAAATCTAATCAGTGAGAATCAATGACTGGCACTTCTATTCAATCTGGCTCCTCAGTCATCCAAGTGTTAAAGAGACAGAGGGAAGAAAAGGAGAAACAGATACCACATGTAGCAACACCGGAACATTTCAAAAATCAAGGAATCTTTAATAGCAACCAAATACAAAAAAAATTTAGAAAGACACAACAAAATGGTGACAACAATTTGAAATCTGCTTTTTTTTCAAAGACTAAAACAAATTTGAAATTAAAAATACAAAAAAGAAAATAAAAACCCAACAACTTTTACACAGAGCAGTCAATAATAAAAAGCACATTTTAGGATAAGACTGTTTTGTCTGTTTTGTTGTGTGTACAGTTCATTTGTATAGAAGAAGCACATTTGCCAGTTTTGGCAGCAATCACAGCTCAGCAGTCAAGAATAAAGCACTCAGAAAACATAAATTATAAAGCACTGCAAAATAACAGAAAAGAGGAGAAACTGTAATAGGAGAAAATAAATCCTTCATGCTTGCTGTCACTGAGAAATACACAAACGTGACACCATAAATTAGTAATTCTTTTACTCTGCTACATATTTATATATTTATACTATGTACACAGGAAGGTTTTCTCTTTTTTGTGTGTGTGTGAGTGAGATGGGAGATGTTAAGGCTTTGATTAGTCATCAGATGTTTGGAGCCAAAGAAATAGCAACAGTATGTGGCTTCCTAGAAAAGAAAAGTATTGGGTATTTTGACTATCCAACCTTGTGCTAGACCCCGGGCCAGGATCATGGATTTCTCTAAAAGCATTTTGTCTGACAAGCCTTACTTGGGTGCCTCAGTGGGTGGCAACGGTGTGCCAGTGTCTGTGGAGGCGGTCGTGGTGGCGGAGGTGAGAGAAGTCAAAAACAACATTTTGGAGAGGAGTAGGAAGTTGCCACTCTCTAAAAGCATTCAAAGAGATCCGTGAGGGGGAGGAGGTCAGAGCAGTGGCATTTTTATGAAAGCTATATTTCCTATGTAGAACAAAAGGCGCAACGGACAAACAGTTTCCTAAAAAGACTGTTTCTCTGACACTGGGTGAAAGGCGTGTCCCTGAATGTGCAGTCTTCTCTGCTCTACATGGTCACTGATTCGGGAACGGGTGGGACTATTTGGGGAGCAGAAAGTAGTGGAGCAGGGGACACATCGCGCTGTGGCTCTTTCCACAGTAACAGGACATGGTATATGTCCTGACAGAGCCACTGAGCAAGAAGAGGAGAAAGAAGAAGTGTCTTCGTGTGAGTTTGTGTGCAGCTATGCAAGCACATTTTTGTGTGGGCTTATGTCAGGAGATGGCAGGGTTGTCAGGTATGAGGTGTCTTCTGCACAGTTTGGCTGTGGGAGTGAGCATAATGAGAGTGACTGAGGGGTGTTTGTGTGTGGGCGAATGTTTCTCTGCATTCTGCGTATGTATATGTATAGTATGTGTGCACGAGTGAGTGTCTTCGAAATGCACAATAATATCTTCAGTTTGCCAGTGTTCTATGGTGACAAAGGGGTAGATACTCAGGTTACAGCCCCAATGGCAGTGAGAGATGTCCCAAAGCGTCCGAGCATCATGGAAATATGCACTGACACACACCTACACACCTACACACACACACACACAGCGCTGACTCAGACACAACACAGACCGTCGCTTGTGTGGTTACGGTCTACCTGATAAATTATGAGTATTTTTGCATTCTGCAGGGTGCCTGTCAAGGAGAGGGAGAAGCCAATTGTGCAAAAAAAAAAGAAATAGTGTGTGCTTATTATGTGGCAATGTAAGGAATGCTAACTTGAACAAAAAAACATTATACAAGATTATATAATTTTTCCTCATCCCCAATACAACTCTTAGGCTTTAAGTAAACTCTGCTCAGACAGTTCAGTATACCCAAACCACCAAGGTATTCATTAGATTAAAAATTACATTCTGAATGCCCTCTGAGACATTTGAACTTCAGGCTTAGACGACCTTCCTCTTTATTTCCACAACACTGGCAACACTGGCTCCATCGATCTGATATTTACATTTTGATAAATATCCACATTTTCACAAGAAAAATAAAGATGCTTACATATATATATATATATAGTACACAGATACCTCACACCAAAATGTACATACAACATTTTTGTCCCGTATCTCCATTTTTACCCCAAGAAGTATTTCACTCACTTCTTTTTGTCGCTGTGACACACACGAGTGCAAAAGTAAGTAATACATTTTTATTTTGAGTGGTTGTGACAAATCAGCTGTGTTCAGCAAATTTACTGTACCCCAGGTTGACAGGTGTTCCATTCATGTATAAGCTAAGGCCATTACACGATAATCCTATTGAACACACTGGCTTACAATATGCTAGACAGTGCTCAAACACTAAACGCTGTCTGTTTTTGTCATCTGCCTCCTGTGTCTCTCTCCGCCTCTCTGAAGGTTAACAGCCATCACAATGGCAAACAAGGACTGTCTGACCTGATACAGATACTTCTACTATATGCAACGGTTTCTCAGCTCTACAGTTCAAGGTTAAAAGCAGCTATGATAAGAAATGGGGCAAGCGAAATAATCCGTGCCCATGGCAATGGGTCACCCAGCATTTGACCTCATGACCTGCAGCAAACTGCAACCCAGATCTTAGCTGAGCCCTACAAGAGGTCAGTACAGTCATAGAGAGCCGCATTCACCAGATTTCTCAGTGGGTCAGAGGGAAATTGGTTAGAAGATCAGGAAAAGCATGATTAGAGGAGCTACAGTGAGGCCTCTCTCCAAGATTGTCCATCACAGTCATCCAGTGGCTACATAGATATAGTGACGCATGAAAATGTACGCACTGAGCCACAAAGAAAGCAGTGTACAATAGCCACGAGTGGCTCGTTAGAAGGATAAAATAACAGTCAGGAGACAATCAGCCCTGAAGCTGCATCATAAAAAGGGCCAGTTCACCGCTTGTTGCCTGTTAGTCAATATGACTCCCATAGCTTTGCTGTGGACACAACCTTGTGTCTCCTGATCTGTTCACTATATTAAAAAACATCTGCTAATTGAAACAAATATTAGATGATCTCATTGAAAACCTATTTAACCATAATGTGGTCATAGGCTACTTTGGACGCGAGGTACTAAGTATGGGAGGAGGCAGTAGCGTCCATGCAGTGGAGTGAACATGGCCACTCTAGGTGGATTAGTCAGTCCTGGCATGTCAGGGCAGGCTGGGGCTGGAATAGAGTAAGTGGGGCGTTTGACACATCAGGAGCAGTAAAATACTCCCCTGCTCTCTGTGGCCGTGACCTCGACACTGCCCCGGATAAATCATACACTCCCCATAAATGCTGGGGGCGAGGGATGAAGAAAGAGAGAGAGAGAGAGAGAGAGATGGAGGGATGATAGAGAGATAGAGGTGGGAGCGGGAGGAATCACCACGTCATAAACGATAAGTGGTGGCAATCTGTTTGTCCCAGCTAAGCGAGCGACTTCACGGCTCATTACCAATCAAGCTCCTCCTGTCAGGAGGACTCTGAAGAGACGGGGATGAGGAAGAATAGAAAAGAACAGACTTCCTCCTCTCTAGTCCTCCTGCCTCCCACATCTCCCCCTCTCCATCCCTTGACCCTGTCAGATCGGCTACACCTCATTCCCTCATCTCTTGTTTACTGTCTCTTACCTCCAGGCACAGTACAAAAGTTTGTATGGGAATACCTTGTTAAGAACTTAGTTCAAACTCTCTGCAAACTTTCTTTGTTAAATACAGCTGCTCTTGTATTTGTGCCGCATATAAAAGGACCTTATGTTCTTTTTTAGATTTTAAATTCAAGACTGTCTACTTTTGCTGATAGTTTGCAGTGATTTTTTTTTAAGTTTGAAAGGAAGGCAGAGAGCGGAAATGAAAACTCGCCAGTAAGACGTGAGTGTATACGTTGCTCTTTTTTCTGAATTACCTGATGGTTACTGCCTATACCTTCAAATGTTTTCGTTCCCAACTCATCACTAGCTGCTAACTACCCACAAGCTGTCACAGCACAACATGTTATCAAAACAAAAGGTTTCCCACAGGAGGACTGACAATAGTAGGCAACACGTAACTGCTTGACAACCTCTTACACTTCTACTGTTTTGGTAAAGATAAGAGTGAATATGCAAGTGAGTTGCCTTCTCTATAGCCAAGCTTGTATCATGATTCCATTATCCCATTCCCACATTACATAGTTTCTCTCTTTTAGTCTGTCTGTCAAGAGTCCTTGTCAAGGTCTCAGTGATAGCGATAGCATGAGCAGAAGCGGTGGCAGCCAGGTTGTTTCTTTTCTCCGTTTGATTTTCAGTTCTGTTGGGACCAGATAACAACACTCCTATCTGAACATCCCACCACACCCTCCTCCTGTTCATTCAGCCCATTCAGCCCATTCTCGGGCTGCACTGTGATTAATAATTGGCTATATTTAAAATCAATTTTCAAAAAATAAAAGTGGTATTATTTTTTCTTCTCTATCAGACAGGGATGACACCCTGGAGCCACAAAATCCTAGGGAGGAATCCTCCATCCCTCCTTTTTATCCTCCTCCTTTCCCCCTCCTCCTCCTCCTCCTCCTCCTCCTCCTCTATACGTAGACAGCAGTCCGTGAGATGACAGAACCATCCCGCTGGGACTCCATGTCATCATCCAGGTAATCTCCAATAATATCATCCTGGTCATGCGGTGGACGAAGCTGAAGGATGGGGGCCCCTCCAGTGAAGTGGTCATACCTCTCCTCCTCCTCCTCCAGCTCATCAAACTTCCTCCTTTCTGCATCATCTAATTCATTGCTTAGCAGGATATCTTGGGCAGTGGGCGTAGTGGCAACAACTTCAGGCCGACCCCCCATGGTGAGCGGCTGGTGGTGGTTGTTTTTCTCACCAAGGCCCTGGTGGGATGTGCTCTCGTTGTAAAGTAACATGGGGCCGTTGTTGTTACCACCTCCAACGCCACCACTGCCTGCGCCTCCACCTGTGCCGTTCTTGCTGGCCTTCTTGCCGCCGCCAAATATGCGTGTCTTCATGTCACTGCCGCCATTGGCACGGTAACCCTGCTGTTGCCTGCGGCTACGGGTGACAAGAACAGCGATGAGAGCGGCGACCAAAAGGAGGGCCAGCAGGGAGCCAATCACGGCTCCCGCCACAACGCCGGCATTGGATGGGTTCACTGAGGGCTCTGTAGGAGGGAAGAGAGGCAGGGAGGGAGAAAAGGGAAGAAAGGAATATGGTTGAGAAAGGGAAAAAAAGACAGCCGTGTACAACATGGAGAGAGGGCAAGAGGGAAAATAGAGACAGCATAAAAAGGAGTAGGAAGAAAGAATATTGTCAAGGAAAATTGAGAAAAAGGGAGAGGGGAACACAGAAAGAAGGAGTTGGATGATGTCCATGTTGCTGGTCTGAACTGTATTCAGTGAAGTGTGTAAGAGTGCTGAGGTGTCAGTACAGTCAAGTGTGTGTCTGTGTGTGTCAGCGTGTGCTGAGCCTCTTTCTACATTGACATTTCCTCCTCTCCCTCAGAGCTGCTCCCATTCCCACAACAATGTCTCAGCCACATATCCCTGTGTAGCCATTGAATGGCCAGGATCTGTCCAAGGCTTTACAACAAATCACAAGGCAAGGGGGGTAGGGGATAAAAAGTATGACACACACACACACACACACACACTTTCTGAAGGAATGGGGAATGGCATGTGCAGGGCAGAACAGGTGGAGGCCATGCAGAGGAGGAGGATAATGATGGATGGATGAGTGGAAGATGGAAATTAGAAGGAGGAGGTGGTGGCGGAGTGAGTGAGTGACAAAGTGACACAGCGGAATGACAAGTCCTCCTGGAAGCCATGAACTTAGAGCATCGGAACAGAGCACCCCTCTCGGCTCCAGTAAACCACAGGCACTGTTTTAGTGCATACCGGTCATATACGAGTGTCCTTTTTTAATCTAGCAATACTGGTTTAGTCACGACTGCCATGTGACACACTCATTAAAAGAAGCCTTTTTAAGTTAATTTTAAATTAAAGTACAGTGCACACAGGCTAAGGAGGGTATAAATAAAACTAGGGATACACTATCCAATACACAGTATTTCGGTTTGTGTATAAAAACTCCCGAGGAGTAGTGGGGTCTAAATCAGGGTTGTGAAGACTGTAAATATAACTTGTCAGCCATATATCAACATCTCTTAAGATTAAGTCTGGCTATTGTTTGAAATGTTTCCATTTACGGTGGCAAAATCACTTTCAGTTTTCATAACTTTCAATACCAATACCACTGATACCAAAAGCAATACTTTTCTTGATTCCTTACTTTGAAGAATATAAACATGTTTTACAAAAGAACATTTTCTTCTTTTTCTTAAAATTTGCCTATTTAAATGCTTAAGTTAAGTTTTCAGCCATACAGAACTTTGCCTAAATAAAATAAAGTCGGAAATCAGAAAAATTCTAATTTAGATATGGAAATATCGGATACAAATTATGGAAACCACACAAAAAATCTGACCAAGCATTCAATGCCAGTTTCAGGACCTGGTACCATGGACACATTTTTGTCAGTAGTCAAAAAGTATTGAGGTTTGATAACAGGCCTAGTTAAGACACTACAGGCGAGTAAAGCCCCACAGTGCAAGTTTCCGGGGCCATGGGTTCAGGGCTCTAAGTGCTTTCTGGGAGTGTGACAACTCCCCACAAACCATGTGACTGTTTTCCCCATGTGGTCATCATCTATAACTCAGTGGGCAGAGAGTATGGCACTAACACTGCTGAATTTCAGGGTCAATGCTATCTACAATGGTGTTTACATTTACTGTACTTTGAAGCACTTTGAATAAAAATGTTTTCCAAGTGACACTGGTTAAGGAAAAATGTACAAGGTTACAAGTATAAATCACATTTATAGGAAGGAAGAGCATTTCAGTGGTGAATCTACAGCTTAGACTTTATTCCACAAGCTGTTTTTATAACAACGTGCCTTCTTTAGACCTTAAATGAGCAAGCCTACTTTTAGTAGAGAAAATTGATGCCTGAATGTATATTATTCCCACCTTTACAGGGTTCAAAGCATTTCAGTTTGGGGCTTATCATATATTTAGTATGAAAACATTTTTATTCTGATTTAATGTATTTGTTTATTCTGTTTAAATAATTTTGTACATTTGATGTCCCAGAAGTAATAAAACAAAATGCTTTCATGTTACTCTTTTAATCCCTGAAGGTGGCAGATTGTTGCAGAAACATCATTTTATGGAACAAAGTCCTTTTATTATCCAGCATACTAACGTTTTCCAGCTTCCTTCAGGTTTAAGGGCATGAGCTACACAATAAAACCAAATAAGTCGTGTTGAGAAAATTAATTTTAAATTTTAGTCCCTGGTTGAAACTGATCAAGAACCCTTAGCTAAGCTGCACATCCTTTCTGTTGCTCTCCTTTCCACTCGCTGCGCTTTCACCAGCCGCTGCAGAGGATTAACCAGCAGACGCTGCTGTTGAAATCCCTGCCTAAATTTGAAAGTAGCGAATCAGCCCAATTCGTATTGTCATTTCCATTTGAAATCCAAAAGAAGTCGGGGGCCTCTTGTTAACTGTACAGAGAGCTGACAGAATTACTCTTGTAACACTGATTCTTGTCAAGAGAGAAAATGGTCGTCTACTGCTGTCTACACCTGTGCTCCGCTCTTCTCTTCCTCTCCTCCACTTTTCTCCGTCTCTGCCTCCACTTCACCAGCTGTCTCCTTCATACACTCTTTTAGTCTGCTCTAAATCCATTTCCATGCCAGCTCTTCATTTTACGTTTGCATTTCTGTCATACATTACTTTTCTCTGTGCTCTCCTCCTCCATGCTTCACTTTCAACACATGCCTAGGGGAAAATATTAATGATTTCATGTAGGTATATTTTCTCTTCCTTTCTTTCAATTTCTTTCAACACTGTCCCTCTCCCCTCCTATTCTCCCTCGAGCTGTGCTAAACATTGCTGTTCACACACATGAGAGTGAGAGCTAGCCCTCCATGTCCACTTGTAACAGGAACACAAGAAATGCATTATCACCTCGGGCTCAGAGGAGCTCTGGCACACGCATCGTGGCATCAATCTCTGTGCAAACTTGGGGCCGGATGCTGCCACACATTGCAGTCACATCAAAAGGGAATTACAGTAAAATTTTATGCAAATTCTCCCTAAATTCCACTCATCCAATTATTTTTAATGCGTTGCTCAAGCCAGTTCTTAAGTATCTCTCTCAAAGTCTATGCTGGTAAGCCTTTTTGTGGATGATGATTCATGTTTTATTCTACCCTTCTGGAGACAATACGTGAAAGACTCAAGAAGTAGATGTAAAGGAGCCACCCCAGGCTCCCAGTACAGGCCCACTACAGAGTCAGACACATCCTAACAAAGCACCAGTGGAATTCATTTAAGCGGGTGAGAGGACATCTTATAAACACATGCTGTTGGATCAACCAGCAGACAAACTGCAATATGCATGCTGTGTGGATAACAAGGAGAGAAAAAAAATTTAGAAAACAGACAAATTCATAAATACAGTAACTGCACCCCTCACCCTCTCCTCCCCAAACGCGCGCACACACACACACACTGTGGAAGCCAAAAAACAGCATGCTTCTTATGAAGTCACGTCCAGCATGACCGTAAGCTCCAAGTGACCGCAAGTAATGAAGGAGATGGAGCGGAAGTACTGTCTACTGCAGCTTCCCAAAAACATGCACGGTTTCACACACACACACACACCATTATGGTCGTCAGAGGTCTGATGCTGGACTGGGCTGCACCTAGAGCATAGCTTAGTAGTAGTCTCTGTCTGCATGCTAACTTATCGAATAGAGCTGTGTGTGTGTGTGGGGGGGGTGAGAGTGTGAGAGAGAGAGAGTGTGTGTGCTAATGAGGGGTGGGCAGGGGGCCAGTGGCAGGCTGGAGGGAGACTTGGCTCCATCAGACCTGTTCTCTGGCTGTTTTCGCATGGCCAGAGACACACACTGACAGACAGAGACAGATACAGGCAGGCAGGCAGACACACACACACACACACACACACTCAGTGGAGGAAAATGGCAGAGTCCCTTGCCCTTGAACTGTCTCCTTAGATGAATCTGAAAATAGGAGAGATTGTATGAATGTAGAGGAAATCTTTTTACGTTGAACTGAGAAGGCCCTCAGAACATGGGGGGATTGAATTGGGGACATTTCACTTTTTGAGGTTCAGGAGAGCAACCCCTATAAGGAACGATGGGGGAAAAACAAGACGGAAGATGGAGAATCTGGGTTAGCCACACAAGAACCCCCGAGAGAGAAGCCTGGAATGGAGGGATGGATAGAGGGATGGAGACTACTAAGCTGTGATTAAGGAAGAGCTACTGGTATTTAAGAGTTAAGCTTTTGAGAGAGAGGGAGATAGCATGAGCAGGAGAGAGAGAAAAGGCTGGGGGCAGAAGACTCTTCTCTTAGCAGGGAGACTCGCGGAGGCTGAAAGACAACCTGGGAGATAAGGATGAGGAGGAGAGAGCATATGCTAACTGAGAGGATGAGAGATGCAATGGAAAGAGCAAACTGCAGCGAAACAGATAGCGAGGGAGAGAGAAATCGAAAGAAAGAGGAGGGGAGAGCAGGGAAGGATACGTTTGCGTGTCTGACTAAGCGGCAGGATCGAAGATGAGAGGAGGAGAGGCAAGGAGAAGAGAGGACATCCATCCCTCTCTCTGCCTCCAGGAGCACAGGACAAGACAAGGCTGAGGGTAGAGGACACTGGTAAACACTCACATAGACACACACTAGTGTGTAGCTTTTATGCGTGTGTCTGTGTGTCATGCAGCTGTGGGGTAGAGAGGAGCGGGGGACCTGCTATGTAGCAGGTGCTGGCCATTTCACGCCTGTCGGCCCCTCTTAGCCCTGTTTGTCTACACACATTCACATTAGCCTCCACAGGTCTGCGTCGCATCCCCATCTGGAGTCATTACACATCTTTCTCTCGGTCTGTTTCTACCATCATTCACTCTTTCATTTCACTTCAACCAATACTGACTCATCTCTTTCTTTCTTTCTTTCTTTCTTGCCATTTCTCTGCCATCTACAAACCTCCTTCATTATGACACTTGCTGGTTGCCTCAGTCACCTCTTAACTGCTGGCAAATTTAGCACACATCTTATCCTCCTCCTCTTCTGACAGTGAGTAAGAGAGGAGTGGGAAGGAGGGAGGAGGTGGTCGGCCGCAAGAGAGCAAGATGAGATGGAGGAGGGAGATGACAGGACAAGGAAACTGTGGGAAGTTCAACACTGGTAGAGACCAGAAAGAAAAAGGAGGAGGGAAAATAAGGAGAAAAGTGGGATGAAGAATAGGAGTGGAAATGTAGGATAAAAGACAGAGTGAGAAAGGGACGGATGGTGGAATGAGGAGAGAAGCAGCCAGAAGCTGAAGCAGCAAAGGGTGACTGATCCGCTCTGAGAGGCTTGGAGACAGACACATGCTATGCTGAGAGATAGTGGAGGCCAATAGCAGAGGAGATAGGATGCAGTGGCACAAGATTCCCATGGGAGTTTTAAATGCCGTCAGCATACGCTCTCTCCCTCCTTCCCTCATGCCTTTGCTCTCTCACAATCGTAGTGTGAGGATTGCATGCTGGCACTGAGTTATCCTGGTGCACGTTCCCTGGCTTTTTAGTCTAAAAGCAGCAGCCTCCATCTTTCTCCCTCTGCTCCCTGGATCTTTGTATCTTCATTGCTCGCTGCTTATAAGACACAGCAGGAGATGGTGACATCCTTAGTGCTACAGGAGCCAGTTACACTACTATGCAGTGGTGCAGAGTGGCCCCAGAGGAGTGGTGACGCATGCTGTGGCACCATAAGGAGCCAAGGGACTTGAAAGATGGGGGCTGAGAGAGAAATAAGGAGAGAATGAGCAAGAGGACATAAAAAGAGAAAGAAAACGAGGGCATGAAGTAGCTGGGTTGCTCTTAAAATGTAGCCACTAGAGAAATGCACTGTTTCCCCATTACGGGCCAGGTTTATCCCCATGTCAGCAGTAAATAACTTCAGGTAAAGTGCAGGCATGTGACAGAAGAGTGGAGGAGGATGTATTTTGCATGAGGTGAAATGCAGGAACGACGGCAGCTAAAACTATTGAGGAACATGAATGACATGGATGACTGGAAGTGTGGACTGTTTTCCATCCTAATTGGCACGTTCTGGATGGTGGATCTCCGAGACCTGAGACGGTACAACAAGCTATATAACACACAGAAAAATGCATGCACCTGAATATATACATATAACAAATATGAACCAGCAAACACACATATATACACAGACAGACACAGTGTATCAGCGCTCAGCTAAACCCAAGGAAACACACAATCCACTTCAATTCAAAGTCAACACTGTCACTGCGAGACAAATGTATCACTTTTAGTGATTGCCGCCTTATCTTCAAGACACTGACTCTAATGAACACTGCTCATTTGCTTTGCTTTAGTCTCCTGTCATTACTGATGGCCAAGGGTACCGCTGAGAAGCTACTCAGTCGCTTTTGTGATCATGAATTTAGAAGGGCAAACTGCTCTCTCATTTTAGGAAAATAGAAGAAAAAAAAAAAAAATCAGTGAGAAGGACCATATCGTCAAAGTGCACCACTCAATGTGAGCTACCGTTAAAAACCTTGTGAAACACCACTTTAAATTCCATGTGATGTACAAGGCGGGTAGACCGGCCTTGGGTATCGCTGAGGCATAGAAACTTTGATAATACAGTGTTATTGAGTGCATGCAAGGAGACATAGAAAAGTAGCGTGCATTCTTAATTTGACACAGAGAAAGAGAGAGATGAAAAGCTGAAGGGGAGAACGCAAAAGTGCATGCACATACACAGTCTAAACAGTCACATACATACACACCATGGACAGAGCAGCGGGACCCTCTAGCCCTACACTACACACCCAAGACAGTCCTCAGCAAAAAGGTACGTGTGTATGTGGTGTATGTGTGTGTTCATGTAACATGTGAGGTAAAATATGCATCCCTGGGGAAGACATGAGAGTACAGTACACCAGGAAATGTAGCATGTGTGACAAAAGTGCACTTGGTTCTAGTTCATCAGTTCACAGGATATAAATGTTTTCATATACGAGCCATGGAAGGTCTAGATGATGAACGAGACCCAAGTGAGCCACAAATGGGTTTTTCATTTCACTTCTGAAATGTTCACTGCTTTACTGACTCATTTGCTGTGTACAATTTATCAGTGTTTTAGGACATTTGTAACAAATTACACTTCGTCTTGGTTTTAACCTACTTAGAGCAGCAGATGGGTGGATTTGTAATGACAGGAACAATTCTAAAGTTAATTCATCATATCACAGAGAGGTGCATAAAAATATCACTTCTGTTACTTGTTTCTTGTGACAAACACCCAACATGTTGTACTCCAAGCAGGTTAAAGTATGCTTTTAAGTGTTATCTGCCCTACATCTTGAGAAATGCTTACGCACATGCTATGTATTTGTACTTTTTGTGTACATGTGTTGCAGTGTGTGCTTGTTTGTGTCCTTTAACTCACCTCTGACCATGGCTGTGACCTGGTCCCTGCCGGTCCCAATGCGGTTATTGACCTCACAGACAAAAGTGGTGTTGACGGCATCATCTACTTTCAGTATCTTCAGCTCGTTGCCTGTGATCTGCACCGTGTCTGGCATCTCTCCAGACATACTGCAGGGACATGAGCATATCAGCATGAGAAAGGGAGAAGGCCAAAAAAAAAAAAAAAAAAAGAATTGGATTGAATTGGAAAGAATTGGATTGTGGTTGGTTTGACTCTGGGCACAATGAGAGCACTGAGACAGATGTACATTTACAGAAATGTGCTGTATTGTGCAATGTCATCAAATTCCACTAATCTTGATCGGCAGTGCCTTTTGAGGAAAGAGGAAACTGATTGTAAAACTAATCAGTTTCCTCTTTCCTCAAAAGGCAATCCATTATCACATAGTGGAGGAAAATAAAATGGAGACAGGAGGAAAATCAAAACTGCTGGATCCGGGCCCAAAATCTCATCTCTCCCAGTTTAAAGTTCCAGACTTTTCTAATTTTGTCACAGTTGTATTAATAGATAATACAGAAAAAATGAGAGAGAGAGTTATATTGTGTTTCTCATTATGTGAGGGTTAAATCGCAAGTCCATGATGAGAATTATTACACGGCTATCTCCATAATCAGTGCACAGGGCTGTAGTGGCAATAATAAAAGCACTGATTACAGCTCTGTGGGGCTGGGAAAGAAGGGCAAGGAAGGGAAAATGAGAGAGAAAGAGAAAGCACAAGATGTTGGGAAAGAGAGACCGAGCAAGAGACTACGACACAAAAGAGATGCTGAATGTGCTGATACTTACGTCTTCCATTGGGCAGAGATCGGAATGGGGTTTCCGGTAGCCTGGCAGGTGAGCACTACATTTGTACGACCCAAGTACCAATTATTGTCATAACCCACTATTGTCACCTGAGGGGCGTCTGGGGGAAGGACAGATGGATGTCAGAAGGGAAGAGAAAAAATAGCAATGACTTCACATAATCACTCCAATGTTTGAAAGGTTGCAATCATGTTAGAGTGTGAACAGCAAAGAAATTCAGGGAATAATAAGTGATAGGTGTCTTACATTGAATGGCTAGCTTCAGTGGGAAGCTCTCTGCTTTGTCCTGTGTCCTGTGCACCACCACACAGCTGATGTCTTTCCCGTTGTCTGCTGCTGTGGGAACCATAAGGTACTCGCTGCTCACTGTCACAGTGTTGTTGGCACCCGGTTTAGACACTGTTGTCGCATTGCCATTGGCTGTGGTCACCCAGGAGATCTGGGCAGCGGGGCGGCCATCCATAGAATCGCAGCGTGCCACAACAACCGGATTAGTGCCTGCTTCCACTGTTACGATGGAGGCTGAGTTCTGAGGCTTAGCTGATGGACGGATGGACGAAGTGATGCGAGGATGGAGAGAGGAAGAGACACAGAGTGGGCAGAGATAAGATTAAAGGATGTAGAAATAGATAAAATGGAAATAAGACAGCTGAGGGATAAAATAATGTGAACCATTATTGATAAACAATTTGAGTAACCAGCCTGACAAAATTCAAAACCTCCATCTCCAAATATCATCTGTCCCCCCGCTCACCCTCTCTCCTCTGTCTTTTTTCTCTCCAGGGCCTACATTGATAAACAATTACAAGCACCAGCGCAAACACATCCAAACCCTAAATCTTCTTTCACTTTCCCTCCATTTCTTTAATGCATTCCCTCTCTATCCCCATCACCAGCAACTGATTAACTATTTCCCTGACTGGTCTACTGCACTTCCATACACAAATTCTAAATCACTACATGAACTCTGTCGTCCCCCACCCTCTCGACTCTACCTCACTCCTCAATTGCCTTCTCTGATACTGGTATGGGATCAGGAGAGCGAGGAGGACAGGAGCTGACAGCAGGCATGACAAGCAGCCAGATCAATAGAGTGCCCGAGGGGAGGCAGGGAGGTATGATGCATTCAAGAGTGAAGTGAGCGTAGCAAAGGCACTGGGCCAAGGTTAGACCAATGGTTCCATTGCATTAACAAGAACACAATTGATCTTACAATACCACTTTTAATAGCAATTAAGGCTAGCTGGACATGCTTTTAACCTGCGTGCTACCTTTGAGTGAGGGAGAAAGAGAGGTAGGCGGAGAGTACTTTGCATTTATATATATAGTAAGCAAGGTAGAGTTGACAGATAGATAACAAATTTAAGGAAAAAAAACAACAAATAAATGCTTCAATGCCCTTGGCACAGATTCAACAAGTCCCTAGAAACTCTACTGGAGTGACAAACACCATGGAACACCGAAAAAGAGTTTTGATAAAGACAGTTGGCCAATTCTCTAAAATAAAATCCTGTCCTACTCATTTCGTTCATGGCATGAAAGTATAGGGAAAACCTCTTCAACAAACTACAGATCTTTCAGAACAGGGCTGTATTGGGTTTGATTCCTCTGTACCTAACAGAGATCCAATTTGGGCTTAAATAATGGTAATTTTCTTAATATACAAATTTTACAGGTAGCATTTAACACTGTTGCAAGTCCTTCAGAGGCAAACCTACAACCCAGTGTGGTGCATAATATTTATATCAACAGGCTAAAGACTTTTAAAGCTGGGGGAGGCAATGTTGGAGAAACTAGCAAGAGACAGCTAGACTTTGTATATAACCGAAAAAATCCAACCCCCTAAACTGCAGGCCTTTCTTTTCAGGCGCAATGGGTGCATGGGGCAGAGTGCGTGCAGGCAGGCAGACATAATGTCAACAAAAATGTAATTTTCTGTTTTGGATGTTTACCGTGGAGTGATTTTAGTATTGTAGCCTAGTTACCTGGACATCTGCATCTTTGAAATTGTTCCATCACGGACCACTATGGAAATACAGTAGGTTCTGGACTTTATAGTAGCCCCCTCGAAATCTTTGTAGTTCTGTGTGATTTAATATTCTCTATCACATAAAGTAAAATAAACTAAACATTCTTCCAAAAGATATTCTTTTTCCATAATAATGGTTCATTGCACTGTGTAACATGCAGGCACTGTTCTGGACTCAAGCTTTTATATTTATTAGCTTTCTGGGTATCTCTACCTGCTTCCAACAATAGTTTTAAAGTAAAACTGAAAGCTTGAGACTGAAACATAGCCTTTGTCCTTTGTCGGAGTAATATTACTCTTATGTGTGTTAAATATCAGTGGATCTCCTGGTTGCTGCCTTAAATGTCAGTCCAAAATATCCAATAGGTGTTCATTTAGGCTGAGCCTATAAAGGCCGTATTCACATTTTACATCAAACCATTTCATGTCCCCTCATGCACAGTGTGAAAGCATCTGAATTTGCTGTTTCTAAACTCATTTGCTCAGTATGACCTATAATTTGTCACCTATCTGTATATAGACATTATACATAGTATACATATACAGAGTGACCTACCCAGCATGACCAGATATGTTATGCCTTGCTCGTTGCCACTGGGGTAGGTAGCATACTCGCAGATGTACTTTCCCTCATCGGTCATCCTAACTCCGCTTATCTGGATTGAGGGACTGGCCAGGTTTGGGGGACTGGGTGTAAAGGTGACTCTGCCCTTCACTGGTGAGTCGGGGTAGTTGGGATCAAAGTTGGGGTGAAACACAGCGATGTTGATCCTTTCTCCATCCTTCGGCTCGTAGATCCACGTGACCTGTGGCCGAGGATATACAGGGTCAGTGGTTAGGATGCGCACAGTGACTGAGAAAAACAACAGGCCTCATTTATCATGGCATTGATAAGCGACACGGGAGCATTTTAAGACATTCACATTTTGCTGTAAACTCCATGGGGCAATGTACACAGCATCACAATCAAATAAGTGGAGCAGGTATGAATATGGATGTGAGTTTTTCAGGAGCTGCACTCTCTCTCAGCTGCTCCTAGCGGAACCAAGCAGGGTTGTGCACTTCCCACTTCATTGAGATGCAACTAAGAAGTGTGCACATTACCATATTCAATCCCCTAAAGCAAAATGAAGCTTAGTATTGTTTGTTTGGAGTAATAAAACATTAAGCCTAAATGTAATAAAAAAAACTGTTACTAGCCTTAGGATCATTCCTGGGAGCTATGATTTGTTAGACTAAGGTTTAATGTGCTAGGTAAAGACAGCACATGGACCTGTACCATCATTTTATATTTATTTTAATTGTGATGAATTGTTGTTGTCCATCTGTGCGACCTTGTTTCACACACCTGCAAGATCTGGTTGATGCATAACTGACAAATACTTTTACAGGAAGAAAATACTCACATATTTAATCAAATATTAAATTGTGTATTTGCTTAATTTCCAATGTCTATTCGCTTCATTTGAGAAAGCAAATCGTAGTCACAAGCAATATCAACAATTTTTACTGTGTCTAGTCAGCACAATGAGCTACAATTTCAGGATGAAACTGACATTTTTATTAGAATTTCATACCACAAACCAAGTTTGGTGTGTGGTGGTATAAAGAACAAATTAAATTCTAACTGAAAAAAGAAAACACTTGTATCCAGACAGTGTGCAATCTGACCATTGTGAGCTGAATCCCAGTGGCATCAGTAAATGCACAGCGTAGGTTGACTGTCTGGCCAGGATATGACGACACTTCTGGCTCTACCTTCACCCGCTGACCTGACACTCCTAAGAAAAACAAAGAGAGAGATTAATGTCTGTTTCCTTCCATTCCAAGTTAGGAGAGGGGACAAGGTAAGGGAGTTGAGGAATCGTGTTGGTACAGAGCCTCCTGATGATAAATGAGGACAGTGTGGAAGTGTCTGGTACAACAGAGGACAGCATTAGTGAACCCAGGCAAGTAGGCCAAGAGTCTGGTATCTCTCCATGACTGCGTGTGTGTGGATTGAGTGGCCGGAAAAAAAGGGGATGTGTGCTGGAACAAAAAAGAAAACGAAAGCCCGTTCTCTTTTGCACATGGTCATAAATCATCTGTATGGGTTATGCTTTTCTATAACCTGCCATTTGCTGTGCCGACGACACATTCCTGTGTAACAGCAAAGAGTCAAAATAAATATGCTTTTCTTGGTGTGTTGTGTCAGTGGGCGTGTGAGAATCAGAAAGAAAGAAGGAGCTTTAGAACGACAATCTGTGTGTGTGTGTGTGTGTGTGTGTGTGTGTGTGTGTGTGTGTGTGTGTGTGTGTGTGTGTGTGTGTGTGTGTAATCCAGGTCTCTGTGAAAATGTAATTACTTGTATGAGTAAGCGCGCATTAGTGTATGTCAGCAAGATGGCACCTGTTTTAAGTAAGAGTGGATTACCTGCGGATACACAACTTCAAATGTCTGCAGCCAGGGCTGTGTGCGAATGTGCGTGTGCTCACAATGAGTTTACCAGAAAGCTACACACATACAACAGCACCAGTGAAACACAGCTTACCCTAAAGTCAAACTATTACTTGAAGAACTAGTTCCACCAGTTTATGCTGAGCCAAAAGGTGTTGTGTTGAAACTATTATGATCAGAAGGGTTGATGGAACCCCCCCACCCCATTGGATAGTAGGAGATAAGAGGAAAGGGCAGTGCTGTCTATCTCTTTTGATGAGCAATAAACACCGTTCCTTCTCTTCTCTAGGGAGATCTGAGATATCAATAGAGGATGAGAAGAGGGTGCAAGAAGCGAAAGTCTGAGTGGGAAAGTGGAGGAAAACAAGCCTTTCCTAGAATAACACCAGCTCTCCCAGGACCAGCCCAATTTACAACCACAAAACAACCCCCTTGTAGCCACAGAGGAACCTCTGGACAACCACTAAGCAGCATGTGGGAGCAGAAGCAGAGAGACTTATTTTGCTGGAAAGAGGAACAGCTTACTCCTCCCCCGGGCACACATACACGAGCATATCTGTACAAGTAGACACACAAAAGCATGTGCACACACACTCATACACGTGTACATCTTATGACATCTTTACTTCAAGCTCCTACCCAGTGATCTTTCAAATGTCTGCAGCATTTAGTGAAGATCAAGCTGCAACCTTTTGTCAATCCACCTGAACTAGTCTGACTAACAACAGATTAGTTTTGGGAATGGGAGCTGTACTCTGGTTACCAAAGGATGTAGCAGAGCATGGGGAAAGGGGATGAAGGGTTATGGAAAGCCTTGATTACTAGTCTTGATTGGGGTATGTGGAACAGGTCAGCTTGACATGTCAGAAGTCATTACACAATCTGGCACTGAAGATAAATTAATCCAACTCAGATTTCATTTGTGTGTACATGTGCAAATTCACACACAAACACATGCAGAGCCATTGTGTCCACATATAATATGGGGGCAGAGCAAAGCTGGGCCTGTTGTCTGTCATTCGGAGGCAATAAGAGGAGAGCCAACACAGGTCAACTCCTGCCAGAGCTCAGGTGAGAGACTGGCTGGCCTTATGAGACTCTATATAGCCCCAGGGAAATGAATATTACACACAAGACATACAAAGACTTGCACGCCCTCATCCTCCATGATAGTCCCCAAACCCCAGTCCTGAAGACTCAGAGACTCGGTGTCATTAGAACAGCAGACACAGAGTGGAAAAAGTCAACGTGTGCATGCGTGTGCATGTACAAGACACATCAGACTTTTGGAAATGCTTAGGGGAGGCTGCATTTGAAATAGTAATTGTCAGTATAAATATTTAGAAAGCAGTGGTCATATTAAACAGGAGAGAGAGACAGGAGGCGGAGGGAGACAGGAACTGAGGGAATTAGAGAATAAAAGACGGTTCAAGGGTAAGACTGAGGAAAAAAGGAGGAGAGACAGAGGGAAAGAAAAAGAGGGTTGGAGGGGAGGAGAGTGAGAACAGAAGCCTTGTGTCACCGCTGCTCTACTTTACAGTAGCTCTGCTGCCTGCAGGTAACATACAAGAAATGCCACCAAACCAAATGCACATGAACAAACAAATGCATGCACACACAAACTACCCTCTTTGACATCCTCAAGTACTGTCACCTATCATTATGTCTTTAACACCCACATGATGTGCATGCGCACCCACACATTGTGCTGATGGGGCTGCGACAGCCCTGCCATATTAACACAGTCTTCTCTGATCTCCTGCCTGGTCACACTGACATTTCCATATTTCCCACCATTCGTCTGTGAAGAGGAAAATGAATCAGGAAGGAAGGAGGAGAGGAAGCATGCTAGGAGGATGGAAGGATGAAAGGAAGAGACAAGAGACAGCCTGGGAATGCCAAAGTGATGAAGGATGAGAGCAGAGGAGAGGGGAGGGGGTGTAAGGAAAGTGGGGATGAAAGTGTGTGAAGAGAAAGCAGTGCCAGGAATAGAGAATGAAAGAGGGAGTGAAAAGAGAAAGTGGTGAGAGAAGAGGAGGATCTCGAAGGGGAGACGGTGTGAGGTTAATAGAAGACAGCTGAGGGACAAAACAGAGACATTTAGAAGAGAGAAATAAGGGGAGTGAGAGAAGAAGCATGTGAAAAAGAGAGATGCGATGGGAGAAACTAAAAATGGAGAGGGTTGGGGATGGGTGGTAGGTAGAGCGAAACAGAGCGAGGAGAGAAGAGCGGGAGGTATGAAGCAGTGAGAGGCAGAGTCCACACCTGACCTTGTGAGAAACTCTAGGAGTCAGTCAGTCAGTCAGTCAGTCAGTCAGTCAGTGTGAGAGAGAGAGAGGCAGAGAGACAGAGAGAGAGACTAAAAAAAACGCAAAAATCGTAATTTTCTCTGCAGCCCATCTGAGCCAGTCGTGGCTTATAAAACGAACATGCGCTTATCAGCTTGTGTCCGCCTGCCTCACTGCCTAGCTGGCTGACTCCAACGGCTAATGACATTCATGTCCTCTGCTTGATCCCCGCTATAGTGGAGAATAGCACAACGTCAGGGGGACAGGGAGTGCGGGCCATCACCTAAAATATCTAATGGCCTTCAGAGCTCACTGACTCTCTGCCATTTAATCAAGCTAGTGGCTATGCACCATCAGGTGGGCTAGAATGAAGCTTTCCCATTCTCCGTGTTCTTGAAGATTGCTTCCTAGCACTTTATTGTGTGTGTGTCTGCTGTAGCTGGGTGCCACAGTGTATATTAAATTGTTTCTGGGCGTCATGTAAAGTAGCTTCAAGAAGCCGACAGTATGCGATGGAAGAATGTTGATGATAACTTTTATGAACAAGGCAAAACAATGCAAATTGAGACTCATTCCAACAAAAAAGCCACACCAAGGAGACCAAGGATGACAAGACTATCGGTCAACATTGCTCCTGCACTGCACGTGTCCCATTTTCC
Source organism: Micropterus salmoides (assembly GCF_014851395.1). Taxonomy (NCBI): domain Eukaryota; kingdom Metazoa; phylum Chordata; class Actinopteri; order Centrarchiformes; family Centrarchidae; genus Micropterus; species Micropterus salmoides. The sequence goes on from NW_024040152.1 coordinate 13,986,363, forward strand.
CCTTCTAGTGATCAATAAAGCACTCTATCCATGTGCATTGTGTATCTCCAAATAAATAACACCAAAAGTTATTTCGGGAGTGGCACATGCAATCATGCTCTGTGGCATGTATAAAAATCCTGAGCAGGCCCAGTTGATTCTGATTTTGTATCAAGATAAGAGGAAAAGATCTAAGTGACTTTGAAAGAGGGTTCAATGTTGGGGCACGTACAGCAGGAGATTCAGTCACAAAGACTGCTGAACTGGCTAGTGTTTCGATAGGAATAGGAACAGTGACTAAAGTGACATCTTGCATTCTATAAGAAAGTTATCAGTAAGTAGGATTGGAAATTGTGCACATTTGATGACCGCGATGCTTGTGCCCAGAGGGGTCACTGAATGGTTTGATGATTCTGAAAATGATGTCAATCATATGCTGTGGCCTTCGCAGTAATCAGATCCTAATCCAACTGAACACCTATGGGAGATTTTGGAATCATCAAAACACCAAATGAGGGAATATATTTGGGAAGAACGGCATTCCAGTAATCCAATATTGTTCCAGAGACTTGAAGCATGAATGTTGTTCTTGCTGCATGTTGTGGCCCAACACCTTACCAAACACTTTGTTGTTTTTTCCCTTTAATTTTGCGACCCGTTGATTTGCTTCACCGTATGTATGTGCATCTGAATGTGAAAGAGAAAAGAAAATGTGGGTGTGTTTTCCTTGGGCCTTTCTAGTGCACTGCTGTCTCAAGCATGCTGGGCTTTCATTATTCTTGCAGGTCTGTGTGAATTTCTCCATTTCCATTATTCTCTTGTTGTTGCTATTGTTGTGCCAACCCTCTCCACTCCTGAAGAATAATAGCTTTGAAACAGGCTGTATGGAACGCAGGGTGTGGCGTCACAATTCTGTCCTGATGGAATCTGCCACTGACTTTTCTTTCTCCAACATAATCTTTTTATTACAGTGGAATTAGAATGTCTCCCAGCCCAACTTTCAAACTTGATGACTTGACATGCGAGGATGGCACTTGTGATGTAGTGCAATGAGATTCTTTTTTTGATAATCCAAGACCCATTTTGGTCAGACTTCACAATACAAAAAATGTCTGTGTGGTTTATAATCACCTCTGCAACTGGCTTAATGATGCTTGCCTATGACCAAAATAATATCAACAACTAATCACAAGTTAGGTTTATTCATTTAGCTGGCGCTTTTATCCAAAGTGACTTAAAATTGCCATTTATGTCAGAGGTCGCACGCCTCTGGAGAAACTAGGGGTTAAGTGTCTTGCTCAGGGACACAATGGTGGATGGTTACAGTGGGGAGTTGAACCCTGGTCTCTCACACCAAAGGCATCTGTCTTATCCACTGCGCTGCCACCACCACAGGTTCACCACATTTACAAACAGCTCCAATCCATGCATGAATTATCCTTGAGCTGAATGCATAATAAACGTCCATTAGATCTTGTGTTTACAAATGCTAGGTTTTGCATCACTTATTTATTGTCACTTATCATTCACTGAAACTGTACAGTTGTGATATGGAGGGATTATCATCTTTCAGTCAACACATGGTGTACCTTGGACAAGATGCCATAAAATTCCTCCTCCATAGTAAATGCATATTGAGTGTCCATATTATTAGATATTCACTACTATGTTTAACAATGCCAAAAACACATGAAATGTCATCCTTAAAGTTCCCCCAAACAAGAATTTGAGTGTTGAAAAATTGTTAAGTATGATCTTTCACATTTTTATAGTCTAGGCTTTATTCTCAGTATAACAGTGTCTGACTATTTGTGCACTGGCCTTGGATACAAGTGGTTTCTAAATGAAAGCTCTGCCAAAAACCTGCTTTGTGACGCTCCCGATGTGCAATTTGTTTTTTCTTTTGAGACACTGGCACAGAGACGCCGATTCAATTCAGCGATTATTACTGGGACTCTAGTTTTGTACAGAGGAGCTTGTAAGTATTGGGACAGTGACACATTTTTCTGTTGTTTCGGCTCTGTACTCCAGCAAATGGACTTGAAATGAAACAATAACCGAGATTAAAGTGCTGACTTCCAACTCTGAGGTTCTTTGAGAGTGTTTACTTCCATAGTGTTCACCTCCTGTGTGGGAGTCATAGCCCTTTATGTAAATAGACCTCCAATTTTTGAACAGTGAATGTCCAAATATTTTGTAACTGACCTGTCTATCCCTCATGAAGAGCAATAGCTTGTGGCCACTGTTCTTCATCACAACATTTTCAATGCGGTTCCCTTCATCACTATAGATACCACAATAATGTTTTGTGACTGATGCACCTGTAATTTGCGTGCTGACTGTTGATCTCCAAGGAACTCCTACTACTAGCTACTTGTGTAGCTTTGAAAGCTCATAAAGCAGAGACAGTCAAATGTGTATTAAAGCTGACATACGCCATCTGACAATCTAATTAAAATGGCCCGCCTGTGTTAGCTGCCCTTATAACTGTGATTTCTGTGAGGTGTTGCCATTACTGTGTCCAAAGAAAAACGGTGACACTGCCGTTGCTGCTTGTCATGTCCAAACTGCTGCTGTTGTATACAAATAGCCATTATCAGCTACAGTCTAGAACAGCACCAACCAGAACCTGTTGTCTGCTGCTGCTACCCGACACTGTTGCAGCACTGGTTTCTCTGACCTTCACACACACACACACACACACACACACACACACACACACACACACACACACACCAATGAATGTGCATGAACACACTGCGCAAGCACGGACACAAACCTACAATGAACAAGCATACACTGCGCAAGCGCGCGCACACTCACACACTTACTTAGATGTGGATACTTTGGTATGCAAGAAGCAGAGTGGGAATGCAGCTTAGCTTTGACAGGCGAGGCAGTTTGACAAGCCAAGAATAAAACTAGGAAATGAAGTCTTGAGATGTGTCTCGTCTTCTCATTGACCTTTCCACTGGGCTCTCTATAAGGGGCCAATCGATAGCACATGGGAAAGCTACATTTAGAAGTAGCCACTGCTCATTATGGACTTCTCAGGTGACATCCTATTATAATCCATTCATGCGGTAAGCTTTACTAGTGGGAACAATCAAGTCAAAAGAACGCTGGTTTGATGAAGAAGCACACTTCAAAAGACTTCAAGGCAGGTATCTCAGTTATAAGGGCAGCTGTACAGACATGAGATCTGCACTCAAAAATCACCATTGATGTTCAATCAACTTGGAAATGGAATAAAGGACAATAATGAAATGGTATGGTGTTACAGCGAGGTTGCATACAGGAGACAGGAGGTAAAAAATCCAACCCCTGTGATGCAACAGGACAGATAAAAAAAGGTGCAAGAAGAAGGGAGTGCTACATTTCACTTTGTTCACAGCGACATGATGAAATATTTGATAACTGACTCTGAACACAGACTGTGGAAAGAGAAGGCGAATCAGGCACAGGCAGAAATGAGGAAGGGAGGCAGGAACGCATGAAATGTAACAGAAGGAGAGTGAAGGAGAAATAGGGGTTTGGAGGGAGGGACACAGGGAGACACGAACAGGCTTCAAAGTGCCAAGGAGAAATGAACAGCTGGAGGAGAAATCTGCACAGGGAGGTGTGTGTGTTTGGTGAGTGTGTGTACACACGTGCATCTGTATACTGATGCATATTCCTATTTAGTTGCCTGTTTATAACAAACAGTGCCGTAGGACTCGAGCGAATATCATTTGCAAAAATAAGCATTTGCCAATTCAATTAAGTGCATCATCTTAATGAAAAAAGACCCAGCAGGGAAGTTAAAAAGCCTTTAAAAAACTGTTTTATACTCTCCAAACTGTGTGCACTTCAGCTTGAATGGCCAACCTCCTGTATCGAAAGCTCAACTATGACCTTAGTCTTGCTGTGAGACTAAGTCTTAACAGGATGCATGAGTTCTAGAAGAAGAGGTAAGGGGCAAAAAAGAAGAATTCACAATGGGATCTAGCAATTTAACTGCAGGGCCTTAATATGAAATTGCATAAACATTAGCCCATGCCTACATCCCTCCCTCATCCTCTATCTTGCATTCTCAGTTAGGTACATACCACAAACACACAATATTTCAGGTCTAGCAAGCTCAGGCGGTCAAACAGGTTTGTTTGAATTAAATGGGAAAAACAGGAGTCATCCATCAAACATACATAGAGGGTTCTTTTGTTTTACTACAGCGTATCGCACCTCGCAACTGGATGAACCTTCAAACCAATAACATACACAACACGCTTAATCATTTACCATCTGACAAGATAAGGGAAAACCATGTATATGAGATAAAAACAACTTACAAAGTAGTCAACATGGTGTGTGTGTGTGTGTGTGTGGTCGAGGCGAGACAAAACACATTTCCACACGTAAAACTGCCAGGTAAAGCCTAACCACATTTAGAAAGGCAGTCGCAGAAGCACACACGATCGTATACACACACACACAGGGTGGAGAGGTACTGCTCTCCACTGGTTGAATAATTCATCCCTGGGTAAGAACGAAAACAGTGTGCTCTCCTCCTCCTCTTATCTCTTCATTATTGATAAACACCAACATCTACACTGTACCTGACCCAGGAGAGACAGGGGAAAGAGAGCGAATGAGGGAAGGAGTGGTCAAAGAGAAAACTGCAATAAAGAAGGACTCTGGGATATGAAGAAACACAGCAACTGTGTAAAGTAAGGGTGTATAAAGCAAAAAACATAAAAAAAGAAAATTACCAGGACACAACCACAGTTTTATGGTATTGCACGGTTTCATTTTGCGCTGTGCCCGTTTAGGGGCAGTAAAGTCTTGCTGGTAACATGCAGTTTACTGTGGACAGAAAAGGCATAGCTCTCCTGAGCCAAACAAATAACTACTGCTTCTGTACTGCCATCGCTCCAACCCACTGAATAAGTGACTGTATAACTTACTGGCTGGATGGCTGACAGACACCCAGCTCCCCTGCCGCTCCTGGCTCTGCTTTGTCTGCTCGGGCCCTGCACATCATTCTACCTCCACAGCTCTCGTCTTCTCTCAGCATCGCTCACTTTCTTTTTTTTCCTCCCCTCTGTGCCATAGCCCTGTCCTGTCTTTTCATTTCAGAATAAATCCTTTTCATCCCTCTGGCTCATTCTGCTCTTCCTTGACTACTTTTCTTTTTTTTTTTACTCTGCTAGTTCTTTTTCTGTTTCGCTTCTTCATTCTAGTCCCATGTGCCATTGCTCCTCATGGTCATTGTACTGGGCATGTTATTTTAGCCCTGCATGTAATTTTGGGTTTTACTGCTGGGTGCCCATAGTGACAGATCTGCAGTCAGTGGGCAAGCATGAAATGTAAATCTGAGGCTTTGGGAAAACATTTTTCAGACAGGTCTAGGGTCAGTGTCGGAGAAATCTCTCAGTCTATTTCCCATATATGTATGCTGAGGCCTTGCACCTCTTTATCAGGTCTAGCAGTAAGCTCGCCAAAAAAAAAAATCCTTCAGACATTACTCTCTGAATGACTTTGTAAGTGTGTGCATGTGTGCATGCACACCCAGATTCTAGCAGCATCTCACTTTGGAAATAGCCATGAATTAAAGGATCAGGCTGAGTCAGAACTGCACAGCTGGAAAAAAGTTCCAGGTACTTCTACAATTGTCCAAGGCGGGCTGTGCATGTGTGTGTTTATCTCTTCATCCATCATTTCCTATATAAAGCTGTGTGTGTTTATACATCCGTCCCTTAGTATGTCAGTTGTTAACATAATGTGATTATGCGTCCTATTTTCGCCTCCCTAACAACACTTTGATGCGAGAGTCTACCGAGGTGTCAGAGAGGATATTTCAGGCTGGGTGTGATCCTTTCCCCTGAATTAAAAACCGAGCCGCCTGTTAAAGTGAGAGGAATTCCATGACAACCCAACCCCCGGACCCAAACACAGCTGTGTTTCCAGGTTTTTTGTAGCCACCGTTCACCTTTACTTCACCTTGGGGGGACTTCATTTCCCAGCTGCTCTTCCCACAGTGTCAGGACTGCCACTCAGCCCACTACTGATGAGCCCATTGGTCAACAACACTGTCAACACACAGCTCATTCATAGCTAAGGAGGTGAGAGACCAATTCAATTTATACTGCACATTAAAGGATTAAAATGCAGTACGGTGATATGAGGGAGATGGCTAATAGCACAGTCAATCTGTCAGGAGGATCACACAGCTTGTTACCAAATCAATGCTGGCCATATGGAAGACAGAAGGTCAGTCAACACAAGCAAACAAACAAGGAGATGCACACCAATATTATGATAAACTGTTGACTGTGTCCGCCACAACACCCAGCAATAACCAGCTGGATTGAATTACTGATGGCAAGTCTATGTGGGAGCACGGAAAAGAAGTCTACAGGGAAAGATTTAAGAGGACAGGCGAGTCATGTTCCAAAATAAGACACCCACCACTTTTTTAAAAAGTACAGTGTGTCTACTCTTGCAAAAGTATTGCTAACACAGGAGCAAAAGTTATGATTTATTATGATTATGACTCATATTCCAAGAATACTGCAGCATATTTGCTCAGTTGTCAGAGATACATGGAGCTGATTAGTCCACCTGCATTTACAACAACAATTAGTAAACATCAGGCAGATAGGATGTAGGAAAGCAGAACAGAAAAAAAAAAAATAATAAAATAAAACAACAGGAGTGGAGGACAATAGATAAGTGAAGCAATTAAAAGCAGAAAGAAACCACGCTCTGTATGTCAGAAAAGCTGCACTATATGAGAGTTTCTTTCCCGCAGGTCTGCAGTGAGCTGTGAGGGCAGAGGTGATTGGCCTATTGTCTTGAAACCTCAACAGGAGGCACTCATACCTCCCATCAGTTCCCCCCATGAAAAAGGAGGGGAAAGGTGATACAGAGGGAGGGAGGTGATGAAACAGGGAAAGAAAGGAAAACTGAGCGAAGGTTTGGACTTTAGTTTCTATAAGGTACAACGGAGCAGAAGAGCAGGGGAGGAGGTTATGCTCAGGGTTGTTCTCCCACCCTCCTCCATTTCCTCCCTTTGTACTGAATGTTAAGATTAACTTTGATAATTCTCTGAAGGACAGTCACTATGACAACTTGCCTTGAGAACATGGTGTTTTGTTTTGATGCTGACGGACGGATGGATGCATGAACATTTATAGACAGACAGGCGTACAGCTCAAGGAGATAACTTAATTTTCCTCTCTAGTCAGTATTAATAATAAATCTAAACAAATTACAGTGAAAAGGTGTGGCTGGCTGTATAGCCACAGTCAAGGTGAAAAAATAATAAAAAGGAGGATATTTCTACACTTATATACAGTAGTAACACAAAATAACTTTTATTATCCATACAAAGGCAACTGTGCACGACAACTCAAATAATACATAAACTACCCAGAAAAAGAAATCAGACAAAGTTAAAGTTTTACAATAAATGAGTAAAACAAAAACTATACATGCTATTCAACAGCCGGTGGAGATAAAAGACTAAAGCTGATGATACACAGAGCAATTTTTAGAGCCTTCATGCTGGACAACATTGCCGTCAATGGTAATAAGTAAAGATTACTACCATAATCACCTTCCCCCACCACTCCTCCACCCGCAACCGCACCGCCGCTTACCCTTTAAAAACATAGTCGGACTTGCCACTAGCAAGATTGCCCAGCAACATTGCACAAAAAGTTGCCCCGTGTATCATCAGCCTTAGGGAAATAAATTCTAAGAAGCAAGTAAAGCAGAAGACACTGATGACAGCAGCAAAAATGAGCTTGCTTATAGTGGCTCAGTGTGTGCATAATTTCTGACAACAAGAGAAAGTCCCTGTGTTTCATTCCACTAAACTTCAAAAAAGGTGTGAACAATACTCAGGCTGCTTACGTCTTTTAGCGATAAGCTATTAAACCTGCAGATAAGGTCAAAAGACTGCAAATACTGCTAAAAGGGACTACAACTAACTGTACTGACTCATTTTCACTAAAGACAGTCTTTGCTTGCAAGGTTTAACCATTACTGTGTTTACATCACACCTTAACTGATTGTCAAGCACTTAACTGGACTAATTTGTTAACAAATCACCCTGTATTGTGTTTGTTAAATCTAAAATTAGTCCTTTTGCTTTGGATAGATAAGTAGGGCTGAAACGATTTTCTCTTACTGTGCTATTAATTATCTAGGTTATTTACTGAGCCCAAATGCCAAACATTTACTGGCTCTTGCTTCTCAAATATGAGAATTTGGTGCATTTCTCTGTTTTCTACTATTATAAAATAGATATATTTGTGAAGATGTCACGTCTGGGAAATTTTGATTAGCTATTTTCAAAATCAAATCAAAATAAATACTCAACAGTCAACAATAAAAATTATAGTTCCAGCCCTGTAGATTATTAATACTCTATGGACCATAAAGAACCATGGTTCCGTTCTGTACCCTGAAGTTGAGGCAACCACAGGTTCTGTAGTTGTCAGTATACATGATGAAAAGTAAACAGAGTCCAATGCCGTTCACAGGAATCCTCTGCTGTCTATCAGTAAAAAAATAAATTGAATACATCTATGAAACAATTAGGTTAATTAACAAGGTTAATGAAAAATCAAAACTCAATCAAGAACCAATCTCTATTTAAAGATGGGGCTGCATATTAAGAGCAGGGGGGGGGGTGTCTCTTCCAACTTCTGTTAGTACAAACAGCTTGGCGTCCTGAACACCTTTAACAATCTGAGCGACTAACAGCAGAGTTTCCCCTCAATAACAGCATGAACCCTGGTTTTAGCCTGTAATGGCTCTGCAGTCACAATAATGCTACAATTGATCTGACTCTTAGCAGACTGAAGTCACTTCCCAGAGATCATAAGATGGAGCACGCACACGTACACGCACACACACGAAAACACACAAGCTGCTGAAGCCGTCCCCTGTCAGGTTGTCATTACATTGAGTTGGAGCCGCCTTTGTTTACCATCTACCCCCTTAAGGCAGAGTGACAGATAAAGGATTGAAAAGTGAGGGATAGATAGACGGGGGCATGAACAGACCGAGATAGCCCTGCCATGCTCCAGTGGCCAACTTCAAGGACAGACGGGTCCTTCAATATCACAGCCTCTGTGTAATTAGACAGTGCTCTGTCACGCACCAAAGAATTGCTCCTATTTGTGTCATATTAAACGCAGCATGCATATCTTCTATTGCGCTTTGCCATTGAGACCTAATGCAAAAGGGGAGCAAAGGGGGGATTTGTACAAATTTAATTACATTCATAATTCGCCCATCTTTAGCTGTAATCACTCGGGGTTAAGTTAAGCAAATCCACTTCTCAGCTAGCCACCCACGCCCTGTGTTGCCACAGTAAGCACACTTTAACGTCTGTTTTTTCAGGGGAATTTCATTGACAGGCTGAAACTCTCAAAGTGAAAGTAAACATAGTTCTTAGTATGCAGTAGTGAAATATTAACAGCTGTACTCTTTCTACTGAAGTGCTGCATGCTTTCGTTTGGAGCAGTGTGTGTGTGTGTGAGTGAGTGTGTGAGAGAGAGAGAAGGCTGTCTGCTGGTGTATGATACTCTGTCTCTGAGGCCACCTGCAGTGTCTCCAAAAGGCAGGGAAAAATCTGCCGCTGTGTACATCTTTGTGTGTCTGTTTTTGAGTCTTTGTGTGTCTGCCTGTGTGTGTTTGGTGCACCTCACAGCCAAATCGCGGCACAGGCAGGCAGCCTTTTCGACAGAGCGGGAGAGAGGAGTGAAGCAGATCAAACACAAGCCAACTAATCACAGACGCCGGCTAATTAGCGCAGTCCTCAAAGGGGAACCGGGAATGAGTGATGATTCCCCCTTATGAATTTCCCAGTAACACTGTGCCGTATGCCACCATGAATAGTCACCGGTCACAGAGAGGAGACACCTAAGAGGGTAAAGTGCAAAGAGAGACACCAGTGATCTGGCCTTGATGTAATCTTAGAGAGCAAAAGGGCAAAGTGACGCTCAATATCTCCTATCTGTGTTTCAGTCATGTGTACAGAACACACACAAACCCAGTTGTTGTCACAAACGCACACACACGAAAAGTTTTATCTTAACAACCTCAAATTAGACTGCATGTAACGTTTCCCATTAAGGGATTTCTGGAGCGATTAAATCCCGAGTGTGGTGACATTCCAGCTTCCAGAGCAGAGCACAGGTTGATATTCCTGTGAGCGGGCTCTGACTGCTGATTAGCAGGCGGATCTGCCACGCTGATCCCAGATTTCCAACAGATCAGAGGCCGAGCTGTGAGCACGGCGGCAGCCAATTACAGATGTGACACGCACACGCACGCTTAAATGCACGCACTCACACAAGCGCCCCGCCACACACATGCAATCACACGCCTGTCCAGAAACGGATTTCTCAAGGCTGAAGTCATCAAAGTGACATAACCCCCCCGCCATCCTCCAACCCCTCTCCTCTTCTCATCTCAGACAAGAGGGCACCTGTCAGAGGATGCTCAGTTCACCAGCCAGCCAGTCCTCCCAGAGACAGAGAGAACAAATGAAAGCTGAGAGAGCCAATAAAGATTCTAATAAGTCTATCCAAAGAAGCGCAGGCCACTGATGGGAGTTAGCCTAAATAAAACCCACTTTATCATTCCAAGCGTCCAAGTCCCATTTTGTCTCTATACATCTTATCATCAAGCTAAACATAGATATTCTAATTCTAGCTCTGGGCCTGGCTTTGAACAACATTGTGTCTTTGGGTGGATGAACAACACCACTGACAAACACACAGTCATTCACTTCTCTCTCATTTTGCCAGATTTATGGTGGAACAATTCCCTCCCTCTGCCCTCTGCAGTACTGCCATCAATGGCCAGCATTTGTTTCAGATGATTACAGTGTGACAGTTGGCATTCATGTGGCAGACAAACAAAGAGATTCCAGACTTATTGTTATACAAAAATCTTAATATGCTTTGAACATTAACAGCTGCACAAGGGAGGCTAGAAAGTGAAACGAATTGATGAGGCTGGTCTGAGAAGACAAAACAGATCGGAGAATAAAATGTGAAATTAAACTCACCAATTTACAGTTGAGCAATGGCATAGCAGGGAACAAAAAGGCATGTAGATAAATACGAACATAAGAGACATTGGAGGGGAGGCAGACAGAGACAGAGATATGGGTTGGGTGGGGGGTGGGGGTGCAGAGCAGCGCAACAGCTGCTGAGCATCACATCTGCTCCAAGTGGAGTCATCAGCAAACAGACAGACTGGAACCGACCCACTGAGGCAAGCCCCTGGGAGAACGAGGGATGGACAGAGGAAGAGTGGAACGGAGGAGGGGGTCAGGCGAGGCAACGAGAGGACGAGATGAGAAGGATACAATTAAAGAGATGGAGGGTGAAAAAAAGATGAAGAGGAGATGGCAGTACAAAGAAGCAGAGAGCGCTTAGGCAACCTGTTACTCTTCCCCCAAATGGAGGTGATAGAGCAGGATGGAAGATGACTTTCCAAGGAACAGGAAACTAGAATCAGTTGTTCTTTTCTGTCCTTCACTTTACCCACCCCCTTCTCACCCCTTTCCTGACATCCTTCCTTCACTCTCTTGCCTTCTTTCTCTTCAGCGACACAGACAGAACAAGAGAAGCCTGTGAGAGTAAAGATGAAAGGCCTGTGAGGGAGGGAGGTGTGTGTGTGTGTGTGTGTGTGTGTGTGTGTGTGTGTTGGGGATCTGTGAGATGAATGAATGACCCTTCTTATGCCTCATCCCCCAATGGCACCGTCCTGCCCTAACACAAAAGCAAAACAAATACATACAACACTACAGGGGCAACATGGAGGTCACACCGCGTGTTTGGTGTGGACATGTGGTTCTCTGGTTTAATTTTACTCACACACCATGTTCCCACAACAGAAAATGAGACACATCAAACATCGCTCTAACAAGGCTGGCTCAGCATGAATATCATCTTATGCCTAGCTTCACATCTTGCAGTGTACACCTTCGGCCTGCGGAGAAGCACCCTGAGGAGAGGTAGGGACCCTGAGAAGTACACATTGTTCATTCATGACAGCAGCCACTGGCAGCGAGGGCAACCCTGTAGCAGAGTAAGCGATGTCATTTGGCAGCAAATGAAGGGGAAAGAGCAAAGCAGTTTATGCTAGCGTCTCTCCGAGGTCTCACAGCTAGCTCTAACATTAAGTTAGCCTAGGCGCAGGACAAAGCTCAGTTTGTGTTCACGTCTCTGCATGGTGGAATAAACATAGCTGCTGCTTCACAGTTTCCTTTAGCAGCTAGCCGTCTCCTTTCCTCTCATCTCGCCCTCCTCTGTTGTCACCCATACTGAACAATCTACGGACGCAGCATCCCCTTCCAAAATATTTACTCACTCAGTACTGGCTGAACACAAAGGCCATTCTCTTACTCTCTCTGATGCCTAATATTTCAACAAACTGTGCACTCACAAGAACTTGCTGGCTGCACCAGCTCTGGATTACACTTTTTCTCTCTCTACACTATGCATGCCCACACACATCCTTCATAAACCTTTCATCTGGTTCATTCCTTTGACTGATCTAGAAGTTGGTGAAGAAAAACAAGCATAGCAGCAACAGTAGTACCCCCACCTTGCCTGCGGCAGGGAGTGTGTATGTGCTGCTCACATCCGTGCAAACGCCCTATTTGATTCAATACCCCTGACACTGTCTTAACACCTTTTCCTGTGCAGCTTGTGCCCTTCTTTCCTCTTTTTCTCTCTCTCCCCTATCTCAATCTGTCACCTTACATTCTCCCCTCGGTCCTCCTTAATCTTTTCCTAATTGCACTCTTTCTGCTAACCAATTTTCGAAGCAGCTTTTCTAACTAATCCCAACATTTTCTGTTTTTAGCAAGCAAACCCAAATATAAGTTCATTAACAATCAAGTGCTGAAATCAGTTGCAGTGTTGTAAAGCTCTGGCTTTCCTGGCTCCTCATTCATTAGCATGCGTTTGAAAACCATGTCTAAATGAAGTGATCAGAGATGATGATGAACTACAAACAAAGACCTAGAATTATTCCTATGATGCGGCTGCATTTCATGTGTTGCACTTATGATTTTGCAACTAGGCACTCAAAATAGATGCAAATGAATGGAGGGTTAGAAAAAGCCTGGGCACCCAGAGTAATGAAACATCCCCAGGGTGCCTACTGTTTTCGGGTGATTGTTCAAGAATTCCTACGGGAGTGCGCTAGCTAATAAGTAATAATGTTCTATTAAAGTGAAATGTTGCATTGAGTCTTCTGTCTTATAGCTCTACAGTCTGACTACTTTCCAGACTTCCCATCCTCCTCTCTGATAGGGAATGTGGTTCCATGTGCTGCACCTGTGTCTCATTACCGCCACTGATGGTTCAGTAACATGCTTCTCTCTCCTCTCGCCATTGTGCTCTCACTCTTTTCCTCCCTTTAGCTACTGCCAACATACATTTACCTCTAACAGCACGGCCTGCACTCGCCTCTTCTCCTTGCTCATCCCACTCTATGCCATTCACATGATCTCTGCGGCTCTGTTTCTCCTGTCGCTTCTGCACTTACAGATTCAGCACAAATGGGATTTGGGGTTTGATCTAATGATTTTGTGCTAGAATTGCTCATGCCTCCAATTTGTTAGGAAGCCCTCCAAGCAGCCTTTCACTTGAACAAGACAAATCCACTTTTTCCCCACTTGTGCCCCAGTAAATATTGGTTACCCCTGGCACACCCATATTTTCATTATGAAACATTTAGATTTCTAGGGCGGCAACTAAAGAATATTTTCATCATCAATTGATCTGCAGCTTAATGTTGATAAATCAATTTATTGTTAGGGTTTACTAAATGTCTGCTTGTTGCGTACCACTAGCAGTACAAAACCCAATGTTACTCCCTTTACATAAGACACAGAAAAGCAGCACATCCTCACAATTGAGCAGCTGGGAACATAGGAAATGTTTTGGCATTTTTGCTTGAAATCAACACGTCATTTCAGCTCAAAATATATATGACACATACCATATTCACTGATATGGCACAGATATTATCCAACTTAGTGGATGGCTGGCTTCCCCAGTAATACAAAAGACAGAAGAAATATGTCTGATGCAACTGCTTTGTTCAAGCTCATCAAAGCATCAAGTGTTTACAAGTTGACATTTTGAGATAACCATGCACGAAAAATGCAGAAGCAAAGTCAAACAGCAATTCCCACTTCTTTCGATAGTTCACCTCAGTTACAGTACTGCTGAGTTGTGAAGTTGTATGTTCATCTGTAACATCTCAAGCTACAGACTCACTTGCTGAAATGTACTTGCTGTTATGTTATATGGCACAGTAGGCAGCTGCACTGTTGGACTCTAACTCCACTCTCTTCACTGGTACTATAAAGTCATGTACAGTAATACTATACTCATACCATTTCAAACTGAAATGAAACAATCTTATTTGTATTTATTTGTGCTGTGTCTGTCAAAGCCCATTATCTTCCAATTTTTTTCATTTCATAATATGTTTCTAAGAAACATTAATTTTCTATCAACAGTTCTTAGAAGGATGGAGAGTAACAAAATTAACATTGAAATAAATGGATAATACACATAACAATAATAAGTGATAAATAATGAATGCGAATTTCCTTGGAATACAATCAAAGTATCACATTAAAATTGATTCAGGTCTGGGACCTCCATAGAAATCCCGTCTAATATTGAATTATGCATTAAATATGTAATCAGACTGTCTTACTATGATAGCATAGCCTATATCTGATTATTTTAAGACCAATTAACTCTGGTGTCAGCCTTAAACGACCAAGTAAAAACTCAAGTTCATTCATTAGACTTGACAAATGAATGCAATACCAATGGAAATTATACAAGTCTTGAAATCTACTACTGATGGAGTGGAAGACAGTCAAACATTAGCCTTGATGGTTTCAGCGATAACTAGCTCCAGAGTGTGATGGCTTCCCAAGATGAGCTGAGGGGACTGAGAGGCTATAAGCATTAGAAGATCATGGACAGGCTCCCTCCTACGCTGTGCATATTAATTCTTCTAATGCAGCTAAGCTCAGCTTGTCACACGTTGACACTACATAATTATGTCATCTACAAGGGAGGAGCTTTTTAAAGGACAGATGTGCAGTGGGGCAGAGTGTTTCAGTAGATGGAGAGGTTTTATGTTCTAAAATGTCAATATAAGTCTAAAGAATGGTTTACTTTGAGCTCTTTAGGACCTTTAAAGGTCACATTATGGAAATAATGTTAGATCTATGGGTACCAAAAGCACAAAAGTGGTGAGAAGAAGCTTTCTGAGGTGGCTATCTAAATATAGTTGGCAAGTCTTCCCCAGAAGGGCCTTTTTACAATAAACAAACCAGCCAATTCTTTAAGTAGTATCCTGACTGACAGGGGCGTCCATCAAACGCCCAGATATCCTCACCCATGGCCTCTGCCCATCCATCAATCCATCCTGACAGCCCTACCTCCATCCCTTTCTATGTAAATAAACAACAGAAAGACAAGGGGAGGAGCAAAGAGGAATCATAGTAGGACACTCATGGGCTAAGAGAAAAACAGAAGAGTGTCATATGGGGGGGGGGGGGGGCGGCAGGAAGCAAACTCACAATGGGCTGAGGTGATGAGGGAGGAAAAAGGAGAAAGAGTCATCTGGAAGGAATGAGGAGGACAGATATATTGGAAGAGAGGAAGGGAACTGCCTAGCACATGGATGACAGCCAAATGAGCAGACAGACAAGAGGGAGTCAAGTAAAAGAATACAGAGGAGAAGGATACAAGGGGGCGGCACAGAGGAAAACATCTATGCAGGACATCAATAATCTATGCCAGATAAAGCAATTTGGTGTCTCAAAAAGAAAAGGACAAAATTCAGAGTGACAGTAGAGGATAAAGAGAGAGAAAGGGGGATAAACAAATTGAGAAGTTGGTAGGTGGAGCCTGAGGGACTTCTATTTAAAACCAGAACAATTGAGAACACTTGTGGTTAGTTTACACAAGCAGAGGAACCACATCCTCTTCCTCACCTCACCCCCACCACCTCCACCCCCCGAGGCTGTGTCTATTTAAATGTGTGTTTAAATGGCGAGTGCTACTGCTCTAATCACGGCTGGCATCACAGCACACTCTCTCTCCCCCCCACCCCCCCATTCCCCCTCTCCCCCACTGATGCGTGCACCCTGCGTGACTGTGCAGTGCCAGAGATAAATTCATGAATCACTGGTGCACGAATCAGCCGCGAGCTTGTTGCAAGAAGAGGAAAGTGGGAAGAGAGGAAAAGGACAGAAGTAAGCGTTTAAAGTGTTTCCTTTAAAAGCTTTTAAAAGAAGCAGGAGGGTTCAGGAGATGGCTCCCAGCAACCTGAGGGAGCGAGCACACACCCAGAGGGCCTCAGTGACAACTTAGTACTAGTCAGCAGAGAAGATACTGTGTCTCTTGCTCTCTCCGTCTCTTTCCCTCTCCTCTCTTATCCCCTCCCTCCCAGCTCTTCCTAAAGAGGCCAAGACAAACAACAGGCAGCCAAGTAATGTGAAAGTCTGCGATACAGGTATGGCGTAAACATGTCTATAGGTACCGGCAAATATCTGATTTTCTACACATAAATTCCCTTTGAGGAGCATGTCAAACCCTTGTGTACCAAGAAATCCTCTTACGAAGGCCCCACAGTGGTCCATCTATGCCAGAAAAAAGCCCCTCCATCAGCCTCCATTTGAAGAGAAACTACCCAATCATCTCTTGTTACACTGCCACTTTCCCTCTAGGGCCACTACTCAAAGGCAGTCTGTCTGTCCATTGATACAGGTGTGGTGCACATGGAGGGAAGGGGGAGGGGGGGACAATAGATTGCCTTTTCAGTGGTCTCCCTCGGTTCACCTGGATTAGGGGGTAGAGTCTAAGGGGAGGAAGGAGGAGGAGGAGGGTCTCTGAGCTTGGGCTGAGAACAATAGTGTGTCTGTTTGCAGTAACACCAAGTCCATCATTCTGTCTAGCAGCAGCCAATGTACTACCTGAACTAAAAACAACAACATCAAGGTTGCTGCTGTTGAATGCCAAATTCTTCTCGGAGTTGGAGTGTAAATGTATGTTCACTATACAGTTTAAAATATTTTATGACAGCTTTAACAAAGACTTCCACACCAAAATAAGATGCGTCTACTATTTGAAAACTTGGACAAGCTGTGCTATATTTTAGGGATGCAACTAACTAATTATTTTAATTAACGATTAATCTGCCAATTGTTTTCTAGATTAATAATTTCGTCTCATCAGAAGCTTGTAGAGCAAGTCCATTGCAATTTCCCAGTGCCCTTAAAATTGCTTGTTTTGCCTGATCAACAGCTCAAATCCCAAAGATTTTCACTTTACAATGATGCAAAACAGAGGAAAGCAGAGAATAACCACATTCAAGAAAATGATACCAGCAAATGGTTGCCATTTTTGCTTGAGAAGCGCAAATCAATTATCAAAATAGTTTTGCATTAATTTTTTGATGAATGATTAATCCATTAAACCACTAATCATTTCATTGCTATTGAAAGTACTGACTCTAGGCTGCACTATAGAGGAACAAGAGTTATGTGTGTTGTAGCATTTTTAAAAGACCAAGTATACTTATCATACTTATTAGACATTACAGACTGTGACGATGTACGGAAATTTCAGCCTGAATGGACATTTTTGCCAAGGTGGTTATGGACACTGGAGATACAGCATATCTGGGTGTGTATAGATAATTATTTGCTACTTTGGCAACCTTTTTTATTTTTATTTTTTTATTCGTTTTTGTTTTTATATGGGTAAGATAAGCAAATGTAGATTTATAGTGAAACTATATTTATTTATTTATTCCTATATGTGTATAGTGATCTCTCAGACACAAAAAATGAACATCAAAACGTTACATTACTACTTTTCTCTTATTAAATTGTACTACATTGTATACAGGGTGTACACCCTTTCAACTTCAGTGTGAGATTCTTGTTAGATAAATCAAGCTATATTACTGGCCTAGTAACTGCCTGTGGGGGAGAAGAGTGTGTGACAGTATCTAGCAGCAGGGGAGTGGACATTGTCAGCCTGATCCCAGCACTGCACGACTGGTTGGCTCTGCTAAAATGAAATAAAACCCGGCATCTGTTTTCATTTCCCCAGTCTTAACTCTCCTGCTCAGCTTACTCACTTACTTGACTTTGTTCTGTCACTTCCCCTTTCCTGTCCTCTGTACAGTAATCAAGTAACTCAACCATCAAATCCTTGAGAATTGTGTGCATCTGTCCGCAACGTATGTATTGTTTGTGTTCTGCGTGCACATTTGTGATTACGTGTAAGGAGGTGGTGGTGATGAGTGTTGTTCCGCAGCCTGGGCGAGGGAAACAGTGGGAGAGGAGGGTGAGATAATCGGGGGGAGGGGCGAGGTGGGGTGAAACACTGTACAAGTGTCACAGCAACTTAACCTTCAAAAAATGCCCACCAGGGTGGAGTGGGAGGAGGTGTTCTTGGCCATTAGGAGAGAAAGAGTGAGAGAAGTAAAAAAAAAAAAAAAAGTGTGTGTGTGAGAGAGAGAATGATTGATGTGTAGAAGAAAAAAAGAAACAGAAGACCTCGTTAGGGGAGGTGGGAAGGTACAGATGCATGCAATACAAATGTCTGTAGGGAGGGCTGTTAAGGAGGTATGAGAGGAAAGAAGAGCAAGAGACAGAGGGAGCAAATGAGAGTAGGAAAGGAAAAGTAGTACAGGCAGTTTGGATAGGCTTAAAGAGAAACTCTGGGGCTGATATAGGTGGAAGAGACAACTAGGGAATTGGACAGTGGGACAGGGAGATGAAGAAAGCTACAGAAGAGAAGAGAGGGAGAGAGATTAACGGGAAAAGAGAGTAAGAGGATAGAGGAAAGCAACAGACATTCCAATTACAGAAGCAGAAATGGGGGATTGATGACTAAGAATGGAGGGAATAAGAACAGAGGGAAGGAGAACAAAGAACAGGATGAGAGGAGGAAAAGAGATACAGTAAGAGACAGCAGTTTACTGAGCAGATGGATCAATTATGCAGACCAAATTACAGAGAGAAGGAAGTTGGGAGCATTAGGAGAGGACGTAAACGGAGGAAGACCGAGAGGGCAGAGAAAGAATGCATCAAGATAGAGGAGTGGAAGTGAAGGCACAAATGTGACAGGGGCAGAGTGGCAGATTAGAGAGCAGGCAAACAGTTGAATAGATGAATGAAACAAATTGCTTCAACGAAGGAGGATCTGCTCTCCCCAAGGAGCCACGCCAAACAAACCCTGGCACACCCTGCTGACAAAACACAGGCCTGATAACTGAATAAACCTGCTGCCACTTTGACCTTAATGTGCAGTTTGCTTCAGGGGAGGATTTAAATGCTCCTGCCATTTCAAGGCTCTGGGGACCGATGACGACTGTGCTGCCTGTTTATCAGCATATCATGGCGGCACATTTTTAAACCCAATAAGTGAAACAATAGATAGCGCCGATCAGCGGCAAGATAAGAGTTGCAGAGTCGCAACAACACTGGTTGTGTTACAAAACACAAGAACACTCTCTACATGCATTAAAGAAAAATAAACCTGTTGTGCATTTATCTCAGCGATGGCGTCTTCAGTTTTCTTATCTGATATTTCTGAAATGATATCTGTAAGAATACTACATTTTCTTTATATTACAGTGTGTAATTTTATACAGTTCCTCCGATCAGTCAGCTGGGATCAGGAGGAAAGCTGACTGAATAAAAAAGCAGTTGGTGTGGCAAGTAAAAGGGCTGACACGAGTAAGTGGCTAAAATCAGAGGCACTCACCATTGATGATTGATATAAATAAGACATGATATGTATATCCTATCCTATATTATGGAAGGGTTGTCATTTTCCATCAAAGTCCAAAAATACATTTATTTTCCCAGATTTGGACCAAGTGGATGGAGTACATTAAACCTGTAAAGGTCAGACTTTATATAGAATAAATGAGTGAGAATATAATGTAATTTATACTATTTCATTGCATCTAACAGCTTGCCCCCCCCCCCCCCCTTACTAAAAGGTGAAAGCTTCCCATGTTTCTAAATAATTAAAGTTAATGCCATAAAAGAAAACCTCTGGAAGAGCAGCCAGGCTGTAAAACGGTTGTCAAACCATTTTTTGTTTTACGTGTGCACAATGCTATGTCATTTTCACTTGCAGTAATATTGATTACTGTAAAATGATGAATGTGAAGTTTTTAAAGGTTTTAAGGGAGCATGACCCAATATCCAGCTCCCAGAGCCCTGACAAGACTTTGTTGCACCAAATTCAATTTCCTCCTGTAGTCGGCCTGTCCACTGCCTCTGATATGTGTGAATTTGACATGACCTTGTCAAAGTCAGATGTGATGAAGATGAGGCATGTCTGTGCCCGTGTGGGTGTGGGTGTGTGTATGTATTAACAGAGGAGCAAAGGTGTGCAGATAGGTAACAAAATGGACAAAACTATAATGCTGCTGGTAAACCATGTTGATAAAAAGGAGCCAAATGCATGAAAAGAGATACAGAAAAGAAAGTAACAAGTAGAAGAACTGGCTCGACATTTCACAAACTGGGGGCAGAGAGGACATAGAGGGATTAGCAGAGGAGGAGGGTAGAGAGAGATGTTTCATGGTGCTGTCATGCTGGCGGAGCGAGCCCTAAATGTTTTCAATATCACATAAGGGCACTGCATCATCCCCCATTCAATACCAGATCAATAACGCAAACCACCTTCCACCTTGCAAACTACATTTAGACACATTAAGGTGACTACTAATGAGCATGTGTATGTGTGTATGCATGCAGACACATGCGGAGGAGGACACAGTCAAGGGCCTCAGTGCTGAGTTGCACGGAGATCTGCTGAGTACACTATGGGGAGGATTTCAGAAATAAAAGAATGTGACAAAGACAGAGGATAGAGGAGAAAGATGACAGGGAGAGGGTACAGGTCAAGTAACAATAATAAAAAGAGAAAGGTTAGTAAAAGCAGTCATCTTTTGTCCACAATGGAAGGCTCTCTGGCTGTTAAATATGTCTCTCATGTTTTAAAACAGGGAGAAGAGAGGAGGGAGGTAGAACTACCATTACAAATGAGCTGATAATTCTTGACCTCTCAGGTTCACTCAGTTTTTTAAAAATCTCGCTTCATCCCCTCTGCCAAGATGCAGCGTTATGGAATTTGAAAATGTCGACATCCCCCCCCCCCCCACACTCACCACTCTGCTCCTACTTCGCTGCTCCTCCTATGTGATTTTACTACAGGGGGGGTCATGGAGACACCCATCTCCCAAGTCTAGTTAATTAAGGGGATTCTATTTTAAAGAGTGTAGCTGGCTTTCAATGGATCTTCAATTGGAATTACTGCTCATTCTCCACATCGGTTGAGCTGGAATAGGTTTGACCTGCATCTCCCTAAATTCCATCTGGGGTATGTCAGACACAGAGAAATGCAGATTTGGCAGAATGTTTCTTGACTAATGGTGTGGAAATGTGTGTGTGACTGAAAACTAAAGTAAGCCACATGCCTTTTAGCATTTTTATACAAGATAAGCTGCTGGCATGCTACTCCTGCAAATAGTACAGTCTAAAAACTCTCCATTATGTAGAAACACGGGGGTGGTTAGAGTACATTATGGAATGGTCTCTTGCGGTGTGTGTGAGCTAATGCATGCAGATTTAATGTAGATAGCAGTTTAACCCAACACCTCTGCCAAAACATCTTCAACCCTCAGCACAGTTGTGTTTTTACCCCTTAGATGCCCCTATTCATATTAATGACATTTGGCATTCCTCATAATATAAGGATTCCTGCTTATCTTCCTTTGGATCTGATGGGACTGACTCCAGCAGTCTGGCAACCCTGGGAGACAAACAAAAACATCCCTGTAGGGGCTCTTAGTGTGACCTCAACATAGTTGGCCATCTATCCATGATGAACATGTAAGAGGAGCAAAAGTTTTTTTTTCCTGACATGTAGATGTAGCTGTCACAGAGCTCGTAGCTTTGGCTCTGTTGCTGCAGGAAAGCCACTATCATTACTTACAAGTTGGAAGAAAAGAGTCCTTAAACATACTCAGTTAAATGAGCACATCCTCAGATCTGATGTCTGTGGAAGATAACAGGGTTGCTGATGAGGATGATACACCACCTCCTGAAGGAAATAGCAGTGCACACATACACTGTCATTCAATGTGACGGCTCCTCCCAATTATTGGAATGTCATCTGACTTACAGCACAGCCTCAGGTTACTGCACTTATTCATCACCAGCTGCTTGTGTGCATGTACTCCGTTGTGACTGTCCAATACCGCGCCCTAAAATGCAACAAGATGCAGTGACTCGTGCTCACGACCTCCCTCTCTTCAGATCCCTCCATCCTGTCTAATAATATTTGCCTAGTCAACAATAAAACAGATGGATCCTTTGTGTTATGATCATTGGTAATGAAAAATCAGAGCAAAGTAATTTCACTGAAACTCATTCATCAAAATATCTGTATATATAAAACCATGTAAGATGTTGAGGATCAACATTATTTTAATCAATATAGCTTCCATGTAAAAGGTTTTTAAAAATGAAAAGTGCCTGCTGCTGAAATGTTTTCAATACATCTATTAAAAAGCTTTCTATCTGTCGCTAGTTTATTGTTGGATAAGAGGTACTTCATTTCTAGGCAGCCATTAAATATTGCCACTAACCCGAAATCACTTTGTTTCTCCATAGCGTACCGGTGAAACAAGTAATAGAAAGCTGTCTAAATCATTAAGCTCATTTGGCAAAATGCTAAATATTTTCTTCAGTCATTCAACAATGTAGTTATTTAAAATTAATCGGGGCACATTTACCGTACAGTGTCCATACACACACACACACACACACACTTGCTTGGTATCACTCTCACATCTCCATTAGGATGTAAATTCAAGCAAAGTTTTATGTCTGAATCAACACACTCTTAATGGTGATTATAAGGGGGAGGAGGAGGTTATTGATGTGTCATTTAAACAGGAAGGCCCCTTAGTAAAAGTGTGTGTGTGTCTGTCTGTGTGTGCATACTAGCACCTGCCACGACCATAATGAGACTTTCTTACACACATATAGACACACACACCTGACCTTTTCAAAATCCTTCTGACATTTACAGGGCCGGTGCGAAGGGGCGAGGACAGCTAATTTACATAATGATAAGACCTAACCGCGACAGCCATTAACACAAAAACCAAACCAGACCGTAGCCCCTTGCTCCACTGCGACTAATGAGATACTAAGGATGTACTTTTTCCTTCTTTTATTAGAGAGGGAAAAAAACTCCAGTCATGATCCATCAACTATTCCTTTAATGGACAAGAGCGTAATGTTCTATCTCTGTTGTAATGACGAATAGTCCCGGGCTTGGCAGGACTACACTGGTCACACAGAATCTCTCCATGTGGAGGGAATCTCTCCATGTGGAGAGCTAATAGATGGAACTGTTACACAAGTAGAACTGCCAAAAGAAACATCACTTCAGAGTTATTGTATTTGTGGGAGGACATGGTGTTGTGAAAATGCTGGAACATTTCCACAAGTCATTACAACATTAACTGGTATGACTATGCAGGATGAAAAACACCATTTAAGAGGGGCCAATGCAGCTCTGGCTGACAAGAAATCCTATAACCTTGGTGACAGACCGTGGTGGGGTCACATGTGGTTTATTTTCCTCTCTGTCTGCACGTTGTTCCTGTAATAAACAGCATGGCCTTCAGTCCAAAAAGAGGCTGGGATTTAGGCCATCTAAATAAAACAATGACTACCGTTGCTCAAACAGAAGCACCGGACAAGAGAGAATGAAAGATATCTGAAAATAAAAAAAGACACGAGAACAAGGCCCTTGTATGTACTCGATGGCAGGGGTGGGGGAGGGAGCGAGGGATGGCGGGAGAGAGGAAGGTTTCAAGTGGCGGGTAGGATAGAGGGGAGGTGGGGCGTCGCCTGTCTTAATCAGTCGCTGTCTGTTTAGTTTTCCAGCCAATCCTGAAACTCAGCTACAACCCTGCACACTGCAGCAGGCTGCCAAAAAGCCACCTGTTTCCTCAAAAAACTAAGGAGAGCCATCAAGAGCGGCGTTGAATCTGAATTAGCTTGGCTGGAGGCTTTCAGGTACAAAGACAAACATTGGTTTATTTGTGAGTAGAGAAGGAAGCAGCCTCCTACCCCAGCCCTGACCCTGCATACCCACCCGTTTCTCAGGCAGCCATCCAGCCATCCAGCCAGCCACCCCCTGCACGCAGCTTACTCAGCCATAAAGACAATGCTGCCATGGCCTCATACACCGCCCCCCCCAACCAAACTCCCACTCACACAAGCCCACCCCTCTTCCAATAAAAACATCTCCATGGTAATGGGCCAAGCCTTTCTGACCCACATAGTGCTCCCTCACAACCTTGACATGGTGCGTGGGGGTGGTATTATAGTGTAATTTCGTAACTTAAACTAGACCCCCACCTTCCAGGTTCAATTACAATATATATAGATATAGATATATATGTAAGTGTGTGTGTGTGTGTGTGTGTGTAACTACAAAAGCCTAACTTAATTAAAAAACCATCAAACTCAATGTTGAATTTTTACATTATGGCTAGGCCATATTAAACTGAAAACTTTGCAGAGAATTAAATCACTTCTCTCACTCTCAGACGCAGGAAGGAAGGTGGAGGTAAGTGGTTGCTGTCAGAGCTTGAGAGGAAATGGGAGAACTAAAAATGCAAAGTAGACAAGTGAAAAGTTTCAGCTCCGCAGTTGCAGATTAAGTTGCATAGCTTAACTATTACCCAAAAGGAGGTCAGGGGTTCACTTTGAAAAACTGACTTAAATGAAAGAAAACTAAAAGCAGTGTTTTGCTTGTTCTGGTAAAGCCTTGCCTTTTTTCCCCCCTCCCTCGCTCATGAATACATAATACCATTTGTTTTGTTTCCCCCCACTTTTCTCCCTCCCTTAAGAGCACTTCATGTTCTGTAAAATTAAATTGGATAAAAAAGGTCCACCGCATGAATAAGTCAAAAGAGTGACTGTCCTTATGAGTCATGATTAATACAACACCATGCACAATCAACTGCATTACTGTACAATACTGAAAATGTATACTGTAGCTGTGCCAGAGTGTTAGATCTAGTCCTACATTCTTGTCCCAATTACGGCACACAACAAATGGCTGGCCTAGCAAGGAAGCTGAGAAAATGTTGAACTGGTTTCATGCCACACGCATTCATATGTTAATAGGTTAACTGCATGCCAGGAACTGTTTTCGCTCATTTCTGGGCCTACTCATTATGGCAGTGATACCTGTAGGCTATACTCAGCTCAAGTGGACTGGAAAACACCTGAATAATTAACCTGTAAACAGGTTGCCAGGGAAGCTTGGTTGGCCTGCCCCCTTAATTGTTTATAATAATAATAGCAACCAACTTATAATGGAGGCCTACATAGCAGTGGTGGGAGCGGAACTGAAATAAGTTACAACTACAAAAAAGAAGCTAGCAAAGATTAAATCATGAGTCAGCTGTGCAAATATTTAAGTTTCACTTCCCCCCTCGGTTACTCTCAGCATATATTATGAGCTACTTCCAGTCCCATTTTTCTTAACTGAACTGTAACTAATAGAGGATGATGTGCGGACATAGGGAAGAAAAGGAACAGGGTGGGTGTTGAGGAGGAGAATGGTGCCTTTAGGGGAAAGAGTACCAAGGACAAACAGTGACGGAGTTTAAAGAGGAGAGGACTTTACAGTAGAGACCGACAGGCACCTGGGGAAAAACACCTTGCTCCAGAGCCACACCTTAACTAAAACAAAACATGGGGGTTGAGTCACCGACCGAAACTCGGGTCAAAGATCGATACAGACTGTTCATGACCGAAAACAGAGAAAGAATGAGGAAAAAGAAAGGATGCAGGCTTTTAGCTCAAACTATCTCCTTTTACATTTTATTTTTTAAGGGTTAAAGAGGTTAACCTGGCCAGTATAGCCTACCTTCCGGATTGCCTGCTCCAGTCTCCACCCTGACAGGTGTTAGCTACTCAGGTTTAAATTTATCTCCTCTTAAATTATTAACGCTGTGAGAAGAAATGAAAGGTAGGCTACGTGTGGTCCGGAGCTGGGCACTAGGCACATTAAGTTTTTAATTTTTTTTTTTATAAGTGATCATTTCTTACCGTGTTGAATAAGTATCGCCGCGACCAAGAAGAGCAGTCCTATCATTTTTGAGCAGTCAGGCCAATTTCGGGCGTCCTGTCTCGCCATGGTCGATCACGGGTCCTCTCAATGAAACCAGGAGCGCTGTCTCTTGCAAAAATCGAAACAACACCTTAAGATGCGGTTAGTGTCACTCAATCAAGGCACACACAAAAAAAAACTTGTTCGGCTACAGGACAGACGAGGGCTCCGAGATTCTTGTTTGCGTCCCTCACTGCGCCTTTAAGACGAAAGTCAGCTAAAATGAATGAAAATCCTTTTGAATTCGTCCTGGCAGCGCACAGGTGAATATTTCCTTCAGCTGCTGCTCTGGCTGTAACAATGTGTTGCTGCGCGCGCTCTCTTTCTCTCTGGGCTACTCTCAACAACTAGTTCCGCTGAGTCTGAGCGCGCGGCTGTCCGACTGTGTGTGTGACTGACTGGGTGATGTCATCAGGCTGAGGCGTCACAGCCCCGTTTCCCAAAAACCAATTAGGCGATGGCAGGAGGGGGGACGCTTAGAACAACTTGTTGAAATCGCAAAAAAGCTGTTTTCCTTCGAAAACACAGGCTGCACCTAAATGGCGTCTGAGGTGCACAGCATGTTACTTTGATTTCTGTCATTAATCCCTGGAAAACACAAATGATCAAAATGCGTGAGTCATATCCAAGAAAATCCTCATAGCTATATTTTACAAGCTCCAAAAGCTCAGCTCCGTTCATCCAACTCTTAATATATTGCCTCAAAGTAATTTTAAATATAAAGCCACATTCATCCTAAAAAACAACAACGACATAAAGTTACAACACGATGTATGGAAGTCAGATACTTGATGTGGTGGTGTGGTACGTGGGAGCAGATGATTCTTACGCCCTCTGCTGTCTGTTTCTGCACACAGACTTGAAATTAGCTCATTTAAACTCCAGCACAACAGATGCCAAAATCAATAAACATTCATTAATGAACGGCAAAATACAAATCCAGTGGCAGTCAGCAAAATCAAATCAAGAGGAAACAGCCTCTCATGTATCTGTTTGCAGACTCCAGCAGACTCTGTTGATGAGAATTTTTTTTTCCTTCCACAGAATGACTTCCAATTCATTTTGCCCTATTTTCCTCTGGAGCAGGGTGCATGCTAGCATAGCGAAGGCATTATCTGGTTTAGGTCTAATCCCTATACCCAAGTGTTTTACAGCCAATGTAATTACATCTTCATGAGTCCCACAAACCGTGCTGCTCAGCTCCTTCTATTCCATTTCCAAATTCCCCTCCAGTGTCACAGTGTCCAGTGTCTGTATTACTGAGGTGCAAATTCTGACAACGATCAGAGGTCAGACAATGTTCTGCACACCAGGAAAAACAAATTGCCAATTTAAATATGTTCATCTTTTGGAGATTCATGTCTTCTAAGAGACAGGAAGAGTTCCACTGCTTGCCCACTGTAAAATCCAGAGGCTATGAAAGCATCTGCCATGCAAACAAAACTGCTGTGGGTTTTAAATGCCGATGGTACTTTTCACTGCCATATTTAAATTTGCAGCCATCTTTTAGCCCTGTAACTGAATGTTTGAACACCCAGTCAGAGAAAGTGTGCAGGGACCACCCATGCGACCGCTGCTACCACTAAATCGTATGCATTCATGGTAGAATAAGGAGCTTTAAAGGAAGTGGCCATCGAATGGAGGATTTCATTCCTTTTCCCATACTCATCCATTTTTCATACCCATACCAAATTGACCTTCACACCTTCCACTTTCCAGCTACCACCCACTTTACTGATACAGTAGGCTACCTCACCTCTTTTTTCTATCCATTTCACACCCCTTACACATTCCCTTCGTTTACACATCACTTTCCTCTCCTTCCTTCCTCAGTCCTCCCCCCTTCTGTCCCTCTCTCTCTCCCTCTTCCCGTGTCATCCGATTTCCTTTGCCCACTCGTCCTTCACTCCTTGCTGCTATTCATTTCGTCCTCCATCCTCATGCTCTCCGGGGGTCTGTGGCAGTGATAATGAAGCGCATAGTTAACAGATATTAGCTCATTGGCAGTGGATTCATTAGACAGAGCCAAGGCTTATGGTGATTATTTACCCATAGAGGAGGGGCAGCCACAGGATCAGTACCATGCTCTGTGTCAGCAGCCACAGGCTTCTTTGAAGTCACACTGTCTCTGTTCCCTTGCAACACTCGTTCACACTTCTCCTCTCCCAGGGTTTTCTCATTCTGTCTGAGCACCTCTCCCTCCACATTTCTCCCCCTTGCTTCTCTCCTTTTTTCTCTTTCCCTGTCATTAGACACCCACAATACATATCTGCTTTCTCTCCCTCTCCCTCTCTTTCTCTATCTCTCTTCACCGCCCCCATTCACCCAATGGTAATTATGGAAAAATCTGTAATAGTGCTCAGAGGAGCTGATAATACCTTTAGCTTAATTAAAGACATTTATGGGATGTAAAGACATGTAGCCTTAGGGTTGCTGTGCACCCACACTAACTCAAACTCTTTATTTCTTGCTTTTTCATCTCCCTCAATCCCTCACTTTCTGCTATTCTTATCATTTTCTCTGTTTCACACACACATTATGATACACATGAATACATGCTCATTCCTTTTGTCAAACTGAATGTTTGGGCCAGAAGTTCTGTAACTAATTGCCCGAAGTTCAGTTCCAAAGTGTTGTAAAACATTGCCTACATTATGGTGTAAGGCTTGTGTGGGGTAATGGTAATATATGTAGTTTATCAGCCTCGAACACACTCATATGACAGTCTTTTCCTGTTGATTATCCCAGTGTTGGTCTTGCCACATCCTGTTGGCTGAAAGATGCACGGCAAACTTGTTAACATGTCAGTCATTGACACCAGTAAAATTGCAGGAAAGTCAACAATACTTGGTGTTCTGAAGCGTACTTAGAAAGGTCACAGTGTTGTAGAGACAGCTAGTGCAGTGACAGAGCTTTTATCTTTTTTTGAATGTATGATGGAGTCTGTTTTTCTCACCTTTCTTCTTGTTTCTTCCTTTGCGGTAACTTCATCTCACTTTGGCATCACAGGTATGAAAAACTTCTCTGATTTTTAGTTTGCTTTAAACTGATCTTGCTGGGAAGGGAGTCTACATTTTCCAGCTGATTTCCAGTTGCTTTTGGAGTCATGAATGACATCTTTCCTCCATATCCCAAGTGGTCAGTTTAAGAAGTTCAACAATCATTGGTGTCATTTGTTGTGGAAATTATATTCCTGGTGAGAGGTTGAGCAAATAATTGAGTTACAACGAACCGTTGTCTTTGAAGAATTTATTTAACAAAAGAGAATAAACAGAGAAGTACTACAACAAAATCAGCTGGACCGGAGGTTCTGTCTCCTAAGACAGTCACTAATGTCTGGCCCAGAGCAAAGGGCTTCATGATCATTTACACAGTCTGAGCATCTATGTTTTGGGGAACAAAAGATCCTTGACTGGTCTCAGTTAAGGAAGGAGAAGAACAGCTAGTGAGGAAAACAATCAACAACCCCACATTCCTGACCTAAACACAACACATGTGGACAGACTGGGATAACAAGAACAATAATAAAAAGTGAAACAGGTTAAAGATTTAAAACAATATATAAGACATATTAAAAGGAGAAAAATAGCACTCTTATAAGTACTTGCATAAAGGATTATAAGTAAAGAAAAAATTTTTTTTTGCCCTTACATAATTTACACTGGGGACGCTGGGGACATGTCCCCACCACTTTTTGAAATGGACGATTTTGTCCCTACCACTTTCTGAAAACACTTGCTAAAAGTCTTCTGAAAATTAGCTTGCAACAAGAAATGTTAAATAACAAATTGAAATTTTATGAGAAAGGTTTACTTGCACAATAGGAAAACATGAAATGCAATGTAAATATAGAAGAAACATCTGCCTTGTTCAAAAAAGTAACTTAGGCTAAAAAAACAAGCTACTGACTACTGCATTATATTCAGTAATATTTTCATAATCTGAATTTTCACTGGCCACATGAATTTTTTTGTTTCCCTTCATATAAATAAAGACATTTCCACAATAAATTGGTTATTGTCTCTAGAATGCAGGAAGGAGTTTAATGCTCAAGGGAGGACCCCCCAATCGAATAACCTATTTCATCAATGAATATTTCTTCCAAATAACATTGGAGTATCTTGTTGTCTAGTTCTTGTGACTCCAATATTGTGTTTTGTCACACCCCTAATCTGAGCCCTTAAATGTTCCAACCACTTTTCAACACAAAGTGACGTCCTTGTTAACAATGTTACATCAAGTTAAGGAGAGCTTAAGGAAAACTTGTGATTTCATGTGATTTTTGTGGCACAATGTATTGACATTAATCCCAACCAAACCATCTATAACAGATAGGTTAAAATATTTTCAAGTCTGTCCTACAACAACATTCACATGCCCATATATAGATTGAAAGAGTTATTGGTTCTTCCTCTTGGCCATAATGGCTGCGAAGACATCTCTTTTCTAAATGTCCATCTTTTATGCGAGACAAAATCCACTTATTTCTGTGTAAAAACACATTTTAAATGCATTTGAAGTTAATATGATTCTTTACTGGATGAATAAAGTGGTTATCTTCCAAAGTTACAGTCTTTTTAGTACAAAATTCTTTCTTTTTGTTGCTCTTCAGCCACCGCAGCTCAGCAAAAAATTGTTGTCCATGGAAACAGAAAGAGAGGAATTTGGCACTAAAAAGACTATAGATATCCATTAGATCTGACTGACTCCCGACTGTTGGACCTCCTATTAGCTCCAGCAAATCTCTTGAAGTAATTTTTACACAGAAATAGGAATGTGGATGTGTCCCACATTATGTACATTGAAATTGCTTTAATAAGGGATCTCTTTGCAGACAATATGGACAGAAGGAACAATTACAGGTACCAATAACTTTTTCAATGTACATGTGGACATGTGAGTATTGTTTAAAGGCAAACTTGGAAACATGCGAACCTATACTTTTAGAACTGGACAAAAAACAGACTTTAACAATGAAGTAAAGATGCATAAATTCAAGGCATTCTTAAAGACTCACCTGAATAATTCAGTTTCTGTCCTCTCTCCCTTAGACTGGGATGATGTTGTGGTGGTTAGAGAGGGCATGTCTACCACCTTGATCTGCACTGATACAACAGTGAGGGGTGCCTTGTCCCTTAACTGGATGGTGAAGTCACTTGGTACAGATGAATGGAAACTGGTTCTCTCAGCCAGCGAAAGGAAAATGTTATATGGTGGTGCCTCAAAGGCATCCATGGAATTGACTGACCCTAACTTTCAAGACACCGGGGTTTTCTCTCTGTTCTTTCTTCCCAAAATGGAGGACAGTGGTCTCTACTCATGTTCGATAAAGCAACAAGAGAAGAATCCAAAGCAGAGGATTATCCTCCTAGCTATCCTTACAGGTAGGAAAATCAGTAGGTTATATCTATATGTATATATGGAATGTCTCGACTCTATACATCACAGATATTCGGGTTTTCAGTTTGTAAAGCCCAAATATAGTGTAGATAAGTATCTTACATCTACTTAAATATGTATACCCCTTAGTTAGTTTTTTTTTTCTTTCTAATATCTTTGATATGATCGTGAAATTACCTTAGTCACAGCCACGTGCCATTAATGTTTACTCAAGTTTATAGTTTACAGTACAATTTTGAATTACTTGTACTTCTATTTTAAGCTCCACTACATTTCAGAGGGAAATTATGTACTGCATTCATCTGACAGCAATACTATATATAACTATTTATACATATACAACTATGTTGGTAATTGATTAATCTTTTAAGGAATTTTTAAAACAAAAATTCCCATGGTTCTCTGAGTTTAGCTTCTCACATGTGAGGATTTTCTCTGTTTTATATCCAGGTAAACTAAATATCTTTAAATTTTGGATCACTTGTTGAACGGGACAAAACTAAACATTTGAATACGTTACCTTGGGGTTTAGGAAATGACATGCTGTGTTTACATGTTATTTCATCATTGATAGCAATCCAATAATTAATATTTTATACAGAATTAGATATACATTATATATACAATATACCACTCTAAAAGGGGCCATTGTGCATAGTGAGTACTGTTACCTTTGAGACTTTAATTAGATTTTGCTGTTAATACTTCTCTGCTTTTATATAGGTAAAATTTTAAATGCCAGACTTTTACTTGAAACGGAATATATTTACCTCTTCCAGCTCTTATTTCCTGTGTCCTCCCTCAACTACAGTCACTGTTGTCCCTGCTGCACCCATTCCTCAGTACAGCACCCTGCGGCTTATTGCCAGTGTTAACCCTGACTTTGCCATCACCAAGATCACCTGGGTAGCACCTGGTGGCCTTTCAATGAAGAGCGAGAAGAAGCTAAACACAGGCACAGTGGCAAAACTGCCACAGATCCAGACCAATGACAACGGGGCCTATGTCTGTATGGTTCACCCTTGGGGTAACAGCAGCAACAGTCTTTTCGCCTTCAATGTGGACGTGACTGTTGATGGTGAGACTGATTTGAGAGAGAGAAAAGCAAAAGCATTGAGGAATAGAAGATATTTTTTGTTGTGTTGTGTGAGTGGGCATCAATGCCAGAAACTCTAGCAGTAGCATTATTTATTTAAGCATCCTGTAGCTACAGTTCTTCAAAATATTTACTTTTATAGAGCAGTTTCAAGATTCAAAGGCTTACTGTTGATCTGTGCTAAAATTCAGCCAGTCCTCCTGTGAATATTATAGTTGCTACATTTATGTATTATTCATTATTATTTGCTTTTTGCACCCCCCCCCCCGTCTTGCTTCCTTTCTCTCCACAGCTGACAAAGTGGCTTCATTCACCAATGTAACACATGGTGAGTGACTCTGTAACACAAGTAGTCTGAAAGTCCTGAGTCAGCAGCTTGCTAATCAGGCAGTGCAGAATGCAAGGCCAACTGAAGAAGTAACTCTCAGCATATAAGAACGTAATCCCTATTGTTGTAGAATTTTCCCCCCTATCTCCATTTCCCTACTCTCTTACTATTCTGTTTACTCTCTCTGTCTTCACCGCATTCACCCTGTTTTTATTCTGTCCCTGTCAATATATCTGCTTGCACTGCTATGTCTTCATATCTATCTCTACCCTGTCTTCCTCACTTGTACCATCTATATTATCATTCTGGTTCCTCTTGTCTTAGCTCTCCCTTCCTTGCCTGCAGGCCCTATGATCTCTACTGCCACTCAGGATCAGACATCGTTCACCCTGACCTGTCCTGTTGTCCAGGGGGACTATGTCCTGTTGCACTGGCAACCTCCAGAGCCAAAGAGGCAGATTAAGCCATTGTACCAGTATAACCGCTGGAGGGGCTCCACCTTGTTGACTGAGCAAAGCAAGAGACTCCAGCTCGCCGGCCCACCTTACAACGCAGAGGCCGGGAGCTTCTCCTTTCTACTCACCCCTGGGTTAAAAGATGCCGGACTCTACATCTGTGACGTGTTCCTCAATGACAACGCCTTCAGCCAGAGGACCATGCTCACCGTGCTGAAAGGTATAGATCAGGGTCAGGAGGAGGAGAAAGACAAGGAGGAATAAATCAAAGGGCAGGGATGAATTTATAAGACGTGTGGTCACATTTATAATAATCTTGTGTATTTGTGTGATATAACATTTTGACATTTTGTTATGCAAATCACCTGCAATAAAAGGGGTAAATAAACAGATAGATGACAAATTAAAGGAAACACCAATATAAAATGTCTTAGTAAGTTGCTGGACCATCAGGAGCCCCCAGAACAACTTTGCTCCTTGGCGTAGATTCTCCATATCTTTTAAAATCCATTGCAGGATTGAACACCATTCTTCCAAACGAGATTCTATCATTTGGCGTTTTGATCATAAAATATTGCGTAGGTGTTCAATTGGGTTGAGATCTGGTGACTACAAGGGCCGTAGAATATGACTCACAGCATTATCTTACTCTTACCCTCATGAGCTGGTTGGAGGCATCTATTTTTATGTATTGCACATTTATTTTGTTTTTTGCTATAATTTGTTAGTTGTCCGTAGTTTATCTAAAGGAATACTTTGAAATGTAGGGAAATATGCTTATTCGCTTTCTTGCCGAGAGTTAGACGAGCCGACTGATACCACTCTCATGTCTGTGCTGCAAGTATGGAGCTGATAGATAGATATCAAACTGCCTTACTTCTGTGGGAGTTATGTGGTGGAACTACTTTCTTGACAAACAACAGTTTAACTATCTACACAGCTCTACTGTGCCTGGCAACCTCACTGTGATGACAAGGCTCAGGGAAGTCCCTGGCCCAATCCCAATCTCCACTCTAAAGCCTAAACCCTGACCCCCTTACAGACTTAGTTGACGTCACCTGGTAAGTGCTTGAGTGCAAGAGACTGCAAGGGCCTGAAATGGTGCAATGGGACAGCACTTTGTGACATATCATATTATAACGCTAGAACATTTTAGGTACAGTTGTGGGTTTGGGACTTTATATATTTATTATATTATTTTATGTGTTTTACTTTCTTCACGGCCAAGCCACTGAAGGGACCAACTGCCTGGTCTAAACATACTCCAGGGTCGAGTGGACGAGATGTCATTTTAAAATAATCAATTTACTATTTTTTATCAAAACAGCATCATACACTGACATGTAAATTTCTTTCTTTTTGCTCCTTCCTTGTCTGTTAAGCTTTTTAAAATGCCTCCGGGCTTCCCCTGGCTTTCTGTGTTTAACGTCACAAATATAAACTGTGGATTATTCCCCCAGGCAAGGTCTGCAGAGATGCAGACTTACAGAAAGTGTGCATAAAGGGCTCCGAAAGTTTGTGAGAGAGCCCTCATACACTTGATGATTTGACAGTGGGACAGCCCTAAGCCCCCATATATTTAAAGAGAAAGAAATTAGCAGATCACCTGTTGATTTTTCTGAGTGAGCCTTGGGGAGGTTTCACCCTTTGCAGAAACACACAGAATACATTTGCACCCACACACACAAAACCCAACACACGCATATACAATGCCCTGTCATGGTGGCCTTGGAAGGCTTAACTAATCACAGTCGCACTGGCATCCATCAAAGCTGCCCAGACATGACCAGCCGATCCGTCACTGTCACTGTCACCGTGCTTCACATATCTGCATCCCTCATTCACACACATGCATACACATCCACCCACACACCAATCTGACACATATATTTTTACCTTACCTCATTATGAGTATCATTATGTATGATTATACCTGCTGCCCTCCCACCAAGGCTGTAGGTGGCCCACACTGATCACACTAATCAAGGCTGAAATGTGCGTGTTTTTATACGTGTGTGTGTGGGGGTCTGCAGAACTTGATTACACCCAGATGGATTCTCATTTCAGTTTGATGAGACACTAAGCATCAGTCACAGTCAACCAATGCATTAGCACCAAATCACTGTAATGAATATATATTATTTTGACCCCTCTCTGAAGTGTTTTTCATATCACTTTCCCTTTACCCCATTACTCTCTTTGTGTGTCCTTGGCCTTTTCTATATTCACACACTACCCTTTAACTCTCTTTCTCATCCCTCCTGCCTGTCTTTTTCACTTACTCATCCTTCCTTCTGTTTCTTTCCTTTTGCTTCATCCCTCTTTAACATTTCCCTCCCTTGTCCTCCCACACTCCTCTCCCCTCCCCCTCATTTCTGTGCATCACATCTACAGTTAAAACCAGCCGTTCGTCCTCAAAGCTGGAGTTGCGGTGCTTGTACTCAGAGCTGTCCCAGGTCAAAAGTGCCAATTGGAAATACCAGAATAAGAGTCGCCGGCTGCACTTGTTAAGCAACGGGCCTGGCAGCATCAGCACCATTCTGCCCCTACCCATCACCTCTGACACAGCCGGGAACTACACCTGCACCCTACAGCTGAAGAATGGGCAGACCGTCTGGGCAACCCAAGCTGTCACAATGCCCTATGAAGGTGGGAGGAACGGCATGGTCACTAAGACTGGTCTGTTTTCTGATTTTCTTTATCAACAGTATATTATGTTACTAACACGGCAGACTCCCTGTCAACTCAGTGGAGATAATGAACCATGAATGTGGATGATTCTCGGATATGTGCTCCGTGAAGCATTCTGCGGTGCATTGAAGTCAACCTCAGGTCAATTCATCTGCCAAAAAGCCTGTGGTTTACAGAGAACAAAGCTCTTAGCAGATACCATATGTTATGCTTTCTTAATGTAGTTAAAGAGGTCACAGGTTAAGACGCCTGTGTAACAAGAAAATTAGATTTGCTCATAATATTCAACAGAAGAACTCCATTTTTCATAAAAACCCACACACAGTTGTAATACTCCGCTTAGCTTCCTCTTCTATAAAATATAAGCATAAAGGCTATAATTTTTCTCATCACACTCACCCAGCTGATATGCGAATATGCGAAGACAGCACCTTAGGACATATCTCCCCACAAAAACTAAATTATTCAGGCTTATTGTATTGGTGGCTGTGGGGGAGCACAGGGGGATGTGACACTTGAATGAGTTCACCCCCCGTACCCAGATACATCACTTGGGCTGAGGGGCCCGGAGCTCATCAGGATGCACACTGATGGTATGGCTATAAGAGTAATGGACATGGAGGAAAGAGAAAGAGGGTTATAGAGACTAGGAGAGGAGAAGAGGCAGCAAGATTTCACCTGATTGGAGAGGTTGGATTAGGAAAGAAATATACATAGTGGGTAATAAGTGTTGCATTTGTCCTATGTGTCATGAGGAATTTAGACTGAGCACTGTGAGAAGTTAAAATAATGTGAGTGTTGGATGACCTACATTTGCACTGTTGAAAAGTGACAGGTTGCACAAACACTGCAATAGTGCAAGATAGCTCAAAAGTTCTTGGTTAATAATGAAACAATAAGCAGTGACAGTTTATATAGACAGGTTTATAAATACTTATTCTGGGTGGCAAGGAGGCATCCAGATAAGGTGAGATTTTGCAAAGGGTTAGCTTCAACAATCAAATGAAACAACTTTTTTACTTCACTGCAAATAACCAAACAACCAAGTTATATATATATAATTTGGGGATATCTGTGCTGTGAGCCAAATCTAAAAGTATAGTGCCAGTTGTAGAAGTAAAAAAAAAAACACACTGCATAATAGAATACATTTCACCGGTGGCACATTTCATAGAATACAAAATTGAAGCAATTATTGTGTTCTGCAGCACATAAAATACTTCAAATGTCAGGGATGTTCTGCAATCATTTACTATCCTGAGTTGGCCCATCATTTGCAAAGCAATCGAGCAGTTCTTTGGTCTGCCTCCTATCAGCCATCCTCCTCTACAATTGCACCGATATAATTCATCTCCTACCTCATTTGAGATGAAATAGACGAGGTAGGGAGGAAGTGCCAACAGAGGAAAGGAAAAGGTAAGATAGAGGAAGATGAGACAAAGGTAGAGAGAGGGACGGAAAGAGAAATAAAAGGTGTGTTAGTGCGAAACTGGGAGCATTTATGCTTCACTTCACTGCACTCAATTACCATAAATCATGCTTTAAAGCTGGCACGGAGAACACTGCAGGTTAGTCTTGGGGTCAGCATTCACCACAGTATTCCATAAGCAACCTCTACACATACTCACCAATCAATTACACCTCACACAGCACATAATGATTGATTATTTTGAAGCTGGCTAAAAGCTGTGACACCGGGGTTAAGGTGAAGCCAGAGGGCCAATCCTTTTACAAACAACATTTGTGGAAAGTTGATGAGATGTCTGAGTGTACTACTTTTGCCAGGTTTCTGTCTATTAGATAACCTTCAGTGCTGCAGAAAGACACTGTATGAATTGTTTAGAAATGCTTATGATGCCATAAAAAGTCTGTTTTGGTAATTCTGTAGTAACTTTCTGTTTTTTAGACTTCTCTTGTGTAATCCAAAGATGTCTGACAGATCTGATTGCTCTGTGCGCCATTCATCGTGAGCAGGCAGCAATGGAACACATGTTCAAATACACCAAATAATAGCAGTCTCTGTGGAAACAAGTACCTCCCTCCTGCGTCTCGTGTCATCTGGTGGCTGTGTTTTGCGAAAATGATGTCATCCTCATTATGCAAACAAACCTGACAAGTTTGATCACATGCGTGAGCTCTTTCCACAAAATTTGACTGGTGCCACAGTGAGCAAATGGTATGCTTATGTAATGTTTGTGATAATCATGCCTACGCTTCCTAACCACCTGTTTTCTGATGCTACATTGACAGGGTTTGGCTGAAAGACTGCTATTTACATTGTTTGCCTAGAGGCAGTTTGTTGCTAGGATCAGATGTCAGTGGTGGTGTAGGAGTGTGCATGGAAAAGCCTCTCCTGGCTTTACCAACACTATGTACATATTTAAATAATGCAATACGAATAAATAGGATTTGCCAAAAGTTACATCAAACTACTCTGCATGGAAGTGGCATTTGCTGTGGTCTGGTCTCTTGCTGGCATCTGGTCTCTTTGATACCGGTGCTTTTATTTTTCTTGTCCACGTTTCAAATTGACAGCGTTTACTGTCCAGACAGAGGGTCTGTCAGATCGATGTCTACAGGGCTGTCGTACAGACTACTCACTCTGTCTGACAGAGCCTGGATTTCTTCGCCTTCTTCCACTGCACCTATTGTCTGTGACTGACAGCAGCATGATGCAAATGCATGTAACATGTTGAGGAAATCTTAACTGCAACATGTCTTTAAATCCATAGCTTTAAGTGTTCTCATAAAGAAAAGGTTGCCCCCTCTTGACTCAAACAAAAGAGAGAACTTCTCTCCGTGTCATTCAACCACACACAGTCACAGCCCTACAAGTTTTATATTAGCACTGTTCTTTGAAACATTCGTGCTTTTTCTCTCTCTCACTTTTTTTCCCTTTTGTAGAGAGTGTCACTGTGACCACCCCCTCCCTGCTCCCTTCTCTCTCTGCTTTATTACTCCTGGTGCCCCTGGTTGCTGCGGCTGTCGGTGTGTTGCTATGGAGACAGAAACACATTTCTGATCGCGGTGAGTCTTCCGGCGTTTTCTTTTTTTTGACAGCTTTCCTCGTTCCGTCCATCTTCGGCCCCTGTCGGCTGCCACTGAGTGATGTGGGCCGTGACATCCTCTGGGGTTGTTGTAATGAATCCGCTCCCACCTCCTTTCCCCCCCTGTGTGTGTGTGTGTGTGTGTGCGTGTGTGTGTGTGTGTGTGTGTGTGTGTGTGTGTGTGTGTGTGTGTGTCTCTATGTGTTTGTCTGTGTGTGACTGTGTTGGTAACTCTCTCTCTCTGTATTCAGGTATTGAGCAGTCTCTGTCTGTCCACTCGGGTGAAGCAGAGAACATCTATGAGAATCCTGAGGATATAAGACAGGTGATGAATTCAGACATTTTCAATAAGTAATGTATGCTCTGATGAATTTCCTTCCTCATTTTGCCCTCATCGTCCCCTCTCCCACTCTTCTCCTCTACTATTTAGCACTCTTTCTTTTCTCTTTTTTGTCTCTCTCACCCTCTCCTTTTCTGTCTTATATCTGTTTTATACTTTTTTTTGCTTTCCTCCTCTGTTTCTGTTTTTCCCCTGATTTCTACTATCCTCCCCTCTCTGTCACTTGTTGTTCATTAAACCTGTTTTCTCCGCTCTCCTCCCTTCCAAACAGGCTCCTCCCCTGGGCTCAGTCTACATGGTGAGTTATTGTGGCATCCCCTGCACAAACACAGATGCGTGGTGCATATATCTGTGTGAGGAGTTGTGATATACACATCCACCAATTCATACAGACTCTCACTCACTCTATTGCTCCCTCCCTAAGCTGTCAGTAGATGTCTTCCCTCACACTTGCAGCCCTCTCCTCCAATCTTTCAGCCCTCTCAGATAAACCCATAGCCCATCAACTGTCACCCTTACATTAGAGGTATTAAGAAATCAATCTCATTACACAAGGTGCAGAGGGACATAAATCTGGCCTCAGAAACATGAATCTCATTCTTATATTATCCTCTTCACACTCTTTCCCTTCCTCCCTTCCCCCTTTTCTTCTTTATGCCAGGATTTGAAGCCAAGAGAAGAGGATGATGTCTATAAGGAACTGGAGCGGTAAGCAAAAAGCCTTGCATCACCTGCGTGAGCTTTTGTATGTTGAACTGTACGTGTGTGCTTATATGTGTGTTTGCCCTGTCACTCATCTGCCCCTCACATTCTTCTCACACTCACCAATCACGCTGGCCTGAACATCACTCTGACACAGTGGCATAATATCACGCCATGCGCTGACAGGCAGCGCTCCTTCACCCGTGTGTTGTTGTTGCGTGGGTTGTCTGTGTTTGTGTTTAAGGAAGAATAAAAGAGACTGGGGGACGGGAGATTTTGGTGCGAGTTTGTCTTTGTGCTCTCTTTTCAGATACGAACAGTGTCAGAGCTGATCACCTACCCACATCTCATCCTCTTCCAGCTGTCATATCCACTCAGTTCCCAGCTGCAGCAGAAGGACTCTATAAACAAAAGTAACAACTGAATGTCAGAGTTGGGATGTGAAGAAAAACTTCAGTGCTTCGGGGAAATGCAACTCAACAGTTTGAATTTTTATTTGCACTTACTCTTGATAAGTACTTTATTACTGATGTGCTTTAATGTCATGCTTTGGTGCTGCACATGGAGTAGAACAGGATATTTTTTCACATAAGACTCAAAATCAAATGTGTGCAAGATAATGATATATTCTGTTTTCACTGGTTTCCTTGATACTTTCTTTAATTTTCTCATGCATTTGGTATTCTACAGTTCTCTTGTACTACTATGGATATCTATATTTAAGTGTAGACATTTCTAAATAAAGATATCTGTAATGTTGCCTGTCTCCAATATGTATTTCCAACAACTTTCAAAGCGCTTTCGCATTTGAGATTTATGGTCACCGCAGGCTTCCGTAGTTCTCGTATTGGAAGAATGGCCGGCTGGATGTGGCTCCGCTGTATTTTAGGGCCTCATTTGCAACGAATTCACCGGTCTCCGGACCCGTCTCGACCTGAAGGCAGAGCGGGGAGGAGGGTAGGAATACCTATAACGTTTTGCCTATGTTTGAGTACAGTCGACTGCGAAAACTGAGCAGTATTTTTTCTCTTAGCATTGATGTAACGTTAGCGCCCGCTACATCTGTCCCCGGAAGAGTCAGGTGTTTGTTATTGAAAACCTGCTGTCAGTGCGCTGTAAGTTAACGTACAAGCGGGCTGGCCGTTTATAAATGAATGAAATGACAGGCGCACATCTAAACGCTGTGTCTTTTCATGTTCCTTTCTGTTTAACCATCACAGCCACAGCCAGTCTGACACTGTAGCATCAGAAACTGTTTTCCTCAATGACATTAACCTCGTTAACGTTATGCTAACGCCAAGTGGGAAGAAGGTGAGGAAACTTTGAGCCAAGACGGGAAGAGAAAAGATAAAGGCTGAACAGAAAACAAATAATCAGAATGAGCATATATGGTAACATTAACAGAGCTGTTGTGCAGACGGTGTTGGAATATCACCCAGTCTGTTCAATTGGCTACAATCAGTGCTACTAGCTAGCTAACGTTGGAAAGGCAGACGTTGCAGCATTGCTCATGATATGAACAACAATTTCTCTCACTCACAGCAGGGATGGAACTACCAACCAAGGAGTGTGGAGAAACACGCTGACAGTATCCTTGGTTGGGTCAGTATGGGTGTATGATTTGA
This sequence comes from Micropterus salmoides, assembly GCF_014851395.1. Classification (NCBI taxonomy): domain Eukaryota; kingdom Metazoa; phylum Chordata; class Actinopteri; order Centrarchiformes; family Centrarchidae; genus Micropterus; species Micropterus salmoides. The sequence goes on from NW_024040152.1 coordinate 14,028,314, forward strand.
TAAACCTGTATATTAAATAGAGAAGTTCTGTCAAGTGAAGTTTGTGTTTTCTCCCACCAGGCTTCAGCACTGTGGTCTCTGTCCTACTACAGCTCTCCTCTTCTCCTCTGCTATCTGTACAGGAAAGGTTGTATGAATTATGTTTGTGGAAAACAGGGAGACTTCCTCTCTTCTTCACTATTTACTGCAGTTATGACCAGAGCTGAAATTATCAGAGAAATTACCTGATTTATGGGTTAGTTGATGAAAGTGAAAATTAATCAGCAACAAATTTGACAAGTAACTTATCAAGGAATAACAGCAAACAGTAGCTTCTCCAGCGTGAGGCTTTCTTGCTTTTCTTTTGTAAATTGAATATGTTTGGATTCTCGAACATTTCGAGATGTCCCCTTGGGCACTGGGAACCTGATAGAGATGTTGAACTATTTTCTGATGTTTGATAAACTAATGCGTTAATCAAGTTATTAAGACAATGGTTGTATGATTAATTGAAAATGAAAATAATAGTTTATTTTAGCCTTAGTTATGACATATACCTATAAGAGTTGACAGACAAGGATGGACAGACTTGGTTGCACAAAAGGAGACAATCTTGACAAGGACTGGGTGACAAAATTATCATTTATTGAATTTCAGATAAATAAAATTCTGGCGTTATGTTATCTCTCTACAAAATCCTATATTGAAGAGTCTCTGAGCAAGGTGTAATTACAATACATATATAAGAATTTGCTTTAATTCAGTTTTATTTATATAGCGCCAAATCACAACAACAGTTATCTCTGAGCGCTTTTCATAAAAGAGCAGGTCTAGACCATACTCTGTGATGATGTATACAGAAACCCAACAGTTCCCACCAAGAGCAAGCACTAGGCGACAGAGGCAGAAACCTCGAGCAGAACCATGGCTCAGGGTGGGCGGCCATCTGCCTCAACCGGTTTAATGAATAACAGTAGAACACAGAAATAAACTATCGTCACTGGAGCAGTGCTGAGGATGAATTTACAATAAAAAAAAATACAATATATTGGAAATTAATAATATCACGAATATCAGATTAATATCATGATCATTATGTTATAAAAATATGTTGTAAAAACACACTGAAGCATTTTCTTCTTATGGTATATAGTGCCTTTATACTCTTTAATATGAGCTTGACATGTTGCAGTAGAAGGTTTTAGTAGGGATATTTGTCAAAATGTGAATTTTTTTTCTGGATGACATTTCTCCTTCCATGAAGAAGAAAAACTTCCACTGGGGATGTTCTGGGAATGCTATTCTCTTACAAGTGGGATTAATATAAGGTTAATCAACTGAATCATCCAACAAGGCTATGCATCAATATAAATTTGTTGCTTGAGATTGCGTGCCACTTCTTAGTGTATAATTGAGCTTCTAATATTGATTTATACGTATGGTTGTAGGATAGTTATCAGACTGTGAATCTTTTTAAATTGGTACCTCTTAATGAGGCTCAAGTCTGGAAGAGAAATAGAGGGGGGCTATGTGGATATCTGTGTCACTGTTCCTTTGTGTTTTTTTTGTAGGTTACATCTGCAGTAGTAAGCTGGTTCCAGTGAGTCAGTATGTGGGTACAGTGCTGGTGTGTCTTCTAGGAGTGGCCTGTCTTAGAGGTGAGGCTACATATTTCAACTGACTGGCAGACAATGACAAATTCAATTCATTCATCATTAGATAACACAATGTGTGCTGTATATGCTGCATGGCAATAAGATTTCATAAAAACATTAAGACAGTTGAACAAGGTCTACACCCACAAAGTATACTAAACGCAGCCTTTTGGCTTTGTAGCAAAATGTTTTTTTGTATCTTATGCACTCCACTTACATCTCTGTTTTTGTTTTCTTCCTGCTTACCTTCCTTCTGTCCTTGTATCCCGCAGGGTGGGGAAGATGGAAAAACTCAGAGTATCTTCAGTTTATCTCCATTCTTGAAGAAACAAAGAAGGACCACACACCAGTAAACAAGGTGAGGTCTTGACAACTTGACACAAGTACTGAACATGAGGATTTGCTAATGGTATGAGTACTCCAGTGTTTTGGGAAACAAGGGGATGAAAGAATAATTCCACTTATATTTGTAAGTATCCATGTTGAAACACTTCTTTTTTGTTTGTGCTTTCCGTGTAGAACAAAGTAAGGTGCTATGACTTTGACTTCTCGTACTGGCCTTCAGATTTCAGCTGGACAGAAGTCAGCAGTCCGTAAGTTTTTGCTTATTGACATTTGAAAGGGCAATGTGTTGAATGCAATTCAATTCTCACCAGGGTCAGTTCTATATAGATACATGCTTTCAAAGCACTGTGAAATGCATTGGAATGAATTCATCACCTGTCTGGATGAATGCTTTGTAGATGATCTGTTTCATTATAAGCCTCTGACTCTGTGTGTGACAGGAAACTTTCCAAGGCAGGTGTTTCTCTGCTAAAGCCAGAGCCCAGATTAAGAGGAGCAGCAGACAGTGTCCTCAACACTCTGCGCACTCTACCATGCCACATCATCAGGTAAATGCAGTTTATGATGCATGATTAAAAAAATGAAGGCTCTGCATAACTACAGATTTGTTACTAGTATTACATTAAGGGGATAGATACAGTTACCTTTATAATAGGTTTGCCTCCCATTTCACTGCTATTCATTGTCATTTTCCCAAAATATTAAGTATTTATCCAAAGTTGCTACAGTGTCATATCTATTTTCTTCCTCTCCAGTTTTCTTATTGTCCACTCATTTGGGAGGAGGATGCTGTACCCTGGCTCTGTAGGTTTACTGCAGAAAGCCATGAGGCCCATGCTCCAGCAAGGCCAGGCTCGGTTAATAGAAGAGGTACAAAAAAAACACACTCACTCTCCAATTGTCACTTAAACTCACTTAAATAAATACCTATCATCATTCTCTGTCACAGTTTGACGGCCAAAGGAACAAGCTTGTCGCATGCGATGGTAATGAGATTGACACAATGTTTGTGGATCGAAGGAAAGACAGGGGACAGAATGGCCAGACCCTGGTAAATGTCTGCAATGATTTGTTATTTTGGTGCCTCTGGCTTGTTCCAGGGTCCAACAAAAAACTTGTTTCATATCAATCACATTACGGTTAGTTCTTGAAATGTATGAATTCTGCCCCAGGTCATCTGCTGTGAGGGGAACGCAGGCTTCTATGAGGTGGGCTGCATGAACACTCCACTGGAGGGTGAGGAATTCTTTACTTCACAAGAGTCAAAAAATTTTATAATGCTATTTACATTTTTTATGGATACGCATAAGCGTCAATTATAGTTCAATGTTGTGTTGATATGCACTGTAGGTGGCTACTCTGTACTGGGCTGGAACCACCCTGGCTTTGGAGGCAGTACGGTAATTATCATTAAATCAGCATGAGTTACAGTGTAACTCAAACACAGTGGGAAAACAACAGCATGTTGAAATTCTGGTTTCAGTTGGGTAGTGTTGCACAAGAGAGCAAGTACACTCCCATGATCGATATTATCAGTGGAGTGGAATAAAACATTGGAAATCGGTTAACTCTTTGGAAGTGCATGGTTTTCTAGGTGGGTTGAGTGTTATTGTTATGTTTAATAATGCATGGATATTGCTTTTACTTCTTTCTACAAGGGAGTGCCATTCCCCCAGAATGAGGCTAATGCCATGGATGTAGTGATCCAGTTTGCAATACACAAGCTGGGCTTCCAGCTCAGCGACATTGTCGTGTATGCCTGGTCTATAGGAGGATTCACAGGTACACGAAAACATGATCAGTACTTTTTCATGTTATAATATGTGTGAATATATATGAATCACGTTATTTAGTCCATCCTGCCTGGTTGTGATTATCCCTACTCTCCATTTCCTTTCTTAGCAAGTTGGGCGGTGATGTCATACCCAGAGATCCAGTCAATAGTGTTGGATGCCTCCTTTGATGACCTCCTACCCCTGGCCCTCAAGGTCATGCCGGACAGCTGGAGTGAGTCCCTAGGGGTTAAATGTCATAAACTATTAATTGTTTGTAGCAGGTAGCTTTGTATTAGCAAATGAAATATCTTTTTTTCCTCTTAGGGCCGTTGGTACAACACACAGTTAGGCAGTATGTAAACCTGAACAATGCTGAGCAGCTTCTCAAGTGAGTCTATTTATAGTGACACTAATCATTGAACATTACGCAACATATTGGGAGTGTAATTGTGAAACTAAGTGGGGTTTGTTTTTTGTTGGCATAGCTCACAGTGATGCAGCTGATGATTAACACAACTCCTTCTCTTCCTCCAGATATCAGGGACCAGTCCTGCTGATCAGGAGAACCAGAGATGAGATCATTACCACAACGTGAGTCCCCGCAGTCCATTTTAAAATGTTACATATATATATATATGAGAGAGAGAATCTATAGATATAACTATAGCAGAGGTCTGCTTTCCATTGGGTTTTCAAATGCATACTGTTGGCAGGAAATACTTTGATTGAAATAAGATTAAAATTAAATAAAAATTAGAAATAGCTTTTGCACCAGATATCTGTCAGACCCAAATAAGATTCTCTAAAATTAATTTTTTTAAACTTCAACACTATGGCACAACTGCTGTTTCTTTGGAAAAGGAAAACGTTTTTCTGTCAAAGACAGATTGTGCATAGGTTGGAATATTTAAGTACACCCACTAGTACGTCATGAACTACTCTTTGTCACTAAACATTTTGCCGAGTAGTAATATTTTGAAATAAAATAAATTTTTTATTGTTGGGTGTTTTAATGTTAAATATTATTGATATTAAGTTATACGCTGTATTACAGGGGTCCAGAGGACATCATGTCTAACAGAGGCAATGACCTCCTGCTGAAACTGTTACAATTCAGGTCAGTCTCATGATTTTCAAACATCTGATCTCAGTATCCTACTGGATACGCACAATGTATTTGGACTTGTTGAGTGACACATACATATAAGTGGTGATGTTTTTCCTGGCCAGGTACCCAAAAATAATGACAGACGAAGGGGTTCGAGTTGTCAGACAATGGCTGGGATCCTCCAACCACTTAGAAGAAGGTAAATCTGGCCTTGTGTTCACGCCACCATTGGACGTTTTGGACACTTCACATTTTTTTGTAAATTAGAATCAAAATGTATTGTATTGAAGTGAAGAAAACTATGTGTGTCTACATTTAGGGTGAGCGCTTGAGTAGAAAAGTTGGTATTGTAACAGCTGTGTGTAATGCCAGATCACTCTTGCTCTGCAGCATCTGTGTACAGTGGCTATGAGGTGGATGATGACTGGTGTGTATCTGTGCTGCAGTCCTATCAGGCAGATAGAGATGTTTTGTTTCCATGGAGTGTTGGTAAGCCCTGGGGTCTTTCACATTTACTATGCAAATGAACTGCACATACTATTTACTACCCTCATACATACGTACATGTATCACCTCAGTGCTTTTACGTGGTCTTACACATTCTTACCAGGTGAGGATATGACTGCAGAGGGAAGGCGGCAGCTGGCTCTTTTCTTGGTAAGGAGATCATTTGTTATTATTATCCATGCACTCAGGTTCAGTGTGAACAGTTGTTTCTCCTGCCTGGTTTAAAGGGCAGCCACCTGTTGTCTTTATTTCATCTCTCCAAGTTACGTTACAAAGTCTAATTTCTTTTTCTCCAGTAAGCTCCCATTTTCTTGTTTAAGGTTGGCTTACCCCCTCCCTCTCTCGCACTCCAAAAAGGAAAAAAAAAAAAACATCACAGCTATTCAGACATCATTACCACTGAGGAACATTTTTCTGGTTGCCATAGTAACCAGCTCACCTGTGCTCTCAGGTTGACTGGTGTAATATATTTCACCGCGCTCAGCTTATTGAAGTCATTTAACATCAAACAAGAGGAGTGCCATCAATTACTGCTAATGCTATGCTTTTCCTCCCTTGGTAATTCCTCCTGAATTAGGCTTTATTCAACCTCCCATGTAAACCCTTAAGAGATGGGAGAGATTTGTATGGCACTGAGCCAGACAGACCAAAGCTAATATAATCAAATTCTGCACTTCTTGTTCATTGCCCTCCCACACCTCTCATTCTCCATTCCTCCTCCTACCCCGCTGTCTTTTCTCTCTCCCAGGCGCGGAAGTACATGCGAAACTTTGAAACGACACACTGCACTCCCCTCCCCGCCTCCGAGTTCCACTCGCCCTGGAGACTGTAAAGAAGGATGGATGAGAGGAAATGAGCAGTAGAGGATTTGGATGGCCTGTGGTCAGAGCGTGTTCCTGGCATGGTGTGATAGATTTGTTGTCATGTATAGTGTTGCGGCATATTGAAAGATCTGGCCTACTCTGCGCGCGTGCCCCCCCCACTAAAAACCTGTAAAATATGGTACATATTCTTTTGAGGTTAGTGGTTAATCATACTTTAGTTTTTGTGTCTTGAGGAAAAAAGGACGCATTTCATGTGAATGCACGAGCCATCTCTCACTCCTTCCATTGTTCCCTCTTTGGCTGTATTTGTAAAGAAGCAATTACAAGTATAAACACATTGCTGTAATATAAAATATCTTAATGGTGTCAGGTCGGAGGAATTTTAATCTTTAGAAATGCAGCCAAAATATTTAGGTTTATTTCTTTTCTGTGGACAGTGTCTTTATGAACAAAGCTGTATCTAAAATGATGCTCTTACATGTTCTATTAAATATGCTGAATAAAATGTTTGACATTTAAGAGAGTGAATTAACTTGTTCATTACCTGATACAAATGTACAACAAATTGCACAGATTACTAGCCTCAGGAGAACTGGTGAAGACAAATGTCATAAGAGCTTTATTGAATTCCCTTCGTACTCTAATCAACTTGGAAAATGAAAACACTGACATGGAAAGTGGAAATAAATCCTGATTTACAAAACACTAGGGGGAGAGTCACATCATTTTCCTGAAGTTGGCCATGGCTTCTTTTACTTTTTCAAGTTCAGTTTGGCTCTGCCGTAGCTGAGGAGAGAAGGAAATCATTATTTACCGGTAATTCACATGTCTTGCACACCAAGAAAACCTGTGAGTCAATTTCTTTTTCCCACCTTCTCAGCATCCTGCTCCTGCACCTTCACTGGCACCTTCTCCTTGTAGTCACTCTTTGCCATCTTCTCTCTCAGTTTCTCCATCTGTTTCTCCAAGTCTCCTTTTTTTGTCATCAGCTTAGCCACTTCCTTCTCTACATCAATTAGACCCTGGGGGAATTAAAGGTGAAGTGATGACACTAAGATTTTATTATTTCAGGTCAGTAAAGAAGGAATGAGGTGGCAATTCTCTTGAAATAAACAACTAAAGCTCAGACTTTTCTGTAAGTTTATTCGGGATCTATAGTACACTCATAGCACAGTACATGAACGCTCGAAAGAGTACGCGAGGTGCATTCATGTTTTTAGATCATTCAGGTAGTCATGTAACGGGTCAAAACAGGACACGTGAATTTAAATGATTTGCAATTGTAATTAGTAGTACATGGTAGAACCCACCCAATCTTGTGTCTAAGGAAACTAAAACAAAACTAATGTATTACACATCACAAGAGGTAGAGGGATGGGAGAAACCAAACAATATTGAACGGGACTACTCTTCCCCCTCACCTTGAGCATAAGGTTCACGGTACATCTGTCAGAAGCAATAGCCACTGCACAGCCTTCTGGGACAGGCTGGTTAGAAGTCAGAGGTAAGACGGCCTGAGAATAAGACAAGGTCTGAATCTGCAGACTGTACTTCTGTACCAGGGACATCGTTGCAGAGTCTATGCACTGCAGGTAACCTGGGAGAGAAAATGGGCACTGAAGTTTAAGCATCATTAAAGATTGCAAGTAAATACACAGAAGAATTATCGGCAAAATGTATGCAAAGTCTCCAAAGTAAAAAAATATACACATTATGTTACTAGATTGTTATTACTGCTGCATAAATTTGTAAGCAACAACTGTTGTAGCTGGCTGAGGTGGAGCCAATTTTAATTATATACTGTTCTGTAGTTTCAGTTGGTACAAAGCATATTTTATAAGCTCCTCATTATGTATTGTAGATGTAGGTAAATGTGTATGTAGGTAAAATCTTTATCGAAGTAACAAATATATTATATACAGAAGTAAAAGTACAATATAAAGTAGCATAAAATGGAAATAATCATGTAAAGAACAAGTTCCCCAAAACTGTACTTAAGTACAGTACTTTATAGGGCTGACCCCAAATAGTCCAAGATTCGATGCCTCGTTGGGTGGAGCCTGATTTGACTGTCAAAGCTTCACAGCGAAAGGAGGATCATGCCATTTTGGCGATATGGGGGTCCTGAACGTCTGATTTTAAAAAGAACTACCAGTTTTCTCCCAATAACTTGATACACAGCCTATTACAATATACATTTCAACGTTTAATGCTGTAAATAAAATGCAAAAAGAATAAAAACTTTCAATAAATGTTTTTTAAAGTGTGTAAATAAATCCAAAATTAGAACCCTAACCCTGGGTCATCAGTGCGCATGTGTAGGCTTAGTGTGTTTGTGTGTAGTGGCAGAAGAGACGGAGCCCCAGCGTCGCTGGTGTTGTGCCGAGTTGTCTGCACCTCCCGGGACTTTCGGATAAGTTATCACCTTTGATGACCCACACAAAGAATATTTTATTCTTATTTATTATTTTATTCCCCCCCCCCCGCAATCGCAGCGCACAAAAAAACGCATGATTCACTATCAGTCGACAATAGGAAGGACTTGATGATTCTTATTCGACTATGTAAATCCTTAATCGGGGACAGCCCTAGTACTTCAGTAAATATACTGAGTTACTTTAGTTAGGCCTTAAACCAAGATTTATTTCACAGCAACTTTTCTAATGTAGTTTGTGTGTTTCATCTTACAGTCAGCTCTGGTCTTGGTCAGGTTGTAGTCGGCCCTCAGTGACCGGATAGTCTTAACCACAGTCATTATGAACTCCATGTCACGATCGACCTCCTCACTGTGCCAGCAGAACTGCAACAAAATCACAGAAGACAGAATGAGAGCGTCAGCAAAATATGTACTTCAGTGAATTTTATTTAAAATAAGTAATGTCCTCTCATAATATGTAAAACTGCAACTTTAGGAAAAATAATGTTAGCAGCCGTAACTTAAACTTTCCTTATCTCACCTCCTCGCTGTCAGGGTAGGACGTGACACTGATGCTGGGGGGATCACTCTGAGGTTGTCGTCTCGGTAACCTCTGGTAGAGCTCCTCAGAAACAAAGGGCATCACAGGAGACAGAAGGCGCAGACCGACGTCTAAACAGGTGTAAAGTGTCTGTCTGCACACCAGGGCCTGTCTCTGGGTGGTGCAGTCTTCCTCTGCTTTACTGAACACTGGTTTGACACTTTCCTGGAAGACACAAGAGTGTGAGGGAAGAAATGAGGAAAACCTTTTACATGCCCCCACATAATGAATGGACCTGGGCCGCTCAGTGGTCTCAAAGTTCCTTACCAGGTAGACATCACAGAGCTCGTACAGCCAGAAGTTGTAGATGGCCGTCGTGATGGCTGGGAAGTCATAGGCCTTGAAGCCAGCATCACATAGAGCAACAGCAGCACTCAGTCTAGATAGAATCCACCTGTCTGATACACTCTCCTCTCCACAAAACTGAGAGGATTGCATGTGTGAAGTGTAAAGAGGACATTTTAAGATTGTGGAAAACTGTGTACACGTTTATGAATATAAAGCAGGGTGGCATATGGGCAAACTAAACCCCCAGACACATAATGGTAACAAGAAAACAGTTCTGAGTAAAATATGGTACCTATGTCACTGGATGAATATAAATAAGTCCTTGTTTATGTTGTCTGTATCCTTCAGCTTTCCCCTTGGTCTCACCTGGGCTTTTTCTGATGGTACAAAGTTGTCTCCCAGTGTCTTCATGGCAAACTTCACAGCATTCCACAGTTTGTTGCAGAAGTGACGGTAGCCCAGGATGCGGTTGACATCCAGGTTGATATCCCTACCTGCGATACACACATGAATAAATTATCATTTCAGTATATATTAAAATAGATAACATTTTTTAACAATTGACCTTGTACTTAATGATGTTTTCCCCGTGTTGTGATATATTTTATAAAGTCAAGGTTGAGATCCAGGCTGTGGGCCAAAAGAGGCAGAAGAACAGAGAAAGTCAGAAAAACAAACAAATAAAAATGAATTCACCTTGGCTAGTGTAGGCGCACAGAGCAAACCGGAGAGCATCTGTGCCACACTCTGGGATGCCATTTGGGTAGTCTGACTTCTGGCCCTGCTTTGCTTTTTCTACCTCTAGTGGATCCAAGTTGCTGTCCATCAACTGGACATGAAGACCCTAGAAGGTAGGGGGATGGGGAATAAGGAGGGATGTCAGCATTTGAAAAACAAAACAATGTGTTCAGCATTTTTTCCTTTCATGTTGAGAATAAGACACCTCTTTCAACTGCTTCCTGTTTTTCCTTGATGTTTTAATTAGGCAGTAAGGAAAGGACCTTTATAGGAAAACATTAAGGGTAAAGTGCAGTTTACTACAAGTCATTCAGTGCCCTCTAGAGGACAGGTCTGCTTGGTCTGACTGAGCACTTTCCCCCTTAGCTGGTGAAGAGATTGATGGCCTCAATAAAAGCTTGTTGAAGCAGAAAAGGGTGCTTAATAAAGCTTACATAAGAATATGAGCCTCAGGGGTGCAGTGAGCGCGTGGCAACCATGTAAAAGACAACCCAAATAGGGGAGAACTTTGTGTGTGTCTATCTGAACATGCATCAAAGCGTGATTAGGCGTTACCTCTAGGGAGATTCCTGTAATGACGTCCAGAGGGTCAATGACATTGCCCAGAGATTTGCTCATCTTTCTTCCGTGGGCATCTCTCACCACTGCATGCAGATAAACCTGTAAAAAAGCATCATCATTACTTAGACATGTCTTGCTAATAACACTAATGTCACATCCTGTTGTGTTATGTCTCGGTTTTTGGCAGTTTCGACTGGTCTCACCTCTTTGAAGGGCAGCTTGCCAGTCAATTTGAGGCCCATCATCACCATACGAGCAACCCAGAAAAACAGGATATCATGGCCCGTCTCCAGCAAGGTGCCCGGGTAGAATACATTCAGGTCCTGGGTCTAAAGAAAAAACGCAAATAGCAATATTTATGATGGAAATACATATACTAAATACTGTTTTAGTCATATATTATCAGAACACAGAGGTACAGTGACATGCGCAGGAACCCATAAATAAATCATATCAAGTTTTTATTGTCACATAATCATACACAGTGCAACTCAGTGAAATTAAGTGAATCTATCAATTAAGGCTGTACAGAACATTTTGTTTACATTCAAAAGCTATTCTATTGAGGTTTTTGAACAAAGTTTCGAATGTCATCATATTTTATGACATCATCCTGCCCTCATAAAAAATCCTTGAACAAAATCCTCAACAAGTTAATCTTTTTTATTAAATCAACTTTCTTTAATTAATATAAAAACATAAATACATGTAGGCATCAGGCTAATCCCAAAACAGTCCAGGGCAGAGGATCGGAGTAACCAACAACTCACTCGTTCTGCAAAGGATGCGGGCTATAACCCAGGTAACAATGTCACAAAATACTAGACCCAAAATGCATTTTTTGTTATTGTGGGTATAGAAATGTAATTTTTGGTGCTGTTAGATTGCTGCTAGACTTCCCCGGTAATTCAGGTGTGCCTCCCTTTGTGTGCGGCAAGCGGGAGAGCAGTTTTTCCGACCGTAATGAAAAGGCTAAACAGCAACAAATATGGATTGAAGCAGAATATTTTGTTAGATAAAATATGTTGTGAATTTTGGAAATGAAAATAACATCTATAATTTTTCAATAAATTTTGACTTTGGGACTTTTCAATGCTCTGGAGTTATTGGAAATGTTTGTGTCACGCGAGTCGGAAACAATCCTATGTAGCCATCACTGGAATCTACATTTACATGTGCATTTATTACATTATGTAATATGATTAGTGTAATACTAATCTTTATCTGCAACTGTGCAGTAATGTCGGGTTTAAACACAATGAATATACATGCAACAACAAAAAACAGCTGCACAAGTGTTGATTTAGAATTTGAATTTCGATGTTATGAATTTAAATGTGTACTCAGAATTTAGGTGGCAGCATTTCCAGTTTATACGCCTGTCTTTATTACATTATTTGCAGTTTTAGAAAAGTGTTTCTACTGCAGAGGAGATCCTTGCTATCTACTGCAATAAAAACTGCCATTTGTTTCTGGCGAAAGGTGCTTGTCCTCAGACTTTTACCTCATTAGGCCAACCGAAGATTGAGAAAGGGAAAATGCCAGACGAGAACCAAGTGTCCAGAACATCCTCATCTGAAACACAGGAACAAAAGTTATCTAATTTGTATGAATATGGAGTAGGACTAAATTAAGTGAATCTGTGTAGCAGCAAAACATGAACTGATTAGATAACCTTTATAATAATTATTGATAATTCATAATTATTCTATTTTATTTAGACAAAAAATATCTACAACATATACAGTAAGTCCATACATGTACCTTTACAATAATTGTGGTAATGACACCGCTAAATTAAAAAGTGTTAAATCTTACCCTGTCTGAGGCTGATTTTGTCTGCAGACACATTGAAGCGCTTTGCTGCCTTCTCTCTGGCCTCCTCTTCCGATCTACCACTCACCCAGTAATGACCATCCATGTCCTGCAGAGGGAAAGCAAAAAAAAAAAAACAGGAACAGGCATATAAATTCAGAATTACGACACAAATAGCTTTCTATCTGTCATCTGAAAGCCTCCAGACCTTGACAATAGTGACAGACATCCTCTTACCTCTCCTGGTTTCACAGAGGAATCGTTGACAGTTACAAAGTAAGCAGGAATACGGTGACCCCACCACAGCTGCCGAGAGATACACCAGTCCCTGAGAGGAAGATGGATGGATGAAATCTGACACACTACAAACAGGACTCCCTAAAGATGTGAATGTTCAAAATGATATATCTCTAGAGCTGAAACAATTAATTTCAATTCATTATTTGTATAGTTTTTTGAGCAAAACTGCCATACATCCTCTACTTTGAGGTTCTCAATTATGATATTTCTTTGTCTTACGTGACAGTAAATTAAATATTACGGTTTGTCTGACAAAACAAGCATTTTGAAGACATCACCTTGGGTTCTGATGAATTTTAGGCTCTTTTTCCCTATTTTAAGACATTTTATAGACTAAAACATTTATTTAATCAAAAAGATAATCTGTGGATTAATTGATAATGAAAATAAGCTGCTGCTCTAATATGGTGAGATTCTTAAAAAAAAAAAGAATATTAGCATATTCCCTAAGCATCAGCATTCAATTTAAAATGCTTAACTGTACATGTCAAAATCAGAGTAGTCTCTGTGATAACACCGTCTACCATAAATGAAACTGGCCATAAAAAAAGGCTATTGCTGCTCAGATCCATTTTGAAACAAACAATATAAAACAGAAGAAACACTTTTAAAAATGAGGAGAACATTACCTGATGTTGTCCATCCAGTTGAACCACGTCTTGAGGTGGTGATCAGGGATGATTTTGAGCCGTCCCTCTCTGACAGCGTCTGCGGCCTGCTTGCCCATGTCTGTGCAGTTCACATACCACTGTGGCTTCAGCAGCGGCTCCACAATGTCCTTGGAGCGACTGATAGGGTAGATAAACAATGGGGATGATCCTGAATAACATGAAAAGATCTAAAACACAAATAACCTCTGTTCCACTTACGCACAAATGAACCTCACTTTACCTGCAGACTGGGACAACCATAGGGTTGTCTTTGATCTCTTTAAAATGGCCTCTGTCCTTGAGAGCCTGAAGCACTGCCTTCCTGGCCTCAAAACGCTTCATGCCCTGGGGGACCGACAGAATAGTTAAAAATGAAAAATTAAGAAATAAAACTCCTACACCAAGCAAACTATGAAGAAGTGACTTTTAGTGTCACATTGGAAATGCACACACTGCAGGGGGAAGGACGATAATGAGACACTATACCAGGAAGGGAGGAGGCACGTTAATGAGCAGGCCATTCTCATCCAAGATGTTGATAAAGGCCAGATTGTGTCTCTCTCCAACCTCGTAGTCATTATGGTCATGGGCTGGGGTGATTTTGACAGCACCTGAACAGAAAATGGTGCAGAGGAATAGGAGAGGCAGAGAGGAAAAAAGGAAGAAAAAAAAAAGGAGACATGAGCACTTGCTTAACAACTTGTTATGATTACTTTTTCTCAGCACCCCACAGACCCACAGACAGACCTTCCTGTAACCATGCCTACCTGTTCCAAAGCTCATGTCCACAAAGTCATCCAAGACAATCGGCAGCTTGCGGTCACAGAAGGGGTGGAGTACCATTTTCCCCTTCAGATGCTGATATCTGGAGTCAGCAGGGTGGACAGCTACAGCAGTGTCTCCCAGCATAGTCTCAATACGAGTTGTTGCTACAACTATTTCTTCGTCTAAGGACCAGAAGGAGAAAAAGAAATGTAAAGGACAGTGTAACTGAATGGCACATGGTGTCTTTGTTCAAAATATTCTGCTGTCTATGAGCTCACATACCTGATCCATCCACCTTGTAAGCAAAAGACACCAACACGCCAAACTCTACTTTGTCTTTGTAACCAGGCACAGGCAACAGAGTCCTGCCGGTAAGCTCCTTCTTATCCACCTGCAAACCAACCAGAAGCTTTAATTATGAGAGCACAGCACGACCAGTACTGGCAAAAGTGTTTGAAACTGTCACCACGACAGCCTTATAACAGGGTTAACAAAGTAGGGCTAACTGCTGTTTGAAAATATTTGATGTAATTTGCTACAAATCACACTTTTTAGAAATACCTTCATTTTCTGAGTATAATCATTTTTCTAACAAATCATTTTTTTTTATCCTCTTCGGATTATTTTTAAGCAGTTGATAGGTAGAGAGGAAATGTGTGTGTGGGGGCTGTGACATAACAATTTCCTGAGTAACAAACTTCTCAAATGCATCAGTCTTTAATTTTGTCTTTAAACAAACAGCCATCCAAAACACTGATTGAATGAAATAAGAGTATACATACAAAATCAGGGATTAAATCTGGTATTCTAAAAGTGGTGTTTGATACCCAGCCATCTCAACCAACGCAGTGTGTGCATTGTGAAGTGTAAAGAAAACTAAAAAAGAGTAAGAAAATAATGAACTGACATATTTGTGTGACTACAGGAAATAGATATAGCCTAGATCTTTACCACTCTAATGAGATGCATTCCTTGTCATTTAACCAGAACACTTGCCTCTATGTCAGAGATGGCAGAGTTTAGTGTGCAGGACCAGTTGACCAGCCTCTTGCTCCTGTAGATCACTCCCTCATCGTGCATGCGGATAAAGGCCTCTTGGACTGCATAGGAAAGTTTCTGGACAGAGAAACATGTATAGACATGAAAAAGAGGAATATTTCTACAGATTCTATTCAGATTAGTTCAGAGATTTCCAAAAACTCACAGGGTCCATAGTGAAGCAAGCTCTGTCCCAGTCCAGAGAAGAGCCCAGCTTCTTCAGCTGGTGGTAGATACGGTCTCCCTTCCTAAAAAGGCAAAAAGGGGCTCAGTTATTACTGTCTCTTTATTCCAGTTTTTAATCCTACTTCAGACATCTCCTCCTTTCTACTACTTCCTTCACTCACTCATTCTTCCATTTCCAGACTTCCTGGATGAAGTTTTCCCTGCCCAAATCGTGACGGCTCATGCCCCTCTCTCTCATCAGCTTTTTTTCCACCACCACCTGGGTGGCGATACCAGCGTGATCACAGCCCGGGTTCCACAAGGTGGTCTCACCTCTCATCCTGTGCCTTGGAGAATGGAAGAAAGCACCCCACTTTGATAGGTAGATGCAACAAAAGTAATGTAAATGCTCCGTATTTGTATAGCGCCTTTCTAGTCTTTTTGACCACTCAAAGTGCTTTTACACTACAAGCATTCACCATTCACACACATTCATACACTGAGCTTAAGTGCTCAAACAGAATCTAACATTCACACACATTCATACACTGGCTGAACAGCCACCAGAGGCAATTCGGGGTTCAGTATCTTGCCGGGGATTGAACCGCCGACCTTCCGATTAACGCTCTGACTCCTGAGCCACAGCCGGCCTCACTGAAAATATGAACTTGAATTTCAGGCTATTAAACAGTCCAGTTAATTACCATCTGGTCAGAGAATCCTGAATGGCGTTGGTGAGGGCGTGACCCAGGTGAAGGGATCCAGTCACATTAGGTGGAGGGATACACATCATAAAGATGCCACGAGGGTTGTGGTCACTAATACTCTTCCTCTGCAGAAAGTAGTGAGGTAGACAGATATGTTATCACAGACAAAACTAATCAATAAAAAAAAAAAAGAATGTTTTCTGTTGTGGGAATATAGCGTAAAGGGGAGGACCTTCCTTACCCCATACTCAGGCTTGAAGAATCCCTGCTTCTCCCACCATTGATACCAGGCAGCCTCCACATACTGAGGACTGTAGGAGTCAGGAAGCGGACTAATGACATCTGACACCAGAAAAGAAAGAGAGAAAGGGTTGACATTTGGACCTGAAGCTAATCAAGATAAAACTACTGATATTATAGAAGGTATGCACTGATGTCATTTTCACATAATACAATCCCCCTCACCACCACAAAAAGGCAAAATAATATTCTTCATATACACACACACACACATATATATATATATATATATATACACACACACACACACACACATATATATACATATATATATACACACACTTTCTGTTACAAAAGAGAAACCCCCCCCCCACACTGAGCAATCACCTTTCTTCTCCCCAGGTGCAGTGGGGATATTGTATGTGATCACTCCCAACTCCTTTTTTTCCGGTTTGGCCTTTTTCTAAAGGAGAGCACACCACATGTGATTTGATGGCAATTGATCTTTAACCCCTTCAGAACAACTATGATGTTGGCATAGGCCATGTTTATGTTTTTTAAAGCTGCACCAGTGTCTTACAGGAAGTTGTATTTGCAGAAGTTAAGTATCCATACCTCTGTCGGTGGCTGTGTCTTTTTCTTCGCCTCCATTTCCTTCTTCTGCTGGAACTTCTCCAGCTTTTCTTTCTTCTTAGCTTCCTTCTTCAGCTGGGCTTCTGTCTTTGGTGGGCCTGAAGGAGGAAACAAAGACAATCAGAATGCTGTTTGTACAAAAAAAGACATTCATGAACTGTGGCACAGGACTTCCTAACCATTGGCTGTGGCATCAGCAGAATCAATAGCAGGACTGGCATTAGCAGCTTTAGCATTAGCAGGGGCATTTATCTTTGGTGTAACTGGCACCATCTTCTCACAAAGAGTGATCTTCCCCAACACCTTCAGGAACTGTGGCTGGTTTATGCAGGTGGTGAACCACCTGGTAACATTGGTCAAGACCTTCCTGTCTGATGGCTCTAACACCTAAAAGCAAAAAATATAATCAGACTAATGCTAATATATTATGGCACAGTCAAATGTTGACAGGTGGCAAACATGGCTAAATTGATAAGATATGAAACATGCTGACAGACAGTCAGCAACTAACTGTCAAAACCTGTAAGACATTGCACAATGTACGTACATATTTAAAAGGTAGCAGAACAGCTGTAGCTACAGCCATATCAGCCAGGGTGATGCTCTCTCCCACCAAGAAGGTTCTCGGTTCCAGTGCCTGATCGAGAATCTTTAGAACACGTATCAACTCTGCACGGGAACTCTGCTGGAGCTGTGAAGACACAAGTCATTTTAGAATAAATTGTCACAAGAATAAATAACACACATGTCAACAACAAGCATTTGGATTCTCCTCTCACCTTCTTATCCACTCCCATCACCCCTATCAGTGGGAATACCACAGCACAGGACACCGGAGTGAGTTCATTGTCTGCAAAGCTGAGCCACTGCCACACCTGGCTCTGCTGCTTTGTATCTACACCACCCCTCTTCCCCTGTAAAGCCAGGTACCAGGCCACAGCGCTGGCCCCACTGAGGATGGAGTCACCTTCGCCAGTGCCCAGCACCAGGGTCGGTCTGGAGCGTGCATTCAAGGACGCAGGAGGATCTTCTGTGAGGGTCCTCGGGCAGGAGGACGGACAGAACTCTGCAACTATGAGGGCCAGAAGGCTCCTGAAGTCATCGGGATGAGGGGTCACGTAGAGAGTGGCCATCTCTGGTACAAACACAAACATTATCTTCATTGTGAACTGGTTTTGACTTGTTCATATTTTCTTCCTTCTTACTTTTATGTTTGCTGTAAGTAGCTTGGTAGAGTGGGTGTGTTCGCCGATCATGTTAATTCATCAGTGTCACTCCAAAGTGACATATTTTATTAGCTTAACAAGAGATGCGAGCTTGGTAAACAAACTAACGTTAGTTTACGCGTATTTAAGACAACTTTTTTTGTATTTTATCCTGGCCTACATGTTAGCTGGTTAGCTATCTGTTTCATCTTCTGAAAAGCTTTCGATCTCTGCCACCTGTCAAAGATTGACGAAAAGTCGAGCCAAACAGGTTAGTTAGCTTTTAGCTAAGCAGACAAACTAAAGCTGGATTTTCTGTAAGTGTACGCTGAGCTTGAAACGTGTGTACGCTTACAGTTATTGTTTGAAACTCGTTTTAAAGTTAGCGTTTAAGAAACCGGTGGCTCGTTATTGAATATTTTTGTAGGAAGTTATCCATACCTTTGAATGAAACAGAAAGAGACGTCAGCTTAAGTTAGCATACACAGCAGAACACATGAGTCCTTTCAGCCTCCGTCTGATGCAACGACAGCTCTAAGATTTTGTTCCGGGTTTGATCTGCCACTTCCGCCACAAAACGGAAGTCTACAAAAGTTTTATTTTTGAATAATTATATAAACAATACCAGCAACAACAACTATTGATGGAAAAAAGTATACAGATCATTAATTGCATTAAAGTAAAAGCTATATATATATGGGTAGTCTCATCTTTAGCAACACCCTATTTCATAAACTGAATATAACTTTGCATGTAAAATCTTAATCTGTAAAATAGCTAGTAACTACAGCTGTTAAATAAATACCTCTTTAATGTACTTATGTACATTAAAAATAATTACATACTCATTTGTTTGTTTGCAGGTTGAAATTTCATATGAAAATACATGTTAATACATGACAAAATACATGACTATACATGATAGACCAACAGCTCACTTCTAAAAACCATGAGATTATAAGGACTGGTTGCTGAATCTTAAATGTATAAAGTCATAGAGGAAAAACTGGGAGAGCACCTCCGTGACATTGTTTAATATGCCACACGGACATTTCTGAAGTTACGACACATCTGTGTGGAATATTAAACAGTGTCATGTCCTAGTTTGAATTTATTAAATTTAAAGAACTATTAATATGTAAATATTGTTTTGTTATTTGTGGTATCATGAGCATTTACAGAAAATGACAAAACAAATGAATGTCTTGTTTTGATGGGGGAAACAGTTCCATTACATAAACATATAAAAAGACAAAAACAGCACAATAAGCCAGCATTCTCTTTTATTCAAATGTACATGTAAGCAAACATTTATCATAACAATTATCATACAAGAATTGCTTTCAATAATTACATCCGAAAGCCTTGTGCACAGTGTTTTTAAATCACAGTTGGGTCACTATATCCTAGCTCTCAGATACAGCCAGCCACAGTGAAGTGTAAGCCCTACAGTAAATGGACATTTCAAGAACAACTACGGCATATCAGATGACATCAAATTTAAATAGTTCCCCATTTTTCACACTCTTACGTGCTAAAGAAATTTACAAACCAAAACTGGACAAAACATTTGGAAATTTTTGTTACTATCGTCAAGTGGAGTCTGGATTTTCCCTCCACTTTTCACCCTGACTCCTGCCCAAAACCCTCTCTTACATCAACAATAAATGTATCCACCATCCCCATTATTAAACCCCCTCCCAGCCAAAACACATTACCCACCCCATTTTTACTTCTCCACACCAGCCTCCCAAACCCGCCACCTACAGCTTCCGCCTGACCCCCCATCTCTGACATCACTGTTCTGACATATCCCTCACTCTGTTCCCAAAGCCGCCCTCCAAAGAACTCGATCACCCACCAACCATTATCCACCACGTCACCAAATATCCCCACTGTGTCTCCAGCCAGGGTCCCCATGCCAGTGACCCCAGTGTGGCAGCTGTCCAGCAGGGCCCCCAGCATGGAGGAGGTGCAGAAGTAGACGCCAAAGAAACAGGTTTCCCCAATACCCAGTAGTATTTCTGCAGCTGAGCCCATCAAGGACAAAAGGTCAGAGATAAAGAGGTGGAGCAAGGTGTAGATGTCTCCAGGCAGGGCTGCCAGAACTCCAAGGTCTTCCTGAAGAACGTATGTCACCTGAGTAAAGATAATACAAACACTTTTTAAGAGAAGATAAAAAAGGTGTGAATAATGAATTGATAGAATGAATTCAGGGAATGTAATGAGTTAACGCTTCCTACTGGCCACACCTCATTCCAGTCTCTGGGAGGAGCAAACTGGAATGAGGAGATTTATGAAACAACTGAAGATATTAAAATACAAATGTTTCTCTACAAACTACACAAACTAAAACTGTTTTTTTAAATGACGCTATAAACGCATTAATTTCTGCTGTAGAGTTGGGCATTTTTACAAGAAATAAATATGTTTGCAGTCTGGTAAAAAAAAAAAAAAAAGGGGTTTAAATTGGTCCCTATAGCTAATTTCCCCCTCATGACAACTGTACGTGGGTGAATTTTAATATAAGTCATCCATTTAAATTATAGTAAGGCTTAAAGTTATGCATAATTAAGGTCGCTTTGACTGACAGGTGGGTGACCTCTCAGGTGGCTAGCCACTATGTGGATCAGCCACCAGGCTTCATTCAGCCCAGCCCAGTTCCACCTTTGCCCATTTTGGATTCCGGAGCAGCCAACATTGGGCATCACAACGGCTTTTCAGGATCCTATGGGTGAAGTCATGGACACTACATCCAGGTTTGGGCAGGCTCTCTGCAGTTGCATTATGGGTGTGGAATTCAGTATTTTTGGAGTTTGACCCATAATAGAGGATAAAAGTAATCTCATCTGCATCGATTTTCACCATAAATTTATTTTCCGTGTGTCCCTCACATGAGACAGATCTTGTCTCTTGTTAGCCTTATGGAAGTGTAATTCAAAATTGCTGGAGTACACCTTTAAGTTAAACATTTATATAAAAAATATAAAATAAATTAAAACTATGTCAATCACTTGTATCACCTGTCCAGGTAACTGGGTGATTGTGGAGAACACAGGCCGCAGTGGAGCTGTAAGGATGGAGACGGTGGTGGAAAGGACGTAGACTAGAGTGCTGCTGGAATTGTCATCTGTCTCTAGTTCATCCAGAGTTTCAGTTGTGCTTGAATCTACATCTTCAGATCCAGTGTTTTCACCAGTAAGTTCTGCATCCAGCTCTTCTATATTTCCAGGGAGCCCATCAGTGTGAAGACCCACTCCAATTCCAACAGCCTCTCCATCTGCTCCTCCACAGCCTTCTGAGAACAGCTCTGCCACTCCTAGTGTCTCCTCCAGCTCTTTCACGCTCACTTGTCTCTCCCCCTCCCCTGTCTCTCTGATTAACCCCACACTGAAACCACTCTTCCCTTCTGGGGCAGCGCAGCACACTGCAGACCACAGTGGCTTAGTCTGACACTCCTCGTCTCCATCCTCAGCAGCCCCAAAACCTCCGGCCCCGGTCAGGATGTAGAGATCACCGCCTAAAGTGCTGCACTGGGGTGTGAAGGTTGACAGAACCAGTGTTGTGACTGTTGCATCCCAGTGTGTAAGCGGGGAGTCTGTAGGCGAGACAGGGTGAGATGGATCTCCACCTCCTCTGAGAAGGGCTGGGACTGCTATTTTAATGATGTCTTCTTCTTCCTTTGTCTGGCAGATAAAATCATCAAAATCAAGTGTTAATGTGTGAATTACAATATATGCAAGTGTACACTAGTTATAACCCACCATACAGATACTTGAGCTAGTATGTTCGATCATAAATCAATACATTTTATTTAACTGATGATTTTCAAATGTTCATCAGTTCTGTGGTTATATTAAATGTCTATACAACACTTGAAAAATAGGACAAATGAGAAATGCATTGTTCCTGTTTTACTTCCGTTATATGCCAACAGTCGACCTATTGGTTGGGAACCACTGGACTGGTTACATGATAAATTGGAGGGGTTGTTAGATGATTAATGATGTGAAGAAAAACACAAATGTGTACTTATTTTTTGGAATTTTTAATAATCTTTGCTCTTCTCTAAGAGGTACTTTTACCTCTCAGGGCCTAGAACAGTTATTTAAATTACATAAAATTTAGAGAGGAAATGTCTTGTTAGATCTGCTAACAACACAAAGACATATAAGGCACCCACTGCTTTTTGTAAGAGGTCACAATCCTAAAAAGGTTGCAAACCACTGGTTTAATTTTTAACAATACATTTAATGTTATTAGCTTTTCATTAATCTGAAAATGAACTACTAACTATATCTATCAGATAAACATAGTGAAGTAAAAAGTACAATATTTTATTCTGGGTGGAGTAGTAATAGTCTATAAAGTAACATAAAATGGAAATACTCAAATACTCCAAACTGAATGTACTTAAGTATGGTACTTGAGTAATTGTACTTAGTTACTTTTCACCACTGGTTTACTGCTTGCATGCACCAGTCTGTGATTTTGCACTGTACTTCATTATTCAAATCCACCATTCAAAACAGGTAGTACTACTTTAAATAGCATGACAGATGCATTCTTACCACAAGCTCTTCCCCCTCCTCCCCCCCTCTCTCTGTCCATCCATGGCTGAGATGGAAGGCGGAGTAGACAGCTGTGTCACAGGTCGGTTTGGACAGAGTGGCAAACTCCTGTCCCCCAGGCAGTCTGTGGCAGAGTGGTCGCAGCAGCGGTCCTTCAGAGGCTCCCTGAGGAGGCGTCTGTCTGTAGAAGCAGTTGCTGCAGAGGCTGAAGCCTAGCTCTGAGTTGTCCTCAGCTGGAAGAGACAGGCATGGGCCCAGCACTGCCAGCAGCCAGACAGCCGCAGCGGCTGCACTGACAGCAGCAGGATACAGCATGGTGGTGGTGAGCTCAGCAAATCCCCCCCTCTCTCTCACACACACACTCTCACACAGAGCAAGAGGGAGAGGCTTATAAATTATCCAGTGGTTTCCGTATATAGATGGAAAAGATAAGGTGGCCAAGGGTGGCTTGTTGTTTTTTCTCACTCGCTCCTTGTTTTCTCCTCCAGTTTGTCTCCAACCATGGCTGTTCTGTCAGCTGTATTCTGAGAGACAGAGTGAGCCTGTGTTGCAGGCACAATCTTGCTTACGCCTTCATTTCCCTTTCCCTGACAACCTCACTCCCTCTCTATTCCACCCTCTTTGACTCTTCCTCTGACTGTACCTCCACTTCACCCCTCCCTCTTATACTCTCTATGGCTACACCTTTAACATTGCTGTCAGGTACACAAGCCAAACCCATTAAAAGCTTTCAATTACCTGTAAGTCTGCATTCCCATACAATGGTCATTGTACTAGGTTAGTCAATTGAGTGTTAGACACACTCTTGTCGTCCATTCCTGGTAAACGCTCATTCCTGAAAGTGCTGACTCTGTATCAAATCCAACAGCTGCTTTGAACTGCTTTGAATCAAGCAGAATTTCTCCCTTGAAACTTAAAATGTGAGCAACTGAGCTTTATATTTAACAATGTCAGTTCATAAAATCCTCCTTAAAACTTAATCCTGAAAGTGTCAAAGTCATGGGTCATTGTCTCACCCAGAGTACAGCAATTCTTGAAATCACCCTTTCCAGACAAAACAGACTCCTATTCCTGTCTTGCAGGTTGTAGCATGCTTTCCTTATTATAAGAAACATGCCCGTTGAGACATGATGATGTTGGCACTGACAAAATCGTTAGGTATCAAAAACAGCATTTCACATATAATCTTACAACTTAGCCCTGTGCATGTGTAAGCAAAGTGAGCATAAATAATATGAAACTGTCTTTTTAACATCTAGAAGAGGTGGAATCCAGCCAGGCTGCCTTCATATTGCTTAAGAGTGAGAGTTATGGGCAACATGAGCCAAGCATACCCCTGGGCTTATTTCAAGAATGGTATCAGGATTCATTTGCAGAGGTCAAGCAAGCAAAGAAAAACATGTACAATACCAAGCATGAACTAGGTCTACATGAGCTGTCCTTTTCATCTCCTGCATTCAATAAACATTCACACAGACGGCAGCATACCTGAGTGACTGATTATAGCTGTGGAATGAGAGCTTTAGGGTGTGATGTTTTGGGTAGGGCACCAAGTTATACTACAAGGTGTGTTCAACATTTTTACTGCTTTTTAAACATCTAAAATGGTGTGATAAGAAATATTTTTAGACAAACACACAACAGCCCACACCATTTTTTTAAAGTAAAATGGTCCATGTAGGATATTGTCAGGAGAATCTACCTAACACACCATTTAACTTAAAACAAAAACTTTTAGCCATCTGAAATAATTTTATTTATTCTCTGACACAAACAATTTGACAGGATCATCTCCATTAACATGAAGTAGCTTTAATTCTTGGTGTTTTGTAAAAACATTAACTTAGTACAAATGACAGATGTAAAAGCTGCCCGTAACAAGCAAAGATGACCTAACATTGAAACACAATTGAAACATGTATATCATAATAAACAACTTAAATTGACTACAGCATTTAAACAATACCAAGTACGAGATTACGGTTATACAATGCAAAACAAATGATCAAAAACTCACTTTGTGCAGGACATACCTAGTTGTAGTCACAGTTTGTAGGATGCTAGACTGTTTGGACAAAAAATGCCCATGGATTTTTCTTAAAAAAGTACAACCCAAGATTTAATCCATAACATAATATTGGAAAATCACATTTATCTGTGAGATATTTTAGACCGTGATGCTGCAATTAAGCGAAAGCCCACAGGGGGGAGCTTGGCTCCCACTTTGAAAATATATAATGGGCAACAGAGTACAGAAAATACATTTAGTCACAATTGTTCACTCACTCACACACTCACAATCCCCTGCTTATAAATACATCTAAACACACACTCAGGCTCACTCATTAGGGATGTCAATGACTAGTTCAGCCTCGTCTCCCTCCCCTCTGTCTTCATCTCCTCGATCGCTGTCTCCATCACTCTCTCCCTCCTCCTCAGCTGCATCTCCACTAAGCATCTGTCTGGGAACCCAGCTGAAGGGGCCGCTGGCTGCAGTAGGCGCCACGGGGGCTGATGGGTAATTAGCTGCCATTGGGGCAACAACCTGAAAGAAATTTAGAATAAAGCAAAAAATTTAATTTTGAGAGGGATGGAGATATGATGGAGGCAAGAGGGGTATGGATGGATGGCTGCATCACAGATGTACAGAGTAAATCAGGACAAAGCATGCAGCATGTATATGAACTTAAAGACATACTGACCAGAAGGTCATTTCAGCACAGTGCCAAACTTAAAATGGCTTAGGGGACTGAATTGTCTACATCATTGTCCTGAAATGTCATTATTAGAGGTTATATTGAGTAAAGATCAGAACAAGACTGTTAATATAGCAAGAGTTTGTCAACTATGCCACAAAGTAAAATGAACCAATACAGAGTTTTTAGACTCCCTAAGGAGAACATAAAAGTAGACACATATGCATATATACTGTGGCCAAAATATAACCTACTGTGCCATCTAATATAAATGGCACATTCTTATACAGGATGTGAGAAGTAAGCAATATATCTGAATAATTATTATCATTGTTATAATTATTATTACTACATCTGAGCATCTTATTTTTCCTTTTCCTCTCTCACCTTCCCAGTAGTCTCTTTCTTGTTTTTAGGCGTCTTTGTTTTTCTCTCTTTCTTCATTCGTTCAGCTGGTGGAGCCATATACTCTGGTGGGAAGGGCATCTGCCCAACACACACGCAGGCCCCAAAATTGCCAAATGACCACACAAACACACATGCACACAGGCATTGGCAATTTACAAGACAGACACACACAGCAACAACACAAAAAACACAGAAGAACACAGAAAAATGAACATTGCAAGGACATTATAAGTATCAAACAAAAAACAAACAAAGGAAAAGATAATCCAGACTTTGTGGATAAAGTGACAAAAGAATGAAATTATATAAATAATGACAAATAAAAACAGGGATTATGTTTGCTGATGAAGAGACGACAGTGGCAGCTATGTTACTGTTGCTGACCGCACTAAGGGAGATGCAAACTCACAGTGTTCAGGTAGGGTCCAGAGCCCGATGACTGTAGGGGATTTACACCAGGACGGGACAACAGGGAGAGATGAGGGGAAGATGATGAAGGAATACACGCCCCAGGACTACTTCTTCGCCTGAAAAGAATGCATGGAAAATTAAGAGAAACTCACTGTGTGGGGTATAACAGCAAGAGCATTCAGAGCGCAAAATGTTTTGTCCACATTGGTCCATTTGATTCAATAGGCCGTAACAAGCCAGCTTAATTTAAACAAACATAATTTTCTCTATGTGCTGGCCTTTGTACACACTAATTCAACACTTCTCTAAAAACAAAACAAATGTTTCCCAGAGTGGCTAAATTTGAAAAAGCCAGCCTCACGTTTAATTGTGGTCAAGGAAAACAGATATTTTGGAAAATGATGATGCCTGGAAATTCATCAGCTAAAAAGAAGAAAAGAAGCCCTGATAAAAATTTAACTAGCATCAAACAGGAAGACTGTTTATAATTATCTAGAAATTACTTGCACTGACTTAAGTCAGTGCAGGATGTCCAGCACAAATAACAAATTACCAGAAAATTGTATCTTGCTTTCTTTGCACACTAACTCAAGACTTAAATGTGAATAACACAACACTTAACCCCTAGTTGCTCTAGAGGAGTACGACCTCTGATAAATATATAGCAATTGTAAGTCGCTTTGGATAAAAGCGTCAACTGAATGTTTTGTAATGTAAAAGTCCACAAAGATGGGAATATTTTATAAATACACATATTGATTGTTCATATTCATTTGCACTATTCATAGTACAAGCAGCAGTGAAAATTCTGTGGTTGGTGAAAGACAAAGTGCTGAACTACTCAAGGTATTGATGATATCAAGAGTTACCCTGAGCTAGTTGGTCAAATATTTGTATTTTATGTTAAAATGCCAATCTTACTTCTTTGCTACTTCTCGTTCTCTTTCCCTCTCACGGGGTCCTTCTCCTTCACTATTTTCTGAAGAAACTGTTGCATCTGAATCTGGAACAGAAGACAAGAAAACCTGAACCAACAGTATAGTCGACTGCGTACAACTGTGACACAACAAATGAAAGCATGGCATGGTAATAAACACTTCATTCTTTAGGATGAGGTGCAATAACTACCTGAGGAATCTTCATCGACTCTCTCATACTGCAGCAGTCTGTCCAAAAGGAAGCTAGATAACAAGTGCATGACATTATTTATTTACTGCACGCACATAATATTATTGAACATCCACACATTTTCATGTACACACAATGTAATCTCACCTTTTGTCCCTGGAAACTTTGAGAAGTTTTCTCTGTGCTCTCCTCAGCTCCTCCTGAAAGCATTCCTGTTCCTGGAAAAGGGCAACCAAACACGGAATCAGAGCAGACAAGGAGATATGTGTATGTAAAAAGACGATATATGATTGCTCAAGACTGACCGTTCACAGTGAAAATGATTTTACTCACATAAACAAGAAATTTTAATTTTCGTTTGAGATTTTTGTATTTCCGCTTATAGTCGACTTCGACGTCTGCTTGACCGTTCATTTCTGAAACGCAGCATGCAAATGATGAAACAATGAAACCTACCGTTTGTTAACAGTTGAAGTTATATGCTGCAGCTACTTTTCCTAAAACACACTGCATGTGAAACGACATAACGTTACATCGGTGTGATGGACTGAATAAGGTAATGTATGCTACGCTAGTTAAAAACATTAGCTTACATATCTAGCTCTCACAGACATCTACAAATGTACATCTTCATTTATTTCATATGCAAGCATGATTTCGATGAATTGCAAGTCTATATTTAAGAAAAGCCCTGATACCTCTTATTTGAGTCTGTCTGTGCGACATACTCTTGTTTACTTTCGTGACGTCGTTTCCATGCGTCGTGATGGGCGGGAACTTCTTCTTCTTCTTTTGGGGTTTTAACAGCAGGTGGCAGCCAGCGTGTTATGTGCGTTATCGCCACCTTCTGCTTCTGACCGTGGACATCAGAGAAAATTCTCCCTGATACTGATTCAATGTCCTAGCTATTCGTCTACTTACGTGGGAGCCAGTGATGAAAAGAAAGAAGGTCTGCAGTAAAATCATGCATCTGTGGGGTCTCTAATTCATTTATCAGCAACCATAATTTTGAATCACAAGTAATGTATTTTTCATTGTAATTAGTACCTACTATTCTTTCAGATAAACAGACTTACATGCATGGGCGTAAATCTCTCACAATTGGGGGGGGGGGGACAATAAACATAAAATTTCACAAGAGCAATTTTTGAGGGGAACACAAATAAAATTGTACCAGGATACGTGTACACAGAGAGAAGTCTTACTACTCTTTTTCTGGCCAACAACACAAAGCAATAATTAAATATTAAATATGACTTAAGTTCATAGGTTAACCATACGGCCATATTATCCTAGTCCTCTAGGCTACATAGTAATTTAGGTTTCTTCTGGGATAGAGGATGTCTCTTACATACACATACATACATATATATATATACACATACATATACACATATATATGTATAAATATATACGTATATATGTATATGTATGTGTGTATTCAGACTTTCATTCAATATATTCAGACGGACAAACTTTATATATATATTATTTCCTAAATGGCATGCCATAATATACATAAATATATACATATATATATATATATATATATATATATATATATATATATATATATATATATATATATATATATGAAACACCAATGTCCCGACAGTGACTTCAGGATGTGTTAAAGTAACAACAAATCTTTTATGTGATCATGACCATGGCACATGGAACAATAAACACAACTCATTCAAAAAAAAGATGGCTTGAGTGAATTTACTTTCCGTGATTGAAAGCAGCTTCTTTCATATAACTCCGTGAAAGTGTGACGTATCAACCTGATTTTCCCCTGTTCTGTTAAGTACTGTGGACTGTATGTGCTGAGGTAGTTTGGCATATCAGACTTGTATGGGTTCTGAGAAAATCGCTGTGTTTCATTCGTCCCACGATTGCGTGTGTGAGAGAGGGAAATGTTGAATCACGTAATAAGCAATGATCTCTCTCTCTCTGTCTCGCTTGCTCGCTCTGCCGGTAACGTTAGTTAGCATATTAGAGACCACCACGAAGCTCAGATTATAACTCAAACCCTGGCAGGAACCCAAATTAACAGAATTGACATACCTTGTTAAATCAAGTCTGAAATTAAAAGGATATCTTGACGGCTGGAAGTGAAGGATCTCTGGTGCTTGAGAACTGAAACATAGTCAGCTTTTCTTGGTTTATTCACATCCACCCAATGCAGATCGAAGAGTATATATATTTTGCCAACCCACCCAAAGCTTGCTCTTTGTGCTCTGTGAACATTGGATTATTAGGTGTTATTATGATTGTAAAAAAGGGCATTAGAATCATATAGCCTACTTTTAAATGAAAGACAAACATTTAACAAAAACAAAAAGGCAATTCATTAAGTTGAAACTGGTAGAACTCAATATGTTTCTGTGAACAACCATCGTTCATTAGTCCTTAACTTAC
Source organism: Micropterus salmoides (assembly GCF_014851395.1). Classification (NCBI taxonomy): domain Eukaryota; kingdom Metazoa; phylum Chordata; class Actinopteri; order Centrarchiformes; family Centrarchidae; genus Micropterus; species Micropterus salmoides. Next base: position 14,058,264 of record NW_024040152.1, read on the forward strand.
GCACAGGGGTACCACAAGGATCGATACTTGGTCCGCTTCTATGTAGTCTATATATTATTGATTTGCCATCAGTTTGCCCTGATTTCAATACACTAATGTATGCGGATGACACTGTTATTTATGTGCATGCCAAGACAAAACATTTGGCTGCTGTCAAACTAACCACAGCTATGGATCAGATCACCGACTGGCGAAATCGTTCGTGTCTTCAACTAAATTTAGAGAAAACTGTGGGAATGTTTATCACAAAGAGACAATGTAACACTGTGGCAAATATAACGATTTCAGGTCAAAACATTAAGATTGTGCCACAATTTAAGTATTTGGGCATTACTTTTGATTCTAATCTTTCTTTTAAAGCACATATTGAGAAATTGTGCAATAGGGTAAAGTTTAGCTTAGCTAATATTAGATATACTCGAAACGCACTTACTTTTAATGCTGCAAAATTATTCATGGGTACATTGATTGTGTCACATCTAACATATTGTTTGACAAGTTGGGGCCAAACTAATAGCTCATCACTAAAGCCACTAGCAATTCTTTACAAAAAAACTCTTAAAGTTCTGGACCAGAAGCCTAATAGTTCACATCATTGTATTATCCTTAATAATCATAAACTGTTGAGCTGGGAAGACGTAATCAAATACAAAAACATTTGTTTGATCTACAAAATTTTGCATAATATTGCTCCTGCTCCTTTTAACTCATTCATAATTCAACGTAATAATAGCAGTCAGACTACCAGAAGCACCACACGAGGTGATCTTCTAATCCCATTTAGGAAAAGTACATTTGGTCAATTATCATTTTTTGTTAAAGCAATACAAAACTGGAACTCACTGCCACTACAATTAAAGACATACATACGTATTCCACCGTTACTATATACCTTAAAAACTGTCCAACAATTACAACTGTACACATTAATTTGATTGTTGTGATATGTATTTGATGTGACATGGTCATGGTACTGCAATTTGACTTCTGCCGCCTGCCTCAATGTTATGTCCTGTATATGCTTCAATATAGCATTTGTGTGAATATTCTTCGTTTAGATTTGTACTGTTTTAATACATGAATAGTTTTTTTGTGTGTGTGTGTGTGTGTGTGTGTGTGTGTGTTTGTCTCAATTGTGTGTCACCCGCTTAGTATGTCTACTTTCTTCTGCTTAGTTTTGTTGTAAATATAATTGTAATGTATTTTATTGGATGTATGCCTATTGACAACTGGCCGGGGACAACAGTTGGAAATTAGCCGTAGAGGCTAAAGCTGCTCTTTGTATCAAAAGGGACTGTCCACGATATTATAAACAAATAAACTAAACTAAACTAAATTTAATAGCCAACGCTGATTTACAGCTGCTTTGATTCTCAGACAGGAATTGCTACTCATGCTTCCGTGATTTCATGCAGCAGGTCATTGTATTTTATTGAATCATCCTGTCAGTGTCCCCTCCACCTGCCGCATAGTGTAGTGCACTGAGTTTGCTCAGCCCAGTCACTTGTCAGGACCCAGCAGCATGAATTATAGATGAGAAACATTTGCAGAGATCATGGTGCTTCAGTGCACCCACACCCATAGCCAGACCCCCCCCTCCCCCGTGTGTATGTGTGTGTGTGTGTGGGGGGGTGGGGGGGGGGGGGCTATGGGTGTGGGTGCAAGAAAGAGGTACAGATATAAAAAATTTAGATAAGTGGACAGACCCGAGACACTTTTTTTTTTAGAGAGAAGAGGCTTGTGGCTGGGCAGTGGTGTGCAGATATATTCCTAGAAGGGAAGACAGAAATGCTGACTGTACAGACAATATGAAACCCAGCAGGGCACGGATAGCTGAACAGCATCTTTTAATGCAGCTACCAAAGGAGGATCCTCTCACATCCCTCAGACATTAGAGAGCCACCTAACAAAAATAAACATGCATCATCTTCCTTCCAGGCAAAACAACTGATGTTACAAAACACAATATCTCACTGAGGGGCTGTCTTTCTCCACCACCAGATTCAGCTTTGTTTCCAAAGACCCTGGCAGACAGAAATAGACTCCTATGTGTCTGCTGCCATAAATCGCTGCTGCCTGCTGACCAGCCAGCCAGCAAGCCCTCCTGGCAGCTACAGTTACTTGCCTCCCTTCCACTCCTCCTCCTTCCCAAGTCCGGCTGTGGATACTGACCTGTGCTTGTTAATACGTTTCTCTTGTTAATTTTCTACTTGGATGTATGTCCCTGTTTTCATCATGCTGTCATGTGTGTTTCCCCCCTCTCCCTCTCCCTCTCCCTCTCTCTCTGTATTGTTTCATTTTTATGTCCTACAATTTGTCCCTCCCCCTTACTCCCTCCATCACTTGTATTACACTTTATTGCATGAGTCTTCCTGATTTCTGTTTTGTCCCATTTGCAGAACGGGAATGTACCAAAACCACACCAAAGACTCCAACAACAACTGCAATAAAAGCCTTCTCTGTGATCATAAGGTAAGCTTCGTGTTTTATGGTTTTCACCTGCTGCTACATTTAGAACAGCTAATATTTTCTCTTAGAAAGTTCATATTTCATAGGCATAGAAATTCAGTTTGTAGGCTATTAAATCAGTAACAATTCTATTCCATTCCAATTATGTCTCCTGTGTGTGTGTGTGTGTGTGTGTGTGTGTGTGTGTGTGTGTTACAGGAAAAGCTTGTCCAGGCTATTAAAAGAATCAAGCACGAGGTAGATGAGTGCAGAGAAGCAGAGAGAGAGACGTACATAGAGTCAGTAGAAGTAGAGGTATTGTTGCTGCATTATCAATCCTCATCTTTCTTTTTAAATACACTATTTTCATACACAGTAATTCCAGTTTAACACAAATTAAATGAGTATATACGCATAACAATTCTGCTAAAGACATTTTTGAAAAGGATTGTCCATATTGTTATGTCTACACACTACATTTTTTTAGTCACATGATAACTTACATAATCTTTTCCCATCCCGTCGAACAGAACTGTTTTGATGCCTTGGAAAGAGAAGTCAGAGCAGAGTTTCAGAACCTCCATCGTTTCCTGGATGAGGAGGAGTGTAAGGACCTTGAACGACTTGGGAGGGAGAGACAGAAGCAACTGAAGCAGCTGAAGGAAAGAGAGAAGAAAATAGCAGATCAAGGGAAAGACCTGGAGAGAGCAATCACAGTTCTCAACAGCAAACTGGCTGAAGACGACAGTCCTAAACTGCTCAAAGTGAGGAAGCGTTTTCACTACAAAAGAACATCTGACTTTCACCAAAGTTTGGCTTATTTTTTGGCTTGAATAAAGCCTACTGTAGCTATACAAATGTGGGTTGTGGTGATGGGGAAGATGTAAATTTGGATGTTGAGCTAATGTGTGAGCGAGGACAGAGAAGGAGCTGGAGAACAGTTTGGCCTAGCTCCATAAAACATTCTGGAAACCTCTTCACACAATAGCAGAGCCGTGCATGGATTTATCCAGGGTCATGCGATCATTCCCATGGGCCCGGGAATAAACATTACTTGTGATCTGTCAAAATAACTGTCTAAAGTTGTTCCTCCTGTTTGGACTCCTTTGAGCTGCTGGGAAACAATGTGACTCTGCAGGTTTGCATCAAAGGGACCCAATGCCAGAGCTGCAGTGCAGTTCGCTGCTCTGTGCCTCTTCATTGGCACTTATGTGATCAATTATAGACACTGATTGGCTAAACAGTTGACTTGCCTGGTTTTGCAGGTCAAAATCAATTTCTCATTTAAAAGTGAAAGGACAAAAGGCAGTCAAGGCATTAGTCAGCAACTCGGAAGGGGCAGCTAGTCTGTGGGATGTGGCTTGCATTTGGAGTCCAAACAAAGACAAATGTTTGTGGTAATGAAACATTTCTGTCATTTGAAAGGGCTGTACACTGTTATTTTAACCAACTACTACCCAAACTGTTTCTCTCATTGCAGGAAATCCAAGATCTCATAAAAAGGCAGGTTTTCTCATAGACTCTTTTCAATAAATTAACAGTTTCTATTTTCCCCACATCTCATTAATCTTGAGTGTACTCATGCTTGGCATTGCCTCTCATTCCTGCACACACATCCATCTCCATTATCCCCACTGTGGTGCGTCTACCAGGTTGACACTCTACCGTTCATCATTCAGTCCTCCCCTCTTCCCATTTTGTCAAAGCAGGTCTCAGGTCAGCTTTGTTCTTCCAGCGGAGGTGGACACGGAGGTACGCTCCGGCCAGTTTGTGGGGCCCATACAGTACAGGATATGGAAGCGCATGAAAAGCTGCCTTTACCCAAGTATGTTCATATATGTCAACTGATACACAAACATGCGAAACAACTACAAAACTCACCTTATTGATCTCCATTTGCCTACAGATATTACATCAGTGACCTTTGACCCTGAGACGGCCCACCCTAATCTATCCCTGTCTAAATCCTGCACCTCAGTATGGTTTGAGGAGGACAAGGACACGACGGATTGCCAGGCCAACCCACGACGGTTCCACTATTATTACTGTGTGTTGGGCCATCAGGGCTTCACCACAGGACGACACTACTGGGAGGTGGAGGTGGGACGTAAAACAGCGTGGAGATTAGGTGTGGCACGAGACGATATCTCAAGGGGGGAGATGGCTGCTAGTGGTACATCCAGTGGCCTCTGGACCATGGCCCTGAAGGATGGATCTGTCGTAGCCTACACTGACCCAAAGCCCACTAAGGTCAACGTGTCTGTCTCTCTTGTCCGCATCGGTGTGTTTTTAGACTGTGAAAAGGAGGAGGTGTCTTTCTATAATGCTGTTACCATGGCGCCCATCTACACCTTTACTATAGGAACGGTCATGGGTCCTCTATTCCCCTTCTATAATCCATGTGACTTGGATGACGGGAAGAACATGGCGGCAATTAAGATCTTTAACCCTTCAATATAATAAGAGACTGTTCTCACCAGCTTGAACACTGATGGTCAGTAGAGCTGATATTTACAACACAAATTGTTCATTTCGTATTAGCAGAATAATCATTATATTTAGAACTGAAACGATTAGTCAGTTATTAAGCTAGTCAACTGAAAAAAATTAATTAGCAAATATTAGGATTATTAGAAGAATAGTTTTTAAGCAAAAATGTCAAACATTGGCTGATTACCGCTTCCCCAATTTGAGGGTATGCTGCTTTTCTTTTGTCCTATGTGAAAATGAGTTGAATATATTTGGGTCTGGAGCTGTTATGTTGGAAAAAACAAGCTATTTGAATATTTTTGTAAATTTTTGATGGACATTTTATAGACAAAATGATAAATTTATTAGTGATCGAAAAGAATGGACAGATTTATCAATAATGAAAAATGATTGTTAGTTGCAGCCCTAATTATATAAAATACTTGCAAAAGAAAACGCCTTTCGCCCAGTGTCAGCTGGTATATGCTCCAGCCCCCCCCGCGACCCTGTACACAGGATAAGTGTTTGACGATGGATGGACTTGCAAAAAAAGTGTTGTAAATAGAGAAAATCCACTTTCCAAAAAACTGTTACTGTAACTACAAATTAATTTTCTGTTTAAAGTATATCTTCTTCTCTTACTGTGATTACTTGAATGGTTTAGAGTTTGAGGAAAATAAATGTAGTATATATATATATATATATATATATATATATATATATATATATGCATGATAAATCTTGAACTGGTGTAGTTGTATTTGAAAAAGAGTTCAGGAAAACAAAGCATGTGGAAGGTCGTAATTTGCAGCCAGCCTGGAGCTTCAGGGTCCATGGCAGGTGTTAACAGCATTATGATGTTACTGTTTATAAATATCTCTCTTGTGTCTGTTCTGCTTTGATGTGTCCTGGCGAGGTTATGGAAGCTCAAAACGAGGCAGTGGGATTAGTGGCACGCAGGGCCTGAGGGGTGAGAAAGTGGCGCGTGACACTCAGAACAAATGATGGCTGACATTGAGTGAGATGAGTCACTGAGAAGGAATGGGCAGCTCTGAGACAGAACTGTCCTTCTGCAAGTCTTCTTGCTCGGCGAATAGGAAAACAAACACAACAAGACAGAAAATGTCATAATCGCTTGTTTATTCTTAGTATTCCTTTAGACATGAAATAACGAAAAATCAGTTTTCTTTACAAAACATCTGTGTAGGTGTTGTGCAATAAGGGAGCACGGAGAGAACATGAGGGACGTCACACCACACCCAGGCCAGAACAGCAGAAACAAACAGAGAGGATCAGGGCAAAGACAACTCACATAGTGCAAGAGGTCCCGATGGTATTAAAAGCAGTGGTTTCTATTAGTTGGTTATCAGAGGTGGGTTTGAAACCATTTAGATATAATAACTCCAGTTCCACTATAGGCTGAGCCTTCTTCATGATGCTGGTAATGTGTAAACCAAAGGCTTGTCCTCCCCACCACCCACTATCTGCCTCTCTCACATCCCTACTCACTCTGAGTGGCTTGGTATTATAATCACTGACAATATACAGTAGTGGTAGTGCACAAAAAATGCTGTTTTAGCAGTCTCTCATCTTACCACAACATGACCCCCGAGTGTTGCCCACACAAAGCTTTGTCATTCGTCTGCTGCTGTCATGAATTCACTCACATACTCCAATTGTGCCACACACTTGATAAATGAAATGGTAAAACATCTTCACTTTACAAAGAGAGCACACTCAGCATTCTTCTGAGTAGCATATCTACCACACATTATCATCATAAGCCAGTCACTGCTATCACTTTGTTCAGTCAGGTGTACAAAACAGCTTTCAGTGTCTGTGAATACCATACCTATTAAGGAAAAGGTGCCATCAGGAGTGTTGATTAATGAGAGAATACAGGTCAACTATCCAATATACGTGTTAGGCACTAAACAAAGACAAGAGTCAATCAAATATCTCAAAGTTACACTATCTTTTACAATAGTTTGTGGCTTTAAACACATTCACACTCATGACAGCACATGTTTTCTTTATATTGCAAGACAATTTAAGCAGGCACATGAATACCTTACTCACAACAGATGGAGAAGCACACATATACATACATACAGTTGTTTTAATCTGTACAAACTGCGTATGCATAGACTCAGCACACACAAACACTCATAAACCAATCACACGCACACATTATGTGCATTATAGGCGCACACACACTTAAACACAGAAAACCTGAACACACAATGGTCGCAACATTAAAACATCACTCCTTTGGTCACACACACAGACACAACTTTAGGACAATAAACGCCTGTTACTCTGGACATGTTGTGGGCATGCTGCAGTCAATGCTTTAGGTGACACAGGTTAAACATTTTAATACCACATGTAAATACTGTGAGAGATGTTGTATGCTTTGAGTATCATCAGGTTGGAATGGCAATAAGAGCAGATAATTGATCTAAAAAGATCTCATATAGTCTTGATGGATTTTTACAATATTTGGTTCTTAAATTCAATAGTTTTAATGAATATTAGTGTTTATAGTATATAGTACTGTATGTGTATATATTTTATGTTCTGGATTTAAAGTTGGCGAGTAGTTTCTTTATTTTTGAGTATAGTATAACAACCATTCTATGCACTAAGAACATTCAGGCTTAAGGGGGTTAAAGTGCCGTACACATGCAATATTTACAAGGCTGGAATGTGTGTGTCTGGTTTGTGTATATTGTATAAAGACAATTTTCAGTATTGAAAAAATGGGTTTGTGGTTCCTTCACAGATCCAGGCTAGAAGGATGAGGCATATCCAGTGTCGTACATGTTCTACATTAGAATGCCTTTGTTCAAGTGAAATACAACTGAATATCTAATATTAAGATCCAGTAATAAACTGGAAATGTGTCCAAAACATCGAGGCCCCTTGATTTAAATTTTTTTGTTTGTTTTAGTTTATATATTATATTTATTGATCTTAGTATCAAATCTGACATCTAAATGTATCTAGTCATATGGCTTTTTAAAAGGTAAGACATCGCCTGATATTAATTTACTTGTAAGAAAAACCTATAAGTCAGGAAAGCTAGTAGGGCTGAACTCCAATAGTCAAAGATTCAATGCTTCGATGGGCGGAGCCTGATTCAGTCTCATGGTCGAAGCTTTGTAGCGAAACAAGGATCATGCTATTTTGGCGATATAGGGGTGCTCAAACTTCTGATTTTACATAGAACTACTAGTTTTCTCCCAATAAGTTAATATACAGCATATTACAGTATACAATTCAACATTTAATGCTGTAAATAAACATGTAAAAAGAATAAAACTTTCAGTAAATGTTTTTAAAAGTGCGTAAATAAATCTAAAATTGTAACCCTAACCCTGGGTCGTCAATGTGCATGTGTAGGCGTAGCGTGTGTGTGTGTGTGTGTGTGTGTGTGTGTGGTGGCAGAAGAGGAACACTTGCTGAAGAGACTGAGACCCAGCTTCACTGGTGTTGTGCTGAGTTTTCTGCACCTCGCAGACTTTCGGATAATTTATCACTGTTGATGAACCACACAAAGAATATTTGATCGTTTTTAAATAGCCGGCTACTTGAAATTGACCCACGAGGAACAGTGATTTGCATGAAGTTGTCGGCAGCAGAGCAAGCATGCAAAACTCACACAAGACCGGTGAATGACAGGCGAGAGAGAAGATATCTTCATTTTAAGAAGATAAAAATGATGAAGGAAAGCAGAGAAAAGAGGAAGGAATGAGGGGGAAGGATCAAGGAAAGAATGACAGACAAAATAAGGTGGGAAGGATAAGAAAAGAAGAAGCAAACAAGCATGTTCTCACTATTTGAACTTAAAAGATGTTTTCATTCAGTATTTCACCTTTGTAGAGCTCAATGTACAGTGGGAACATAGCGGTCCCAAGTGTCTGGAGTTGCTGCTGGCATGAGCTTCAAATTAAACTGCAGGAATAATGGGCTTTTTACAGAGCCACAGGGAAATCCAGATCAAAGACAGTAAAGTGGTTGATCCAGACTTGAGGGATCAGTCTGCAAAACACATTTTAATCATCTGAGATATCCACTGGGAGTCTGAATCTCAGTCTCAGAGACTATAAATAGTGAGGTTAGTATTATTAGTATGGTTTCTTGTGTGGCTAAAGTTGTGCTTTTTTCTATATGTGAAAATGTATTGCAGATGTTTGAAGGCAGAGGACTGGCACAACTGATAACATCCACAATTCAGCTATGTACAAAATGCCAACAACTGAGTGTTGTTTGTGTGAGCAAAAGGTCTTTCATTTCCATTTTGATGATGTCAAATCAGAAGAATGACATCAGGCATTTTAATTTAGGTTTGAGATGAAATTGGCAGAAAATGTCATGCAGTTGGTTTTATCCACATGCTGATACAGGAACAAACATCTAAATGGGAATTTCTAGTATGGTCTAGTTTCAATGAAATGTTGTAAACCTTTTTGGCTAACTCACTGTGTTAGAAAAGACCTTATGTTGACTTAACATTGTAATTGTAGTGGACTTAAATGTTTAACAATCAACAACCGCATTTGTTGTGTGAAGTTTTTCTGAATCAGAAAGTCTCAAAGATTACGTGTTAGTTATAGACAAGTGAAATATTATTATCAAGTTAAAACTGTGTTCAGGCATTAGACTTGTTAAACCAAGGTCCTTGCCCCAGTTTCAGTGGTTTCTTCATTATTTGATAGGGGGTGTCTGATAGTCTACAGTGGTGGTAGATAGAGAAAATCTGTGGGGCTTCTCTTGGATTTTTTCAGGGGAAGTTCTCAGGTGGTGGTGGTTGAATCCTCAGCCATAGTGCCGTCTTTGGTGGCCTCCAGTGCGGCACCACTGGATTTCAGCTCCACTTCAGGGGTTTTTGGGGGAGCCGCTTTTGGAGCTGAGCCTCCAATAATATCAGCATGATCTGGGCTTGGTTTGGAATCCGGGCCTGGCTCAGGTGTACCGTTGGTAATAGGGGGCTCAGGTGTGGGAGTCAGGGCACTCTTACTTTCAGGTGTTGGAGTGGTGGCTTTTGGAGCAGCTGGTTTAGGCTCCGGGCTTGGGATGGGAGCAGGCTTCAGATCAGCTGGACTCCTGGCCTTGGGCTCAGGGCTCGGGGCTGGGCTAAGCTTAACATCTGCTGGTTTGGGCACGTCCAACTTTGCTTCCACTGGCTGATCAGGGGTTGTTTTGGCCTCAGGTGCTGGGAAGGCTTTAGTTTCAACTACAGGACTGGGCTTAATTTCCATAGCTGGTGGAGCACTTGGCTTGGACTCAGCAGCAGATGGTGGACTTGGTTTGGTTTCAGGGGCAACAGAGATGGTTACAGCCACAGAGTCTGAGATTTGATCAGGGGCATCAGTGTCAGTGTCCAGCGGGAGGGCGGTGTTAAAGCCAACTCCAGAGTCACTGGTCTCCAGGTTGTCAACCCCGACCTCTTTAGAAGAGACCTCCAGACCCTGTTCAAAGAGACAACAAGGTAAGGCAAGTTTTTTCGTGCAGCGCTTCTAAATAACAAGACAATTCAAAGTGCTTTTCTTGAGAAATGAAAAGGTGTTAAGACAAGATATAACAGACACACAAGGCAATATAAAGGGAACATATAAATAGGATTTAAAAAGAGTAAAAATCATTTTAAAAATACAAGATAATAATAAGCTAAATTAGAATAAAACAAGGGAATAAAAATCACAGCTTAGGCTACAGTGCAATGCAAAATACCAATGACTAGTCTGAAATTTAATTTAATAAAAAGGCAGTGGCAAACAAAAAAGTTTTAAGCCTAAATTTAAAAGAACTTAGAGTTGGAGCAGCTCTCAGGTTTTCTGGGAGTTTGTTGTTGTTAGTTTTAACTCTGGGGACAGAAATTAGACCTGTCCCAGAAGACCTGAGAGGTCAGCATGATTCATAACACAGCAGCAGATCAGAGATGTATTTTGGACCTAAATCATTCATTGCTTTATAAAACCAATAGTAATATTATAAAATCAATTCTTTGTCACACAAGAAGCCACTGCAAATATCTGAGACCTGGACTGATGTGATCCACTTTCTTGAGGACTCTAGCAGCAGCGTTCTGAATAAGCTGCAGCTGTCTGAACGCAGAAAACAGCATAAAAATGGAGACATTATTAAAACTACTCAAAGACTCAGAGTTAAGACATATATATTACATATCTTTACCTTAATGTCTACCTCAGTGCTCTGAGATTTCTCAGTATTGTCAGCCTGGGAATGCTTAGATTCCTCACTGAGTTTGGTGATGTTCTTGACCACCTGTGAAGATGCACGCAAAACAATAGTCAAAAACAATAAAATTCATTATATCAGGATACACATCATCATCATCACCACATTGTCAGTTGTATATTTGTCCCTCCAACCTGTCTGAAGGCCTCTCCCTCATCTTCTTTGCTATCTTTCTGGGCAATCTTCTCCAGGGCAGCAGCCCTCTTGGCCCTCTTCTTCACTTTGATCAGGCAGGACAGCAAGCAAACCAGCAGAAGGAAAACCAGCAGGCCCAACAGGGCAATGATCGCCACATACAGTGACTCCAGCTTGTAGGCTGCATGTAGGCATGGTGGGAAAGGTGCAAGAAGGAGAGAAGTGGGAGAGTAAATAATTCAGCTGACCTTTCATTGGCGTGTTAAAATTCTATTGCATGAATACAGTAGACAAAAGAAAGGGATTATCCTTTCTTTTTACCCACAAAACAATTATTTAGGCCCTACTATGTTTTGAGCAGCAATTTAGCCCATTTTTAAATCATTCCTTCTCAGCATCATCCCCATCCCCATCCTTACGTTGTACTTGCAGGTGGATGCTGGACACAGTGAACCCCAGAATGTCAGTGATTTTGAACTGGCCTGCATCTGCACCCTTGACCTGATCCAGGACAACCAATGAATCCTCCAAAGAGAGACGGCCCTCAAGACCCAGCTCAGTTTGGGCCTAGAATGAAAAGACTGACATTGAAACCCTTAACTGCACAGCAAAGAAGCTGAATGAATTGAATTATTTCATTTAGTTGACTAATGAGAGCCTAACCAATGAAAAATCACATTAAACAGAATGATTGTGCTGTGAGAAATAATGCCTCTGCTGTATTAAGTGTATTAATATTTTTGTTTCAGATAGGGTAGCCCACTGCTACAATATGAATTTGAAACCTATTATTAACCGCACATATTATATGTTCATATAGAAAAGCATTCATTGTACATTTTATAATATATATACAGTACATCATTCTTTATATATATTTTTTAATCGGTTATAAATGAAGTGCAACCTACAGCAATATCCCCCACCTCTGTTTTAATGGTGATTTAGTGATTTAAACGTTAAAGCCCTTTTGATAATAATATTTTTTTTTGTCTATATCTGCTGTAAAATACAGATAATAATCACAATGGTGGGGCGAAAAATAAAACAATAGGCTTCAGTTACACTTGTAAATTCTCCCTTGTCCAGCAGCAGACGGGGTGTAGGGTCCTTTTCGGGTGTGTAGTAGAGCTGGACCAATGAGCTGTTCAGTATCAGGTTGATTTTCAGCCTTTTACCATACGGCAGGGTCACAAAGTGTTGATGCTCTGAGGCACAGACAGGCAGAGGAGAAGCAAGGACGTACAATACATCACAGCTCTGTTTACAGGCCCAAGGATCATATAAAATGCATTAGCCTGCTTGAGCCCATTAACGTTTTCGACTGTAAAAAGCCATTAAGGCAGACAAGAGGAGCGTTATAACTAGAAAGGAAACAACAACATCATCCTGACGGAAGGTCAAGCATGGGAGAGGATAAAATATATGATCTGTCTTCATTTGGGCTCTCACCTTTGACGTTGAGACACACTTTCCTTCGGATAACACCTTTGCCATCCCTGATATTGTAGCTACCTTCGTCCGCACCAGTGACAGCACTGAGGGTGACGTGGCGCTCGCTGACACTGATTCGACCCTCGTAGCCACCCCTGGATATCCCTGTGCTGGTCAGCAGCACAAGACCAGGTCTGCAGGAGGTAAAGTCAAAGAGGATGAACTTTCCCCAACCTTTTCTTAGTAGGTCTAAGACATGTTGTCCCAGTGCATGTACATCATGGTAGGAAAATGTCAGTACTGATTCTGTTGGGGAAAAATATCAGTATAATTTTGCTGACTTTACCTAGATGTCAGGTTGGCCTCCACAGCAATTGGCTTGTACTCCATGGTGATGGGAGGAGTCACCCCTGACAGCGGAATATGGTAGTTGTCTCCATATTTAATAATCTGCTCATTGGAGCAATCTAGAGGGTAAAAGCAGGGTGGTTAACAGCTTGTTCTTCAGTAAAAAAGGAAGCAAGAGGTTTAATTACAGTACAGAGGAGAGAGAGAGTTTATTTGCTGGGGGTGAATGAAAAAAAATATAGAAATAGAGTTTAAGTGAGAGAAAGGACAGATGGGGTGAAGGGGTGAGGGAACGAGAGGACGGGGGAATGGCTTGACAGATGTGGCAAAAAGGGGGGCAGATTGCACAGAAAGTAGCACTGATCCAAATATATCAGGGTAACTGATGAAAGGGTAGAGATACAAACCAAATAGAGGGGAAGACTGTAAAGACAAGATAAAGAGAGGGAAACAGCAGGAAGGGAAGGCGAGAGGAGTGGGTTGGTAGTTAAAGAACTGCATAATTACTGCCTGGCAGCTCCTGCATGCACTCACAATCTGAGAACACACACACACTCATCACCTCACGACACATTACTCCCTCCATATAGCACATCTTCCACATATTGCTACACTGCAGTCGCCTTTATCCATGCTGGGTTTGAGTCCACTCCTCCCTCTGAGTGTTTGAATCACTCCCTCCTTCTCTCATGTTTGTGTGTGTGTGTGTGTGCATGTGTTTGTGTCTAATCTCATCAGAAGAGTCCAGAGTCAACACTGCTGAAACTTGTAACGCTGTGAGGACAAACAGGATGTGTAACTGAGAGGTTTATTCGGCTGCTGACTGAATGATTAAAGCAGGAGAGATGACAGCTCTTGCACTACTCTGACTGATCAGATATTAGAGGCTTATTCTTCATGATGGGGTTGTGTCTCTGATGTCATCCAGCGTTGGAGTAAGTAGTCAAATCTTTTACGTAAGTAAAAGTAACTATGCCACAATGTGAAAACACTCCATTACAAATAAAGGTCCAGCACTGAAAGCATTACTTTATTAGTACAGAAGTATTATCAGCAAAATGTACTTAATGTATCAAAGTATTAAATGTAGAAATTTGGCTTATTGGATTAATGAACATATGCATTCAATATATCGAATATATATATATATATATATATATATATATATATATATATAATACTATTAAATGTATAGTTTATAATTTGGACCTATCTGTTTAGTGTCACAGACGATGTAAACCAAAAGGAAGTGGCACTAATATGAATTTGAATTTTATGAATTTGAGTTTTCCAGCAGATTTTAAATTGGTGTTTTGAATTGAAATCCAGATTCTGCCTGTGAGAGTGTCAGCCATGAATGAAGTTGTGCTTCATTACACTCATGTCATCAAGTACCTCGGACTACAAGAGTAATGCGTCTGATGTCCTCTGGCTTGTCTAGATTCTTGATGGTGTACACGCCCTCGTATCCCTCATCTACAGAGTTTATAATGAGGTGTTGGGCGTTGAGTTTGACCCGATTGTTGACCACAGTGTCTCCCCGCATCAAGACTAGATCAGCTGACCTCGGAGAAGACCTGTTCCGAAATGTGACCTCTGAAGGAACTGGAGGCAGCATGATGTGGAAATTCTCCCCATGGAACAAGGTCACTGAGTCCTCTAAGACTTAATGATGGACAAAGGACAGAGGAAGCATTGACAAACACGTTAGAGGGCAAGAAAAGTCAACAATTTATAAGTGATGAGAGAAAAAGTCAGAATTATATCTGATGCTATATATGATGCACTGGCAAACTATGTCTTACCTTTAACGGGAGCAGAAAGAGCTGTATACAAAGAGATACCAGTAATATTAAGACTCTCATCAGTGAAACTGCAATCAGTGTCTGAGTCATGTCTTCTCTATTAAAACAATTGTAGATCAGTCTAGACATATATAACATAGTTGTCTATTAGAAAAATTCAGAGTTCCAGTACTTTCAAACTCACCATATACTTTTAAATAACACTGTGTTTCCTGAGAAAATAATACAGTGTTGCACGAGGAACACTGAACACTTGCATTGGCGGAAAGAGAAAATTTCCAGATCACTACGGTAGGAAACAGCATTACTAATTTTTCTTAACATACCTGTGGTGAGCAGAAAGCTGAATGCCATCACACTGACTTTCGCCATCCTGGCTGATTCTTTTGTGTCTAGACAGAAAAAAGGATAATGTATGTTCATAGAAAGGCAACATTATTTTATTGCCCTTAAAATTGTACATACACTGTATCTTACTTTACTTTTATATTTCTCTATGTTCTAAATCAGTAGAGAGGGGTTATTAGAGGACATCTAGGTGACAGATATTGCTCGACCTTGTTGAATATTAATATCAGTTTTCAGTCACGTGACATGCATTGTAAAAGCAAAGGTGAGTACTACCGTTAAGTAACGTTAACACTAGATCACGGTTTGCACTGCATGCACAGATGATTCCTGGGAAAATAGAGAGCCAGATAGCTTTCCCAAAGGCCCAGAGAAAGAGATCTGTTGATGGGCGTGGTGTCCTCCCCCCTGCCAAGTTTTCACCTCCAACCCCAGATGAATGCACATCATTCTACAAAATGTTTCATCTATCTGAAGACACTGAATATCAACCTGTAAAAAGCCCCCATTTTGTCTGTTGTCCCTGGCCATGAAAAGAGGTACATACCTCGGGCCATGCAACTGAACATCCCTGCACCCCTAAGCAAATATCTACAAGCCCGAGTACATGTCACTGTCACACCAAGTGCTGCAAGTAAAGAGTGAAGAGGTTTTTACAGGGTTAAGCATAACAGAAGAACAGGTCAGTCAGTAAATATGATCAAAGATATGAATGTCAGGAATATCACAGGCACCAGTGTAGAAGAGTTATCCACAGAATTCAACATTTCTAATGATTTGAATAAATGTTAATTCATCATTGTTTATATTTGTCACATATTACAAACTTGTTGCATGCAATAGAAAGGAAGACGTGACTTCAATCAAAATGTGCCAAGTGGTTTGACCAGAAGGCAGGAAGGGTGACTGCATTAAACATTAGTGCTGCCTGCCACACGAGTCCTGTGGAAGCAGCAGTCTCCCTGCTGAAGAACCTGTGGCGACCCTGTGGCCTACAAGGCCCCAACCAACAACACACCACACTCACTCAGGTATTTACATCCACACTGGATGAGAGCAGCACAAAAAATACTGAAATCAGAATTACCAAGTAGAAAAAAAAATTACATCTTCATCTACAAAACTCATCTTTCACAGCATAGTAGACTTATACAAAAGCACGCCTTAAATCTACGTACCAACCACTTGCAAAGTAACAGGTTTCAAATCAATCGGTCATGCAAGTAGTCCACGTGTAGATTTAAGCATTTTTTTTGCCAAATGTTGTGACAGGTTAGTATTTTAAGGATGTATGAAAAACCTTTCTGCACATCACCATGTTCCCCCTCCCCATCACTTTTGTGATTTACATCCCCTTACATTCTCTTGCTGGTAAAATACAAATGATTAGGATAGGGCTGCAGCTAGTGATGGTTTTCACCTATAATCTGTTGATTATTTTCTGGAGTAATTGATAAACTGCTAATTATTAATAAATTCAGTCAGAGGAGTAAAGAAACCAGGAAATATTCACCGTTTGAAAATAAAGAATGTGGACAAGAATTAGTCAAAACAATTAACTGATTATCAAAACAGTCAGTCATTTATTAAATAGTTGACATTTATTTCTATCATTGGATACTTAAGGTGTACACGATTTTTTCTGTTTTCAGATGGGGCAATGAACACGCAAGTAAGGTAGTTGAGGAGTATGCCAAGACAATGGAGAGCCACCAAACAAATCTCTCTATCAAGGAAGGGAGGACTGGTCATCAACCCTAAATACCCATGGTTAGGGGCAACCCCAGACAGCATTTTAACATGTGACTGCCATGACATGGATGTGTTCGAGGTAAAGGCACCCAGCAGCCTTTAGAAGAGCACTTTACTGGAGGAAAGCAAAGAGGACAGCACATTTTGTCTTCAAGAGGTTGAGGGTAAGCTTTCATTGAAGAGGGACCATCAGCACTTTTATCACAACACAAGCGAGCTACTGTGACTTTGCTGTCTGGGGACTAGGGGGTGGAAACAAAGGGGAAATCTACATTGAGAGAATACTGCCTGATACTAACTTTTTTGACACCATATGTAAAAAGGTACACGCATTTGTCCAGAAGTGCATCATTCCAGAGTTAGTAGCAAAAGTGTTTACAGGTCCTATTCTACCATTATCACATACCACCAAACCATCTGAAGGCATAGCCTGTTACTGCAGGGTCCCTGTCCTGCATATTGACAATAGACTTGAGTGTAAGTAAGGAATCTGTAAAAGACAGTACATTCACAAAAGTTGCTTGAAACTTAACACTACACATTTGAAGATGTCAAGTTGGAAATGCAGCGAGTGTATGCGGGAGATCCAAACAAAAGAGGGATAACAGAAAAAAACTTAACAAAGTATAAGTTTCAATTGTTTTATTCAACACAGGCCACATACTTTATATATAAATTCAATTTTTTTTTACAAAAATGTTGACATAAATAAATGTAAAAATATATAAATATGTAATAAACATTTGCAAGTTATACAACAATAGAACTGTGTAAAACACACAAAAAGCAATGTTTTTTGGCAGGTATATACATGTGCATTACCCTGGATTTGTGTTGTGCAAATATATTGCAGGGAAAGAGTATTTGTATATTATATAATTGACAAAATATAAAAGAATAATAAGAAATATGTGCAATATGGCAGTTTGTGAAGTGATATATATTTTTGACTTTTGTATATATACAAAATATTTACATTTTATTTACATGTGCAAACATTTACAGTATGTATCTGTGTCAGTGGGAGTCCCGTACTTTGTTAATGAGACCAGAAATAGGACACAGATTATTTTATTCCATGTATTACTTGCTTTTTTTTCCCTAGCTTTTTTAGAAAACCGTGTTATTGTCTGGAATTAATGACTGTTGAAATTATTTTTTTAACTTTGCAAACAAACATCAAATTAGTGATTTATCAATAAAAGTATGAATTTATCAGTGACATCTCCCATCATTATTTCATTGATGGAAATAATCAATTGTGTACCAACACCCATTTTAATGTTTGGCCCAAAGGAACAACTGAGGGAGCCAAATTTGTCAATGCACAGCACACATGGGCTATTTTATCTAGAGGTGTTAAGACCTTTTGGGTGTTCAGCTTCACACATTTGAATTCCGATTGTACTTTGAAGTACGGTGTATCCATTCCTTGCCTCACCAATAACTCTCTCAACATGGATCCGTACTGATGCAAGTCCTTGTGTGGACTCCAATTCCACAGGACCAAGATGCTTTTTCCCTTTGGTAAAGGCTGGGATCTTAAGCTCAGCATTGTACAGATTAATCAACTATCCCTAATTTAATATTGTCTTTCAGCCTTTGATTTTCCTCCCTGAGTTCATTACATTCCCTTTGTAATCTTTCCATCTTGTCCTTACATGGTCTGTTGTCACACTGTTGTTCTTCCTCAGCAAGTGTCGCCAGCTCAGCATCAGGCATTGATGACAGTTCTAGGAGGACATCCACTGCATCTTGCCTCTTCTTCTCCTCCACCCTCCTGTTCTTCATTCTGTTGTGCTGCTCATACCTCTCAGTGTCTTTCTTTCTTTTCCTCTTCTTAATGGCTGGGGTGTGTGTGAAGATGGATGGTACCCAGTCAGGGGACAACGGGTCATCAGATTTAGTACCTATAATAAGAGAGTTTATGTGCAACAACTTAAAAAAAGAGCCACTTATATATGTGATATCATTACTGTAGACTAGCTAACCCCTCTCTCTCTCTTAAACAAATGCTAACTATTCAAACGGAAAGTCAAATTTTCCTTTAATTATTTTTTTATTACAACCTCAATTCCAAAAAAAGTTGGGATGCTGTGAAAAACGTAAATAAAAACGTGTTAAGACTAAGTATCAGTCTTAACACAAGCCTCACATATTGTCTTTGTTTTACATTCAGCTGAATATCGGTGTAAAGGGATTTCCAAATCATTTTATTTCAAATACATTTTGAGTTTACTTGCGTCTACACAACAACCCAACTATTTAACTTAACGTAGCTAACTTTAACTCAATACGACCACTGCAGTTGGTCGCCTCGATAAACAACAAACTATGTCAAACCGTGTTTATGGCAAAAAATACAATAATTATTATACCTGTATATAGGCTACTTGTGTTTAACGTTACTTGAGCTTACCTTTGATGAAGTGTTCGTTGCAAATACGTGTATATTTGGACGGTTGCCACTGTTTGCCCTCCCCGGAGACAGAGGTAACGTTACGTTTAATGGCACAAATCCACAATCTCCTCCTCTCTGGGTTTTCTTTATCGGACGGGATTCTATAGAAACACAGCCCAGGCTTGTCTCCTCTTCGATTAGTGCACCCGACAGCACAACAACTATCCGGCATTTTGGCAACATAAAAGCGACAGACTCAAAGTAAATGTATCGCTTGTTCTTCCTGGTTGGCGGGCAGCTGAAAGTCTTTTCTGACCTCCAAGGGGCGTGTCCCTTGGAACGTGATGTCATGTGATGATGACTGAAGCACCTACCGAGGCACACACGCATTGCGCTCCACACTCTTTGAGAAGCTCAGTGTTTCTTAGTTTGATCTTGTCACTTTTAATTTATTGAGAGACAGTTTGGGTCCGTGTACGTTCTAATTTTGACTGACGTTTGTTTTTTCGTTTAAACCACAAAACGAAGAAACGGGGAAAAAGAGCCGTTCTCCACTTTTTGGTTTCTGAATCCAAAAACGAAATTACGACTAAACCAAATTCAAATAATGGTCCGCTTTTGGTTTTTTGAAATTCCTATTTTTATTTCTCCGTTTGAAGATAGACGTTAAGTAAAGAAAGACAGGTGGGCCAGGTGACCCGGAAGTAAGAGTACAGATATTAAAATAAAAGCCAAGCTTTTAGAACGGCTGGACCTGTAGCATTATGCAGCACTAACATTATACCAGGGTGATGTTAGATGAAAATAAATAAATAAACCTGGACCGAGAGAAATACGTTAGCAACAGCAGTTGATTACATGCACTATAATATTGTGCATTTATTCATGTAAACAGCAAGAATCACGTTTTTTTAAACACATTGTTTGGTGCAGTACAGTTGGTAGGCTAATATAGGTTAACCTAAGAAATTATTTTGTGTGCAGAGTTGTTACTGTCAGTGCTATATTTTTAATATTAAATTCATATTTTCCACCGTAATGTACCAAGCTGTTTCCCCTTTCTACCAGCAGGTGGCAGTATTAAATGAAGGTCTGTACTGTGTCTTTATTAAATGTTTTGAATCCAGATTACTGATATAGATGGATTTATTGTTGTTAATTTCATTTGGTTTTTGATATTTATGTTTTATTTGCAGCCTAGTTATCATCTTCATCATTCACCCTCAGCCCAGAGTTAAACCTGCATGCCCTTCTGTTCTAACCTGGTTCTAACACTGCTGTCAGCTTCTCAGCAGCTCTGACAACAAACTCACATCAGAAATGTCCTAATGTAGGCCATCTGGCCAAAAGAAGGATTTACCAGTATGCTACATAGCCTACTGTGTGAATCTTTCTTCTCCATACACATTCCAGTGTGTAACATACAACACTCCCATTGTGTCAAACAGGAAATGTCCAGAACAAGAAGGGCTGCAGGGCAAGCGTGTTTTCCCACAAGACCTGACGGTTTCTGAGAAGAATTGTCCTTAATGGCAACACTGAGGGGATTATGATGAAGTGAACTTCGTTCTGCTACACTGAGACAACACATCAAGAGGGTATGTGCAAAAGAGATTTTGCTGCAGTTTTCATTTACAAAGACTGGGAGCAAACACCTGCAGTGCTCACAGTCACACTTTGCAGTAGCTAATAAACAAGCAGTAAAGATTAAAGTGTCTCATTGTAACAGAGGAGACATCATAAGACATCCCAATCCTGTAGGAAATGACGAAGCATTAAGCCATCTTCAATGTCTGCCACCTGTCTGTCTTTTTATATGTGCGATTTGAACATATTTGTGAAGAGCAACAGCAGAGGGGCCATTTTCTCTCATTGTTTAATGGAAATAATTAACATTTCACAGTGTCATTATCTGACCACCAATGTTGCTGTTTCACCAAATCCCTTGTACAACCCTCTGCATTGTGTCAGCAACATCAGCGCACCACACTCTGGGCAAAAAGCCTAAAAGCCCACTGATTTTATTGTATCTGAAACAAAATATGGAGCAAAGCTGCGTCACACAGAACAGTGTCTCTTGGCAAACAAACCTTTAGTGTCCTTTGCTACAGTTATCTATATAACTCAGATTACATTGTAATTTTATTACTGCAGTCCCCATCCTTGTTTCGGGAAATTTTGCTTTCTTCTCAGGCGTTGAACCCTCGTTCGAGGACACTGCATCATAACCTTCAAATAAAAATACTGACTGTTGACCCCTGCAGCTGTCAGCGTTTAATTAATACAGCAATCTGAGATGTGGGCTTGGTTGGCTCTGAAGAAAGAGAAAAGGGAACCGTGTCCATCTGTTTGTCACAGCAGTAGGCCTCAAGGAGTCACCACAGCCAATCTGGTGTTTCTACGCAAGATCTGTGAAGCAAGAAATCTAAAATCTTCTCCTTCATTTCAGTGTAATTTTGAGCATTTGAGGCCACTTTAAGGGACGCCTCATTGAGCACAAAATGCAAGCAGATGAAATCACATGCAAGCTATATTATAAGCGTATTCACACAATGTCCTTAGGGCTGCAAACCATGGGCCATAGACAAATATGCCATCTGCTATCCTTCCCTGCCTCTCTCTCCCTTCACTTTGCTTCACTTTATTTTATCTTGTTGGGTTCTCCAGTTGTTCTTCCCTCTTTTCTTCCATTTTCTCACTTCTGTCACCACTCACATCTTCAAGTAGTACTTTCTACCACAATCACAAGCCTGTTCAAGTACTGGTCCTCTTCTGCTGCCTTCCTTAACTTTCCATGCCCCTGTTTGACAGCTCCGTATCATCTCTTGCTTTCTTTCCACCACATTTTGTCTTCTCAGTATGACTCCTCTCAACCCAAATCTTCCGCTCCCTACTCAGGGCATCTATCTCATTTCCCTTTTTCTTTGCATTTCTCCCTGGATCTCTTTCTACATTTATTATGTCTCTTTCATCCTCTCCTCCTCCTTATCTTATATAATCGAAGTCAGTGCATCCCACTCTGAAATCAAAGCCTGTGCCTGTGTTCCTTCTTACTTCAAACTCCCTACTTACTGGAAGGACAGACAGGTCTTTGTCCCTGGGCTTTAAAGAGGCGGAAATGCCTTCAATGACTGCAGATGTGGGGAGCCTACAAAGCAAACTCTGTCTTTACTCTTCATCATTTGTATTTCATTTTCACTTTACTCCTTTCCATTGCACAAGTGATGAGGATAAATGGCTTTTTTTTCTATTATTATTATTATTATTTCAGGCTACAAGTGAGCTTGTCGTGAATTTATGTGGTGGATTTTCTCTCATGGAAATATAAATCAGAAAATTACCATAGAGACTGGATAAAAGTCTTACAATAATTTATTTACAGGAATAAAAAAAATGAGTATGGATTCTAAAAGAGCTTAAGAATCAGTAAATTGAACAATAATAACAAGTTTGGTATGGAAATTATAATTCAGATATCAGTCAATATTTCCTTAAAGATATTGCTTCTGGGGCAATATGAATTATAATTTAACCTATCTATATTACCTTAGTTCCTGGCAAACCGAGAGGACCTCTCTCTGACAGCCCTTTCTCTCCTCACTTCACTTTTTATACCCAAATCAACGCACATGGCTCAAATTTACCAGCATCACTTTTTGACTCCAATAGAATTTTCCCAACAAATGTTCAAACTTAGTGATAAATCAAGTTATTAAATAAGCATGCCTTTTTGGCTGCATGCCTGGAAATTCCTGAGTGTCCAATTCCCTGGAATAATACTTTTGTCCAGCACATCTGTTTAAACATGCAAACTATACATCTAAATAGAGAGAATCCTTAATCCTTACATATATTTTCAAATGGCATAAATGTAGAAACATTCTTGTCTTATTCAAATGTTTAAGTCTAATTTAACCTGTAACCTTTCTGTTAACTCTGGTTAAACTCCCTTAGGCCTACATCCTGTCTTCTTGGCAACAGCCCTGTTAATTTGTTCTTTTTCCTAAACTGTTGTTAGCTACCCTGTTCTCAAATCATTAAACCCTAAATTCTTGTCATCTACACAAGATGACCAACACTTAAAAGTTAATTTCAGGCCAGAGTCCCTATAGACACGAATGTGCATGCACATACATTTTGTCTGTCCAAATATGGAGTTTTACAGAAATCATAAACGGGGTATACTATTTTCAAAGCTTACAAAATGTACACTGATATTTAGCTGGCTTAATTCCCTACAAGCTCAAATGCACATTTACAGGTGCAGATGTACACACAGGCATACTGTACATTCTTCGCAGTGCTCTAGACATTTGTAAATAATGAGGCTTCAAAAAGAAGGGAAAAAAAGGTTTCTAGAGACAGACATGTTAAAATGGCTGAATGTTTACTTTATCCGCACCACTTTCAAACAAATATGGGGTCTCCCTTTGCCGAAATGAGGTGCTTTCAAAATTTTAACACTATAAATGTCCCACTTTAATGCATCCAAACGTCCAAACTGGTAACCTCTGCATCAATATCAGATCAGCACAGCAAAAAGGCATGATGCAGGGAAAAGAGGCTCAAACAAGCAGAAAATCTTGTCTAGACAAAACTCAAACTTGTAATTTCTAAAGTTTATCTTTGGTAGGAAGCCTGTAGCTGACCTATTTTCCTCCAAAGCAGGCTGCAGTGAACTAAAGGATAAGACAGGTTTCCACCATATTGCATTGCACCTGTCAGATTCATTAAAATCACTAGACATGAGGGACGGTAAGGGAGAGGGTGGTGGAGCCATGTGCAGTATTGCCAAACACACTAAGATAAGAGCACAGAAGACGTGGAATTTGTCTGTGGTAAAGACGAGATTATAATATTGTCTCGTGCTGAGGCCTTGATGCTGCTCTGGCCACAACATATGAACAGCACACTGCAGGTGGAGGCAACACAGCCAGAGAGGCTGGAGGCTGCAGCCTCAGTAATGGATGCTATTAATCTTTGGTGTTATAATAAGTGTTAACTGTACAGAACATATAGCCTATTGGACCATATAACTTCCTTATATGAAGAGAATCCTTAGGTGAATGAGATTATATGAGAGCCTATATACTTTTCCTATGATGATAATAATAATGGTAGTAGTGATAATAATATTTTCAATGTTTTCAGTTAAGGTTTATTAATTACCGGCTTAAACTGTTTTAATTTAAGCTGTTCACATAGGTATAAGGCAATAAGAAACATCTGAGATCATCTTGCATCTTACAAAATACATCTGCATTTATTTTTGACCTTCTTAATCCCACCAGAAGGCTGAGAAGTGAATGATTTGAACCTAAAATACCCAGTGAGGCCGTAGCCAGCTGCATTCCGGGACTGTTCAGTCAGTAAAATCACTGATGAACATATTATCACATACTTTCCTCATTTAAAGTGTAATGTATAGTTGGTGATAAACCTCACACTTCACAATCTAATTAGGCTAATCAGTTATCGCCGGGCCGGAACAACCGATAAGCGCATCAACCAAAAATCTGCAGAATTTAACCCGTCACGCACCAGACAAATGTAGGACAACACATGCACACGCATGTTAGGAAAAGAAAATCACCGCTCAGAAAGCTCGCCTACCTTTAATTGGCCGGTTGGAGCTGAGGTGCAGTCAGCGCAGACCTCGGGATGCTTTCAGGGGTGAAAATCTGTGAGAATGTTGCTGTTTCCTCCCTCGTCGTCGTCTCCCTCCCTCCCAACTTCGCCCCCTTCAAGAGCAGCACTTCACGACTCGGGCTCAACATTTGGAAGATGTTCAGAATATGTCGGGCTCTGCTCACTGTCGGAGCCGCTCGACTAGTGTCGGGAAACACCGGCCACCCTTTGCCCCCCAAATTACACCTATGGTCATCTGATAGTGAGGAGATGGGGCTATTTAATGAGCTATTAGACAGGCAGTCCGCAGAGGATGCTGATTCAGCACAGAGCCTCGCGTCCATAAACAAATTAAGCCAAGAAATGACGTGCAAAGTGAGTGATGCCTTGATGTATTGCTTCGTTCATAATTTTCTTCCAAAATAAAAGCATTTATTAGATTGTTTAAAAAAAGTAAATTTCATTTCATCTAGCCAATAAGATACCAGAAATAAATGAATAATCAAATATGCACATTTCAACTTCCTTCACTAAGTACAAAAAACACAAAATCTAACTTTTGTCATGGCTCAATCTTTAAATAAAAAATGTCCAGGGGTCTCATTTATAAACGGTGCGTAGCCTACGTACAAAACAGGGCGGAAAATGTTCGTCCTGTAAGTAAATTCTGAACCATGCCTATGCATATAAAGAGGAGAAATGAGAAACGTCGACTCATGTGGCAGAAGGATGGAATGGTTTGAAATGAATAGGCCTACTATTGTGTAAAATAAATCGAAATATTACCTCTGAGTATTAGAGCCTTTCTGAATAAAAAACACCCGTTTGATTGACTTTCCCTAAAGTGCGCAAAAAACACACAATTTAAGATAATTTGCAGCGCACAAAAAGACATATTTTGGATAATAAACACAAACGGAGATTCTGTTTCTGCAAAAGAACGCCTCAAATATTTTGTTACACTACATTACATTACTACATTTAAATTCAGTGAGTCAGTCGAGCAAATACGAGTGCAGTTTCATATTACCAATTGTTATCACATGTTCGTTGCCTACCTAAAACGCTATGCGCCAGCGTGTGGCTGTGATGCGCTGCTTGGCGTTACAGACAGTAACACTATTTTATTTAAGAAATCTTTCAGTGTCATATCCAACAAGTCATGTTTCTTTTAACTCATCAGCAGCCTCATTAAGTGAGTGGACTGTCTGTGTAGCCTAAATGAGCTAAATGTTTAAACACAAGCGGAATACATTCGGTTTAATCTCTTTTCAAATGGGGAAATCCTAATTAGTACCTGTGTCATCCCGTCTCCCTCCAACCAGTGACGTCACTACTTAGGAGGTTTACCCGTTCTTGAAGTGTGCCCCCTTTCCTCCGGTGCACAAGCGCTGTGTGAAAGTGCGTTTTTTACCCACCAAACAACATGCTTCAGTTTCAGTTTTATAGGCATCTATGGGCGTTTGAAGGATCGGACATTGAGCTCCCTTCACATGCGCCTCATTTCAAGTTGATTGTGATTTATAAAGGGAACCTGCTTCCAAGTGTGCGTACGCACGGTTTTATAAGTCTGAACACTTTTTGGTGTACTGCCATTTTTGGCTTTTGGGAGCACGTATAGGTTTCTAAGCAGTTTTATAAATGAGACCCCAGATGTGTTGGAAAATCCTCATGTGTGCAGTAAAACCCAAACTCAATCATTAAGACCTCTTGAAAAACAAAAAGAAAATTCAAGAACCAAATCTGAGCCTCAGCGATCCTCAAGCTAAAGGACTACAAGAGTAAGTATTTCCTCAACTGAGCACAACTAGAAGTCTAAACAATAATCATACTAATAGTAGACTATATTATAAAGTACCAATATATAGAGATTAAATTATACTGTTGCAAAAGTAAAGAGACTATATTTATTATATAACAGCAATTATAACAGAATAGAAAATGTTTAATGTTTTCAAAGGGAATACAGACAGATTTCATGCTTTGATACAAATAAACTTGGTGTTAAGATATTAGCTATTTAACAGTTCTAAAATCAAATTTAGTTATAAGCTATACAAGTCTGTCTTTAAAACACCAATGCTGATGCATGTTGCATGTTTAAAGATTTACAGTGGGTCAGGAAATCAAATGTTCTGTTCTGTATACTGGTCTTTGTCAACATGACAAGTTCACATCAAATGAACACACAGTCGGTAAATATATGGCAAGGACAAACACTAACACTAAGATATTCATGTAGAAGCAGCATCAGCATTCAGGTGCGTTTATGTGCGTCTCATCCCCTGGAGGTAATAGGATTGGATGAAGCCTTAATGGAGTAGGTGGTGGTGGTTAATGGAGCCAGAGGAACAACAGACACACTATAAAAGGCACAACACACGTCTTCTTATCGGGACAGGAAACAAGCCCCCCCCCCCCATGTACTGACCACCCTAGCTCATGGATTACAAAACAGACCCCATCGGTTCCACTATATCACCACCCAAACATGATTATACACAACTCCCAATTCATGGCTGGTTACCTGCCAAACTGTCTGACTTGAAGCACTTATCACACATTCAGTGCAGCAGCAATTTAGCAGCGTTAATTCCTGCTCTACCTGTTATTGCTGTGCAAAGAGACAAGTGGAGCACAGGGGAGGATGAGAGGGGAAAAGTGACAAGGATGGTTAATGGGTAATTATTTCCCACCCTGCGTAGCAGTAACATCGCTTTAAGGTTTTGAATCTTTAAAAACTACGTTTTCTACACATGTCCAAGGCAAATGATAAGATTGTAAGAATAGAGTTCTGAGAGTTGAATTGTGTTTCTTCTATCGCTCTCTTTCAAAACGTGATGGTGTACATGTAAAATTAGTTTTTAACATTTGACAGCACAGTAAAATTACACGCATTGTGTTTAGGAACATGCAAATGAACAATCAAATTTTGCTGTATGTGGCAAATACATTCTTCAAGTCTTTTTATACAAACACAGAACTGACTCACTAGTTTCTCCTGGTCTCTAATTTGAAAAAGAATCTATGAGCGATGGAAAACCTCCCCACAGACAGTGACAAGTCTTTTTTACAATATACCCTGGTGTTACTAAGTCTTCTTCCTGCCCCTTCCTCTGCATCCTGCAGTTGGCAGACTGCTTGTAGTGGCAGAGAGTGCGTGGGCCTGAAAGTCAAGCTTCTGCTGAAGGGTCCCTGTGAGAATGAACTCAGCAGTGACGACTGGGAGAGATGCAGAGAGAGCTGGGCCACACAGGGGCAGGTCCTCCTCGCAGGAAATCACTACAGTGTGAGGCTGAAAGAATTAGAATTTTTTTTTTAAAAAGTAAGTAATTACAGAAATATTAAATGATAACATCTGAAAACACACTACCACAAATAAGGTTATTTATTAGGTTTTAAGTTTGACTGGTACCTTGTGAGAAGAGGGCACCTTGGGAAGAAAGGTCGCTCCACTGCAGGTGATAATGTCTTTCATTTGAATTGGCTCTGGTTTCACTGACTTTGTAACATGGATCTGATATCCCTAAGAGAAAGAGAAAGAGGACAAGAAATACAGTACACATCATGTAAACAAATATGATTTCTTTCTATTTTTATTTAATCTCTGCAACAGGAAATCAATACAAGGCTCCTGGGAATGGAATTTGGTATTACACGTGTATTCCGGTCCCCAATTTTAGCCAGTATCAGCATAATATGTGATATCAAACTATCCCTTAGCAGCTTTGATGAGGCAGTACAGTGTAGGAAGAGCATGTAACTGAAATGAAAACATTACTGACTGCCTCCCTATGTGAAGTGCCCATAAAAGATAACAAGTACATTAAAAATAAATAAATGTCAAATTACTTCCCACAAGCCACAGTGTAATGGTAAACAACTGACACAGTGCTCTTGTAAAGATGCTTGCACATTTAACAACACAGAGGCTGAGATAAAAAGACTCCCACCATGACTCACTATTCCTCACTGTCAATATTATCCACCACCCCTGTGTCATCTGCCAAGGGAAATACCACAATGACATTGTCAACCTCTCACTCAGAGGAAAAATATAAGCACAGAAATAAATGCTATGACTGAGAGTTAAGAGTACCTGTAAGAGAAGCTGACTGCTAGCAATCCTCAGAGACTCCTGCAGACAGAAATTGAACTTCTTCTCCTGCTCCGGATCCTTCACAATGAAAGCATTAGGAGACAGGAAGCTCCCAGCCTTACCACTCTGACACACAGAGAAAGACAACAAGAGCAGCCAGTGTGTTTTTGAGTATGTCTTTAGTCAAGTGTTGCATTTGTCTGTATACTTCAACATAGAGAGAGAGAAAACTGCTCTGGCGCCAGTTTTAAGTATTAATATAGCAACTAACCTTTTCTAGCCAGTGTGTGGTGACAATGGGGACTCCTTTAGCCACCGCACACAGGAACTTGACAGTCCTGCGCACCTTGTCAGTCACCAGACAATTCATGTCTGCCACGCCTTTAGCCATGCTGCCTCCCAAACGAGCCAACACTCTCTCCCCTGCTTCATCCACCACGCCTGTGAACAGCACCTGGGACAATGACAGACACACTGTGTTATTCAGAAGTCTCGAACTTCAGTTTTTGTTTGGTCCAAAGCTGTGTAAACTCACAAGAACAGGCTTCTGGTAATCTGTCCTCCTATGAGGTAAAACATTTTGGAAATGAGGGCAAAGCATTACCATGTCGTGCAATTCATCATACATTCATACATTTCTGTTGATTCAAATAAAGTTCTCGCTCCTAATGGATAACAGAGCAGTCTGCTTGGAGTACCAAGCTGCAATTTAGTGCAACCTAAGCTCAAAAGCAACCTGCACAACCAAAAATAGCTTCTTCTAAATTCTGTAAAGTGTGACTGAATCACTCTAATCATTATTTGGGTAAATGTACCCTTAGAATGTGTTTATCATTACGGGTAAAAAGGCATATAAAACCTTGTAGGTTTGGCTGGCAATTCGCAATCGACCACTAGCTGCTGGGGAAGCGGAGGAGGAGCGAGGGGTCTTCGCCACAGGTGAGGAGTCTGCAGAAGCCTGTCGCTTCCGGGACACACTGCTGGTTGGAGTCTTGTGCTGTTAAATGGGAGAAAAAGGGAAGTGGGGAGGATGATGGATGAATAGAGAAGAATCAGTCAAGAACAGTGTATGCAATTCCGACAGACAAGGACAAAACATGAAACACACAGGGAGAATGGAGAAAAGAAAGCAAATGTCATAAAACAGAAGAGTATGTAGTGACTGCGTGGCCACTAAACTACTTCATTAGTGTATTAATGGTGATGCAGGGCAGGCCAGACTACTTTTGTTGGTGAGAGAGTGGGAGAGACCTAGACCGTTCGTGATGTTAATTGCAGTACATTGTGATGGTGGGAAAGGCTGTCTCAGACAGAAATGCACCGGGGCCTCTGGCCAAGGTAAAAGCCTTCCTTTTAAAAGGACAGAAGTTCCTGGACACTCATTATATACTACTCAGCATTACATGAGCTGAGAGCTGGTGTTTCAGCCCTAATGTATTTTTGTCTCAATCAAAACAACAACTTCTGAGACCTCAAAATTTCCAATGGATGTTTAAAAGTGGAGTAATTAAGTCACCTCTGATGCCTCTGTATCCTGCTCAAGAGATGTTCCACTTTCTTTCTGCTCCCCTTTCTTTTTTTTTTGGACCGCTGATGGCCGACTTCTGCCTCTCCTCTCAACAGCCTCCTCAATCTTCTCACTCTCTTCTTTCCCCTCCAGTGCAGTGGGGGAATCTTTTACATTCTTCTTTGCTTGAGCAGTGGATGCTCTACCTCTTCTCTTAGCTTGGAGAGGAGTCTCATCTATCGCTCCATCTTTTGCTGCTTCTGTTATTTGGAGTTTCTCCTTCCCCTTAGAAATCTTAGAGTTACTGCTGGAATCCTCTTCTGTGTTTGCATCCAACTCTCTTTTTCTTCCTTTAGTTTTCTCTTTATCACCTTCTCCATCACTGACTGCAGTAGGCAGTGGTGCCTCCACAGTATTGCTTTTTACTGCTTTCTGGTCTCTGCCCCTGACATTCATTATGGGCAGAATTGATTCATCACTGGCACATCCCTCCTCCTGATTTGAGGGGTCTTCCTCACCTGCAGCTGCAGGTTGTGATCCATTTGCATTGGCTCGCTGCTGCCCTCTTGTGGTATTAGCCTGCTGAGAGTCTGCCTTTTCATTTTCATTGAGAACCTCATTAGAGGATTCCTCTGCTTTCCTGCTCTTCCTGCCCGTGGTTGCAGGTTTGGGAGCTGAATTCTGATCACACTGACTATTGATTGGAGGGATGGTGGCTGCCTCTGTTTTCCTTCCTCTTCCTCGCTGCCTGCCTCCTCTTCCTCTGCTCTGAGAGCTCAGGCTGCAGCTGGAAATCTCGGAGCTGAGGGAGTTGGTAGAGTTAGACCTCGAAAGGACTTCTTGAGGAGAAACATCTTTGCTGTCCAGTTCTAATGGCCTTACAGCCACCGTGCTCCTCCTATTGCTGCCTCTAGCGATGGCTGCCTGGGGCAGCTCACTGGACCTCTTTGCTCCTCTCCCCCGGCCTCTCCCCCGGCTCTGCTTGGTGTTAACACTCGAAACAGACCTCTCAGAGCTGACAGAGTTGGAAGAGTTGGAGCGAGATCTAGTTCTTCTTGCTGGGACATCATCATTGTTTGATATAGCTGAGTCCAGCTCTGATGTACACGGGGCAGCAATTGTTCTTCTGGTTCTTCGACTTCTTGCGGGTGTTTTGGGCTTGTTTTCTTCTTCCTTGTTATATTGTTGCTCTTTTATTTGTTTTTCTTTGGCCTCTTTTTCTTTCTCCAATTTTTCTCTTTCTTCCCTTTCCTTTGCTTCCTTCTCCAGTCTTGCTTGGTGTTCTAGTTCCTTCCTTTCCCTCTCAAGTCTCTCTTCCAGTTCCATCTTTGCTGTCTCCAATCTTTCCTTTTCTATTCTCTCTTTCTCCAATCTCTCCCGCTCTTCATTTTCTGCCTTTTCATGCCTTAATCTCTCTTTTTCTTCCTTCTCCTTTCTTTGCTTTTCTATTCTCTCTTTCTCCTCTCTCTCCAATCTCTTTCTCTCTTCTCTTTCAGCCTTTTCATGCTCTAATCTCTCTTTTTCTTCCTTCTCCTTTCTTTCCCTCTCCAATTGTTCTTCTTTTTGCTTTTGTGCCTTGTCAGCTCTTTCCTTTTCTTCTTGTTCCTTTCTTTCCTTCTCTATTCTCTCTTGTTCTGCTCTCCCCCGCTCAAGTCTTAACCTTTCTGCAGGTTCAGTCTGCAATCTTTCTTGTTCTTCCTTCTCTTCCCTCCTGTGCTTCCTCTCCTCCTGTTTCCTTCCTCTTTCATCGATCTCCCTATTTTCTTTCTCCAATTTTTCTCTTTCTTGTTGTCTGAGCTCTGTCACATCTTTCTCCTCTCCCAATTGCTCTTCTTCTTGTTCCTTTATTAGAGTGTTATTGTCAGCATGCTCGTTTCTTTCTGTTCCAAGCCTTTCTTCCTCACCATCTTTCTGTCGCCTCATGGATTTTTTCCCTCTAGCTCTCTTACCCTGCTCTACCTCCACCTCTTCCTCACTCTCTTCAGGCCTTGATTTTCCTCTGCTTCCTCTGGGAGTTGCCAAAGCGTTACTCTTCCCTCTTGTCTGTCTCTTGGAAGGTTCAGAACACTCCGCCTCCACCTTCTCTTCTCTTAATTTTGCTGGTGTCCCTCTTTTACCTCTAATAGTGATGCCACTGGCTCCAGCTTCTAATTGTCTCCCCTTTCCCCTCTGAGGACGCAGACCTGCTTTTGTTTCCAAAGGCTGAGTTTCAACAGTGGAGGCCTCAGAATTTGTGAGCGGTTGTGTGTCCTCTTCTTGCATTTGCAGTGCTTTTCTTTTACTTGTATGTGGAACGGCGTCCTCATTATCGTTTCCCCCACCTTCACCTATGGGCTGCATTTCAACAGCAGAGATTTCTGAAATAATGAGGGGCTGTGTCTCCTCTTCTTCAAGTTGCAGTGCTTTTGCTTTCCTTTTTCGTGGACCTGGAATCAAATCCTCTTCATCACTTTCCTCATTTCCACTTGTAGCCATGGGCTGAGTTTGAGAACTAGTGAGGGGCTGTGTCTGCTCCTCTTCCAGCTGCAGTGGCTTTGCTTTTCTTTTGTGAGGACCTAGAATTGAGTCCTCATCATCACTTTCCCCGTCTTCACCAGTGAGCATAGGCTGTGTTTCAACAGCAGAGAGTTCAAAGCTAGTGAGTGGCTGTGTCTGCTCCTCTTCCAGCTGCGGTGGCTTCGCTTTTCCTTTTCGTGGACCGGGAATCGAGTCCTCATTGTCACTTTCTCCCACCTCACCTGTATCCACTTCATCATCACTTGTACGCATGGGCTGAGTTTCAGCTACCGAAGGAGCTTCATTGAGGTGCCTCTCCTGAGGTAGAGCTGCCTCCCCATGTTCATCCCTCTCTTCTGTGTCATTCTGTTTGGGCATAACTTGTAATACAGAGGAAACAGGTTTTTCTTGATCCAAAATTTCCTCTTCCTCAAAGGCAGACATTGGTTGGGTTTCAGCCATGGCAAGAGTAGATGAGGTGGGAAAGTCTAAAGGCTGAGGCTCAGCAGTAGCAGTGTTTATTCTCTCATCTTCATCTGTTTCATCCTCTGAATTACTGTAGGGCTCTAAAATGTATGCCTGTGTTGCTTCTAGGGCCAAATCTACCTGAACTTCCTTTTCAGACATGACTGAACAGTTGACAGGTTCCACATGCTCTCCATAGGCCTGTGTGGCCTCCAGATTTGAATCATTCTCACAGGAGGTTCTGTCTGCATTCGAGATAGCTGCATATGCTTGGGTGTCTTCAAGATTCACTGCCCCTTCCACAAAGGGAAAAGCCTCAGTGCTTTCCATTGCTAGAGCTTGAGCCTGACGCTGCATGTGGCTGCTGTCTGACAATCCCAACTGTAAAGACCCTCCTCTGCTGGACTGTTCGCCTTTTTCATCCCCAGAAGACTCAATGACAAATGATTGGGTGGGATCCATGGTGTGATCCCCCGGAGGGTTAACCTCACAGTCTCTGGTCTGAAGAACGAAGGACTGCGTCTCAGCCACGACAAAGTCCTCATCCTCCTGGCTGTCTGAGCAGGAAGACAATCCTATAGGTCTTACAGCAGGGGCTACTACACCTGGGAGACCAGGAACACAAAATAAAGACGTTTGTGCAAGGTTAAAATAAATACTTTCTCTAAGAAACAGACACAAAGTTATGTGCAATTTGAATGTATCAAAAGTAATTCACTCACGTCTTGAGTAAGGACCTGTAGATGGACTCAGGAAAGCCTGAGTCTCCATACCTTCAATTTCTCCTTCTGGAACCACCCCAAAGAAAAAAAAATAAATTTAAAAAATGAAAAGACAATTTAAACATGCTTACATCTCATATTACAAATTGAGAAAAATTTATACAGTAGATCAAGGAGGTCATTGGGGTCTTTAAAGTGAGAAACTGATTTCCACTTTAAATGTATAAGAAAATATAATAAAATCAGGTTTCCCTTCATTGATCATTTCGAGATTATATCAAGCATCTCTAGATTGCTGAAGTCAACTCTGTCCTCATGCCTGCAACGTATGTATTTTTCTTGTATTATACTCTCTTTATTGCTTATGCATTTTCAGTCTGCAATCTTTCTTGTTCTTCCTTCTATTTTCTTTCCCTTTCAATTTTTTCTTGATGAACCCTCCTATGCTGTCTCTCATCGATCTCCCCCCTTCCTTTCTGTTTGAAGACTTTCTTCCGCATCATCTTTCTGTCGCCTCATGGATTTTTTCCCTCTAGCTCGCTTAGCCTGCTCTACCTGCCCCACTTCCTCCCTCTCAACAGGCCTTGATTTTCCTCTCCTTCCTCTGGATGTTGCCAAAGCATTATTCATACACAACATGTATCCAACGTATGTATTTTTCTTGTATTACATATTGTTATTGCTTGTATTTATTTTCCTTGTTGATACAGTTAGTTATATTTACTTTTCCCTCGATCGTTGAATTTCTGCAGTACACTCCCACACCTGAAGAGTTGTTACAAAAAGAGCCCACTGCAATATGGCAGGTTTGTTCTGTGAATAAAATGTATGAATAGGCTTTAAGTAATTCTGTCTGTAATTAATGTAATCACTGTTGTTTGTTTTGTTGATATTGTTGTTTTTCCAAGTTTCCCCAGCTTCTTCAATGGAAGGACTTTTTAATATACCATGTAAAGTAAATATCTTGTCAAAAAATAGATATCAGAATACATCACATTGGGCTGTGGGAAATCATAATGGCCATTTTTCACTTTTTTTCCTGACATTTTATAAACCCAATAGATCATGAAAATAATCTTCAGTTGCATCCTATATTCTTTCTGTTAAGTTCCCACTGGAAGACTTATTTACTGATTACCTGACAATGGTGTAGGAGTAGAGCAGTTCTGCAGAAGGGGAGCCAGCAACCCAGGTGTATTTTCTCTGCGCAGGCTAGGGATCTGGCCCTCACCTGCCTCTCCAAAATCCAACTTCTTCATTTTCACATCTGTGTCACTGTCCACTCTAAGGTCAGCTAGATTGGCCACGTCTCCGGCAGGGGGCTCACTGGATTCATCCACATCTGTGTCTGCATTAGAATCTGACTGAAATGCTTCTGACTTGGCATGAGGAGCAACTGACAAGGTTGTGACAACAACAGGTACAACCAGAGGAGAATTATCTTCCACATCTGTGTCACTGTCAGACAGAATACCCAAATCAGCCCCTGTGTCTGCAGTGGTGCATGATTCTGTGAGATCAGACACCACAGAGGGTTCACTGATGACAGGGGCAGGAATAGCTTCATCATCTGTGTCACTGTTTAGATGCAGGTTGTGAGGAGTGGCAGTGGCGTGTTCAGGAACAAATGGCTTGATATCTAATCTAGTCGGAGTTTCATTTATTTTAGGGCATGTCGTATTTGTTCCACATTCCTTTTCTTCTTCCTCATCAAGATCTGTGTCACTGTCTAGGTGGAAATCTTTCAGCTGACTTGAAGGAGCAGAGTCAGCTGTGTGTGTGCTCTGAAATGACATGGGCTTTGCTTTTGTAGCAGCATCTGACACAACAGCATCCTCATCCACATCAGTGTCACTGTCCATAGTGATGCCCTCTGGCTGAATAACTGAACCAACATTAGGAGGTCTGGTGGTGTCAGCAGAGAAAGGCACTGATTTAGGAACTTTGTCTAAGGCATCATCATCGACATCTGTATCACTGTCCATGTGGAAGTGAGCTGTGTTTGGTGGCTGATCAGCTTGTTGGTTTGTATTTGAGGTCACAGGACCCACAGATGCCACCCCTTCCTCTTCTCCCTCCATATCTGTGTCACTGTCCATGTTAAATGCAGGAATCACATGTGTGACGACTGCCGGTGTAGATACAGGCAATTCATCTACTCCTGTAAGACTGACATTGCTTTCCTGCTCCACTGGCACATGGTGTCCACTTTCTTCAGACTTTCTCCCTCTTAGGGCTGCTCTTTCTTCCTCCCTTCCCTCCTCCTTTTCACTGTCGTCCACAATCGCAAGTGCCTTTTTTTCATTCAGTTGCCGTCGCCCAACATCTACATTCGGCCTATTTTTAGTGGAGGACGGTGTGATGGGGCTTTCATCCTCACTGTAAAACAGTTGAAAACAACATGACAAGCATTATAATTCAAAAGTGAAAGAAAGGAATAAAATGTATAGAAACACATACTTACAGGGGTTGGTTATGCCTGTATTAATGTACATGTTAAAGCCCCAAATTAGATGTTACTAATATACCTTTCAGGGATAATTTTGTTTGTGGGACTCAAGAAAGTTGAACAGGTGGGACTGGATTTATAGGAGTCAGAATCGGAAACTGTAAAAAATAATAAAGATGAAGTTGTAAGAAATCGGGTATAAAAAAAAACAGGGCTTCACACACACACACACACACACACACACACACACACACACATACATACATATATATATATATATTTTCTCATTCACTTCTTAATGTATGTGTATATATTCGCTTCTTCATATATACATAATTTACATACCTAGAGCCTTGCGCCTTCTATCTCCTCCTCCCTCTCTTTCTCCTTCTGAGTCCGAGTCAGATTCTGGAACCAGGGTTCTCTGAGGCTGGGTTGGAGTTTGCTCAAAGGACAGGCAACGACCATTGACACATTTCTTGCTCCCTGTGCTTGTGTAACCCCCCTTTTCTGCTGAGGCATCTGGTAACCTTACATTTACCCCTGAATTTACCCCTGAATTTCTGCTCACAGGAGTCCTCACCCCCCCTTGAGAAGAGACTCCATCTACAGCACAGCTGACATACTTACATGGGATGTCTGCCATCACCAAACTGTCACTTTCACTGAGGGCATAGCGTACATTAGGGGTCAGCTTTGAGCGACCCTTGCGGGTCCCATTCATGCTCCCTAGGTCCCAAACCAAAGCCTCTGTGTCCACTTCACTGTGACAACCTTTCTTCCGGTAGACAGAGATGCATATGGTAGCGTGCTGCTTGGATATTGAGGGTGCTAGCAAAGGTAGGGTGCAGGTGTTGGGGTCACGGCCAAGCACATTATCTCCCAAAAACAGGGGCAACTCTGTGTGACAAAGAATGTCCATTGTAAGAAATATATAAACATGACCTGTTCATGCAAGTTAGGCTGACATAAAATAACAAACCACAGGTGTAATAACAGCAGCGGTAAACCACTCACCACCCTCAGGGATGTGTTCATTTTTTAAGATGCACAGTTTAGCCAATGGTCGTCCCCTCTTATCTCTATTCTCCTCTACATTTTCTTCGTCATCTGACTCCAAGATTGAGTCACTGATCATCTGAGTTGCATCCATTCCTCTTACAGGGTAAGGCAGACCGCTACTTTACCTAAACACAGATAAAAGGCTATTAAGGCTGTGATTTTAAAGTATAGTTCCACCAACGTTAACATTAACTAACATACAGAAAATGAGTTAACTAGCATTAGTTAACGTTAGACATTACAAGGCAATTCATGCGGCCAACGTTAGGCTAAATAGCTAATTAATGATCTCTTTAGCTATAACGTTACTTTAAGTGTTGTATGCTTGCTATCATACACTTTGTAGCAATGACCTAAATGGCGTTAAGCAACGCTGCTACAACTTTAATTGAACGTGTATGAACAATCATGTCAAAACCACATCACTTCACAGCAATTCCACTTCCTGTCAGCATAAATGTTGAAAACACGTTTACCGCTAATTATTATTCAAACGGCAACAAACTTAACTACTTGTTGTGTAAGTTAATTTCGTCTTTATTGTCAATAACTATCAAATTATCTTCTCAGTTTCAATGTTATTTGCTACTTCTTTCAAGAAAATGACAATCCCAATTAACTATCGTGGCAATTACTTTGAAAACTATGAAGGAAGTTTACGCGGTTATACGAGTGGCTTAACTGTAATTCACCCAACTGCGTGGCAAAAAAAGGAAGCTCTTGTAAATATACAATGTGGGTGTGTTACGATTGTGCATACACACATGCTTTTTCTACTACGGAAAAGTAAAGGTTGTACTCTGATACCCCATGGATGTATATGATACCCACCTTAACACGCTTTGCCTTGCTCAGCGGAGATCAGGTGGAGATAAACAAAAACGTAAATGCACATCCTGGAAGTATTTGGCCGTGCCCATAATAGGCGTGTCAATCGCAGGCTATTGGTCAATATACCTGTCACTCACTATAAAATCTGTAACTATTGGACATTGAAACCTCAGTTACTTAAAACGTCTCTGATTGGACTAATATTCCCCAAAGCGTCTAGTCTTCATACATTTCAGGGCTGATCCTGATACATTTCTTTTGGCGCTGTGCATTCGTTTCTTAAAGGGACCGTACAGACACTGATTCATACCTTTTTACATTATCCAGGCTATGATTGATACCAGTGCCGTTGTGTAAACCGGGTCCAACTGTCTTCATAATCTAAACAGCTTTGTATATGAATGCAGCAGTAGAATGAAAATTTTAAAAGTTATATGTAAATATGGGTCATTCCTGGCTTGTACTGGTGACTTTTCAATGTGCTGCCTTTTGCTGGGAAAATAAAAATGTTATATCAGGAATGTTTATACTTCAGGAACTTGTTTTGGTAGAACTCAAGAACTTAAATTAATAATAATAATGGATGGATTGTTCAGATATGGACTGTGAGAGAATTCCACACTTTTAGGTTAGGGACATATAGGCCTACATAGGTCTTGCAAACGTGTTAACAATGTAAATATTCAAAACTAGTTAGCATTTCTTACACTGTTTACTTTATTTCATCATGTGGGCTACGTTTTTTATTTGAAATTTAATGAAAACAGAATTGTTGAGTAAAATGTGTTCATTGTTTCGACCTGTCAAATTTTGCACCCAATTTACCCAAAATTGTAGACAGAAATGTGCACACAAAAAACGTGTGTATGCTGTATGCTTACGTGTACCAGGGCTCACTGAATGGTTTGGTCAGTTTGAAAATGACATGAATAAAATTCTACGGCCTTTACAGTCACCAGATCTCAACCCAATTTCCCACCTATGGAAGACTTTGGACCAATGCATAAGACAATGCTCTCCACCACCATCTCTGTAAGACCAAATAATATAATATTAACATTCACCTTGAGATCTGTTTCTCCTTTTGTTATGTATGGCTATGTTTGTATTTCTTTCTATCTGCTGTACTCAGGTCTCTCTTGCAAAAGAGATCTTCATCTCAATAAGATTATCTGATAAAATAATGGTTGTATATAAAAATGTGGGAGTGTCTTGTGGAGGAATGGTGTTCATCCCTCCAATTGAGTTCAGCAGACTTGGCGAGGTGCACTGAAGCTCTTCTGGAGGCTTATGATGGCCTGACTCCATACTAAGACACTTGTTTTTTTACTTTAATTTGTCACCCATCTGTAGACATACACATTATTTTGCCATGCAAAATGTACAAACAACACATTACAATGATAATCAATTACTGTGTAAATGCATATTAACTGATAATACACAAAAGGGTGTGATCAACAGATACTTGATCACAGCTGTGATGCGGCAGGACAGAGGTAAATCCAAATAAATGCCTTATAACTGATTATTATAAAGTGTTACCTTTTATCTGTACGGGATATTGGTGAACAGTTCAAATGACATTCGGTTATGTATATATAAACATTTATATGCATTCCCTTACATTTTGTAATAGATTTTCCACTCTTTTAGGTGCATGTCACAGGGTGACAAGGGACATTTTTATATCAAATTAGCCATTGGTTTGTGAGGCAGCAAACTTTAGTTTAACATCCAGTATTTTGTGTTAATGTGATAAAGAAGGTGTCAATAGGAATGACTTGTATACACAGCGCTAAAGCACAACATAATCTGACATGAGGGCCTTGAGGTGGGTCCTGCTTTATTACCTAAACCTTGAAGCCTTGTCTTGAATAGGGTCTCTGTGTCAAAATGTTGTTCATCATGTTGACCATCATTATTTCAGTTTTGTACTTATATTTTGCAAACATTAACACACCGTGAACCTGGGGCTTGTGTGGGAGGTACAGCATATGGACCAGGCTGCTCACTTTTGCCCTAGTGCCTCGTTCAAGGTTCAGCCAGCCATGTCCAGCAACAATTTGAAGCCTTATAATTATATGGCTGAATAATAAAGTTACACAACTACTTGCGACATTGCTTGGTGCACCTGTATCTCCACCAATTTTTCTGTGAGCTATTGCTCTCCAGAGAAATTTGAATGCAAAACCTTACAAGAAACTCACAATAAAAATGTTTTTACTTCCAAATTAAGTAGTTGGTTTGTCTGAATAAATTTGTGGAATTGTATTTTAATGAACCAACAGATGCCCTACTTTGAGTTGAATATTTAGCTCATCTAAACATTGCCAGGGTGCACTGAATATATGTTCTTAGGTTTGACTCATACCTAACCACACAATGTGGTTTGGTGCAGATAAATAACTTTGTCTGACTCTATCATGTTGTAAATTGGTGGTGCACCCTTTTAACCATCATAATGCTTGCAGAGTAGACACCTCTAGATAATACACCTCATTCAATACTCTAATAATATCTGATGACCATATCTGATCTAAGCTTTGTGCTACGCACACATTTACCCAGTTATCCATGCAGAACAAAACTGAATGGCACAGGTATTTTTCATTGCTGCAGGTAACAGCACATGAATGCATCAGTATCCTCTTCTGCAGAAACTGCTGACCTCCACACAGTTAAAATTCATCCATCTCTGGAAATCTGTCACAACCCCTCCGCCGTGGATCCTGCCCAGTAACAGCTGGTAT
Source organism: Micropterus salmoides (assembly GCF_014851395.1). Taxonomy (NCBI): domain Eukaryota; kingdom Metazoa; phylum Chordata; class Actinopteri; order Centrarchiformes; family Centrarchidae; genus Micropterus; species Micropterus salmoides. The sequence continues at coordinate 14,099,680 of NW_024040152.1, forward strand.
TAGTGTGAGTGTGATTTTGTTTATTTTTTCCCCTTTGGGTGAGTGTGGCATGGTTGGTGTGTTTTGGGTTTTATCTGTCTGTCTGACTTTGTTCTTTCTCTCTCTCTCTGTCTCTCCTCTTCTCTATTCCCCCCACATCCATGTGTAGTGTGGTATACCAGCCAATTTACCTAGTGAAACTGAGAAACTCTGTTTATGCCCGTTTGGTTAACAAACTTTTGTCAATCTCTGTCTTCTACCTTCTGGCCTCGCCAGCTCCAGCTTTCAGCCATAAACAGAATGAGATAATTTGCCTTAAGCAAACATGCTTGCTTAACCATCCAGTCTTGCCCAGCCACTAACACTGAGAGTACCACCAAAATCCTGATCACATACCTTCCATTAAATAAATGTACTGTCTGTTCTTGTCTTCTTTTGGGTTCTGGTCAAAATCTTGACAAAATCCCTCTTGAGATCCAATTATTTACATTTGCACGACTTTAAAATGTAATAGCTGAGTTGTAGATAACATTTTATCAGACAAATAAGAGAAAACCTTAATAAAATGCAAACACATATTTATTTGACGACTTTATTTGCAGTGAATCACAAGGGATATCTAATGCATGCTAAAGTTTAATTCTAGCAATGACACTACGTTTGTTCCTTGATTACCTTTGTACTTTTGTCAGTTATTCCTTTATTATTTTTTGTTTGGCATTGATGTCTTCACTTTCACATCTTTATCTTCAAGCATCTTCTTCAGCCTCCTCCTCAAATTCACCCTCTTCTTCAGCAGTGGCATCCTGGTACTGCTGGTACTCAGACACCAGATCATTCATGTTGCTCTCTGCTTCGGTGAACTCCATCTCATCCATACCTTCACCTGTGTACCAATGCAAGAAGGCCTTACGACGGAACATGGCTGTGAACTGCTCAGAGATGCGCTTGAACAGCTCCTGAATGGCTGTGCTATTGCCAATGAAAGTGACGGCCATCTTCAGGCCACGGGGTGGAATGTCACAGACGGCGGTCTTGACATTATTGGGGATCCATTCTACAAAGTAACTGCTGTTTTTGTTTTGGACGTTGAGCATCTGCTCATCAACTTCCTTCATTGACATGCGCCCACGGAACACGGCAGCGACGGTCAGATAGCGGCCGTGACGTGGGTCACATGCAGCCATCATATTCTTAGCATCGAACACCTGCTGGGTGAGCTCCGGAACTGTGAGGGCTCGGTACTGCTGGCTGCCTCTGCTGGTCAGGGGAGCGAAGCCAGGCATGAAGAAGTGCAAACGGGGGAAAGGCACCATGTTGACAGCCAGTTTGCGGAGATCAGCATTGAGCTGACCGGGGAAGCGCAGGCAGGTGGTGACCCCACTCATTGTGGCGGACACAAGGTGGTTAAGGTCTCCGTAGGTGGGTGTGGTCAGTTTCAGAGTGCGGAAGCAGATGTCATACAGGGCTTCATTGTCAATGCAGTAGGTTTCATCTGTGTTTTCTACAAGCTGGTGGACTGACAGGGTGGCATTGTAAGGCTCAACCACTGTGTCTGACACCTGAGGACAGAAAACACATAGAGTTGTTCTTAAGTCTCATGATCTTCAAGGAGAAAACCTAAGGCAAGAGAAACTAAAATCAAATCTCTTGAAATTAAAATGCTCATGCTCTATCACAAGGGTACCTTGGGGGAAGGCACCACACTGAAGGTGTTCATGATACGGTCGGGGTACTCCTCACGGATCTTGCTGATGAGAAGTGTTCCCATACCGGATCCAGTTCCACCACCAAGAGAGTGGGTGAGCTGGAAGCCCTGCAGGCAGTCACAGCTTTCTGACTCTTTGCGGACCACATCCAGGACTGAGTCCACCAACTCAGCTCCTTCTGTGTAGTGACCCTTGGCCCAGTTGTTTCCAGCACCACTCTGACCTGGAGGGGAAGGAATGACATACAGGTGAGCTTATCTTTCCCCCTGTTCATAAAAAGCTTTAGTCATTCAGTAACATGTTAGTATGGTTTTATTCTACCCACCAAACACGAAATTGTCAGGTCTGAAGATCTGCCCAAAGGGTCCAGACCTCACAGAGTCCATGGTGCCAGGTTCCAAGTCCACCAGAATGGCCCGAGGAACATATTTACCTCCTCCACGTGAAAGAGGAGAGAAAACAGGGAGAGAGAGAGAGAAAGAAGAAGAGAGAAAACATACCAACTCAGTAACGCCTGAACCCACAGTCTGGAATGTTACACAGGACATATAATGTGAGAAAATCCATGCATGACAGGAGAAAGTAACATGTCTTAAGTTATATTTCAGAATTAAATGGCCAAGCTGAACATATGGTCACATAATATACCCTTTATCTATGTAAAGATCAGTTAGTAGGAAGGCAGCTAACCTGTGGCCTCATTATAGTAGACACTGATCCTGTCCAGCTGCAGGTCACTGTCTCCATGGTAAGTTCCTGTGGGATCGATGCCGTGCTCATCGCTGATCACTTCCCAGAACTGCAGACACAAAAAGAAAGGTATCACATGACAGCTACTTGAAAAGAAAGTACACATCTACCCATCAGCAGTTTATGGGACTGGAGACCTTAAATGAGGAAAACAGCAGTGGGTTTGCATTTTTTTTTTCTGATGAAATGAATTTTCCCCTTTCCCCAAGCCATATCTTAACCCATTTAATATAATGCAGCTGTTAATGTTTCCAGTCAGTGACTGATGATTTAGCAGAATGCAGTTCTTTTAGATTCAAGGGAGGGAGCACAAAGGGGCTACTGATCACTCCACGGACAAAACTGAGAATAAACTCCATTTGCAGGCCACACTACACTGAAGACGCTGATTGTCTTCAGATCTATATTCATGTTCCATAAGTGGAACATGAATGAACACATCCATAAGTGGGTGTTACTGTTGCATACAGGCAGTCTTTTGCATGCACACAATATCTTGCAACTCATGCTTTTTTTTAAATCAAGAAGCCTGAGATTTTCTCTTAACAGCAGCAATAGGAGGATTTAGAGTAATCTGGATAAGCAGGCTGTATTGCAGCTCAGTACTTAAAAGATTGAGAGTCAGCTGCTATCATGATATTTAAAAAAGACCATGTAAAACAAAAATGACCAAGTGACCTTAATATCAGGGAGATTGCAGAAGGATTAAGAGAAGAACAAAGGGACGAATAAGAACGACCAAAAGACATAAATTGACAGATATTTGACAGCGACACAATAGCGCGATAGATGGCTATCAGTAAAGACTAAAATAATCATAGTGAAAGAATGAGGACAATAAGCAGGGAAGCAATGCCACACCCTGACCCAATTCACCACAATGTAGCCCTTCGGCATATCTGTCAATCACATCCACTGGACATCTGAGTCAATGAGTCCTGGGGGAATGGAAACAAATGGAGATCCTCACTGCCACACCACCAGTAGTTATTTTAAACCCCTACTGGGCAAACACACAGACACAAATTAAACTCCATGCTTTAAAAGGGAGATGGATATAAATTTACGGCATTCACCTTTTTAAATTGAACAAACTTTTATGTATGCAGTATTTACAGCAGTTGGCGTTCGGGTGGTGAAAATGCTATAAAAATTGTATGTATGGGCTACATATAAAATAAAAATAATAACATTATTATATAATTATAAAATAATTATATATTTCTTATAGCTCTTCTTCCAAGACAATGGCAGAAATTGCATATGAAGTCAATAGAGAACCCAGTGACTTCACCCACTGGTCATCAGCTGTTTCCTCCATTCCTTCCCCCACCCTACCCCTAATTCTGTTAGGAGGGGGAAAGACATTGATCACAAAGACAGGGCCTGCTTTACTAGACATTAAAACCTCTTTCAGCAGAGCATCACTATGACAATGATGTATCCTATAATATATGGGCCATTGTTAATGTGGTCTCCAAGATTCATTTGATTACCAGGGCAAGATTCCTGTGTGTATGTGTGTTCGAGAGGTCCCAGTTATACATATACTGTCTGTAACTAATGATCAGTTGTATAAAAAAAGAGGAGGTAATAAGACTGAGGTAATAAAAGGCTCAGAAGACATGTAGCCTACTGCAGCAGACTGAAATTGTCACAGTAAAATTGGGTGGGTGATGTATTGATGCGTTGTATTTGTGAAGCAGACTGCAGGGCCAAGACTATAGTGTCAAATGCATTAAAATTCTCAATAAACGGACAAAGTCAAGCATATGAGTATTTCAGTATTTCATTGTTAAAAGCAGTGAATATGGTAATCACTCTTTTTAAAAGGAGAATTTCTTTCTTCACCAATTATCCATGCCACACCCTTTCCACAGCTCCCTTGCTTTCTTGGCAGCTTAAACAGCAGTCTGCATCTATAGCCTGCAGAAATAAAATCTAACCAATATGGGCTATTGATCTGTATTTTTTGGGGGGGGGGGGGGGGGGACTAGGACTCCCACCCCCAGCTCCCACTCATTGTCTGAAATGCCAGCCATATCTGCAAGACAAAGAACCCAGAGGAGTGCGGAATACACTGACTGAAGGGCTCTGACAAGTGAAGAATAGACTGATTTTCTTTTTTTCTTTCTTTCCCCCAGACAATATCTTGAGGTCAGTAGAATTCTCAGGGTTGAGACGCAGACGTAAATGTGTGTGTAAAAAAAAAAAAAAAGAACCTGTCGACACACAAGAACCCCGTTATACCGTTATTTCAGTGAGAGCAAGCAGGGTCCGATGCTCCACACCCACCCGTTACCGCAGTGCACAAGATTCAGACAGAAAAGCTTTAAAATAAATGTCAAAGGTGGTCTTTTACTATGTGTATGAGTGACATTTTTTGATTTAATGGTGTGTTTAAATACACAAAGTTATAATATGTATAAAAGGGATATGTTCTTTTTGCACAACGAGACAAAAGGATTCCTTTGTCTTCGTACATAGGCTACACAACAATCAGCTAAATCAAGACTTATGGAATTTAGCTCTAGGGGTAGGTTTTGTCCTGCATAATGAGCCTAAGGCTTTTCCATAGTATGAGGAAAACGTTATTTATAAAGAAATAAAGGATTTCTCTATAATTAGCCTAGATTTTCCTACCTTAGCACCGATCTGGTTACCGCACTGGCCGGCCTGGATGTGCACGATTTCCCTCATTGTAGATGCTGAAGTTTTAAAACGACGAGAAGAAGAGTTTTACTCGACAGGCACAATGCGCCGACCGCAGACTTGTGTAAGAGAGTCGGACAATGCATTTATAATGTTGGAGCGTATCCAGAACGAGGCTGGGGCCGGGGAACGGGCGTGGCTAGACCCCGACCCAGCTGCTGCGCGCGAGGATTGGCTGAGAAGAAAGACCCAATACCGGGATGAGGTGGGGCGCTGCTGCAGATCAGGGAGTGGAAACCAGATAAAGAGATTGACCAAATTCTGCCAGCTGGTGTCCAGAAACACCAAGGAAGATGTATTAAAGGGTGGGGGTTTTTTCAGATATCAGAAGCGAATAACCAAGAGGCAGTTTTAAATCACTCTCCTGGCTGTAAAACTCCCTGCAGAGTAGACAGATGGCAGGAATTTCAGTTTCATCTCAAGGGTGGGACAAGATTAAGTCAGTCATCTCAAGCTCTTCTCTGCTGGAGAGGGGGCGCAGATGTGTGGAAACAACTGGGTTTTTAAAAGCTGTCTCGCTTAAGGTCCTTTTAGTTAGTAGTTTAAAAAAACTATTTTTTCCCTCACTCTGTCAAACTCTTAAATAAGAGTTTGAGGTCTCAGTAGGCCAGTAGTCATGTTACACTGGGCTCTGGAACAGTGCAACCAACCAGTCCATTTTTCTTGTCTCATCCCATGTACTTGTGTAAGAGATTAAACAGTTTGCACTGCAGCTGCTTAATCTTAATGTCTGATGTGATCAGTGGCGGACTCAGGTTGTCTGAATGGCTGTCAAGTGATGCAAGACACATTTCAGAGAAATCTGACAATGAAGTAAAATCACTGGAAATATATTCACATATAATTTTATTTTGTTTTGAGCAACTTTGTGTGTGTGTGTGTGTGTGTGTGTGTGTGTGTGTGTGTGTGTGTGTGTGTGTGTGTTTAGCTTGGTAACATCAAATAAGAAAACAACCTCACCACAAGTTCCTGTTCTGTATGTTATTACATTTGGGGGTTTTGGGATTTGCCTATGTTTGTGTGTGATTTTCCCAGAAAAAGTGAGCTGACACAGCCTTATAATAAAGTCTGTTGTAGGCCTATGCAGGTATTAAGCTACATAATACCCTTTATTGCTCCAGGCCTCCCAGAAACAATGCCATACCAAAAGAGTTGGATCATTACTGATGCCAGTTAGCTAGTCTACACCTCCCTGATCAGCAAATGTATGCTGAAGCTCTTTGAAGGTAAACCTAAGATAAAACAAAATATTCAAGTTCAGAATACAACCTGCTGATACCAGTCAGATAATCACTAACAAAGCCGTCAAAAGTGATGGAAGAGGCCTTGGGAAATAACTTCATTCATCTCTGACTCAAAGACCTGGACAAAAAGGAGTATGAAAAAACTGTGCCCCAATAACCCCCACACCTGTGGCAAAGAGCCAGGGCTTGACATCTGATCAGTGGTGATAGGATGGGTGAGCAAGCCCCTGATCCCAGCTCTCATCAGACAGTGAGGAAACGCTGCAGCGAATCCAAAACCATCCATATCAACATAATGATCAGATTAGAGATTTAACATTGGATTATGTATGAGTATGAACTAAACTGCTACTAGAAAAATGTTATTTAGGCTATGTGAAATAGTCATAGCGATGCCTATGATAGTGTCAAAAACATTATAAACATCATAGATCGTTCAGTTTTTGTTGACATTGTTGGAAATGTGAAATATATAATGATATGGTTATTACTGAGGTCATAGTTACAGGTGGAGTTTTACTGGGTTACATTATGTTGTATGAGGTGTTTTTACTTTATTTTTTTAATACTTCCAATTTACATACGTAAGAGGGCAGAATAGTAACACCTCACTAACTATGATCTGACCTCAGTACAAAAATATGTCACCGAATTACCGGTACCACCTCTGTGATAGTGTCAAAAAAACATTGTAGGCATCATATACATGTACAAGTGTACCTAATAAAAGGCAGATAGATAGATAGATAGATAGATTTGGACAATATTGGAGGTGCAGTTGTAACTATTGACCTCCAGATGGTGGCAGACAGACGTCATCATTGTAGTGAGGATGGGCGTGGTCAGTGCACCCGGACCAAACAGACATTTTTGTCATTCCGGTTGACGGGAAACAGCTCACTACGTGACTGTGGCAACAGACAACCAACCTCGATTTACTCTAATAAGGATTGCTTTTTGTATCGACCGGAAATTGGTAAGTTAAACGGAATGGCAAGGTCGATTTGTTACATCGTGTAGTTGTAAGTAATAGCTGTTGTACAAACAGTGTTTTCCGCAGTGACATTACACGCGTTATCAACCCAGATCCGAATCCGCTGCCTTTCATCAGATTACTAACGTTAGCATGCGAGCTAGCTATCTTTGCGGACATTTATTTGGTTTTACGTTTAATATACTGTATGCCTGACGTTATTCTTGGAGCTTCGATGTGTTTATGTTGCTCTGACTATTAATAATATATGACAACGCAATGCTCGTTAGGTTTTTGCGTAAGGGGAATGAGTTGTAGTCATACCGACCTGACTGCCCTGTGTTGGGGGTTGTCAGGATGGGGAGGAGCATTCTGGTTCATTGTGAAAATATAGAAGCATAATTAAGGGTTTTGCTTGAATGATTGACATAGACATGTGTCAGTTGTCATCATAACGTTACTCTTAACACACAAACAATCCATCGATCCAATAACAAACTGATGAGATCATGGTACTTAAATATGAACACGTGTGAATGTCTTATTTTATGGTTGACATGAAACACAGAAGAATGGTTTTAATTTATGTGTATGGGGTTAAAAACCTGGGCTGTGTATTTGTCTGCTTGATAATGTTTGTGGATACATTGGACAGTGGTACATAACAGAAATAAACGTTATACTTTAGGATCTAGCTTTCTAGGTTCATATATCTAATATATTTTACGATTTTACCAATTCCTTTACAACCCTAATGTACCCCAGTGATATCCAAGATAACATGATGCTGTCCATTTCTTATCTATACCAATGTCCAACCTTTGACAAGGTCTTACATAAATTTTTTGCCTGAAATCAGGAATCAAGATGTTTTACACATGTGGACCCAATGAAGCCATGGTGGTGTCTGGTAAGATTATTGCTTGATTTCTCTTGATTAGTTCTCTCAAAAGCTCTGGATATGTAGAAGACATTTCCTGTTGGATAATCAAACACTCCAGACTCCGTGATGCTGTAATATGATTACAAACTTTCAGGAGGTCACTGTACTACGTTTTGTGTCAGTCTAACCCTGTAATAAAAGGAGAACAATCTTGTGCACAGCAGACCAGAAAACTTGTGTCATGTGAGTGATTTCATCATCGCATGTCTTGTGATAACTTGTATTGAACAACACTTTGGAGTAAACAAAACATTTTCAAGCTTGCTGTAGTATGTAGGCTCAAACTGTCGAGAATAAACAGGATTTGAACAATGTGCTTGAGCTAGTGACTCTATGAGTGCCTAGCTATTTGTAACTGAATGATAGTGTAATGTTTATGTTATGTGTTCTCCTCTCCTCTCTTTCCTCCTAGGCTTTGGCCGTTCTCCTCCTCTAATGATTGCTGGAGGAAGAGTGTTTGTCCTCCCGTGTATTCAAAAGATCCAGAGGTGATCCCATTCTCTAGTTTTCTATTCTAAGTACAACATAGCTGCCTGATTTTATGTACTGGTCAACAAACACAGGAAATACATGTTGATAATAAATAATGTTGATAAGAGACATGTGTTCCTGATATCTTTTGAGTTCTGTATCCATTACTAAGAAACTTGTCATTAGCAGCATGGAGGAGTCCCCTTTGTAGCTGATACTTGATATATTTTCCTCTACTTCCTTTTTGCTTTGCCTTTTCATTCTTGGTCTTTGTTATATTATGTCTCATCAATTCCACCATTCCTTATATTTTATACCCTTTCTTCTCAGAATCACACTTAACACCCTGACTCTAAATGTGAAGAGTGACAAAGTCTACACCCGTCGAGGTGTCCCGGTCTCTGTAACTGGCATTGCACAGGTATGCTTTGAGAATTGGATGACTGAAAGACCATAAGTATTTATGAAATGGAGTGAAAAAGCTTGATTTAAAAAATTTTGTATGGACACCAAAAAGCAAGGAAGAGGGTCAGCTGCTATTTAAAAGCAACGCCTGCCTACAGAAACAGGTTGTTGCACATACAGGCACTGACAGATGAATGAAAGATTTATGGGTTGAGGGATGGGTAAGTAGATAATGGGTGATTATTTTCAAAATACAGAAACACCAGCAATATATTTTTCCAGATCAAAACACTCATCAAAACTATATATTTAAACTTATAGCATTCATATTCAGTTCAGCTTAAATATTCATTTACTGTAAGCAAAATAAGGGCAAGGAAGTTGCCGCTTGAATGTCATTTTCTTTCACTTTTTCTGTCTTTTTCCAGGTGAAGATCCAGGGCCAGAACAAGGAGATGTTGGCCACCGCCTGCCAAATGTTTATGGGCAAGTCGGAGGCTGAGATTTCCAATATTGCACTAGAAACTCTGGAGGGACATCAGAGGGCCATTATTGCTCATTTGACTGTGGAGGTCGGTGTACTGACTTCGTTAAATGGATCTGCTTGACATTTTCTTCTCATAAACAGTATGTAATAACTATGATGTATATATCTCTTCTCTGCGTACAGGAGATCTACCAGGACCGTATGAAGTTCTCCGAGCAGGTCTTTAAGGTGGCCTCCTCTGACCTGGTCAACATGGGGATTGGCGTCGTCAGCTATACGCTCAAAGATGTTCATGATGATCAGGTACTTTATGGGGCCTCTCTAACACCTGGCGCAAAGTGGCACACAGTGCAGCAAAAGTGTTATTTCTAGTTTCCAACTAAGGCTGGACGATATGGCCAAAAATGTTATCACGATAAAAAGTTTCATATCTTTCCATATTGATAATTATCGCGATAAGTATCAGATCTTTATTTCTTTTGAGTTTAAAGGCTGATTTTTGCTACTGAGGGAATGTTGAAGAAACCTGATGGTTAACTGTGGTTTAAACTCATCTTTATGCTCAACACTTCATGCCAAACAGTGGATCACTTCACAAATCTGAGGTAGAACATTCAAAACAATTATGATAAAATCTTTTTCAACACATATGCATGAGTAAAACTAAGTAAAAGCTTTTTTCAGTCCTTTTTCCTCAACAAAATAACCATCTTAATAAAAAATTAAGTCCTAATTTGTGTATGATTCAAGTGAATAAAATCAAACATTTATTGAACATTTGTTATATTGTTATTGAAAAAATTATATTGCAATAATTATTGTTATTGTTTTATTGCCCTATTTCCAACCGACAAAGTTGTAATTTTCACGGTGATGCTCCATGTTGTGTAAGTAGTACTTGCGCTCATCTGTGCGCCAATGGGAGTGTTGGTCTTAAGATGAGGTTTGGTCAGGCACATTGTTGACACATGGCTTTCTTGAGGCAGCAGAAAGCGATTGTGTCATTGATCAACGAAAACCTGGTCTAAAGTCAATGGCGCAGTTTATCACTGCTATTTAAAGGGCGCATTATTCAGACAGTAAGATGCGCCTGCATAGGTCGGTTCTAGTGATGTGCAGATTGCAACTATATTAGTGGATTGATTGAGTCTGGTTATAAAAATGAACGTTCTGAGTGGGTGGGTTGCAGATGGGTGAAATAGGGTGAATCGTCTCCCATTAAGAAAGACGCTGTGCGCATTTATGCACGAGGTACAGCAGCATAACATCCCTGATTATTATTATTATCGGGATGCACTGACAGCAGCCTCGCTTATCATTAAAGTAAAAACTCATACATCAAAACAACAAACAATAAAAAAAAATCACCTAGCAATAATGGATTTGGACATGCCCTAAAAACGACATGTGTTTCATGCTGTGCGCTTAGATTGTTAAAATAGGGCCCAGTGTCTGTTTAGGTTCATTTTCAGCCAGTGCTAGTGACAAAAATCTGATGCTTAAAACACGACGGCAAACACTAAAAAACACTAACAGGAATCTGAAGTGTCACTGTGAGCCTGTATCTTTTTTTTTATATAAAAGCTTTTAGTCTCATTCGATTTTCTTTTTGCTACAGTAATGCACTTAGGTGATTGATATTGACTCACTGTCTCTGACTCAACCACTTCATAGTTTAGTGATGAATTAGGTCTAAGTGCTTCAGTAGTAACCACACCATCTCTTGGTTTTGTTTGCCTAATGCACTCCCTCCCTTGCTCTCTCTCTATGTCGCTCTCTCGCAGGACTACCTTCACTCCCTGGGTAAAGCAAGAACAGCCCAGGTGCAGAGGGATGCCAGGATCGGAGAGGCTCAATACAAACGAGATGCTGTCATGAAGGTAAAATGAGCTATTTTGTTTTTGCCTATTTACTCATATGGATAATCTGAAAATGAGAATAAGCCATCAGTAGAAAAGAAATACCAAACATTCTTGTTTTCTCTGTCCTGCTACATTCTACATACAGGAGGCCCACGCAATGCAGGAGAAAGTTTCAGCTCAGTACAAGAATGAGATTGAGATGGCAAAATCCCAGAGAGACTATGAGCTGAAAAAGGCAGCCTATGATGTTGAGGTCAACACCAAGAAGGCGGAGTCAGAAATGGCCTATCAACTTCAGGTACAGTCTTCACGTTTGCTGTGTTTTGTGTAATGTGAACTTTGTGTTTGTGGAAATTTAGTCTGTCCTGGTCAGTCTGTTCAGCTTGTATACACCTCGTCCACACATTTTATTAGGCTGGCGGGTCGAGTTTGTACCAACACGACCAATCCAGGTTGTAGATAATATCTGATTTCCATTTGGTGATAGAAGGCTGATGCCTTGTTATTTCTGTTTTCCTCCGCTTCCCTTGTCAGGTGGCCAAGACCAAGCAGCGCATTGAGGAGGAGAAGATGCAGGTTCAGGTGGTGGAGCGGACACAGCAGATCACACTGCAGGAGCAGGAGATCACCCGCAAGGAGAAGGAACTGGAGGCAAAAGTTAAGAAGCCTGCAGAGGCGGAGAAATACAGGCTGGAGAGGCTGGCGGAGGCATATCGGTGAGCATTACAGCATACTTTTAAGAGATGTGCATCTAACACCTTAACAGTATCAAGGACACAAATCACTTGAGACAGTTAAACAATCTGCAATTTCTTGTCACTCCTGGCAGCCTGCAGCTTATCATGGAGGCTGAGGCCGAGGCCGAGTCCATCAGAGTGAGTACTTTTCTAAGATTCTCCATCCAGATTTCCACTTTTCCCTGTCTGCCAATTGAGAATATTACATTTACCAAACATTATTTCTGTCAGGAAATTTACTCCCGTACACTTCTATTGTAATCTTAATTTATGTACGTGTCCATGTAGATGAAGGGCGAGGCAGAGGCTTTTGCCCTGGAGGCTAAGGGTCGTGCCGAGGCGCAGCAGATGGCCAAGAAAGCAGAGGCCTTCAAGCAGTACAAAGAGGGAGCCATGGTGGACATGCTGCTGGAGAAACTGCCCCTGGTCAGTCTGACTCTAATGGATGAATGAACAGATGAAGATAAATGTTAGAGCTGTACAATGAAATACTGTGATTATTGCAAACCTTGGATCACTATTTCACTTTGTACTGCTTTGCTTTAACAAAAGTTTGCCACCTCTGGTTTTTCATTTCTCAGTGGACTTGCTGTTGGCATCACAGAATTGCCTTTTCATAGTGGACATTTCTTATTAGTTGTGTTAAAGTTAGTTTGTTCTGAGTTTTATTCCTTTTCCTTGTTGCAGTGAAGTTGTGTGACTCTAAGTTCTGTTCAAGAAAATGTTCATGTTTCCATATAAATCCCATCTTTGTCAATTTATTCACATTTTTTCCTAAATTCAATCACGCCCTTTATGTTGAGTTGATTTAAATTTCCTTAAGTGTTGTTTTGCTTCTGCTTTGAAATTTCCCCTTCACTGTATTTATTCCTCGATTCTGTCTTGTCCTGCAGATGGCAGAGGAGATCAGCAAGCCACTGTCGGAAGTCCAGAAGGTCACCATGGTGTCCAGTGGCGGCTCAGAGGTGGGAGCAGCCAAACTTGCTGGAGAGGTGCTCGATATCATGACCAGGCTGCCCATGACTGTGGAGAAACTCACTGGAATCGACATCTCCCAGGTACGCTGGAGTATGTGTGTGACAGATCATGTATGAGACTGAACTACTGGTGCAGGTAATAATAATTGAATGGTTCTCTCATTGACTTCGCAGGCTACAGGAAAGACCATGCGTGTGCATTAAGAAGAGAAGAAGAGTAGAAGAAATCAGGAGAGGTGTCACTAATGATCAGACTCAGAGCTCCACATCTCCTGCTTGTGCCTATAGCCACTGTAATGACTGCACACTGTAGTCCTGTGTGATTGTTTGTGTGCCTGCATGTGTTTTGTTGGTTCCTCCTCCATCTAAACAGAATTGTTCTTCCTCCTTTATGTGGTTTCCTTTCATGAACATGATCTGAGTTGTTGTGCATACTGCGGTGGGTGACAGCAGAAGCAGCTGCAAGGTATACAGTTATTCATAAAGCTACTTTTTTTTGCCAGGAGGAGACAAAAAGCCTCAGTCCAATTTAGCTGTTGATGGTGCAAGTAGGAATTCCTGTCATTGTTTTTAATTTTTTTATCTGACCGCAATCAGCCTCATTTTCATAAACTGTTCATGTTTTTTTAAACTTTTTAATGTAGAAAATGTCTGCGGCTGTAGTTTATCTAAACGTGTTTTTGTGCCTTTCACTTGATTAAATGGTGTTGCGCTCTTTATCACAGCATCACCTCTTAGTTTTCTGTGTGGCTGTATTGTTACTGTCACTGTAGTTCTAGTATTGACTATATTTGTGCACTCATCCTTTATATAGAGACAAAGTTGGGATGAGGCTAGTTTATACCACATGTTTGTTTGTAGTAAGAGACTATATTACTGGGCCCAAAATCATGTCAGGTGTATAGCAAGTGGAAGTTGTGGTTTCAGAATGAAAGGGCTGGAAGTGTTTTTTTGGGAAAGAAGCTGAAGGGGATTCCTGTCAAATGAAAGTATGTTGTGGTGGGACAATCAATGCTGACTTTTTATTGCAGTTTCTTCTTGAGTCCTGGCATTTAAATGGCGAGAGTAAAGAAGGACCCTCACAAACTAACTGACGGACTAACCAGCCTGCTGCTTCGATATACTTGCTGCCTGGAGTCTGCCTTAAACTGACATACAAGAGATAGTATGATTTTATTTTTTTTATGTATTTTCCATGATAATGTGATGCTGAGTCTTAGCAGTCAGTCTTGAAGGCTCTCGTAGTTATAAAAGGTTTTGAAAAACAGTATCTCTGATTTCTTTTTTCAGACTCTTAACCAACACATTTTCCAACTGCCAAGCCATATGCATTTTTTACCCCCAAGTGCCTGGTCAAAACTCGACATTCAAGTCAAGTTTACTTCTTTAGTCAAGCCTATTACATTTCTGTCAGGTAATATGTCCTCATATGCAACTGATACTAAGCCATTGGCCGCAAAGGCTGTAGATGAAAGCCAAATCAGTCTCTGCTTCTTTTGTATTTTATTCAGTCTAGTCTTTTACTTTTCTGAAACAATTGTCGTCGCATGTGACATAAGTAGTTGTTACTTAATGTGGAAGTTGTATACGAATGTTACATATTCTAAGAGTTATCTGCAGTGAAATGTTCTATAGACAATAAAATATAGTTTAATCACTGAGTCATGTTGCTGTTTGTTTTTTGCCATCAAAGTTTCACTTAAGACTGCGTGGAGCACAATAGATTAATTGATTGACAGAAAATGTATCAGTTTATTAAACTATTTTAATAAAAATTTAAATATGGGTTTAGTTGAACTACAGTGTCAAAAGTGCCTCACATGGCACGCACATTCAAAATGAGTAAACATATAATACTTGATAATCTTATTACTGATTTACAGTGCTATTTAGTCAGTGAAGTAGATCATACCACGGTCAGCCAAAATGCATACTGGGTAATTCAGAGGTTGATGTTGACACGTGAAAATCCCAGCTTTCCCACTTACCATACCATACTGTTTGCATTTGGATGAGTGAAGACCGAGCTATCAAGTGAACATGACTCAACACACTGTTTCAGAACAAAATGTCATCATACATTTAAAATGAGATGACTTGATGGTGTTTTTCCAATAAATTTTAAATAATATTTTACATCTTTAATAGTTTGGCAATGCCTTCTGGGAGAGGATTTTGAAAAAGGCAGACTGACTGTCCTGAATTTTGATCTCCCTTGGCAAATATCTTCATTCACTGCAAGTAAAATGCAATTAGAATCCACATTGACAGAGAAGAGTTTTATCATGGCCTGGGATATGCATGGCATAAAGCACAGCTTGTAAAAAGCTGATGCCGTTTGTGGGTCACATCTTATCGACAGCCACAGACTTTTGTCTTCTATTCCTCAGATTTGAAAAGTCAATGTGGCACCAGGGATAAAGTTCTTCTCTCTGTGGCTGAGAGATGGGTCAAAAACTGCTTGGACTTCTTCACTACAATGGGGGGATCGGTGGTTGATGCACCATGAACCCCCACATCTGTGGCAAACAGCCAGGGCTTGATGGTTGACATCTGGTCAGAGCAGATAGGATGGGTGAGCCAGGCCCCTGATCCCAGATCTCACCAGACAAAACCAAAACCATCCATGTTAATAAAAGAAACCGATTAGAGATTTAACAGTGGATTACAGAGTCTGAACTAAACTCTGCTGCTGGAAGATTTTTTATATGAAATAGTCTAGTCAGGTTTAAAATTTCCTGATATTTTGTTTTAATGACTCCAACTAAATATATTTTACTCAACTGAATTTATTTTACTAATAGATGTAAAAATAATGTTTAATTCGGTGTTGCTTTTTATACCTTTGCATTTTCCACAGTGAGGACATTAATGACTGATGTACAACTATCAGAATATTTTTACCACTAGTTCTAACTGTAATTGTGCACATTATTACTGTCATATCCAAATACATTACACATGTTGATGTGCATCTACTTTAGACATTATTCTAGTACAATGAATCATGTAGAGGAGCACTGTTTCTTTCTATCTATCTATCTATCTATCTATCTATCTATCTATCTATCTATCTATCTATCTATCTATCTATCTATCTATCTATCTATCTATCTATCTATATCTATCTATCTATCTATCTATCTATCACCCTCAACAATAAATACACTTAGTGGCCACTTTATTATGTGCACCTGTACAATCTAATGCAATACAATAAAACAGCACTACCATAAACTCTACCTTTGCGAAGTTTATTCCATTCAGTTTTTGTTGACATTGTTGGAAATGTAATAATTTAATGATATGGTTATTACTGAGGTCATAGTTACAGGTGGAGTTTTACTGGACTACATTATGTTGTATGAGAGGTGTTTGTATTTTATTTTTTAATACTTCCGATTTACATACGTAAGAGTAGTAACACCTCACTAACTATGATCTGACCTCAGTACAAAAATATGTAACCAAATTAAGGGTAACACCTCTGTGATAGTGTCTAAAAAACAAAAAAAACATTGTAGGCATCATATACATGTACAGGTGTACCTAATAAGAGGCAGATAGACAGACAGACAGGCAGGCAGGCAGGCAGGCAGACCGACCGGGGTTCAATTCCCCACTGTGACCCATCTACCAATGTGTCCCTGAGCAAGACACTTAACCCCCAGTTGCTCCAGAGGCGTGCGACCTCTGACATGTAGAGCAACTGTAAGTCCCTTTGGATAAAAGCGTCAGCTAAAATGAATTACTGTAATGTAATGTAATGAAAACAGTGGAGGTGCAGTTGTAACTATTGACCACCAGATGGTGACAGACGCCATTACTGTAGTGAGGATGGGCGTGGTCAGTGCACCTCAAACCCGTTGGCGGGAAAGGGCTTACTGCCTGACTGTAGTAACAGAAAACAAGCCTTCATTTACTCTGAACAGGATTGCTCTTTCTGTTGATGGATATCGGTAAATTGAAAGGAATGATTGGTTCATTACATCTTGTAGTTGTGATGTTAGTTGCTGTTAGTAATAGTTGTAGCCTAGTATAAATACTGGAGTGTTTTCCTCAGACATAGTGACATTATCAACCCAGATCCGATTCCGCTGCCTTTTATCAGATAACTAACGTTAGCATGCGAGCTAGCTATCGTTGCTGACATTTATTTGGTTTTACATTTAATATACTGTTATACTGTTATTCTTGGAGCTCTGATCTGATGTGTTTATGTTGCTATAACTAATTTTTGAAAAGGCATTGTTCATTAGGTGTTTGTAAGTCCAAGTAAACATTTACAAGTTGTAACCATAGACTGTATAAAAGTTATAACAGGTTGTAACGTTAACTTCCTGCCCTGTGTTGGGGGTTGTCAGGATGGGGAGGAGCATTCTGGTTCACTGTGAAAATAGAAAAGCTTAATTAAGGGTTTTGCTTGAATGATTGACATAGACATGTGTCAGTTGTAGCCTGTGATTTTCATATCACTGTCATACAAACAATCCATCGATCCAATAACAAACTCTTGAGATCATGGTGCTTAAATATGACCAAATGTGTGAATTTTATGTCTTAGTTTATGGTTCACCCAAACCACAGACAATTTAGTTTTAGTTTTATACTGTCATGTTTTTAATTGATATTATAATGGGGTTAAACAATGGACTGTGTATTAGTCTGCTTGATTATGTTTATGGATACACTGGACAGTCATACATGTTCACTATAAAAGAGAAATAAACTTTGAAATGTTACTTTGGTATCCAGCTTTCTAGTTTCATATATCCAATAATTACCAATTCCTGTACAACCCAGTGATATCCAAGAAAACACAATGTTGTCTATTTCTTATCTAACTATAGTAATGTCCAACCTTTGACAAGGTCTTGCATTCATTTTTTGTCTAAATTCAGGAATCAAGATGTTTTACACATGTGGACCCAATGAAGCCATGGTGGTGTCTGGTAAGATAATTGCTTGACTTCTCTCAATAGCACTGGATATGTAAAAAACGTTTCCTGTACAATTATAAAACACTCCAGCCTCCACGATGCTGTAATATTGTTACAAACCTCCGGAGGTCACTGTACTACGTATTGTGTCAAAATATTCATGTATTAAAAAGAGACAATCATTATTATGGGCAACCATTATTGCCCATTTGACTGTGGAGGTCGAAGACAATCTTGTGCAGGGGTTCAAACCCCGGCCTTTCTGTGTGGAGTTTGCATGTTCTCCCCGTGTCTGCGTGGGTTCTCTCCGGTTGTTCCGGCTTCCTCCCACCATCCAAAAACATGCAGGCTAGGTTGTTTGGTTACCCTAAATTGTCCTTAGGCGTGAGCGTGAGTGGTTGTTCGTCTCTGTGTGGCCCTGCGATGGACTGGCAACCTGGGATTGGCTCCAGCCCCCCAGCGACCCTGTATGCAGGCCTGCATTTTGAACAATGTCCTCTAGCCAGTAACTCTATGAGTGCCTAGCCATATGTAACTGAATGATAGTGTAATGTTTATGTTATGTGTTCTCCTCTCATCTCTTTCCTCCTAGGCTATGACCGTACTCCTCCTCTAATGATTGCTGGGGGAAGTGTGTTTGTCCTCCCGTGTATTCAGAAGATCCAGAGGTGATCCCATTTTCAGTCTCTAGTTTTTGTTACAACATATCTACCTGATTTATGTATTGTTTAACCAACACGGGAAATACATGCTGATAAAAGAGACATGTGTTCCTGATATCTTTTGAGTTCTGTATCCATTACTGAGCCACTAAGTCTGTCTCTCTTTTGCTATACCTTTCCATTCTTGCTCTTTGTTATATTATATCTAGTCCATTCCACTTTTCCTTTTACATTATTCCATTTTCTTCTCAGAATTACGCTCAACATCCTGACTCTAAATGTGAAGAGTGACAAAGTCTACACCTGTCTTGGTGTTCCTGTCTCTGTCACTGGCGTTGCACAGGTATGTTTTGATAATTGGACGACTCAAATACCGTAAGTTTTTTAATACAGGAAGTCAAAAAGCTGTGCATGTTGTCACAAACAGTTATTAAAATAGATTAAAATTTTTGTATAGACACCAAAAGGGAAGGAATGGGGTCAGCGGCTATTTAAAAGCAACGCCTGCCTACAGAAACAGGTTGTTGCACAGACAGACTGAGAGATGCATGAAAGATTTATGGGTTGAAGGGATGGGTACAAGTAAATAATGTGTGATTATTTAAAAAGAAATACATAAACACTAGCAAAATATTTTTGCCAGAGCAAAACACTCATCAATACTATATATATAAACCCACAGCATTCATATTCAGATCAGATCAGTTTGAAGGTCATTTACTGTAAGCAAATAAGGGCAAGGAAGTTGCCGCTTGAATGTCATTTTCTTTCACTTTTTCTGTCTTTTTCCAGGTGAAGATCCAGGGCCAGAACAAGGAGATGTTGGCCACCGCCTGCCAAATGTTTATGGGCAAGTCTGAGGCTGAGATTTCCAATATTGCACTAGAAACACTGGAGGGACATCAGAGAACCATTATTGCTCATTTGACTGTGGAGGTCGGTGTACTGACTTCGTTAAATGGATCTGCTTGACATTTTCTTCCCCATAAACAGTATGTAATAACTATGATGTATATATCTCTCCTCTGCGTACAGGAGATCTACCAGGACCGAATGAAATTATCCGAGCAGGTCTTTAAGGTGGCCTCCTCTGACCTGGTCAACATGGGAATTGGCATCGTCAGCTATACGCTCAAAGATGTTTATGATGATCAGGTACTTTATGTGTGTTTGGGTTCATTTTCAGCCAGTGCTAGTGACATAAATCTGATGCTTAAAACACCACACCAAACACTAATTACTGGAGCAGCAGGAATCTGAAGTGTCACTATGAGCCTTTATCTTTTTTTGTATAAAAGCTTTTAGTCTCACTCGAAATCCTTTTTGCCATAGTAACACACATTTACTCACTGTCTGTGACTGAACCGCTTTATACTACACTACTTAGTGATGAATTAGGTCTAAGTGCTTCAGTAGTAACCACACCATCTCTTGGTTTTGTTTGCCTAATGCACTCCCTCCCTTGCTCTCTCTCTATGTCGCTCTCTCGCAGGACTACCTTCACTCCCTGGGTAAAGCAAGAACAGCCCAGGTGCAGAGGGATGCCAGGATCGGAGAGGCTCAATACAAACGAGATGCTGTCATGAAGGTAAAATGAGCTATTTTGTTTTTGCCTATTTACTCATATGGATAATCTGAAAATGAGAATAAGCCATCAGTAGAAAAGAAATACCAAACATTCTTGTTTTCCCTGTCCTGCTACATTCTACATACAGGAGGCCCACGCGATGCAGGAGAAAGTTTCAGCTCAGTACAAGAATGAGATTGAGATGGCAAAATCCCAGAGAGACTATGAGCTGAAAAAGGCAGCCTATGATGTTGAGGTCAACACCAAGAAGGCGGAGTCAGAAATGGCCTATCAACTTCAGGTACAGTCTTCACGTTTGCTGTGTTTTGTGTAATGTGAACTTTGTGTTTGTGGAAATTTAGTCTGTCCTGGTCAGTCTGTTCAGCTTGTATACACCTCGTCCACACATTTTATTAGGCTGGCGGGTCGAGTTTGTACCAACACGACCAATCCAGGTTGTAGATAATATCTGATTTCCATTTGGTGATAGAAGGCTGATGCCTTGTTATTTCTGTTTTCCTCGCTTCCCTTGTCAGGTGGCCAAGACCAAGCAGCGCATTGAGGAGGAGAAGATGCAGGTTCAGGTGGTGGAGCGGACACAGCAGATCACACTGCAGGAGCAGGAGATCACCCGCAAGGAGAAGGAACTGGAGGCAAAAGTTAAGAAGCCTGCAGAGGCGGAGAAATACAGGCTGGAGAGGCTGGCGGAGGCATATCGGTGAGCATTACAGCATACTTTTAAGAGATGTGCATCTAACACCTTAACAGTATCAAGGACACAAATCACTTGAGAAAGTAAAACAATCTGCAATTTCTTGTCACTCCTGGCAGCCTGCAGCTTATCATGGAGGCTGAGGCCGAGGCCGAGTCCATCAGAGTGAGTACTTTTCTAAGATTCTCCATCCAGATTTCCACTTTTCCCTGTCTGCCAATTGAGAATATTACATTTACCAAACATTATTTCTGTCAGGAAATTTACTCCCGTACACTTCTATTGTAATCTTAATTTATGTACGTGTCCATGTAGATGAAGGGCGAGGCAGAGGCTTTTGCCCTGGAGGCTAAGGGTCGTGCCGAGGCGCAGCAGATGGCCAAGAAAGCAGAGGCCTTCAAGCAGTACAAAGAGGGAGCCATGGTGGACATGCTGCTGGAGAAACTGCCCCTGGTCAGTCTGACTCTAATGGATGAATGAACAGATGAAGATAAATGTTAGAGCTGTACAATGAAATACTGTGATTATTGCAAACCTTGGATCACTATTTCACTTTGTACTGCTTTGCTTTAACAAAAGTTTGCCACCTCTGGTTTTTCATTTCTCAGTGGACTTGCTGTTGGCATCACAGAATTGCCTTTTCATAGTGGACATTTCGTATTAGTTGTGTTAAAGTTAGTTTGTTCTGAGTTTTATTTTTTTAATATTAAGCAACCTGAAAGCCTTTTAAATATTTTGAAATTCCTTTTCCTTGTTGCAGTGAAGTTGTGTGACTCTCAGTTCTGTTCAAGAAAATGTTCATGTTTCCATATAAATCCCATCTTTGTCAATTTATTCACATTTTTTCCTAAATTCAATCACGCCCTTTATGTTGAGTTGATTTAAATTTCCTTAAGTGTTGTTTTGCTTCTGCTTTGAAATTTCCCCTTCACTGTATTTATTCCTCGATTCTGTCTTGTCCTGCAGATGGCAGAGGAGATCAGCAAGCCACTGTCGGAAGTCCAGAAGGTCACCATGGTGTCCAGTGGCGGCTCAGAGGTGGGAGCAGCCAAACTTGCTGGAGAGGTGCTCGATATCATGACCAGGCTGCCCATGACTGTGGAGAAACTCACTGGAATCGACATCTCCCAGGTACGCTGGAGTATGTGTGTGACAGATCATGTATGAGACTGAACTACTGGTGCAGGTAATAATAATTGAATGGTTCTCTCATTGACTTCGCAGGCTACAGGAAAGACCATGCGTGTGCATTAAGAAGAGAAGAAGAGTAGAAGAAATCAGGAGAGGTGTCACTAATGATCAGACTCAGAGCTCCACATCTCCTGCTTGTGCCTATAGCCAC
Organism: Micropterus salmoides; assembly: GCF_014851395.1. NCBI lineage: Eukaryota > Metazoa > Chordata > Actinopteri > Centrarchiformes > Centrarchidae > Micropterus > Micropterus salmoides. Next base: position 14,122,152 of record NW_024040152.1, read on the forward strand.
TGTAATGACTGCACACTGTAGTCCTGTGTGATTGTTTGTGTGCCTGCATGTGTTTTGTTGGTTCCTCCTCCATCTAAACAGAATTGTTCTTCCTCCTTTATGTGGTTTCCTTTCATGAACATGATCTGAGTTGTTGTGCATACTGCGGTGGGTGACAGCAGAAGCAGCTGCAAGGTATACAGTTATTCATGAAGCTACTTTTTTTTGCCAGGAGGAGACAAAAAGCCTCAGTCCAATTTAGCTGTTGATGGTGCAAGTAGGAATTCCTGTCATTGTTTTTAATTTTTTTATCTGACCGCAATCAGCCTCATTTTTAAAAACTTTTTAATGTAGAAAATGTCTGCGGCTGTAGTTTATCTAAACGTGTTTTTGTGCCTTTCACTTGATTAAATGGTGTTGCGCTCTTTATCACAGCATCACCTCTTAGTTTTCTGTGTGGCTGTATTGTTACTGTCACTGTAGTTCTAGTATTGACTATCTTTGTGCACTCATCCTTTATATAGAGATAAAGTGTGTTTTTAAAAATTATGCTTTGGGCCATTGTCTTGCTGTAAGACCCATGACCTCTGATGGAGACCCAGCTTTCTCACACTGGGCCCTACGCTGCGTCCTAGAATTATTTGGAAGTCTCCAGATTTCATAATGTCATGCACACAGTCAAGACATCCGGGACCTGAAGCAAAGCAACCCCAAAAGATCAATGAGCCACCACCATGTTTTGGGGAACGGGTTCTTTTCTTTGAAGGCCTCATTTTATTTTCTGAAAACAGAAGAATGATGTGTTTTTCCAAAAAGCTCTATTTCAGTCTCACCTGTCCACAGGACATTCTCCCAGAAGGATTTAGGCTTCCTCAGGTAAGTTTTGTTTCTGTGTCAGCAGCAGGGTCCTCCTGGGTCTCCTACCATAACATCCCTTTAAATTCAGATGGTAGCAGATAGTGCGAGCTGACACTGTTGTACCCTGTGTCTGCAGATCAGCCTGAATTTGTATGGAAGTTGATTATTTTACAATCCGTTGCAATCGTTCATCAATTTTTGTCTTTCGTCCACATCCATGGAAATTACCTACAGTGCCATGGGCTGTAAACTTGAGATTGTGTGTGCTTTTCCAAAATTTGAATGGTTGTAAGATTTATTTCTACATTGCCAGCACCTGTGAATTGCTACAGGTGAGTTAAATTACAAATTAAAGAAGCATCACATGCTTGAAATACAATTATTTTTGGAGATTTTTAAAAGGTGCAAAACAATTTTCTGGGTTGTGCATTATGTGAGAGACGTGCAGGGGTGCCCATATTTTTGGCCATGACTATGGTGAGAGTAAAGAAGGACCCTCACTAACTAACCAACTGACTAACCAGCCTGCTGCTTCTGTGTGCTTGCTTTAAACAGACATACAGTAGACTTTACTCAAGCCTATTACGTTTCTGTCAGGTAATATATCCTCACGTGATCATTAGCCATTGGCCGTCGACGGCTGTAGATGAAAGCCAGATCAGTCTCTGCTTCTTTTGTATGTTATTCAGTCTAGTATTTGACCTTACTAAAAAAAAAATCCGTGTTCTACTTGGTGAGTGAAATTCCTGTATTTTATTTATATGTTAACATATAACAGGCTGGAGTCGCTTAATGTCGCGAAAAATAGCCTATCAACACTCACGAGACATCTGCTCCGGCGAACAGCGGGGCTGTGTGTCGAAGGGAAGGCAGTCGATATCACTGAAGCTGCAATAAACATCACGATCTTTTGATCTGTTTCTATGATGACAAGCAGCCCAGTGTCCCTGTTACACCTTTGAACATGCCCGAACACAGAGCTACGGGGTTTCACTTAATAACACTGAAAGTGACGGCTTTTAAATCAGTCTCGCTCTCCTTACCCAGTCACTGTACCTGAGAGAAACACAGCATGCATATGTTTTTTCTGCGTTTTCACTGCAGCTCTGCATCGCGATGTAACGCTCTGTATTTAGTAGGCATACTTAAATAATAAACAGTGGGAGAAAACTTTTTTTAAATTCGCTATAAATCCACAGTTCCGGGGGGGTCATGAGGAAGAGAGAGAGAGAGTTAGTTACAGCCCTAGGGCACGTTTTAATTTATTTGAAAAGGTTAACTTTATTAAAACATCTACAAAAATAGACAACAATGAATTACAATGGCATCAAGATAGCAAGCGTTCTACAGAGATACAGAAGACCCCGAATGTAACAGAGTTTTCCATTATTAAAGGAAATTACAATTCTGTCCTTAACATATGTACATACTAATATGCTCAACTTCAGATACAAATGGACAAAAGCAGACACAAAGGAGTGTCTTAAGTACATATAGTATATATAAAAATATGGATTTAGTTGAACTACAGTGTATCAAAAATGACTCAAATGGCACAACCATTCACAATCAGTAAACATGTATTACTTAATAATCTTGATCATTTTAGGACTGATTTACAGTGCTATATAATCAGTAAGATAGATGATTCTACCAGTCAGCTTAATGTACTAACACAGGATAATGCAGAGGGCGATGCTGACATTCATGCTAAAATCCCAGCATTCCCACTTACCATACCATAACTGTGTGTATGTATTTGGATGAGCAAAGACTGAGCGATCGAGTGAACATGTCTCAACACACTGTTAGTTTCAGAACAAAGGGTCGTCATACATTTAAAATGAGATGAACTGATGGTGCCACTCCATTATTTAAATAATATTTTACATCTTTAATGGTTTGGCAACACCTTCTGGGAGAGGATTTGAAAAAGGCAGACAGACCGTCCTGAATTTTGATCTCCCTTGGCAAATATTACTAAATTCACTGCAAGTAAAATACAATTAGAATCCACATCGACAGGAATCATATCAGGCCCCTCACAGAGAAGAGTTTCATCATGGCCAGGGATATGCATGGCAGGTAGGATTTAAAGTGCAGCTGGTTGTGGAATTTTACATTTATCTTTTGTATCTGGGTCACCACCATATACAAAGATTGCCATAACACCAGAACAGGTGCATCTGAAGATGTCCTGTCCACTGCTCCGGCTGGCAGTATTGTCTCTCTGCTTAGAAAAAGTCATTCCAGTTTGTGGGTCACATCTCATCGGCAGCCGCAGAATTTCATCTTCTGGGAAACAGTTCTTTTCTCTGTGGCTAAGAAAAACTGGTTGGATTTCTTGACTGCAATGGGGGGGGGGGGCACATTGCAGAAAGGGGGGCTGCTGTTGTCTGGTCCACATCATTTCACATGAGTCCACAATAACTTCGGGTCACTATGTAAGGTTGTGGGGTTGAGACAGAGGATTGATGAAGGGTTACCAAACATAATGAGTTCTGCTTATCACCATCAGCCATGTCTGAAGCCTAAAATATTTTCAAAGACTTTTTGTGGATTATCATTTTTTTGTTTCTCAGATGGGCAAATGGGGCTGAAGCTTGGACTTAAAATGTGTCCAGTAGGCTACACATACTGTAAAATCTAGGACAATTGCTGTTGTGCACTTTCATGTCTGAACAATAGGTAGAACACCTATTGTTCAGACATGAAAGAGGCTGAGAGAGGTTTGTGTGTCATGTGCACCGTCACCTGTTAGACTACATGCAGCATCTGAGATGTTGATTAACAAAAGTCATGAAGCTTAATAACTGTTCATTTCCTAGCTTGCTATGGTCATAGTTTGGAGTATATTCTGTCAATGTAGCCTCTGCAGCTTCTTTTGTAATTAATTACCAGTCACACACAAACCCTCCTTGCATGTTGAGTATCTAAGAAGACAGAAAGTTCCTAAGCAGACTGCACCCACCACCAACCCACTCTGAAATGTAGCTCGGACTGTTAGATAATCTAAAGCTGGGGTTAGTTTTGCCTTTGGGGTTGGGGTCTGATGTGGAAATGAACCGAACCAGCGGTGTCTCAGCCCCATCCACCCAAAAAGTATATAAAAGCAATCAACCCACTCTTCCTCCTCATCTGCCTCCGCCGTGCAGCACCTCCACCACCATCATCCCGCTGTAGCAAGGATGCATAAACGTACGGGACGTTTCTCCTTTTTAGCGTTGCCTTTCTCCTCGTTGCCTTTCTCTGATTCTCTCTCTACACCATGTTCATAGCGTCCTCAGTAAGGAAGGAGTGGATGTAGGCGAAGGACGGGCGGAGCTTGCAGTCTCTGTTCCAGCAACTCAACATGAGCTCATAGAGACCCTGAGGACACACAGCCGGTTTGCTCAGATATACCTGCAAGAGAGAGGGAGAAAGGTGTATGGCGGTGGCACCATTTGATTGGTGAGATGTTTTTCTTGTGCGATAAAGCCCTGCTTATACTTATTTTATCAGATTTGATTCTGACTAATTTCACATCCTTTTGGTCTAACACAGTCTCCTGCTTTTAATTAATATGGATTACTGATTGCTGAGTTTGGTGATTTGCAGATTAATAACTGTCTTTAGTTGGTTTGAAGAATTGTGATTTCAACATTGTGTTACTCTACTAAATGCTCAAACAGATGAATAAGACCAGCCACTAGAGGGCTTCTGATATCATGAACCTCCATACAGTCAGTTGAGATTTTGTGCTGTGGTTGATGTGTTTATTTTAATGAGTGACTGAGAGGTGATCCTGAAAGACCCGTTCAGATCTTCAACAGAGCAGAACATTCATGTGCCTGTTTTCTGTCCATCATCAGTTTGAGCTTTAGTAAATTTTGACATACATAGATTAATTTTGGGCATAAACGGTTCAAAAATATTTCAAATGAGAAAACAGGCTACTTTATATCCCTAAACCAGTGTGTGTGTGTGTGTGTTGTACCTGTCTGCCCTGGTCTCTGAAGAACTCCCCAGCATTGTCGATGACTTGTTCATCAGTGAGGTTGAAGTACGGCTGCTCCTGACAAATGCTCAGCATCTCCCACAGAGTGACCCCGAATGCCCACACATCGCTGGCCGTGGTGAACTTACCCTGGGAACACACAACCATGCAGATCAACGCTGTCATCTTCAACATCGTAATCTCCATCAGTATTAAAATTCGCCATCTGTCGCCATCATCATTATTGGATGGCAAATTGTTGGTAAGAGAATGACACATTTAATATAATAAAAATATAATATAAATTACATTTTAATTGATTGAGATTTCTTTAAAGGAACAGAAGGGGATAAACACATCTCCTAATTTCTTGTCTGTGAAGCCAAAGGTTTATTTTCTGCCACATGAAGACCGACTTCCATCGTTTACAGTGAACAAGTTCCTGTTGTTGGGAGTAAAAATCTGAAAATCTTTGAGTAACACACAAAGTGAAAAGAAAAATGGGGAGATAACTGTTAATTATGCAACAGATTCCCTCTAAAGTAGTAAAACTCTTTTTTTTTGTATACAAATTTCGTGTTAAATTTTTTTCAAGAAACCCCCCCCCAAATTCATGGTCAGTATAAAACATTATAACACATAGTATTGCAACCATCGCACATCGTGAGATGCACACTCATTCCTGTCCTCTCACCATGAGTATACACTCCCAGGCCATCCAGCGTATCGGCAGCACAGCTCTGCCCTGGATCCTGTAGTAGTCTCCAGCGTACAAGTTCCTGCTCATGCCAAAATCAGCTATCTTAATGTGACGCTCACCACCCCGATCCTCTCCGCTCTCACCCTTCTCACCCCCAACCAGACAATTACGTGTTGCCAGATCCCGGTGCACGAAGTTGAGGGAGGAGAGGAACTTCATTCCTGACGCAATCTGGCTGGCCATGGAGATGAGAGCTGGGTAACTGGAGGGGAAATGGTGACAGATAGAGAGAATAAACAATAAAGTCTGCATTTATATCTGCATATATGTGCAAGTGTGTGTTCACATTTCTGGTTTACCTGATGGTCGGAGTATTTTGTGAAGGCCCAGTCTTGTCCAGAAGCACTCTGTGGGACAGATACTGGTTCAAGTCTCCACATTCCATGTACTCAGTGACCATACAAAGGGGATCACTGCTCACACACACTCCAAGCAGACGAATGATGTTTGGGTCCTTCAGGCGAGACAGGATCTTAACCTCTTTCAGGAAGTCGTTCCTACCAGGGTGAGAAGGAAGCGTGAAATAAAGAATAAGGAAGAGAAAACTGGTAGATTCAGAAGAGATAAAGCAAAGGAGGGATAAAAATATGCTGGTTTTGGGTTCTTTCTTCTGCCTGAAAAATAAATCACTTAAATATTAAAGCTTCATCAAACAACATTTTTGATGTTACCACTGAGTCAAGTGAGAAGGTTGCTGATTCCCCCAAGCATCAACACCCCAGTCTGCAGCTTTATGTGGCTTTTGTCCTCATTGATTTGTTTTTCTGGTCAGTATGTTTGCATTGCTCTGTCTCTCACTTAAACTCACACATATGAAGCTATGGACAGTCACTCCCTGCACGTGAGCCTCGCATACGCTGATTTCAGCTGCCCAGCGCAAAAAAGGGCTGCGAGCCAAAGTAAACAAGCAGCTGCGGAACAGAGTCAAACATCTAGAAGGCCCCGATATTTTTCTCAGGAGCTCAGGTACCGAATCAAGGCTAATATTTGAGAAAATACTGGATTTGCAGGTGAAAAAAAACATCTGCTCTGCTTCAACTGAACATGTAAGTTGATTAGCAACACATTAGTTAAGGAACTGATAACTTGATATAGTATGTGAATGCTGGGTGCATTCTGCTAACACTCAACCATAAAAAAACCGTACCATAAAAAAACTAAAACAAAATCTATTTGTAAGCATTCCCTGATACTACCCAACTTCTCAAGGAAGTCTATAAAATTTCCTGACCCCTCTGTCTGAAATACGAATTTAAATATATCCTGATATTCCAGAAATTCAATGACCAGCGGGAACACATTTCAAAAGGGGTAAGAGGAGATAAAAACGCAGGAAGAAACACTGTCAACCACACTGAAGCCAGGTTCAGCTCTTTACAATGTTACAGACCTGGCATTTTTGGAGGCGTCCGGGCGCAGTATCTTCACTGCTACCAGGAGAGGGCGACCTTTTCGCACATTGAAGGGGAACTCCAAGTTGGGAAGGTCTTGAGGGCTCTCGATTTCACACAGGTGCACCTTCCACAAAGAAATGCAGACATTGTTAAAGCAAAATCACCCCTCCACCCACCCACACACACACACACACACACACACACGTCATTCCTCACCTCTCCAAACTGTCCCTCTCCCAGTTTCTCCTTGAAGATAAGACATTGGCGCGGCAGCTCTGGGAGCGGGGCAGCGTCTGCCCCGGGGCTCGAAGAGGCCAAAGCGGGCACGGCGTAGGTGTTGTTACCGCTGACACCTTGCAGGCTCACGATGTCAGCCTCAGCGTAATGAGGAACGCTGGGAGGCAGTGGGGGAGATACGGGTGGAGACAGGGAGGGGTAAGGAGGGGAGCCAGGGTAGGGAGGAGGCTCCTCATGAGTTGGGGGGAAACCCTTCTCCATGTCCATGTCCAAACCACAGGCTGAAGGGAGGAGGAAGAGACAGATAGGGTGGATGAAATGAAGAGGTTACTTTGAGAGAAGAAGAGTGTGTGATTATAACAGTTCTGTTTTGCTAAGACAGTTTGTGAGTGAAAAAAATCGGATGATATCACACATTCCGACAAGTATTCAGACAACTTGTTATGAAGAGATAGTTTGGATTTGGGGGAATTTCATTTTACATAACATTTATTTAACTGACATTTATATTGCAAAAGGTTCTGTACAGTAAATAGAAGTTTAAAACAGAAAAGCAAAAGTAACAATAAAACACAGCATGATAAAAAAAAAAAGGCTAAGAGTTACAGAGATGGGTAAAATTGAATCTGAAGCAATAAAATAAAGGATAAAACAACAAACTTGGTAAAACTGTGAAAAGCCAACTCATAAAAGTGAAAATTTTATAAAAGGGTTTATTTATTTGTCTTCAGATTTACTTATTCTGAACTAGTAAAAAGTCATTTATCACTGTCTGTTGCAGTAAACATTGGGGACAAGTAAAAGACCTGCCACAACATCAGATGCTTGGGATCAGCCCTGCAGTGCCTATTTTTCCAATAGACAACCCTGGATGTCTATTGGATCATGTAGAAGGTGTCAAAATCAGGAAAACAAGAACTGCATTTCTTGTGACAGATGAGTGGACTTTATTAGAGTCAGTCTATCTGGGACATTGTGTTGGTCTACTGCTGTACTTGCTGATTAAATTTAAGCACCTCTTAGAAAGTTTTAATTCAACAAAGGTCTAACAACTTCATTTAACATTCAACACGATCAGTTTCCATGATGTTCTGACAGCGCACATAAGTCAAAAACTTATGGGGAGTGTGGCTTTTGAATACTAAGTTGCTATACCTTTGTTAAAATCATAATGTAGATGACAGGAAACTTTACAATCCCCTTCAAAGTGCACACTGCAACAACAGGAATTCTTTTAATGTTTATTGGCTGAATTTATAACGATATTGATCAAAAAATGTTGACACCAGGCCTACAAAGTACTGAATCCTTAACATGCATTGTATTTGTAAGTATTTGTTTTTTTTATTTTAAAGTAGTGGCTTCGTGATTCCATACACTAAGGTCATTATTGAACATATTGGAGCCTTTGGTTCTACAGCCATGCTAGTGGTAAATACTAATGCCAGCATGCTAACATGCTCACATCCTTGTGTTTGCTTACATGCTTTTGTTTAGCAGGTATAATGTTTACCATGTTAGCATGCTAACGTTGTATAATTAGCGCTAAACACAAAGTACATCTGAGGCTGATGGGAATGTCATTAGTTTTTCAGCTAATGGGTCATAAACTGAGGTATTCAACAAATTAAAATCCTGACCTTGTGATAGTGCTACAGTGAAGGAGTGACCAAAGTGATTACAATTCATCCTGAGGAGGATGTCAATGTGTGGAATTTCATTGCAATCAATCCAACAGTTGTTAAGACATTTCACTCAAAACCACAAAGGTCAACCTCATGGTGGAGCTAGAGGAAAAGTCAGGGGATCACACAAGCCTTTTACTTCAAGTTCAATGATCGTGCTTTATGAAGTCAGGGAAATGCCAAAGTCAGTACCATTCATCCTCCAGGTACCACACATTTCTTTAGAAAATTTCGTGTCTACCAATCCAACAGTTGTAAAATGATTTCAATCTAGACCAAAGTGACAGACCAAGAGACAGACATTGCCATCAACACAGCCATGCCGCAAGCAAGGCTAAACAAAGGCGTCTATGAGTTTGTCAGTCTCTGAGTAAGTTTGGAAATGTATACAATTCCCCAAATACCAAACTATCCCTTCAAACAAAGCATGAGTTTTTTCAAGTGGTGAGTGAATGAGAGTGACTAATTATGTGAGTAATAGTGGGAGGGATGAGGGAGGTCATACACATGCAAAATACTTCTAATGCCACAACCCTGGATAGACAGGTAGGTAGGTAGTGACGTAGGTGCCCCCTCTTGACTGTGTTGTCCCAGTCTGAGGTCTCTTACCCTGGGGCACATTGAGACTCTTCTCCTGAGCCTGACTGGTGCTGGGGACGACTAGGGGTCTCATGCCTTTTCTGTGATCTGACAGGAGCAGGTGATAGGCTGGGTTGTTTAACAGCAAGGCTGGGTGGGCACATAAACACACACACAAAAACACACAAAAACACGCACAGGACGAGGCGGGGTACACGCAAGAACCATGATATGGGTCATAAAGATTGTACAAAGCGGCACGTGATACAAAATGCGCACACACACACACACACACACACACACACACACACACACACACAATGAAACACGATAACAACCAATTAGCATGACACTGTTAGCATTTTCATTATAATATAAGGGAAGGAGGAGGGGTTGCATTGATACATGGAGCACAGAACAGAAGAGCATAGTAAGAACAGGCAAAGTTAACACAACTAAAACAACCTCCAACCAAATATTACAAAAACCAGTGGATGAAATGATGTTTCTGTTACACGTGTTATTTCAAACTCACACAGACGCCTAGTAAAAACGGCATGCAGACCTCCTGTGGTGCAAGGCAAGTGAAGGAATGCTTTTTCTCTTTTTCCCCTCCCTCTTCTTTTTCTTCCCTTTGCTCAGAACAATAGCTCTTTTGTGCCCCCTCTGCGCTGTGCATCTTCTTGGAGGCAATCTTCCTCGCGGGGTGTTTGGTTTGATTTACTTTTGTTTGGTGTGGTGAAATACATTGGAATACCAGTGTTTTCTTAATATGGGTGCCACATTTTTTTTTTCTCCTTCTGTTTCCCCTTTGCAAATGAGTTTGCTTACTGATCAACAAACGGAGGTTGCAAAAGCCAAACACAGGCACACAAATGGAGCAATCTGTAATTTCAATTCTGTACATATGTAAAGTTGCACGGTTTCAGATTTTCCACTGACTTCATGCCAATTGTGTGTGTGGTTGGCTATACATCAGTCTCTTTCCCCATGTATTTAGCATGTGGTATGTTTTACTGCATGTCAGCATGTTGCATGTCATGTTAAGCTATTAAGCTCAGCGTGATTTTTTTTTAACCACTGCACTACAACGGAAACAACAAACCCTATCCTATATCTAAATGCACTTTATTATTGTGTTCTCACTTACCTGTGCTGTCTCTTTGATCCCTTGGCCGTAGCAGAGCAATGGGCTCTTGGTACTCTCCTTCTCCCTCTCTGTCATGGTCGCGGTCATCAGGGAAAGTGTGGATGCGCTGGTAGCGGCTCGAGTAGCTGTGTGTGTTGTTGATGACCACGTTGTCCGAGGGGACTGACAGGTGAACCCGCAGCTCATCACTGGATAGACTGCCCTGGGCCTGGGAGGGCACAGGATTCATGTGAGTGCAAGTAATATACACTAACTAATGTAATCTAACAGTCCTGCAATAAATTCCACCTTCATGAAAGTTAAAATGTTTTTTAACAAAACTTATTTCAGAATTTTTATTAATACAACTTTGACAATTCACTATTTAAACACATCCCCCTTCCCCCAGACATGATAACATACAGAGGGTATACAAATTAAACTATGTGAGGAAAATAAGTAAATAATTAAACATAAATATAAAAATGATGTAATCATTGTTAAAGCTGGCGTAGGCAATGTTAGAAAATTATAAAAATATTAATTGCCAAAAATTACCTAACTAATGGCAATCCCAAATAATGTGAATTAAAGAAGCTTGAAAATGTTCTGTTTTTCCATACATTTTGGACTGTTTCACTCATATTTCCTCGCATGACCTTACTGATCTAGTGGGCAGCTAGAAAACTCCTCCTCAAACCCTTTAGATATTTTACCAACTTCCCCGCTCAGAAATGTACTTGGGTCTGTTAGTCCATGCCTGGTATCGATCATAAATAGCTCCTTGAAGTCTGGTTTGGCCCAGCTTATTTTAAACATGCAGGTGTGCAGCCAGACAACTAGAAAACTAACCTTGATTCATTCCTCTATATATACTATAGGTCTATATGTAAGTTTTATCTCAGAAATTCTAGAGTAAGTTGCTGCCAAATAGCTCACTGGTGCCTTGACTGCACACAACTTTACTTTGATGGACTTATTTCTAATATTTCTAATATTTTGCTCTTGTAAAGCACTTTGTGACCTTGATCTGTGAAGGTGCTATATTAAATAAACTTTACTTACTTACTTACTTACTAGGCTAAATATTTGGACGTACACCTCTCAGTATAACACAAAACGTTCAACAACACCACAACCTACCTCTGAACGCCTCTCTAAATTGGTTTCATTCAAATCCCTAAAGCAGACGGTGATCAAACTGTGGAAACAGACTCTAATCTTTGAACAATTACACATAAATGTACAAGGATTCCCACAAAACATCCAGATGGTTGTCCTCAGCCTGCTATCAATCATTTAAACTTGGTTAAAGTGGCAGTTAAGCCAAATCACACAAGACTACATTTTCTTACTCAGGATTTTTCTGTAGAAAGTAGGTTGAATGAAAACTGCCAACAGCTAGATCTATGGATTATCCAGAGTAACAGAAATATGATGGAACAGATATATGTTCCAAAAGGTTGGCTGACAAAACCAAGAATGCATGGCTAGATAAGACTAGGGGTAAATATGAAAATATGTTGGTCAACTGACCTTTTAAGGCTGCTAAACAAAGTCAAGTTACAGCCAAACTGCACATAGGCTGCTTGAAAATTAAACAAAAACATTGCATGTGACCTCAATCTTGACTCACCTTGCCCAGTATCTTTTTCCAATACTGCCTCCACAGAATGACGGCTATCACAGCCAGCAGCAGAAGGATGATGCCCACCAAGCAGCCAATCAGAATAGCTGTATTACTGCTGTCATCCTTGGCTACAGGAAGCCCCGCCCTTGGAGTGTTTGCACCAAATTCTGGATCTACAAGAGGAAAACACAGGAGGAAATGTTTGGTGTCTGTACGGGTATATGCTTGAATGTCTGAAACCCTGCTGTGATGTGATGTGTAGAGATTTCCATGCAGCACTGTCTACTTCTCTGCGTATTTGCGTGTGTATGACTGCACGGTGGCATGTGTGCGTATGTTCAGACTGAGAGTCACACACATACACTCCAACATAGTTTCATCAGGATTACTAAACATCTGATGGGGATTGTCTGTGTGAGTATGCATTCAGTATGCCCACTCATACCACAGGGCTTCTCAGAGCCCGCTGCTATGAGAATAGAATGTGAACATTGTTTTGCTTCTCAGCAGCTTTGTATTCAACTATTAATCTGAATCCCCCAGTTATTTTTTCTCCTTTTAAGGTCAGATGTGGCATGTTATTTGAATTAGGGATGAAACTATGCTAGTTTTTTCAGTATAGTTTGGTGTAAATCTTGCTCATAAACAAACTCTTAAAACCACTTTAAAACAACAAGTGATGTTTGGAATAAGCAGTTAAAAATACAGAAAAAACACATAGGCTACCATATATGATGCTTTGATGTGCATGTATGCACATAAACACAAATATACACCTCCATGCACACACTCACACACACATTTACATGATTTACACACCGCATTGTCACAGAACAGAAAACAACCCCATTTCTCTCTCTCTCCTTCTGTCAGTTCATCACCGTGCAGGTAATAAATAAACCCAAACAAAGCCATTCAACCACAGCCAGTAACAAGGACAAAGCAGCATACACACCACAGAAAACCATTTCCAGCTTTTTAAAAGGCATGTTATTGTTTAAGTGTGTAGAACAGAGCCAGTCCCCCCCCCCCCCTCAAAAAAACATGCAGCTTTTGAGACCGCGGGAAGCCAAGTTGCTATTGTACATAAATATAATGTACTATAGCTCTGTTAGCGTTTTTCCTACAGCTGTATATCTTTAAACCCAGGGGACAGAGCCCAATGCCAAAGCCTGTCCCTGTAATCCTTCCTCCATTATACTTCATATTCTCTACTGAGCAGTGGGACAGTTTTAAGATGCTGGAGGATGGCCAGAGGGGATGGAGCTAGCTCCCGTGCCTCAGTTCATCCTCTCTCTTTTTTTCTCTTTTGCTCTCTCACCTGACAGTGTCCAGTTACCAGTGGTGTCCATCATGAAGGAGGTGGTGGTGGGGGGTTCTAGAGGAGCGAAGGATGGACAAAGGAGGAAGGTGAGAGAAGAGAGGTGGTGAAGAGGGGGATGAGGAGGAGGAAATAATGGACAGCAGAGTTCTGGCTCATTTGGATTTTCATCCATCAAAATAAAAAAATCCCTACAGGTTCACAACAACTTTTTACAAGCCAGAGTGACATGATGAAAATGATAAGAACTGTAAGTTAAAACTTTTGACCTTTAATTTTAAGCCAGATATCTCCTGTCCTTTAAGTACAAAGAAATCTGTAAGATGAGCATCTGGTGTGGACTTCAGGTTCAGCAAATGTTGGCTCAAGGCCAAAGGATTTCAGAGCTTGTGATAAAGAGAGAGACTAGTCAGACATGGGCCTCTTTTGGCATTGCCTGTCTTTGGCTCGGCTTTAGACACATGGCTTAGACACACTGCCGACATGCTCACACTCATCACAACTGAAAAGAAAGAGATTGGCATAGAGAAGAGAGGTGATGAGGGAGATATCAGGGGATTAGGGAGGCAGGAGAGAGCAGTAAGGAAGGGCAAATGAAGCAGCATAGTGGGTGAGAGAAGGGGACAATGGAGAAAGGATGGTCGGTGGAAAGAAAGATAGTAAATACAAGAAGATGTAGGGGTGAAGAGTAGGGAGATAAAGATGAAGAGGGCAACATCAGGACTCACCAGATGGGCTGGCGGTGGCGTTGGAAGAGCTGTGGCTCAATGTGGGAGAGGAGGAGGTGTGGTTAACAGAAGGAGGAGAGGAACTGGTGGTAGGAATCTTGGGAAGATTAGGAGGAAATGAATCAGTCTCCGTGACATCCTCCTCAAGCGGCTCTGGATAAGGAGGAAAAGAGAAAGACGGGGACATAATTGAATGAAAATGAATCATGTTTTATATGTTTTCGTATGGCACAACACACCGTCTGGTTGTCCTCTGCTGTTGGGAAACAGTGGTTGTGGTAACAGCTGGTTGTGTTTCCAGACAAACAGTTTTCATCTCAGGAGATTATGTTAATTATGTTGTTTTTGACATGGAACTGATCCATTCCTTAGTGACTAATCTGAATGATTGTGTATTGTGCAATTGTTACCTTGAAAGCTCTAGTTAACCGGCTAGCTAACCATCATTGTTTAGTTTTAAACTTGCATACTAGACAACAACTCTGTGTTGTAGTGTGTTCAATAACATTTTATTTTTTTACAAAATAAGCCTACTGGATAGTTGGGTAACCAACAATAGAATCAGTCCAATTTTTGCTAAAAATCAACCCTGTGTTGGTACCAGAGGACCAAATACAAGTCGTAAGTGTAGCCCTAATGCGATCTTTCTGCCTGTGTCCAGAAGCAAACCAGTGTACTGGTGCGACAGTCTTGCATGAGTCCTGCAACCAGACATGCCAGACTGCTGCTGGGACAAGTCATTTCACTTTGGTGATTTTTATCACGCAACAACTGACACTGTTTTTGAGCAGAGGACAGTTTAATTAGTCACAGCAATCTCAGCTGGAGAGCAGCAGAAGAGTCCTCTATCTGACTTCCAATCAGACAGGCATAAATCCTATCATCACAGAAGATATCAAATAAATTTCCATTTGCTGCCTGGGTCTGTTTCAGCCCTTAAATAAGGAGATAATGATAGTGACAAGACAACAGATGGAGGGAAACTGGCATTTTCTGATTCTGATAAATGGTAAAATTTGTTAGGAGGGTATAAAAGAGGACTGATCATCTATGCTCATCTTTGTTTTATTTATTTCTAAAATTCCATGTTTAACCTTTCGCCTCTTTTGGGTAAGAATTACCCCTTTTAATGTATTCTCCACAAGCAGTGTTTTGTACAGCACAATGCATTATTTTTCTGTCGATTCCCTGCCAGAGACTGGACATGGTCCTTGACTGTACAAAATGCTGATACCTTAAATCAATTCAAAGCACACACCAAAGACGAGCAATTCATTCTGTCACAGAAACAAATCTAGCCAATCAGACTGAATTTCACTTCACTTGACTTTTACTTTAAGTATTTAAAAATGCTGATTGGACTAACACCCATAGTACAACAACCTTTTTTCAAGGTATGTCTTTTTCTGTTTCTGCTGTCTATATTTAGATATTGTTTGGGCAAAGCCAAATCTCTACTGGACACAGTGCCAGACATAATTACTAGGGTATGTGTGAGACAAGTGCAAAGCCTCTACAGAACATACGCTGCCTGACAGAGCCACAGAAACACATATCTCACGTATGAAAAAAAACTGATCACTTCAATTCTGTTTCCTACCAGAGAGGAAGGATATCTCGCTGATGAGTAGCCAGCGGTCAGCAAAGTAGAATGTGCAGCGGAGGATCTGAGCCGGCCGGGCTCCCAGTGGGAGGGAGATGGGTCGAGAGGAGGGGTCCTTTAGATCCTCAAGGGGCACAGGCAGAGTGAGGGCAGGAGAGGACCAGGGCTGGAGGATGCCGGGCTTAAAAAGACACTCTACCTTGTTGAAGACTCGAACGCCCTGGGTGTGGCGGTTGTTACTGTGCACCTAGAGGAAGGAGACAAGTGTGTGGGTGCAGTGAAGGGAAACAAAAGAGGGAAGATTAAGAGATGCAAGATGTTAACGATCTTTAACAATCCACACATCTGAATAATCTCAACCCTTGTCAAAAACTCGGGGAAAATCAGCTCTTTAAAGCATTCATTATTCGTGGAGGTGGGAAGAGATTCAATTAACACACAAAATGAAAGACACATTCTCATCCTGTTCAACCGTAATTACTTTGGCACAACTTCGAACTGAGCAGGAATACAAATGAACAAAATTAGAACACAGGAGGGAAAAAACGTGTATTACAGAAGACTGATGGAGGACAGCAGGGGATCTATCTCTCCTGTTTTTATAAGCAGGGAAAGGCCAAAGACAGAAGAATCTATAAAAGCTGATCTAATATATGAGTCGGCATTGTGGCTGGAAGGAGGAAGAGGAGCTTGAGCAGAAGAGTGAGGGATGTGGAGGTAGATGGAGGGCGTTTAAATGAGAGAGTGAGAGGTCAAAACTATCTGAGAGATAGAAAATTAAGGAGGGGATAGTGGGAGAGACTGCTCTAACAGGTTATCTATTAACCTCACACTTAATGCAAAGTCGGCCACTCTAACCTAATCCACATGTTAATGCATCACACACGAGATGCAGGAAGAACAGCTGCACCAGATGTTGAGTTGACGTGTAACTGATTCTATCTGGGCCAAAATGGGTGGGGGCGTGGGGGTATGTATTGTATGTTGGTGGTAGTGGTGGGACTCTAATAAGTCAACAGAACCAAGGTAATTCACTACTCCTTTAGGGAATACAGCTCCAATGACGTGCCCAAACGCTTAATTTGAGAGCATAACACCGCATTAATTATGTTTCGCTTGTTTTATCGTAAATCTAACCTACATTAGATTTACGATAAAACATTAGAATTCCCTCTATCTTTTGGTTTAGTTGCCCAGTCTTCCACATGAGCTCACAAAGAAACATTTTTGCATAAATTCCCAAAGGAATGAACTAGATCTTTACAAAGGCAAATCAGAGAGTGTCCTTAGTCTGTTAAAGGTCCTGTAGGAACTGCAGTTTACGACTGATGAAAGGTCAAAGAGAAGATTTCCCTTTGGGAGTGATTAGGTACAGGTTAATGAACTACAGGGAAAAGTCAAGCCAGAATTAGGTTCAGGTTCCAACTCTTTATTTATTTGACCTGTGTGTCTAACATTTCCGCTCTGCCAGGCTAGCGTAACGGTGTATGTCAGCTGAGGTTAGAGAGGGAAAAGGCAGGAAAAACAGGATATGCCTTGGAAAAACACTAGCAATACCACTGGGAAAGATTTCAAAAAGGTAACTGAGAAACACTAGAATAATAATGAATATGTGAAGAAAATAAAAGCTGAGGGGGAACATCCAGAAATTTTGGATCTTAGTCAAAACCATACCTCTAAAAGATTACTTGTCACTTTTATAACACTGACTAGGGATTCATGCTGTTGAATATGCACATATATAGGGTGAATCCAACCCAAACCGACATTCCAACCCGCGTCCAATGAGACAACACAGTTATAACTCAAACTGGGTTGCTACATATTATCATCCCCCAATGTTGCTCCACAGACTAACCCCAAAAGCCACACAGACGCACAAACAGACTGTGATGCAACTTGGTGGCACCCAGAGAGCCGAGCACAGACGCACTGTCCCATGATAAACAATGGCGCATTAAAACTAATTAAATGGCTGCAGAGCTATTCCAGTCAAAATGTTACTTCCTGGTTAGACGGCAGTTTAACAAAGTTATTGCTGTTTTATAAAAAGAGGTAAACATACAAACTTGGAGTTCCTTTTGTAGGTCGAGTTGGAGCTACAGAAATTTCTTGTTTTTTGTCTCCACATAACACACAGGAATCATTTATAGGATCTTGTCATTTAAATATTAATTTTTAAATTACAAAAGTTAAATAAAATCAGTTTTACTTCTTTAATATGCAGATTTATGCAACAAGGTGCTCCAAAATCTAATCAGATCATGTCCTCTAAAGGCAGACCAAGTTGTGTATCAAGAAAAGCTTGCATATTGAACAGTTCTTTTACTGCCATAAGATCTAATACAAGATGAGACGAGAGACTGAATGTGAGTAAAATGTGACATTCTGTAGATTCTGTATAATCGCTGTCTTGTGGGCGAAAACGGAGCTGCAGTGCCTCATAATCCACATCAGAGCATATTTTAGAAAGATGGCTTCCCTGAAGACACAGACAGGGAACTGGAGCTTTTGGCCTTGATGACATCTCTGATTTATGGGCAGCTCCATGCTGTCTGAGATTCCAGTGGGATAGCAATGTCCTGCATAACCCTCTCACAGTCATCTACATACACATGCACCATGACACAAACACAACTTTCACTGCCTACCTGCATGTTGTGGAAGACACGTGGTCTCTCAAAGTGGAACTCAATATCCACGCTGCCTTGCCCCAGGGCTTCCCGGCTCCAGCCAAGGTAGTCATACCCAGGCCACACTCTCAGCTCCTTAGTTTGTATAAAGTCGTCACCTCCCAGGACGCCGTCACATAGCTGACCCAGGCCTCCAAACTGCATCCTGCACGCATACACAACACTGCATGAGTTAACATGTGCGTAAATGATGCTGGACGCTGTGGACTACCTGTCACTTATTATATTATCTATTTACAAATGTATTTATGTACTGGGATGCAGAGATGCATAAAAATGTACACTTGCAAACATGCTGGCACACACACAAACTACACAGTGTTCTCCCTTTTCCTATCTTTCACAACCAAACACACACCTCAACAGAAACAAAGAAACACAACAGGGTCACCAAATAGGTCCCTTCACTCCCAGCCCTCTGAGTCTCTCCCTCAAACGTACATCTGCTCCAAATACATGTATGTCTGGATTACATCAAAAGTGTTAGCTCACCCGCTAGCAAAACATTTCATCCCCATTACCACACAGCACACTACAAGTGTGGACCCCCTTGCAATTCCTAGTTCACCCCTGCCAAAACATTGTGGCCAGGAAACACGCCTCAAATCCCTTAGCAACAACAAAAAAAGTAATTCCCTAGTGATCAGGCGTACACCAGAATACAATTTCAAGAAAGGATTTGGCTGACACCCCACTTCAGTACTAACATATGTGATGAGCGCTGCAGAGAAGCTTTTGGTATTCCATTGATGGAGCCACATTTCCGTCCACATTGTTGACCGAAACAATTTGCCAAACCAGCGTAGCAATTCACAACCAAGGCCGCGTCTGTACATTTCCATGCAAACTGAATTCAAGCGAGCAGTTTATAGGGATGTATGGAGATGAGATGCCTACTCTTACGTAAAAATGAAAATAAATAATTAAATAAATAAATCCAAGAGCAGATGGATATCTTACCCTTGTTCAGTGCTCCCATCATAGGTGGAGTCGTTTAGATAGACAGGCATGCCAGACAGGTGCATGACGTGACCTACTGGAGCTGTGTAAGCCTTCAACCCATCTAAGAGACAGGAAAAAAAATACTCTTTAGTCATGTAATTGTTGACACAAAACATGCTCTTTTTAGATTTCCATTTAACACATAGGCATGCACAAGCTGCATATGAAACTTTTTTTAATTTGTAAAGCTTTTCCCTATCATTGTGAGCAGCTACAGGTTTACTGAGCCAACATTCAATAGTAATCATTGCCATGGGGAAACAGCTACAGATGTTTTTTAAGTAGTAAAACAAACGCAGAGGTCCACTACTTAGGCCTGCTCAGCCCCAGCCACCATTAACCGGTGAAACTCAAGCCTCTCCGCTCCAACATACAGCTAATCAGCCCGCTCCTTGAGAACAGAGGTGACGTCAGCAACGTGGACTACAGCCCGGCGCTCTGCTACCCATAATAAACAATGCTTCACATAGGATTTACACTATGTGTGCAGTATGCTCAGTCTGTGCATGTGATTATGCATTTAGATGTGTGTTTCATGTATCTGGGCATGAGGGTCAAGCGGGTCCAAACTGAATGTAAAACAATAAACACAGGAAAACACTGCTACTGCCATACTACCTGATACGGGATGAGATGAGACTTGACATTCTGAGGATTCTGTATAATCTCTGGTTTGTGGACAAACTGTCGAGCTGCACTGCCTCAGAATCCACATTTGAGCATATTTTGGAAAGACGGTCTCCCTGAAGACACAGACCGAAGACTGGGGCTTTTAGCCTCGGTGACAGCTTTGATTTACAGGCAGCCTGATGCTGTCTAAGGGAGGTGGATGGGGGCAGGGGAGGAGGTGAGCCAGTCATAAATACTCAGTTAGTCAGTGAGTGCTTTGGGAAACGTGGAGACCAACACCATTTATCACTGTGCGGCTTCTTTTATCTGGGCAAACTCCAGCAAGGCTGTAAATATGAAGCAATGCCTTGAATCAATGCATTAGATCTATGGCAAAAACACGTACTCCTAATCATTTCCATCGAACCAATCTCCCCTTTCCCATCTGACACAGGAGTAAATCTAGGAGGATAGTGAAGTCAGTCACCATATGAAATGTGATTTGATTTGAATAATTACAGTCTGGAGGGTATGCCACAGAATATACAGACCACATGAATATCTATGTAACCACAAAAGCAGGGACATTCACTCTCACCTCCACACAGACACTTACCGTTCCATACACAACCATAGAGCTCCACCCGAAGGCAAACACTCATAACCCGGTCAGCCAGGGGGTAGAAGCGCACCATGCGGGCCACAATTGGAGGGCCTAGGTCTTTTAGCACAACATCATAGGTGTTCTCATTCCCTGACACTACCTGGGAAGAAAAGTACAAATATTCAGATCACACATTAGATTCTCGAAGGTTCACATTTATTATTCAGTGTGTGTCTTCTATTAATCTAAGAAGAGCTCGAATGAACACAAAGGTGTAAAGAAGGACTGATATTAGAGTGTGAGCCTCAGGCATTTTTTGTAGGGGCAGCCTTCACCAAAAGATTTACATTGGCTTGCAATTTCTGAATATATATTGCAGGGCAATGTTCTAAAATAAGAACTAAAAGGGGAACGATTCCTTGCCTAAAACCTTGGCTGTTGCAGGTCTAAATTCCAATGCTACCATGTAGCACTGGTACAAAGCACAGTGCAGAACTTATCAATATATGACATTTACCGAACGTAAGGGGTGCCTGTACAAGGTCAGCCATTCATTGCATGGCCTGAACTGAATTGTTACTGGACAAAGTTCAGCTGGCGCAATACCAAACTGCTCCACTTTCCAATAAATAATAAATCAATCTAATGCAGGTCAATAATACAGCCCTCTATGTTTAACATGGCATTCATATTAAAGCCACAGAATATTGAGCAGTTTCCTATTAATAATGGAGAGTCAACCTCAACTGTATGCTCCTTGTGTCGATTCCCTCCAAGCTCATTTGAAAGAAATATTGTCAGTTTCCTTAATTTGTGTACACATGAAAGAGGCAGTGTGCTCCAGCTCTGTTGTAATTAACCAAACAAAAAGACTTGAGATGCTTACTTCCTGGCCCCAGCGGTCCTTCCAGGTGATCCATTTCACTCCGTCTCGGGAATAGCGGAGCCGATAACTGCGGGCAAACTCTTGGCCGTGCCCGTCAGCATGACGACCCTGAGTACCAACCAGAGCCAGAAAGTGGAGTTTGTGCAGGTCTACCTACAGGAGACAGGAAATACATTATTAAAACACATGTCACTCACTAAAATATGCATAAATAGATTGAGATAGAGAGATAGTAATAAGACTGAGAAAATACATAAACAGCTAAATGTGTTAAATTTCTAAATGTAGAAAGGTGTAGGCTGACATCTTATTAAATTAACTTCCTTGCAGAGAGTTGGATAAGAAGATCCACACCACTCTCATACCTGTGTTATGAAACTATAGCCAGTGGCCATTAGATTAGCTTAGCACAAAGACTAGATGCAGGGAAACAGCTAGACTGGCTCTGTCTAAAGGTAACAACATACTGTATACCCACCTAAAAATGTCTTTTTTATACTTTTTGTACTACTTAAACAAATGTTTAATTTGTTAACTAGTGAGCATTAGAGGTGCTGGTAGGCGGATTTTGTCACCTTTGGACATAGTCAGGCTAGCTGTTTCCCCTTGTTTCCAGTCTTTATGCTAAGCTATATGCCTTTTGGCTGTAACTTCAAATTGAATGGATAGACATGATAATGGTATCAATGTCATTTAACTCTCAGCAAGAAAGAAAATACGTGTATTTTCCAAAATACACTGTACTTTAGCAAGGCCTTGAGTGGATTAAGACGTTAAGAAGTTATTAAAGCCTCTTTGAAAATATGTATTACTAGTACAATAGTCTTAACAACATTTTATATCAACTTCATAATCAAACAATAACAACTGACAACAATTAAATGTTATTCTTTCAAAAAAATAAAATAAAATTTCTTTCAAAAGTATGCAATTATACTGAGTACTAATTCTGAATGTAGCTGTGCAAATTAGAGCAGTATAAAGTAAACATATCTGACCTGAAGGAATTCTGATCCACTGGGGAAAACAGCTCCTGCAGGACACCACGCTCCATCCCCCTCTCCAGTACTCAACCTGACAGAAACACAGACTTACTAAGATTAGATAACAAAATGAGAAAAAAATACCTAAAATGTTTTTTGTAACTGAAATGTTCACTAAATCCCAGGCCCACACCCAAACATTGACATGCAGAGATACAAACACACTCACAACAAGACTGACTACATCAAAACCCACAGTGCTGCCAGCACGCAGAGGTGCAACTGAGAATTCAATACAAACAGTCCAACCCTTCTCTACCACCATACATATTGGATTCCACGGCAGCCAAACACATAAATATAGGGTATGTTGTCTGAAAGAGTAACTCAGAGAGACACAGACTTGGCTATGGCCAATGGCACACCATAGGCAACAGAGACAGACTGCAGACAGATGGAAAAAAGACAAAGAGAGAAAACACGATGAAAGGAGCAGAGCGAAAATTACTAGCTCTTCCACTTTGTTCAAACCGCACAACAAGATCTGCCGTAAACCGTCAGGACCAATCTTTACTCACAGCTCCTCAGGCCTGCCATGACCACACACATGCACGACTGAAAATTTTCACTCAGTGTGACCTTCCTCAATACAGCTTAAGAAGAAAACCAAATATTGGCCAAATAAAGACCACAAACTTGGCTGTATGTCTTGTGACGTTGAATCAAATTGTACAAGGAGCTTTGGAACAGACGCCAGGCCACAACCGCGCTCTGGCCACTAGGGGCTTCTCTCAAAATGAAAGCTGCTGCTCAGACCACCAAAACAAATCACTGTATCAACTCGGTCGCATTGACAGTGGCGCTAGATTTTTAATCAATCCCGCTCTTCCCTCGGTGGGTGAGATCATGCAGCCGGAAACGGCGAGATGATATCAACACATTAGCGCTCCACAAAGTGTCCCTGTGATGAAGGAGGGCAGTGAGAGAAGAGGATGAGGAGGGAGAAAAGAGATATGTGGCTGAGCAGCACCGTGCACCAGCCAGCAGGATTAACATCATAGCATGCTGTTCTGCCAAGTGCCTCTTTTTTTCTCCTATTCCTCTCTTTTGCTTCCTATCGTAATACCAGCCAAAAATTCATTCCTCTTCCCTTGTTCTCAATTACAATACTTACTCCCTCCATTCTTTCCCCACTCGCTCAGACCAATGTGATGCTGATATTTCACTGCCCCAGAGTAATAAGAACCATAAAAAAAAATACCTACCAACTCTGCATCCCTCATTCCCCCCCCACCTCACCCAACACCTTCCCTCAACCCTGCTTTCAAATTAATTTCTCTCCGGCTTTCAGCACACCATCGCAGTGATCCACCTTTCACATATTTTCTTGTTTTTTTAATGTCCGCTGCTCTCTCTCTCTCGGTTTTCTCTCTTTCTCTCCCAGATGTCTCTTAAAAGGAGCAAGGGATAATAATCATTTCCACATGGTTAGACAGGCAGCCAAGGCCCAAAGACCAACAGACCAATGAAGACGAATGCTCTTACACATGGCTGTAGCATGTTGCAGGCCTAGCTTGTCTCTCATAAATCTGACCTTGCTGCCAGACAGACAAGGTGGTAATATAATTACCAAGTGGGTTTTACAAAGACAAACACTATCATCTTCTAGCATAATCTAATAGACCGCCGACAAATTACTTCAGCGTGGTGCCAACATCCTGAAAAAAAGGCATGCAGACAATCACAGTGACATGTGCAAGTGTTCCTGGACTAGAAGTTCTGTTACTTTACTTAAATTTTACTCAAGTAGAATTAGATCACTTGCATTGAAGTACAGTAAGTCAAAGTTGAATAGTAGTTCTGTTGAAAAAACACTAAGTAAACTCTTAAGTCTGACTAAAAGTTACTCAGTTACTAGTCACATGAAATGGTCAATATGACATCATGACCCTTACAGTTTTAATGTCAACACTGATAATAGCTGATAATATAATAGATAGTAGTCTGATGATCAGACTAAATTACTATTTCATAACACTTAATATTTACTATTTACTTTATGAGAAGCTTCATCAAAATGTATTTAAAATAGTTCAAGCCATAATTAAAGGGCTATATCCGTGTGATTAACACACACTTAATACATCACAGCTAATCATTTTACAAATCATGATGCTATATTTTAGATCAGAGGCCTGCAGCCTCTGACATATCTAGCCATTGTAAGTCGCTTTGGATAAAAGCGTCAGCTAATTGAGTCCATAGGTTTCCTTTCATTTCTATATACAGTAGTATGAACATCATTAGCACACACTTGAAACTTACTTCAATCACTGTTAGGTAATCACAGTGAACAGAATTAGTTTATGTTAATGTCACATTGTCATTGCATAGTAATGCACTTTAATTACAAATTTTCTTGACTGCATTGGTAGGAAAAAATTTTTCTGAAATCTATGCAAAACAAAAATGGTCAGCAAAAATGTAAGCTATACTGCCAATGTCCAAATATCAATTATAACAAAATAAAACAAGCAAGTTATCACCAGCTAAAAATATTCAGTTTTTGCTGAACTTTAGTGGTTGACCTTCTCTTTGCTGCAGTGATGTTGAAATGTACTGCAGGGTCTGTCAGTACACAATGACTGTTTGGTGGGGTTACAGGTGCAACACAGCAGACTTCTTACCACACCCATCAGTAATGCTGGGTGCAATCAGAGGCAGTGAAAACTGTATTTCAGCATGGTGTTAAGTTCCTCATTAAGCAGCATTAAAGTTTTTAGACTGTAACCACACAAAGTGTAAGTACAGGAAAAGCCATCTGATTACTGTGGTGGGAGTAACGTTGTAAGTAACGTTATACCCTGCGCACACACTCAGACATTTCCTACCTTCCATGTTTGGCCTCAGTGGAGTCTGACCAGGCGCTGGAGGCAGTAATGTCAGAGTCTGGGATGGTTCCATCCTCCATCCCCAGGGCGTAACGACACTGAGCTGTGAGGGAAAGATTGAAGGAAAGACAGAGATGAGAGAGAGAGAAAGAGAGACATGACCAATATTCTCATCCTTACAGAGCACATGTCCAGGGGAAACTTAATATTTCCATTAGAGTGTCAGCAGCCATCATTGGTCATGGAGCATAATGTTGTTATGTCATCTCTGGGAAAACTTCCGGACTTCATGCTTCATAACTCACAGAGACACTGAGAGGAGGGAGAAAAAAAATACTCCACAGTAAATTGTTCCTGTCCTCTCTTATTTGTTACAGAATCTCTTGGGGTGGCGTCTGTACTAATGGGTTTGTGTAAAATGTAATGGAAGTGTTTTGCAACACTTATTCCTGCAAGTCCCCTTGGTCCTGTCAAAAGTGACTACATCAAAGACAATCATTACTATTCATCTGCATCTTTAAATGGAGACATAGTGTAATCAGCGGCCCCCTGTGAGACGCTGTGACCT
The DNA here is from genome assembly GCF_014851395.1 of Micropterus salmoides. NCBI lineage: Eukaryota > Metazoa > Chordata > Actinopteri > Centrarchiformes > Centrarchidae > Micropterus > Micropterus salmoides. The sequence continues at coordinate 14,148,267 of NW_024040152.1, forward strand.
GCCTTCTCTGAGATTACACCTATTTCTTTTCCTTCTTCTTTTTGTCTTTTGTCTGTCCGGATAGCTCTTCCTCCCACACAAAGTCACCTCCTCAGGGCTCCAGCAAACCAGCATAGCCCCTGTTCTGGTTACCACTGCTTGGGGATTTGCAGGAAGAGAACAAAAGAGAGAAAGAGACGAAGGGCTAGTGAAAGAACACAGACAGGTCTCAGATATCGGCGCTGACTCTGCTCCAGTGGCAGCATTATCAAATCATCCAGATAGTGTGGACCCAGGCAGGGATTACCCAACGACCTAGCTATCCTCTCTGAAGTTAGTCATGAGGGGAAGATGGCAGAGGGGGGTGAGAGGTTGAGGGAGGGTTTGGGTAGTGATAAAGTGTAATGGGGTAATGACAGTGATATGGAGGGGAGACTGAGGGTTACAGAAAAAGGAGGGGGTGGGGTGGGCATCTAACTCAGTTTCTCTCATCGAGTCAGCAGACGGGAATGTTGGGCTGGATGACAAACCCCCAAAACCCCAACGGGTGCAGCAGGCACACACAGTTCATCCACGCCCTGCAGACAGGTGCCCATTTCATTACATCATCATCGTCACACATCGCCAGTCAACACCCCGCCATCTGAAATCTTCTCACCTCTCTTTGTCTCCCTCCATCTCTCTGTGTCCTCTGCTTTCACCTTCTCTTTTTGTCATTTTTCATATAACTTAAGCCCACGCACTAAACCTTTCAGCTCACACACTTCCAAGCTATCCCTATCAATCTTGCTACAAATCCTAGATTCATTTGATGCAGACAGGATTTGTATTGTTTAATACCACAGACAAACTGAATTGTTGACCTGATGGTGGAGCTAGACAAAACGTTAATGGGTCAACAAATGTATTACAATTCATCCTGAAGGGGACATGGATGTCAACAACATTTCAAGGCAATCTATCCAGTAGTTGTTGAGCCAGTTCACTAAAAAACTAAAAATTATATCTGCTGGTGAAGCTAGATAAAATGGCAGGGGATCGCCAAGTTTGCTGCCTTTTCTCTCGCAGAATGATAATCACCATATAATTAAAAGAATAATCAGCACTCACAGCCATAATTTCATTCAGGGTAGCTGCTGCAGCCAGGTTGATCGCACTGCCAACAGCCTCCTCTGATTATACCTGGTAGTCGCTTATTGACTAGCCCCTCATGTGCTCCCTTCCCCGACATTTTGACTGACACTTTCATGAGCTGCCTGTGCATTAGCGGTCTTGATGAGCCGAGTGGGGGCAGCTATCTCATTCTCCTATTACACACGACTGGCTGGCAGACAGGGAGAGGACACAGGATAGCCTGTTGATAGCGGACGGAGAATGAGCCTTACTCATTGGAGAATGTCAGGAGAATGTCAGGGCAGCAGGAGAGACGATTGCTGCGCCCATGGAGGAGAGGACAAGAGAGGAAGTATAAGATAAGTGGCTTGAAAATGCAATCATGTCTGAGTTTTTGGGAATAAAAAAACAATCTCAAAATGTGCCAACTGTCAAGCTGTTTCAAAATGTGGCAGTTTTTGGGTAAAACAAGAGTAAAAACTATTGGAGGAACAATTCATCCATCACGAATTTCGATGTTTTATTTTGTTGCATGTGTGTATTTGACATCCTACCTGGGTTAAAGTGCCAGTCATGGTCCTCTGACGACGACACGAGCACCACCAGGACTGTGACCACAGTGACAGGAAACAGCCGCAGGGTTGGCAAGGCCATGACAGCAGCAACACACCTGGTTACCTGTCCGGAGACACACTGATGACCACAGGCATACCTGTCACAGAAAAATATATATTTAGTTGTACATCAGTTTCAGGATTCTTGTCTGTGCTTGTTGAAACTGCACCAACCACCAAACCGCAAATGATTTTATTTTCACGCCCACATATACATTACACATGCACCCATACAGCTCTAGCCTGGGGCTGCTGAGCTCACAGGCTCACCTCCTCCATCAATAACTCAACTCTCTCAATCAAGTACTCTTAGTCCAAAGCACATAGCATGTCTCACAGTCATTTGTTTCTCAACGTTTTGCATGCACGGCTCAGCAATGGGCCCCAGAGGAGCAACCACAAAGCCATACAACAAAGGCCACTTTCACACACTAATTTGTTTTTCTCTCTGGCAGCAGAATGTCATGATACAATAATACTTTGCTGCCTTTAGAAAGGGTACAAACAGCTTGATAATTGAGGATGGTAAAATTAGCCGGCCCCATTTACTCCCAGAGAATTCTGTTTCGTCTGTATTTCAACTGCCAATATTTTCTCCAAATTACTGATTTCAAACCTACTTTCCCTTAATAGGACAGAGCCTATTAGGAGCACACGGTTGGAGATGCTTGTTTGGAATAAATAACAAACAGATGAAGCTGGAAGATTGAAGAAATGAAAGCCAATGAGTGCGAGAGAACAGAAGGACAGATGTATTTTGAGTAATGGGGACATAGATGTGGTCATCGCTAGTAGTACAACGTAAATTACTTGCTAAATGGCTTGCATTTGTTGATGAGTGACTTTAAAGATCCTTGAAAGCTTAAAACTTACCGAAACACAGGCATCAGTTGCCAGTTTTTTAAAGGCACAACTACCTAAAACAAACTTTGCAGTAAATCCTACCTTCATGAAGGTCCTAATGTTCAGTTGTTGTTTGAACTAAATTATCGTTTTGGAGGGCGTAGTCTGTGGTGATGTTGAATTGTGAATGTGATATACAGAGAGGTGAAAAATAGGACAAAATATTAGGAACACCTCAACTCAATATAAAGCAATACAGTTCAGCGAAACAATAAACTGCAGCTTCCAAAATGAATGAATGAAGAAAGTCACATCTCTCTAAATCAGTCTGGACTGTAGATCTGCAGTATTTTCAAAATGACATAGGACTTAATGTTTTCTTCCTAAAAAAAAGTTTGTGCTACACCAGTATAAGAATTTACCAAACGAATATGTGAATCATACTAAAAAACATAAGCACATTTCATTGCTCTATCCCTTGTGGATATTTTACTTTTGAACATGTCTGAGGAAGACTTCCAGTGGTGAAGCAAGAGGGAGGAAAGAAACCTCACGATAAGTGGAAGTCTGAAGTGGGAGTGACAGCTGGGAGAGACAGAGAGGCCAGGCTGTCTTCCCTGTAGACCCTCTGTGTTTCGGCTTCATCTCTGACTAGACCGGGACAGGCCAACAGCTGACACACAGCTGTAGTGACAGAAAATTGGAGAGAAGGGGGGTCGTCGAGGGAGGGGGAATGTATGGAAACAAAGTGAATAGTAGAGTAGAGTTAGCTCAGGGCGGAGACGATGGAACAAGTGCAGCAATGACATGGGTACATGTGTGTATTTAGGAGGGGGGAGGTAATGTAGAGAGGGTGACTTATGGCCTTGCGGTGTGTGTGTATGCATGGGGGCGTGGGGCGCGTATGTGGGCATAGAGGAGATCTCAGGGATAGCCAGCCAGTGCAGCTGTCCAGAATGGGAGACACCACGCAACCAATACATGGTGCATGTGTTCCAAGTGGGGAAAAAAATGGAGAGAAAGAAAGAGAAGTTTTCTCTTCAGAAAAACACCAAAGTTGTCCAAATGAGTAAGTATGTGTACGCCAGATGACAAAATGCTGAGCTATGGGGCTTACTGCACAAAGCTGCGTTTTGCAAAATCAGAGCTGAAAATCCGATGACTAGGGCCACAAATCCGAGGCAATCACCGTAACAACCGGTGTCAACAAACATTCTTCTCGATGGTGTCTCATCACTGTTTTGTCAATGCGGGGGAAACAGGAGAACAAACTTTTATCAAACACAGCACAGAGGAACAAAGAGATTACAGCCAAGAGAACAAAACCGGTCAGACAAATGTTTTGGTGAACAGGCACAAAAGTGGCCACAGCCATCCGAGAACATTGTTGCTGGAAAAGTCAAGTGGTGTTGAACAGCTGTGGTTAGTGCTCAGAGAGAGGGAGAAGGGCCCGCTGTGTTCTGGAGGAGGCAGCACAGTGTGGAGCCCAATCTACACTCTCACATTTTGTCTCGGCTAATCCATGAGCAGCACTAATGAATACTTATGAACAGCTGCTGTTTCTGTTCCGCACAACAAAACACAACTGACAAGAGAGAGACAGAGTTGAGAACTTTTTTTATTTAGCAACCATTGCATCATTAAAGATTGTTTGCCAGAGTTTCTATAATTAGATTGCTTCAGTGAAAACTGGCAAGACTGCCTAGGCTCTGGTTAGAGTCTTTTCTAGAGAGACCCTTGTTTTGAAAACCACATGTTCACGTACATTATTCTTTCTTTTTTCCAGTATTATAAAGCCAGTCTAAATGTCAGTGACGACCTAAAGAATTATTCAGTTTTGCATGTTTCAGCCCATTAACTGCAAATTGTGTATGCTTTACATCACTGCTGAGGATTTTCCAAAGTATATCATAACTTTTCCTACACTCCAGACGCCATTAGTTTCAGTCTGTGTCAGTAGTACAGTATAAACTTCCAGAGACTTGAAACCTAACAGAGGTAATCAATCACAGTCAATATTTAGTCCACATTTTTTGGTACAGTCACATAATGAACATTTGAGACTCAACAGAGCTGCTGAGCGGAAATATTTCTAAAGCCAGAAACTTGCAAATATGCTTTTCACAATGATTGGTTATTATTCCATTTTGATTTTAGAACAACAAATGTCATGATTCTCAGCAGCAAGGGAGCTTTTTGGAAGGGTTGGCAGTGTCAGTAGGTCAGGTCACCCCTTACCCAGACTGAGATATCTAAACAACTATTAGATGGACTGCCATGAAATTTTGTGCAGACATTCATTGTACCCAGAGGATGAAATATACCGACTTTGGTGATCCACTTACTAAGGTAGAAGGTAAAGATTTTCACATATCTAGTGAAATATCACAACATCTACTAGAAGGGTAGGCACACAATTTTGTACAAACATATTCCCAGAAAATATAACCTAATGATTTTGTTGATCCCCTGACCTTTCCTCCAGGGAAATAAAAAAGATTTTGGCTTCTGAAGTGGGGCATGACAGAAACAGTTTGAGAACCACTGGCTTAAAGGTGGGGCAAGCAATTCTAATCCAATACCTGTTTTTGTGAAATTCGGCAAATACCTCCTCGCAGACCTCTAGCTATCCTTTCTGAGTATCCGCTGAAAAAAATCTGGTGTTTGTACACAGCCATGGCTCTGTAAATGGGAAACAAATTGGACTGCACTCAACCACACAATACTATTTCAGCTGTTCCAGTCATGATTTGTATGTCAGGTAATGTTAAATGACTTGCCCACAGACATTCAGCTTACTTTCTAGTTTGCCAAGACATGCTGTTGTTGTGATGTTAGCTGTAGTAGCAAGAGAGTTGTAAGTATTGCTGTCTGGAGCTGTTGTGCTGGCTCTGGGACCACGTCTTTTCTGCAGCTTCGCAGCAGCAAATGTAGCAACAGTTTGCTAACCCACAACTTAGCTTACGTTAAGAGACATTGCTGTGTCATTGCTAGCTCTATTACATTAGTATTTGTCATGTTGTTTCTCCAGAATCACTTAGGCCTACTCCACCTTTAAGTACTGTACAGGCTGACAGAGCCTCTAGAATGGCTGTATAGTCTTGTTAAAACATACCCTGCTCTCATCTGCAATCGGCTACTGTTAACCCATGTTTACTATGACGCATTACCTATTACAGTATAAGCAAGTTCTACAATAACTATCACCACGTTTAAACCAACTGTTACACAAAGGATACTAACTATATCTACAATGTATTGTGTCAGCCGTGATATATAGGATACCATTTGTAGTTAATACGCTAAAATGTTTAAGTTGTGCTTCTTTACTGTGAAGTTGTTCTTGTCCATACACAGAACTCACCGTGTGAAGACTCCAATCAAAGCCAGATAGTGTAACACTCTGCCTTAGTTAGACATGACTAATAGCCGGTGGGAGACACAAAGCAGTGAGCTCTTTGTTTTGAATTACCGTCAGTATGTGAGGAAGCTGGTGAGGTCATACACACATCACTACCTTGAATCTGGGAGAGAAGGAAGCACAAATTAATCTTCACTCTTCACAAGACTTTGAAGGGTGAGACTGTGCCAGCCACAGAAACAAGGTCATTTGATGCTTTCCTGAAAACAGGCTTGTTTCTGTGAGACTCTGGAATGGTGTGAGTGAAGTGCTATTCCCTGCAGGGCCACTGTTTCCCTTTTTGTAATGAAGACACAATCCAAGGGTAGGCAGAAGTTGAAGCACAAATCTGTCCATGGGGTTACTTTTTTCAACATGAAAGAATTTCCTTCATCTTACTTTTGTTAAATATTAAAATGTCCCTCAGTGTTATATTTCCTTCACTCTCAGCAAGAAATAACACAACTACAACAGTCAGTGAGGATGGCAACTAACTATTTGCTCTTACAACTGATTATACAGTCAGTGCACTTGTTATAATTACCTACACTAACATCTATGGGTGATCCATGATGTGTCAGGAAGCTATGGGTAAGTGGTGTTACGGCTATTAGTCATAGTGTTGGTCATACATTGGCAAATTGTACGGCCGTTTGTCACAATATTCATCCATACAAGGAAGTGCCAGTCACAACTGTGGAATCTGATTTTACCAGAGGTGGTGAAAGCAGGAGGGAAGAACAGATGAGTCACTTAAAACAGGGTAATGAGAGTTGAAGGAGAAGACAGCGACAATGGCCGAGTCAGAAAAACAAATTAAACAACAGCAAAGAGGCAAGGAGAAAGTGTAGCATGTGACTAAAGGAGGTGGTGAATCATGATGAAACACTGAAAAAAAGCGTGGTAAGGGGATTGTAAAAGGCGACGTGTTTCCAGGAATAGTTTAGTTGTGTTGAACATCGCATGACTCATTAAGTCAACTCAGCTTTGACCCAAAAAAATACCCAATTCAAAACACACCTTCCTGGTGGCACAGACACAGCAGGGCAGTATCATAAAGCAGTGCTGTGCAACAACGTAGCTCATAAGAAATCTAATTCACAAGCTAATACTGGCATCAGTTTAGCACAGAGAGAGCCGTGAGCCGAGGCTCCAGGATAGTGCAAAAACAGGTAAATCAATCAATCATAATTGAAGAGTGAAACTTCCATCTTTTCCCTTTTCGCTGTCTACTTTATACTAAGTAGGTCCACTTGGCCCCTCGGCCCATACCAATTGCAGCATTTCTCAGGATCTGCATGGCGGACAAAGAAAAATGGTGACTTATTACCATTGGTTGGTCTGGCAAATGAAGAATTCCCTCATCAACATCAGCCACACAAACCTATTTGTAAGCGTAGGAACAAAGCACTGTTCCTTTGTAGTGCAAGGTAGCCAGAAACACATTTTCTTTTGGTTTCTTTTTTTTTTAGGTTCAGTTGGTCAAGAAACATTATGGTAGGTGCTAAAAAACACACATAGGGACCAGTTTAAATCACATCAAAATAATAAATATATAATAGACAAGGTTTGTCGTCGGTCAATAATCACATAAATAAAGTGCTACAAGTTACAATTCAAAAAGCCACAACGAGGTAGACCCAGAACAGGCCCTCAAAACGAAACACAATATTTAGTCTGGATCACTTTTTAAATTATAGCTGTATCGTTGTGCTCCAACATTATGGTATCTGCAGATGCAATCAAAAGGAAATACGCCTGACCAGATACACAAACGGTAACAACACACAGCTCAGAAGGAGGAGGTTTGCCTCTACCATATGCACAACAACTAGGAGCAAACTAAAATAAAACATGTTCTGAGAGCTGAAATATAAAAAAGAACAGTGAGCACAACACCAAAAAGATCCCGCCAAACAAAGACATAGTTAGCACCTCTGGCAATAAATGGAATCTACACTGAGTCGGCTGTTCATTAGCTGCATCGTGTGAATCAAAGAGTGAAGTCCTCTCTCTGTGCATACAAAAGAGTTGAAGAGAATGTATTAGACATTTTTCTGGGAAAGTGGTTTTGACTGACAGCACCTGGAGCACTGTTTTAATTCTCAGGGCTTGAAATTTCACACATGTCAGTACATGTAGTTAGACTGTTCTCAGCTCTTTTTGCTCTGTATAATGCATCTGGAATTAAAGTCATGTTCACGTTCTAGTGAAAGTAAGTTAACAAGGGACCTTTCTCTCGTCTTCTAGAAGTGAACCAGAGTTATCTGGCTGCATGAAAATTAACCATCACCGCTACAGTGAGGAAAGATTAGTTCTGAGTTTGACCTTAGTTGAAGAGTGGGTGTAAAAGTCATAATGAGAATCTTACAGATATATGGTAGCATTAGCATGTTAATATGACAGCGTAGCAGCAGAGTGTATGTGCATCTCTTGCTCTAGTGTGACATCAAGGCCGTGAATGTCAAACCGCAGCCCAATTCCCTGGATTTAATTTGCACAGTCTCACTGCAACTTGTCAGAGAACAAGTGAGGAGCAGAGGGGAGGATGGGGTGAAAGGAGAAAAGAGAGGCATGTCACAGCACAGTACTAGTCTCACAATGGGCAGAGAGAAAACAGCCAGAGACAGAGATACAAATAGACAGACGGACAGGCAGAAGAATGCTGTGGTGGAGGAAAAGTCCCTCCAGTAATCAAACAAACTCGAGAGTGACAGAGCGAGCGCGGGACAAAAAAAATTCTTTGCATGCAGGAGGGCGACAACTATATTATCCAGTGAGCAGCTATTGAAAGAAAAACCAAAGATCAGGTCAAACGTGAATGAGCTCAGCGAGACTCAGCATTTTGAGTCAAAGTGAGAACAACTGTCTGGTCTAACCCAGCCCTCTCACAGATGCCTTCTTCTCATTTCTAATGAACGACAGCTGAGCAGAAGGTTTTCTGATGTCTTTGAGCTGTTTAATGTTTAGGAGCTGCAACAAAAAAATAAACTAACACAAAAGCAAATTAGGATCCAAAAACTGGGCCTGAAACTTTAGACACACACACACACACACACACACACACACAATTCATCACTCTTAAAAGCCTCAGGCATCGACTGATACCTCTATCAGACTGGCAGTCCTCCTCCTCCCTCTGTGCAGAAAAAGGCCCCTTAAGAAGAACTAAATTGCATATCACACAACAGTTTGCTGATGCTAATGTGCCCCTCCAAAACACTGGGAGGGAAAGACAGACAGGTCCGCCCCACTCAATGTGGATGTCGTTACAGTTCAAATTCATCATACAAAAACATATTAAAAAACAAAGTCACCTTTGATGTTGAACACAGTTTCCTTCCATGTTCCAACAAGGTTTCAAAAGCACTTACTTTGCCAGAAGCCATTAGTAATTATTAGTGATATACTGAGCCGCGAGCGGCACGGTGTGTGCTAGCAATTTATGTGAAAAACACCACCAGAGTGTGAGGATCTGAATAGAGATGAGAAAAAAAAATGAAAAGAAAGAAAGAGAGAGAGGGAGGGAGAACAGAGCCCACACTTGCTTTTAAGTTAGTGAGAGTTTCCATCTTTCATAAGGTTTGCCTACTTTTGCCAGAAGCGATAACTTCAACTGCCAGTTCACGCAATGTGTGAAGGAGCTTGACGTCAGATTCAGCTCAACACTCAGTATGGGCAACGTTTGCTCATTAGATCATTAACTTAACACAACATCACATGATTTTAGGGGGAACTCCACCAAATGTACACATCAAAGTGTGTTTATAGGTGTTGGGGAGGACTACTGCATCTGAAAAAAAGCCATATGAAGCCTTTTGCGGCTCCAGAGGGAGCTAAACGAAGTCTGATAAATTGCCTCAAGTGAAGTTGCTTGAGGCGATGTTGGTTGAAGACTAAGAGTTTGAAAGTGAAAAAAAATCTGACAGAAGTGAGGTTACCAGACCTCTGCAGTCAGCTTCTCATCTATGCTTGAGGCTAGCCTCTCAAAGCTACATTAGCTGCTACTAGGCAGTGTGCTACTACCAGTGTTGGGCAAGTTACTTCCAAAAATATAATACATTATAGATTACTAGTTCCTGTCATTTGAGAGTAGTTAGTTATTTTACAATATTACCGTCTCTGAATTGTAATGCGTTACACTACTTTTGCGCACTCTTGAGTTACTTTCACTGCTATTTAATAGGCCTATTATTTTGATAGTAAGATGTGCCTGAATAGGTGGATTCTAGTGATGTGAAGGTATCCACGGATCGGGAGGGTCTTTGTCATAAAAATTAACCTTCTGATTAACGAATACTAATTCGTCAAAGCACAAACACGTAGCCTATAGAAATCTATTTACGCACGATCCATCAGGGGAGCTACTCTTTTACTCATGGATTTGTTTTCGAGCCCCCTTATGTCGTCACGATACGACTAGATGCGCTGAAGAAAAACGCTCTCTCTATCACAGCACAATGGAGTTCACGTTTAATTTCTCTGCTTGGACACCGTTGGCGATCACACTAAAAGCGTACGGTGCCCATGTCCAATGTAACCATGCCTGAGCCCACCTCTTCAAGTGGGTCCGAGCACAGTTCAGCACACTGTGTCCGGGCACGATATGGAACGATCACATTAGCAAAACGAACTGGACTTTGGGGGTTAAATGTGCTCGGGCACGGTAAGGATTGCCTAGTACGAGCACGCCTTTCACTTTTTTATTGGCTGCCTCACTCTGATTAGTTTCACCTGTGTCTAGTTATCCTCCCCTTACTTGTGTATTAAAGCTGTGTTTTCCTTTGTGTCATGGCCAGTTCGTCTTCATCCATGTGTCAAGCACTCCAGCCTTCCCTAGGGTTTTCGTGGTGTTTGGATTTGTACTTTTTTTTTAGTACACCTTGTCTGTTTTGCAGATGTTTTGATTTTGCCTGTTATCTCACTGGATTTGTTTGCTTGTGATGGACTACTCTCTAGTTTTGACCCTTGCCTTCCTCACCTTCGCGTAAGCCTGTGTACCTCCATTTTCTGTCATTAAATATCATTAAACTGCACCTGCTCTGCCCCAGAGTGTGCATATGGGCTCAATCCCATTGTTTTTCTGTTCCCCACTTGAACAAACTGTGACAACCTTTAAATTTTTATACTTTTCTCTTGTAAAAACCTACTTTGCCTCACTGTGATGTTTAATTAATTCTCATATATACATTAGAAATCAGGCCACCTTTAATTTTGTGATATATGCAGAAGCATTTCTGCAGCTTCCTTAGGTGAAAATTAAGCATGAAGCAAAGGTCTGAGATACCTTGATAAGATACTGTGACACATTCTTTGAAGAAACTTCAGCAGCCAAAATATGACCCCAGTTTGCTTACATCCAAGCAGCAACATTGTTATCTAACCAGTGCACCCTAGATGGGAAGAGCAAACAGATAAATGAGGAGACTCTCAGGGACGATAGCAGAAGGGAGGCTGAAGATGAGATGGATGAGTGCAGGGAGGAGGGGGGGAATAAATGAAACATCTACTGCTGCTTCAAAGGGAATGGAGAGATAGAAGATGAAGAAGGAGAACGTGGTTTCAATGTTAGATGTAGAAAGAGAGACAGATTGCCAGAATGATCAATTAGGGGATCAAACGTATGCTGGATGTCAGGGTGTGAGGAGGGACAGGGGGATGAAGGCGTGCTGGAGGGGTGGGGAGGGCTAATCTGAAAGAAGGAAGGACTTTAGAGATGGAGATTCACAGAGAGGAAATCAAATAGAGATTTGAGAATTCACTGACAACTAAAACCTAAGCACACCCGGGATCGCACTTTGAAGTGTCACCACCCATTACTCGATGAATTTGTTTCTCTGACAGTCTGATCGAGCTCGCGCTGCATGTGACCACACATACTGTGGTCACATGCAGCTGTCTAGACTTGAGGGGAAATTGGTTTAGGAAAGCAGGATGGACAGTGGAGTTCTGCCTTCAATTGGTTTCATTTCCCATTAGCAGGGAGGGTAGAGAGGGGAAGCAAGTAACCGTGTCGTGTCTCTGGTCTTAAATCAATTCTTCTATTGGCCCCTGGCCCCCAAGGTTCCCGCTCAGTCTGTCGGGAGCCAATTATGAGCAAACACAGAATTTAGTGGAGTTGCTGCCAAATGCATGATTGCCGTGAGAAAAGTCACGTCAAAGACAGTTCTTCACCATCATCATCATTGTGCTCTTTCATGTTGTTAACTGGCCACATTAGCAATAAAGATAAGGCAAAACATGCAATTCAGTTATTGTGCAGGATCTGCGTTTGGGTTTTGAATTCTTATCCACCTGCTAAAGTAATTTCAGTATGGTCAACACCAGAAAGACAAAGTCACAAAGCCTGCCTGCCACCAACACAATGACCCAGATAGAAGACAAGAGACTATGGTTAATGATCAACGAGACAAGACAAACCCCTCTGTGTGTTTGTGTGTGTGTGTCTGTGAGAGAGATTGCACACAAGCACACATCTCACGTAAAACTGCAAAAAAAATTTAGATATTTTCTCTTAAAATCTAAAACAAAAAACAGCCAGTTCACAGACACCGTCAGACAAATTGCTTTGCTCTGTGCATACAAATAATATTATGCAATTAATGTCATTTTGTCATGTCTGCCAAGTCAAAGACTAATGAATAAAAAATTTGTTCCTCAAGTGTGTGCATGCACAATTATACTTACATTACTGGTCTCTCCAACTATTTAATATATTATGCTTCTCCTCTGCTGGACTGCACTGCTGATAAAAAAGCAACGGCTCTCGTGAGATGCTGTGGCAGAATAAGCAGCCAGATGCCCGTTAGACAGGCATCCAGCAGACCTATGCTTGAAGTGAGGGACTGTGTCCCCACTTGGGGCTCCTCCTCACTTTATGCCCCTGCCTTTGCTACAAAGGCAGAGAGGGAGGGATGGCGAGAGAGAAAATTGCCTTTTATTGCCCGTATCTTTTGGCAAATAGCATAGCCCCCCACCTCCTCTTCCAAACTGTCTAACAATGCTACACCTTCTCTGGACTGCCTGCTCAGTGCCCTAGCCAACAAACTATACCCACATGTACCGTGTGGTGGGAAAGGTGACTGTCCGCTGCGCTGCACACCCACTGAAGCCCATTGTTAACTCCTCCACCAGGCCACATCCGCCTCTCTGCTAGCTCAGAGGCAAACACACAGGAACGAGCTGGCAACAAAAACAGATGCAATCACACCCGCATTTTCACATCTCTACTTCTGTCTCTTTCCATACACAAAGGCAGAAAGAGCCGAAATATGCAGTTTCTGAGCATAACCATCCTGTTGACAGAGAAGATGAGAATCATTTATTACAGCACATGATTGATTCACTCTCACCATCCCCTTTCTTCTGGCTCATAAAAAGACAAAATATATGTTCAGTTCAAAGTCCAAACCTCCAGGCAGCTCCTCCCTAGAGTCTGAAAATGTTTTCTGTATCAACATAGCTTCTCCTTTCCAGTGCCAGGCCACCCCATGACGATCTCAGGTTTGGACTGATAAGCTCCCAAAGGAGAACCACTGCGTTTAAGGCCAGAGGTGAATTAAACCAGAGCTGATTGTCTTATTGGAGGTCACAGGGTTAATGGTCAGTGTGAGGACTACCACCTGGATGAGTGGAGGTCATCCTAAACATCAGACATTTTACTGAACGATTCATCAGGGTTGCTGCAGTTTTAAAGCTTGACATGCCAAGAATAATTACTTTTGCTGAACTTGTGATGTTTGTGTGTGATTTTGTGAATGGGGTACCATGTTAAAACTATGAGTTTAACAGACGATGAAGACAGACAACTTAACCAAACCCATACATACAGTGTTGGAGTAATTGACCATCACTCTGGGTAAGGATTGGAAAGGATGACGAGCAGGATGGAAGAAATAAAAGTCTATTTTGAAGATTTATTAAGTGAACATAAAAGTGTGAAAGCAATATTCTTGGCAGATATCAGGTCCCATATTTAGCAAGACGATGAACAGCACAGTTTGCATTGAGTCTAGACTGTGACTGTCAGGATATTTCAGATATGCAGTCTAAATGTCACAATGTGCCCGCCACACAAACGTGCCGAGACCCGGAGCGCAACGTTACACCTAAAATGCGCTTCCCAGCAGTCCGTGGCCAGCGTCCAGAGCTGCCGTGCCCGCCTCACACTGAGACTTGTAGACGCCAACCCACCGAGTGAGTGGCAGACAGACACACAGACCGACAGCTGGAAATATCCGCTGCAATATTATTATAGGCGCTTATTTTGGAGTAGGCTATAGTGCGCGGAGTGCAAACGCGGAGTTTGTCGGTACTTACCTAAAAAGACTCGGTAGGTGTGCTTTGACAGCAGTCCGAAGTTTCAGATGAAGTGTATATTAGACGAAGTAAAGCGGTGTTTTTGCCTTCAACAACAAACGTACACTGAATAATCCAAAAGGTGCTCTGGAGCAGCTGTTGCGCTCAGTGAACGACCACTGTCAAAACTCAGAAAACAACAAAATATGCGAAACTGATTTTACACCCGCAGCCTGACTTTCACTTGACACTCTTGGGATGAATAGTTTAAATAATGAGAGAAAATGTTTTTTAAAGGTGTGAGAGACCGTCCAGGGTCCCGGCGCTTCTGCCCCTCTCTGAATATGAGCCCCGGCTACGTTTCTCCAACCTCAGTCCGGGCTCTGCAGCCGGGCCAGCAGGCGCCACCAGGTGCTCATTTACATAACTGCACCGGCTGTGTCCAATCACAGCTCCGAGCAAGGTGTCTGATTGAATATTCCAGTAGGCACCCCATCCAATCAGAGCTCCCCGTGGGCGGGAGCTGTGACCTTAACAACACAGCCTGGTAGAATGATATTCATTGTGAAGCCTTTGGGGGTAATGGGAGTTTCTTTGTTACAACAACGCTGAGATTTGGGGAATATGATATATGAGACAGCAGCACGCAGAGTGCTTTCACCTTGTTAACCCTTTGCATGTAAGAAAATGTTGCCCTGCTGTTTTAAAACGAATACTTTGATAACGCGAACTGGTATAGTCCTTGAATTGTCTGTTCTGCCTCTCAGCATCTGGCTTGGGACATTTAATGTAGACCCCATGACACCCTGCCTTGGTATTTACCTCTAAAGGAAACTTTATTACAGAGTATTGGTGGCATAACTGTATACCATTACTGCCCTGGGGCTATAATGACTCAGATTGAAGGGTTTGCAGTAAAACACAGTAATGGAGCTGCTGCCAGGAGAGTTGTTGATATGGGACTCTGAGGCAGGACAAGAGTGAGATGGGAATTTGCGTTTTAAAAGAACCACATGTGTGTATGTTTGTACTAAATTACATAAAAAAGTTGTGAGATAAAGACAGACTTAAAAAAGGCTGTGCAGCAGATACAGTATGTGCTGGTACTTGCCTGTCTGACTGAGAGGAGGGAAACTTTTGCTGGCGCTCAATCATCAGCGAAGGACAATACAGGTCATTTAACACGCTCTGAGCTCCACCTTGGATAAACACGGAGGAGAACACTGAGACACTCTCTGCTGCCAAATGTTCAGTTTTCTGTGTGTGTGTGTGTGTGTGTGTGTGTGTGTTTCCACTTGAATTATGCACATATTATATGATGAATGTTTTGAAATTAGACAATTTTGTCAGTAAGTGAAATGTTTTTGACTCAAATAAAGTCAGCAAAGTGCCATGTAGTGGTGGAAACTAAGTAAGTACATAAATGCAAGAACTATACGTGTGTTACAAGTCTGTACTTTATCCAGAACTAACAGATGCACTACTTGAGTGATTGTTAATGCTTGTTTCATTATTATGATAAACATGGAAAAATAAATACAACTTAATCAGAAATATTCAAATATAATACAAAAACTACATGACCTGGATGCACACAAATAAATAATATTTTCTGTCTATTAATTCTCAATTAATTTTATGAATCATTTCTACTCTTAATCTTTAGTTTTTCCACCCCCTCTCATCCTCACCCTTCACCCTCCCTCCCTCTCTCTCCAACTTTCTTTGTGTTTATAAAGACTTTAGCTGGACTTTCATCTGGCCTGGCCTCATTCTCACTGCATATCATTAACATTCTCTCACCACTTTTCAATTCAGAGCTAAGCCAAACCAAAACACTCCCCACTCCCTCTCTCTCTCTTTCTGTGTTTAATGGTTAAGCTTCCCTCCTTCGGTGCTGTGTATACAAAATAATCTTGTGAGCAGTTTTTTTTCTCTCTTTAGCCACGATATGATCATGATTTATTCATATTTGCTGGTTCTCTTGAGTCTGTGTCATACAGGCGATGGTTTTCTCTCTAAACTTTGTTTTCCAGTCATGCTAAACAAAAAAGGGGGACAGAGTTAAGCTGAAATTAGAGGGATAATGAAGAAATCATTGTTAGTTACTATCCATGGTGTTCACCATCTGATTCCCTGAAATTATCCTGCTGATGAGCGCATTCATTCTCAGCTCTTGTTCTCTCACTCCCCAGCGCCTTTCCTTTCTCTTTTCAGCCTTTTCTGTTGTGCACATCGTCCAACTGGCTCAGCTTTGTTCGTCGTCCGGGCAACTGCAAATCCCCTGGCAGAAATAATGACCTTTTTCAGTATTATTTCCTTTCTACCCCGTGCCTCCTCTCTCCTATTCTTTTGTGTCTCACTTTCACTCTTAGTTCCATATTTCACATTTCTTTAGTTTTTCCTTTTTTGACAAAATATGCTCAGTTCCTCCATAGAGTTTTGGTTTGTTGTCACTAAACCCCATTTTTTCCCCTCCTCCTCCTTTGCTATTCAATCTCACTTTGAGTAAAAACCAGTGGAGCATAAAAAGCAGGTCTGATCCTGTGAGGAATTCACTTGGAGAGAGAGAGAGGCGAACAGGGAGAGAGAGAAAGAGAGAAGTTCAAGTTGTGTTACACTTACAAGAAAGCACTTGGTGCAATAGTTAAGGAAAGATAAAGAGAGGGAAAAGGAACAAGTTGTATGAAACATCAATGGTCTGTCAAAAAGAAGAAAAGGGGTTTTCAACAGAGGGAAAAAGTGTGTTAAAAGTTTTT
Source organism: Micropterus salmoides (assembly GCF_014851395.1). Lineage (NCBI taxonomy): Eukaryota > Metazoa > Chordata > Actinopteri > Centrarchiformes > Centrarchidae > Micropterus > Micropterus salmoides. The sequence goes on from NW_024040152.1 coordinate 14,165,273, forward strand.
TTGAAACTTTTCTATAAAAGGTTATGCATTCAGCAAAAAATTACCATTTTCATCCAAAGGTTCTATTCAGGAGGGACAGATGATCTATTGCCTTGTCATTTTGAATACATAGCTTGAATTTATCACCTCTCTGACATCACTTTAGTCAAAAAACACAAACATCTAAATTAGAAATGGAAGTGTTCAACTCAAAGACACGGGACAACACACACAAGCACACACACACACAGGCAGCCTGTCCACCCCCTGTCATGGTCTGACAGCTGTGCAGGGCTGCAGGATTCAGTCAACACAGATCAGTTGCAGAATGTGAAGCTTGCAGTATGTTGGGAACCAGCGTAAAACCACATACCGAGCATACTACCCTCTGAAACATCTCTGCCAGTGTCTTTTTCACTGGGAATGTCCAAAAGTAATAAATGTCGCAGATTTGTAATAGTCAACGAAACCCCCAGAGACATACCTTTTACTATGAAATACCTTCTTTTTTCTCATGCATGTGTGACTTCAGGTCCAGGTTTGGGTTCTATATGCACCCGTGTTCCCCCCTAATGTCTGTTTACTGTTACTTGTCTGTGCTCTGTCAGTATCAGTGTCACAGGCCCGGGGCAAGTTGTATTTGGTTGGCTCCTGGAGATGATCTGGAAGGGGTGGAGGGGTCAGGGGGCACAGGGTCAACGTCTGCCCCATGGGGCGGGTTCCTGGTTGGAGGGTCGGAGTGTGCTTCATAGCCCTTGAGCACTCATTTTAGGTGATCAGTGAGGAAAATGTTTCAGCTCCTCTCAGTTTCCAAAGTGCTCTCTGACTTTTCTGTCGACTCTGTTTGTTCCCTGTTGTTTTTCTATTTTTGGATTCAAGATTGTTGATATATTTTCTGGACAAGAGTCTACAGCCATACTAGCAGCTATGTACTTATACATAGTCAGTGTACTACCTGCATTGTGTCCCCAGTTTGGATAAGCAGAGAGTTGTACCAGCACAGAAGGTGATGTACTGCTGTGGAAACACTGACTGCCATCTACTGCATATAACACACTGACTCTGGATAAGTACCTCATTCAGCCCCAACATATTCCTTTGTGTACAGAGTTGCTTTGAGCTAAATGCTAACACACCTTGGTTGACCTTGGTAGTGGGAATGTTGTTGTTAGTTTTGCAGGTGTTTGGACATAAAACAAAGTATTGTACAAACTGAAATTTCGACCCAATGATTGTGCAAAGGGAAAAGTTATTATCATTTATCTCATCATTCTTTTAAAACCAAACATTGCTTATATAAACAGGAAAGTACTTTTATACTTAACAGATTAATATTGCTGGCTGACACCATGCATACACTCTTAAAGATATTTAAGTCTCTGCTGGACAAACTTGATCCCGTCTGGAGTGTCCTTGTAATCACGCAGCTGGATGTGTGTGAAGTGTGATGAGCTCAGTGTTGTCAGGGGAATGTGGGGCGAGAGGGTGAGGTGGGAGGGAGGCTGAGGGGAGGTGGGATTGTTGGGTGTTCCAGATGACCCCTCACACAGTCATGAGTCCCTGGAGACCCTCTCAGCTGTAGCAGTACACTTGTGCCTCCTCTTCCTTGTGTGGGGGGGGGAGACAGACTCTCTTTGGGTGTCAGGTTCTCTCCCCCCTAAGAAATCCCCTGCTATTCATTTGTACACATGCACACACACACACACACACACACACACACACACAAACACACACACACACACACACATCTGACAGTGTGAGGACTACAGCCTCTGCTATGGCATTTGGGAGGCTCCTCTATAACTGTCGCCTTCTGTTCAAACTGTCACTCCAACCCCTCTAGGATTTTACTTCCCTTTTCCTCCCTCCCTCCCTCCCTCGCTCCTCACCTGTCTGAGCCAGCCGTTGAATGAATGGCCTCCCTCTCTTTTCCAGTCTCTCTGCACTACTAACAATAGAGCTTTGAGAATTGTTCACTGCAACCACCTTCGGATGTGCTCTGATCTTCTTTGTCTAGCCCTCCACCCTACTGTCTTTACCAATTATATGTTTAGCCTTTCCACACCACTGCTCTTTAGCTCAAACAGCAGTTTAACTTTGGCTGATCACGGCCTCAAACAGCCATGTCATGTTCCCACTGTCTTTGTGTGTGTGTAAAGACATATAATTATAGCTATCCTTTAATTATTTTAATTAATATTCAAATTGGCCAAAGCTCAAGGGAGAAGAAAAACTGCTAATATACTGGAGTTATTTTGAATGCGTTGCCCGGGGACTTTATCTCCATGGTAACCCAAGTCTGATCAAACACCCCCCCCTCCTTTTTTTTACTGACTGTTGCTGGCTCCTTCCAGTGAGAGTGCATGTTGTGGCGAATTTAAAGGCTCTGAGGACGGGACGGGTGGGTGAGGACGGGACGGGTGGGTGAGGAGGATGGTGGCGGTGATGGTGGGTGGGGGGCTCAAAAGGGTGCGAATGAGTGCCATTGCAATAGAGTGAGAGGTGGTGCTAAAAATACCTATTGACACATGGGCTCCAACTCACAAACAGGGTCACAGACAAACACACAAGCCAGTGACCAAAGAGGTCTCATTCATGCACCGTCAAGCAGAGAGAAACACACACAGAAACATATGCATGCATATGAAAACGCACACACACATACAACACATCAATATCACAATTAAAACTCATAGAGGCACCATTATTTACAGTATAGCTGAACTATAAACCAATGAATTCCGCTGAGTTTGCATTGGCAGTGCTTTGTGTTTCGGAGATCTCCATGTCAAACAGAGAGCAGGCCCTTTCCACACTCAAACACAAGTCCTCTGAACAAACAAACCCAGCTGCCATATTGTGACTCTCTGCAGCAGGAATATGGGAAGGCAGCTCTGTACACATTGTGTTGAATGCTCACTGTGGAAAATATTGTTTTTGAGTTTACCTCACGATGACATACTGCTGGGACAGTTTGACCACCTGAAGAAAAAAGATGCTAAAGGTTTTTGTTTTTAATCGTGCTCAGTTTTCATGGCCATTATTACAAAATATGGGTGTGGTGTTCACCTGGGTAAGTTCTTCTGTGACAATGATGTGGTGGATGAAGGTCTGTGTCTAGATGTCACCATCACTTTGCCATCTAAAACTTGACAGGTCTGAGTACTTCTTCCACCACTGATAAGGTAACAGAAGTACTCAGATCTAATCAACAAAACAGTCTAAAAATAGTATAAACACAGAAATATTATCAGGAAAATTTACTTAAACAATCAAAGTAAAAGTGTCTGATTATTTCATAACGTTATTAAATTGTTACTGATGCATCAATATGTATGAAGCATTTCACTGTTGCAGCTGGTTGAGGTGGTTGGAAATGACATAGCAACTACATGGTATACTGTTAAGTAGTTTAATTCAGTGATTCCCAACCTCGGGGTTGGGCCCCTCCAGTGGGTCACAAGATGAATCTGGGGGTCATGAGATGATTAATGGATTTGTGCATAAAATGGGAAGACTAGTACCTCAAATTTGTATTGAAGTATAGTAAGTAAATGTACTTACCACTAGTGCAGATGATGGTAGTGGAAACCAACATGAGAAGAAGCCGAGGTGGACATCCAGTCTTTAGGAGCGAGGCCTCGCCACCCCCCACAGCGCTGCTGGAGCACCAGGACTCTGACTGGAGGGACAACTGCCCGAGCTGTAAATCAGTGTGTGTGTGTGTGTGTGTGTGTGTGTGTGTGTGTGTGTGTGTGTGTGTGTGTGTGTGTGTGTGTGTGTGTGTGTGAGTGTGTTTGTGGTCTATATATGAGTGAAAGGCTGTATATAACTCTGCTAACAAAGCAAAATAGGTATTTCAAGGTGCACAGAGAAGGGAAATTGTCTGAAGAGGTCAAAACTCGAGGCTTAAATACTTCTGAGAACTTTCTTCTTTCCTTTCCAATTTATCGTCTCACAACCCCTCAGATTTTTCTTGCGACACTTTGGAGGGATCCAGCCCTTTGGTTGGGAATGATTGGACAAAACTACCTAACTGTATATAAAATAGTTAAAACTAGCTCCAACTCAACCAGCTGCACCAGTAAAATGCTGCTGATCCATTGTTACATTAATATTAACAATCTAACTCCTGTCACATATAATATTATATATCAGTCACAGGGGACATTTTGCTGCCAAATGAGTGATTTTACTTTTGATCCTTAAAGTAGATTTAGCTGATAACACATATGTACCTTCACTTAGTAGAAGGATTTACAGCGCAGGACTTTAATTTCAATGTTGTATTCTTTAGATTGCTGTACTGGCACATTTACTTGAGCAAAAGACCTGACTACGTCTTCCACCACTGACCCTCATAATAGTTTGTGACCCAACTTTCCTAAAGGTGATAAAACTGAACATGGTTGAAATATCATGTAACACATACTGCACATACACACTATTAACACCACAAACGAGAAGCATGTGCACAATCAGCTTGGTGCACCTGACTATTAAGTGCAGCGCAGACTCTAATGCTGGCTTTGATAGCCCTCTAGTGACCACAGAGGTGTAGCCTACCTGCCAGCTGAGATAAAGAAGTATATTTTACTGTAATGAGATTTTCTGCAGTTTGGTTGTTTCTATAAAGCCAACTGGGACATCTGATTTTAGTTTTATGTCTTTAAATTAAACACTAACACACTTGTGACTATTGTTGTTCTCCCTCATCCTGAAAGGTTTTTAATGTCCCACTCACTCTCTATCTCACCTGTATGTGCATGTGTGTCTGCAGCACCCAGGGGAGTGTATAAAACCAGACTGCTCTGCTTATGCTCCGGCTTCAGTACTCCGAGGTCTCGCCCACACATTAATGTTAGGGTCACACAGGGAGCAAGAATGGGGCAAATCAGAGAAGGTGGGAGACGAGGGAAAGAGTCCCCACAACAACCTGATTGCATCATGGGAAAGCTTTCCAGAAGAAAAAAAAAAAGAAATGATCAAATTGAAACCATATGGGCATTTAGGCGTGACCGCTGCTGGCAGCAGACATTTAACACAGCAGAATTTCATTAACAGTTTTGAAATTTATGGTGTCATGCTCCAGTAAATCTGGGGTCTTTGTCTGGCTGTAATTATTGCCATACAGGTTTGAGGGCCACAACATAGTTAGAGCTCTAACTGGGGAAATTAAGCAGCTCGTGGCTCCGGCTGAGAATCGGAAACAATTCCAGATGATTCCTCTATTCCCCCCTCTGAGTTTATCTAGTCAGCAAATAGCATCTCTGAGTACCATACAAGTTGGCACTGAATCCTAATTATGCAAGATGAGGGGATTTCCACCCACTTTATCTGTAAATAATGATTATGGTAGTCCTCCTCAGTGATGATTAGCATCCTGCCATCTCAGCTTGCCCATGAATGGTGCCCAATGGGTCACAATAAACATAATGAAATAATAGCTGCAGCCAGATTCACTGATAAGAGGACTGGATGGGCATCAATTGTGTGAATAATTTGACAAACACTGTCAATACAGTCATCCCATAATGACGGTGACATACAGTCCTCACATGAGACATAAATCTCAAGGATATGTTGCAAATTTTAAATACAGCAGTATGGAAATAATTTGATTAGAAGCTGGGAAAGGTGATAATTTATTCCATATGCTTCACAGTTAATAAAAGCAGTGGTGCAGCGGACAATGCTTGGGGTTATGTTTTATTGTTTGAGCCCCCCTCTTCCTCCCATGCATGTCCTGTTTTATTAAATTTGTCACGTAAGACACACAGTGGAGTTAAAATAAAAATTGAAAGTGCTCTGAAAAACAAACACCATTATAACAAAAGCAGACTCAAAACATATACCACTGCAGCTTCATTTCAAGAGACTGTTGATTCTCTTCTTCACTCCTGAGGGGATCAGACGCCTCTTAACAGGGCAAATAAATCACATGTAGTGTGTTGCAAGCACTACTTAGTGATTCTTTGACTCTTATTCTCAAATATTATGTACACATGGCATTTTAGAAGCTGATAGGTTTTAACATTGCACTGTGCATGCATCCATTAGATATGCCTCCCACATAGGTTAGGTTAGATTGGAGTCTATCCCATACTGCATTGGGAAAAAGGCAGAGGGTCATCACAGAGTTAATAATATAGTACATCTCCATATGCACAAATATTTAGTTATATTTAGTTTTACATGCAATTAAACAGCTCCCTTTACAAATAACTGTTCCACTGTTATTAGCAAGTGCTCAAGCTTGCTAATAAGTTGAATCCTCCCTCAAGGATTTTGTGGTTGGGTACATTCTACTTAATTTCTGCTTCAAATATCACCAATATCTGGGAAATTACCAACTAAGTCGTTTTGAAAGATTTTTTTATTAGATCTTAGTATGGTGGAGCTGATTGTTAGTATCAGTAAATCTCATCACAGTAATTATTTGTTTTTGGTACTCACAAAAGGAAGTCCCCTGACTAATGAAGACAACTTTAACCATAAAGAACTAACATCTCCATGATATTAAATGTACAACTGTCTGTTTGGCATTCAGGCAGCATACAAAGTGTACGAAGTCTGATAAAAATTAAATAATAATAAAATTTTGTCAAAACATTTAAAGCAAATGTTCATACATCACCTGTTCTGTTTGTGTGTATTTGAAATTAGTTGGCACTGTGTGACCTTAATAAAACAACTTATAGAGGGTTTGTCCTGTATTTCCCTGACAACATAATAATAATAGCCATGCATTATCTTACACAGGTTACAAGACTATAACTTAAATATGTCTTTTATTAAAATACAAAAACAGTCACAGGCAACAATATGGTTTAGAGAATTTTCTTTTATTGCAGAAAGCAGTCCAGTTATTGTTAGACATACTAGGAATGACATGAGGAAATAGCCTGAACACACCTCAATCCACACTACACTCTCCAGAGGCTCTCAGTTTTAATATTTTTAACAACTAAATCCACTTCAACACAACTAAAAGGGCTGTTGTGTTTTCAACAGCATGGGTAGTGTTGAGTAACTGCTATACATGGTACCAATGTTAGAAATGACTGCAAGCGGCTGCAGTGTGATGTATTACACAGTAACACAGCACTGTGCTGTAGAGTTCCCTCAGTAAACACATGAATGAGGTACAACAACAGCACGCAATAATACGGCACTCAGGATTGTAACTGGGCCATCACACTTCACAGAAAGAGAGAGAGACCGGTCAAACAGCAAAAACGTCATTGTCTGCAGCAGGTGTCTTAACAGCATTACAAGATCTGACCTTGTAATTGAGCACTGTATCTAAGTTATAGATCATACAATCAACAACACAACAAAGATGGAGTGTGTAATGTTATTTATAATGATGAACAGATGGAAGCAAAGATGACCAGTCTCTCTTTCTGGGTGGTTGAAGGAGTATTTCGACATTTTGGTAAATACACTTATTCAATTTCACGCAGAGCTTCATGTCTGTACGGTTAAACTGAAGCTACAGTCAGCAGCCGGTTAACTTAGCTTAGCACAAAAACCTGGCTCTGTTTGAATGTAACAAAACCTGACCTATCAGCACCTTTTCACAAAGTAATGCATTATATTTCGTTTGTTAAATCCATACAAAAAGTGTAAAATTACATATTTTGGTTTTCCAGATGTGCTGGACTATTTCTTGGCTGGGTGCAGTAACTTCCTGGAGTCTTGACGTCACATTGAGGTTGCTAGGCAATCAGGAGAGTCTAAGTGGTTGTACCTGGCAAAGAAATATGAAAATAGAGATAAAAAATACATAACCCCCAGTAAAATATTTCATTTATTTTACACTACACTTTTGAAGAGCTCTAACAAACAAGATACAATGTGGTAATTAGTGATCTCTGATTAATGATCTGATGCTGGGTTTTTGTTGCCTTTGGACAGACTTTGGACAGGTTATTGTTAGCCGTTTCCTCCCATTTCCAGTCTCTGTGCTAAGCTAAGGTAAGCTAAGCATCTCCTGGTCTCAAACTTCATATTTACCGGACAGATACAAGTCTCATCTAATTATGGGGAAGAAAGGGGATAAGCTTATTTCCCAAAATGTTGAACTATTCCTGAAACTGACTTTTAAGCAGTCTCTGTTTGATCAAACCCACTGTACTGTCATTAGCAATATAAAATTGCTCAATGACCGTAGCCAAAATTCTGCACTAAATCTCCAACAGCATCTAAGGATCATTTTGTAGTAGTTAAAACACTACAGGTTAAATTCCTGAAACAGCCTCGTCCAGCAAAACAGGATTCAACGACCCCCCCCCCCCCCCCCCAATCCCAATCATTTTTTTTTTAATTTCCTGCTGACTGTGTAGAACCACACTAAATAAAATATCACTCAGATATAGTATACTCTAAATCAAAATCAAGTTCAGGAAAAAGTCAGTCTTAATACTGGTAACAGCAAAACTGTGTGTGTAAAATGTTTTATCCATTCCACTTTTTGGTCTAATATTGCCAATATTCCATCACTCACCCTTTAACCAAAGTACTAACTAACTGATGGTCTTCAAAGAAGATTTAGAGTCGTTTTCTTAAATCTCCAGCTGCTCTGAGAGCCAAACGGCTGTTCCAGTGAATGACATCATATTGACAGTTCACCTGATTTTTATCATCCTTTCCTGAACTTTGGCATCTCAGCTGTGAAGCCACATGTCAATAAACAGATTGAAAACCAGTTGGTGGATTTGTCTTTGTTCATTTGTTTCTGAGAATTACGTGCAAAAAAAGAAGGATTAAATCAAACAAAACCCATTCCCGCAAGTGACACTAAATAATAAGCTTCATGGATGAAGCAGAGCAGAGGCACAGCATGGAACACATGAAAATGCTCTGTATATTATAGGGAGAAGGAAAAAGGGTGAATGGATTAGAATAGATCATGTCAATGTACACTGGAGGTAATGACATGAGGAGTGGAGATGCAAGAAAAAATGAGAGGGAATGCAGGAGAAAAAATAGGAATCAAAAGTGCGCTTGGGTAAACGGGGAAAGGTCGGGGTAAGACAAAAAACTCATGTCTTCCTGCTCGACTTTCTCTCTGTTATCACTCGCACTCATTTTCCCGAAGGACGCTGTACATGTTGACAGTGAAGCCAGATGGTTTATCCTCCGCCTTCCTTTTGGGATGTCCAAACCCCTCATCTTCATCATCTCCATCTTCATCATCGTCTGCATCCCGGTCTCTCTCGTCCTCCGGCTCAGTGCTTGACTCTCCATCCTCCTCCTCATCCCTCTCTCCTGTCCCTTCCTCCTGTGTCGCCCTTCCTTGAAGAGCCATAATCTCCGGCAAGTCTGGGTGATTCTCCCAATGCTCTGTAGACCATAAATAATCCCAAAAATAAATTAATTCAACCCATCTGCCGTTTTAACTTTAATACACTTAAAGCTGAAGTGAGGGGTCATGGGAGAGCCTCTTTTACCTCTCAGGCAGCTGTAGCCAGGTGGTCTTAAGCAGAGACACAATCTGCCATCAACTGCCAACCGCAGGAGACTGTTAGCTGCACGGTAAACATCGTTGCGAGCTGCTTTTGCTGTCTTATAGCCTCTCCTCTCTGCCCATGCTAAAGAACGCAAAGACAGACGCAAAGAGAGGGAGAATCTCAATGGCATGTGTTAGTGAATAGGAATGTCACGAGAACCGGTGCTTCGGTACCAAGTGGATACCAAAATTCTGAAAACATGTTGGTACTCGTTTTTCTAGGAAGCACAATATTTTGGTGTACTGAAGTAGTGGTGAAGTAGGTGAGTAACTATGCCAAGAATTACACATTGTACCTTTAAAGCAACAACAAATTAGATGGTCGATGCCACTGAGAATCGGCTTACCCTCACACACATCCCAGGCCGTCCAGCTGAGCTCTTCAGATCTCTGGTTTCTTTGGTGGGCTTTTAACTCGAGCAAACTGGGATGGTTAAGCTTCAGCACAGAGAGGAAAGGGGTCCTTTCACACAGATAACCAACCGAGCTGTAGGGCTCCTGCAGCTGAGATATTGGGTAAATGCCTGCCAGAATCTAAAGAATACAAAACAGGAAGAAAGAAAAAGATCAATACAGAGAAAAATCAAAGAGATCAAAATACATTTTTAAAATGGAAAGTTAGTATCCAAAAATGTTTAAAAAGCTGAACAGCCATCAGAAAAAAAAAACCTGGAATTCATCAAGAGCCTTTGAAAGATAACAGGTGGGAATTTATAAAATCAATAACCCATCTGCCCAGAGGTGTGCGAGTGTGCTGTTCCACACAATTAAGTTTATATTGAGCCTAAACAGGCAAGTAAACCCAAAGTCACATCTGCTCTCAAGTACACAAAAGTGAGCTTGTACCTGTAACTGTTTATTGACACGGGAGGGGAAAACCAGTCCAGGGCAGTCGCAGAGTTTGACTGTCGGGGTGAGGTAGTAGGTCTGGAAGTATTTGGTGTGGCCTGGGGTTCGAGACACGCTCACCACCTTCCTCCCCACCAGGCTGTTTATAACAGATGATTTACCAACATTTGGAAAGCCTGGGGGAAAAAATGGGATGGGTTTAAGATCACTCTTTAATACCTACAAATTATTGTCCTAATTCGGTTTGCTTATGCTAGTCTGAAGCTGTTTAGTGGTCAGGTTCAACGGCATTCTTCATGAATTGTGATACTTAAGCCTTTAAATACAGTATTTGTTAGGATAAAACTTTATTAATCCAGAAGGAAATTGTTCCCTATGCAGCAGTCAAACTAGGAAAGTGTGCACATAAAAACAAAACATAAATAGTAAAAGATTATCAGTAAGGTGCAAAAACCAAATGTACACAATGCCATAAATATAAACTGATTATTGGTAAGATATGGTTAGAGCGGAGGATAGAGTGTTATTTTATATTGACACATTTTTCATGTGTCAGGACATTAACCTGTTGGTCCAATGTAGTTTTGACATTTTGATTAGCAAATTATCAACAGGTACAATAAGACCTTGTTCTCAAGTCCGCAGATAAGCTTGACAACTTATAATCTTTTGTCCAGTGGATTGAAGTGAAAGATGCTTATTGTATTGATCCAATTATCTTCATCAAAAAAAATAAAATAAAAAGAAGAAGACGAAAAACTGGTAAGATCTCAAGAAATTAAGAGATTCTCTTAGAAACATTCTTCTTTTTTTTCAAAGATTTTGCTTTGGAATAATTTTAAGAAACTTTCACTGAAACTGGCTACAGGGTTCAACTTCTCAGCAAAAGCTCAGATGTATACCTATGCACCCCAATGTGAGAACCCCATCTTTGTAGAGCTCGTGGGATGGGCTGCTCATCTCCATAGCTCTGTCACTTTGATGCTCCATCAGCACCGACTCTGCTCCTTCATCTGGCCGCTCCCCTTCCAGTTGCTCAGCAACAGCATCTCTATGAATCTTCTGCTCCCAGCTGGACAAATCAACTTTGAAAACAAGAGGTAACACTTAGAAGATAAACACAAATGTGCTAACAGTCAAGTTCACAGAGCGGACAGTTGACAGATGCCTGAGTTATTATGACTTTGAGTATGCAAGATTAAGAGCGGACAGATGCCTACCTCTCCCTGCTGTGATCTCCTGACAGGCCTTCAGGATATCTAGAGGACCTCCAGCGTGATTCCAGTCAGCCTTCCTCGTCTTTCTCTTCTTCTGGAGCACTACAAGGCAGCAGACACACAGACGGAAGATTATTCTTATTGCAGTAAGAGCCAGTCAGGTTATTCTGGTGATATTGCACTGATTGACATGATTTCACCGAGTTGCAGGCTTATTTCACTTTCAGTATCTGTCTGGTGTCATCTTTTATGTGTGTCTCTGACTCTTCTTCCTATCCCATCTGTTTCTCACTACCTCCTAATCTCCCCCCATTCTCCCTCTCCTCACCTGTGCTGTAGGGCTGTCCAGGATGGGAGGTGAAGCAGACTATTTGCAGGTGGGGGAACTGGGAGGTCATGTAGTGTTTCCAGGCGATCACCAGCGGGGGAGGACACAGGTCAGCTTTGTTCAACACCAGAATCACCTGCTTCTGGAGATCTTCTGTGATGTATTGGTACAGGGCTGGAGGGAACTGCAGCACCTGGGTGGTTTACATGAGGATACCCCCTGTTAAAAATAGTAATTATAGCCTACTCAAGAAATAACCACTTGATCATACCCTTATTAATAGGAACAAGACAAGCTGTGCTGTTTTTAACTTTACATTAATACTAGACACTCTAAATACAGGAAGTGAATTCACTTCACATTAAGTACATCTGGCTTGTGAGAAGTTAGAATAAGTATGTCAGGTGTCTTATAATTAGAACCAAAGAACTGAGTTTGATTTGAAGTCATAAAAAGCAAATCACACGGACACGTCTTGAACACTTGAGAACTTTGAATGCAACCATTTTCTTGAGTTAATCAACAAAACTACAACAATATATGCAATATTTAATGAGACATTTAATGAGGAAGGAAAACAAATGGTCAATGTGAAATGTTTAGAGACACTGCTAAACTGTAACTGCTTATCCACTAAAATACAAAACACGAGCATTTCATTTGTCAAACAATTAGTGGCAAGTAAAGCCAACTTCTCATATAAATAAATTACATTTTAAAAGCATAGCCTGGTAAAATTTGTGTTTGAAGTACACGTATTAGGAGGGATGCTTTTCTATTTGCCTCCAAGTCTACTTCTATATTCATTAACAGTGGTCTTTAAATGCAGTGTTTCCCATACGTTCATTTATTTGTGGCGGCCCACCACAATATCAACGCTGACCGCCACATATTGATTTTCATTTTGTTTGTTTTTTACTAGGCCTATTTAAAATCATATTTGATTTCAGAGCGCCGTTGCGCATTCGTGCAGCACATCCTCTCACTCGTCCCTCTCTCCCTCTCCCTCATGAACACAGCTGCACAAATCTGTCCAACACAACACTGTCAATGTCGGAGACCCAGCTCAAAAAAGTTATTAGCAAGCATTTAAGGAGCCTAGCTAGTAACCAGAGCTAAGTTAATGTTAGAATACAGCTGGGTTTTCGAGGCAAGCACACTGTATATAGCTGGTAGTCAATATCAACTGCACGATAGAGCATTTTTTGGACCTGTGCAAATGAGAGAAGGACGTGACGTTCAGTTGTTACAGGTGGACAGAGCGATTGGATCACGATCAGATCTCAATGTGGACAACGCTAGGTGTAAATGTAATCAGGTTAAAATCATATCTAGATACAATCTGGATACGAGACACTTTTATGCCAGGTGTAAAGAGGGTGCAAGATACAGCATTATACATGTGTCATTTCAGTATAAAATTAAGTTCCCTGATAATTTGGACAATTTTTTTCGGTGACAAAATTACCAACTACAAACATGACAAATTTTAAAATATTTCATGTAAATATACTGATAAAACAATTTCAGATGTTCAGATGGATGTTGACTGTGTCTCCATCTAGTGGTCTAACCGACGAGGCAGATAGACCTTTGGCTTTCCAGATCACCTACCGGGTGCCTGATGTCTACGATGAGTAGGACGACATCTGACATCTCCAACACTCTCCATAGCTGCCTCCATGTCTAAAAGAAAAAAGGAAAGCTGGGTAATGTGAGGTTTATTATTGTATACAAGACAAAGTAATGCCTCTAAATTGGATAGCTCATAAGGAAACAATTGTAAAAGATTAGGATATTTGAAAATACTTTAAGATAATATTTCTTATTCTATTCAGTATAATGCTTCATTTTAATAGTACAAAAACAATTTCTACTCCTACAGCAAAACAATCTGTTCATAGAAGCCGCTTATTCATATACATGTTATTTTTCCATAATTTTGATCCTCAGCTCCACTTAAAAAGTCATCATCTCTAGATTGGTAAGAGTCACTTATCACACCACCAGCTGCTCAAGCCCTGCATCTGATGTGATGTACCACCTGTGAGCTCAGCCCACGCTTTGAAATTAAATGCTCTGCAGGGTTTTTGATTTTGAAAAATAATGTTACCATTTTCACAGCCTGAGCAGAACTTAGCAATATCACAGCATGACAGATACAATGGTACTACTTCCCAGCGGAAAATACCAAACAATACACAGGTATGTCATAACATTCTTATTCCCTACATGATCCAACTTTACCACAGTGAAATATTCAGTTCATGGTACACTGGAGTTATAACAGCCTCAACAGTTATGTCTCTAAGGTGAAGGTGGCAAAGCAGGTTTGCTGGGTAATCATCAGTTTACAGGCAAGTCGTTAACAACCAGCATTACTTCATGCTGTTATCTGTTGTCAAAGGATTCATAAATACTTATTTTGCACAGAAAGGGGGATGGCAGTCTAAGCTTTTAAATCCTGGTTCTCATATAACACTGACCAGTATTGCATCACTTGCGGGGTGATTTAATACAAAGAACGGAGTGAATTTTGAATTGCTGGATTCACTGTTAGGACAATGACTGCATAAATTATCTGAACTGGGTATGAACTATACAGTAGTAGTCATGGTTCCCACCTTGGTTCTGTATAGATTTTCTAAACAAAATGCAATTTAAAAATAAAGAAGCAATGGCACTTCAGTCAAGGAAGTCCTTAAGATTTTATCAGTTAAGAAATTTACCTCCAGATTGTGCTCAAAGTGGCTGAGTGAGCCAGGTGGATTTTTGGAGTCCAGGTCATCCAAATAGTCTCTGTATGACTTCTCCTCTTTCCTCATCAGGTTCTCTCGTGTCATCTCATAATTCCAGGACGGCCGTCGTGGGAGACCAAGACCTGGCAGTGAATAATAAAGTTTCAGAGTGTCAAGCAGTGACCCACTCCATTAACCTACTCTGCTTATCTGTTATTCTGGCTTATTTTGAGACTTATGTGTAAAGCATTAAAAAACAGCCATACCTTTATCTGAGGGGTAGATGTCATTGATGTCAATCTCAAGTTCTTTGTCTGAGACTGGCTGCAGCACCTTCTCCCTGGCCACCTTCTTCCTCTTTTCCACTTCATCTTTACTTTCCTTCTCGAAATGCAGTCGGAACCTGAAGAGAAGAGAGTGTGTGGGACGTAAATATGTCTACTTTAAGTATTATCCTCGCAGTGGGTCGCCATCTCTAAAAATGTAAGAACGTGCAAATCGATTGATCTACCTTTTCTAGATTTAACTTAACATCACACACTAAATGAGCCATTCTATTAAAATAAAGTCATTAAAACACAGTACAGATGCTCTGATATAACGCTTCAATAATTTATCATAGTAGCCACTTTTTCTGGCAATTCAAGCATCCTGCTGATGTTCCAGGGAATTCATTTTAGATAACCTTGAATGTCAAATAACACACCTAGTGCACAAAGGTTTATATATCTCATCAGAATCTTAAATCTTTTACAATACCATTACTTTAATGAAATGGATGAATGTGAGTATGAGTAATGACACTGACAACTCACCTGTTGGGGTCATATCTACCTTCTCTGCTGAAGGGCTGCTGATTTATTCTCCTAACATCGGTGGTCTCACTGTCTGAGGTGTCAGACTGTCGCTCTCCTCCTCGCTCCACACTGGCATTGCGGCTGCTCGGCCCAGAGCCTGTGTCACCTGGAAGTCAAACACAGGCTTGCATCATGCACCAATTAGCTTTCTTGAATCCAAGACCAAGACCTACTTTCCCCCTGATATTGGTTAATACAGATATGGACATGCTTCTAATCAGGTGTCCTCAGCCAGGTTCCTATCCAGGAATAAGTTTGACATCTTCACAAGAATAGATGCTGACTTTCATTTAAATAAACAGTTAACAACATGGGAAATAGTTTCAAATTGTTCTGACATCTTAAGTAACTTGATGAAATCTACTCTGACTCTCCAATGGTCTACTCCACTGAGTGAGTTATTAATCACCATATGGCTTGACCTTGGTTAACCATAGGCTGTTTATAGTTAAACTACTAATTAAAAATCAAATGGATATATAGTTTTTAACGCTTCCTTACAAATGCGCAAGCCTGTGCATTCTGCTGTACTAACGCCATTTATACCTTGTCAAGTTCGAAGGCAAGTTATGTCACACTGCTTTAATGTTATCACACCAAACGATAGCTAACTGAAAACACGGATGTTTATTTTTACAGGCTAAATAAATGGCCTGGTCTCCGATTGAAAACCTTAATGTTACTTAACCTAACACTACATACATACATACACACACACTGACAAGAAACTGTTCGTGCTACTCACAATTAACTGTACAGCACGAACCGTTAGCTGAATGCTAACGTTAGCGTGGTTACGCTAACAGCAAATGTAGTTACCTCTCTTTTTCTCCCGTTTGACTTGTAGCTGTTTCTTCTTCTGTTTATTGCTAAATGGCTTTTTCCGGTGCATACTTAAAAATAAGCTGGTAAATAAATAAAGCTATGTACTGTATATTGCTACGTGCAGCTGTCTTTGACGATATTTACATGAGTGAAGTTTCTCGACTCCCACACTTCGCAGTGACGCCATATCACTGCAGAGAATGGTGGACGAGACCACATGTCAGTTTTCGCAAACTGGTCGAGTTTACATAATTTTGGCTTTATTTAGATGATGTTATTTAGATTGAGCTTTTAGAAGAGTAGATGGCCTTTCATTCGTAGTATCATTATATACATGTACCAAGAAAATGTTGATCAAACTGACAGTAAACTCCCCTCCTCTTTAATGGTACAGTCCACTTTTGTAAACACCTCACAAATTTCCACATTCCAGCAGAGCAGACGTGCTTATTAAATCTACCTGGATACACAGTTACATCATTAGTTAGGCCTATTAATAAGACCATTATGCATAACAAGAGCAGCATAGTGTTTGCTTCTCTTTGTTAGGTGTTGTACATCTCAAATATGCTGGTAAAAGTTGTTCTTGACCAAAATAAAAAGATATGAACAATTTTTTCTAAGCCAAAATCGCAACAAAAAAAAATCTCTTTGTGGGTTCACAAATGTTAGTAACAGCTCTTATTGTTGTCACTTCATAAAGCCACCACGGCACATAAGTAAATAGGAAACAGAAAAAAGCCAATGAGAAACGTTTCAGAGGGTTTATTGTATTAAGAGCTGAAAAAAACAAAAAAAACAAATGTCAGATGTGTCAGTATGTCTGTAAAGAAGTATTATAAACATTGTTATCGTGGGAGTATAATAGTAAGAACATATTTGGATAACATTACTTTTAGGACATACACACAAAGCAGTACAATAGGATTACATGAAATGTGAACTGGCTCATCACTTCCCAGAAAGTCATGTGAAGGCCTGCCAATGGGTGTAAGTAGGTTATATGGATTACCACAGCCTTTAAACACACAATCATACCTTATAAACTGATAGTATATATCTATATATACTTGATTGATATTTTTTTTGTTTCCTGAAAAGGAAATATCTTCTACGTCCCTTTTAAGGTTAAAAAGAATTAATTGCGGGCATGTGTTTTACAACATAGTAGAGGTATTAACACTGAAGAAAAAACTGAAAGTCTCTGTATGAAAGTATAAAAATTTACCTTCACAGTCGACTACCAATTTCATCAATAGAGCGGCCCTAAATTGCAATGGCCAAAGCTGTATTTGTAAGGAAACGGCAGGAGGTGATAAAACATCAGGAGAAGCACTGTCTCTTTGACTCTTTACCCTTCATAAAACCATCACTGTGATGGACTGAAACATACTTTATTGCAGCCTTTACATGCACTTTCTACTCAGACAGGACAGCTAAGCAACAGCAAAACAAATCAAACAAGGCAGAAAGAACAAATAGACGAATTAAAAAAATAAAACAAAATTATCGTCTTCACTATACTGTGTCACCATACTGTTTGTCTGCCTCAAACCATTATTCAGGCACAGTCACTTGTTCCAAAGTTCTTGTATCATCTTAGTATTGCTTTAATCCTTCGTCTCTCAGTCCTCCATTTCTTGTTTTCTTGAATTAATTTGAACATCCCTGACCCCCAAACTCCCTCCTTTAATCGCCTCTAAGAGTTGAGGTGCTCCACTTGAATGGTGGATGCTGACACAGTAAGACAAAGGTCCTTGTGGGAAGTAATGTCAGCTACACTGACTGGTTTGTACTGGATGTCACTGGCAGAAACGGTCTTATACTGGTGCAGGTCAAATGGACAGGAAATGGTTTCTGTCTGGGGGTAGTTGTTCTGGCTCTGTCCCTGCTGACCGCCACCCGTAGCTCCGCTCCCAGCTCGGCTAGATCCTCCATCTGCACTCTCTACCTGGCTCTGAGCTCCAGCCTGGCCCTGGCTTTGGTTCTGGTGCTGGTGCTGTTGTGCTGGCTGTGCTCCCCCGACTGCTGGTACAGTCAACTGGTCTGGATTGTGTTTCTCCATGTGTTTCACCAGATATGTCTCCTGAGATGACGGAAAGATAGGCATAGGGTAAACAGTTGATACATGACTACAAGGTGTAAAGTAGTGGCCAGTTGTCTGATGCTAGAAAGGTGATTCATACTGTTTTATGTAGAAATGCTCTTCAGAAATGGATATTTGTCTTACTGAGGTATAAGTGCGGTTGCAGAGACCACACGAGTAGATCCTCGCGTGTTTGACTGTGTGTGTGGACATGTGCACCTCCAGGCTTGCTGCATCTATGTATCCTTTATTGCAGTTGGTGCACTTGTAAGGCTTGTCCTTGTTGTGTTGACGCCGGTGGGACTGGGAAAAGATGGTGATTGAAGAAAAAAAAAGTTTTACAGTACAGTTAAGTGTTCTGTGAGACAGGTAATAGCCAACAAGAACAAATTATTTCACACCTGTAAATTTGAGAGTTGCGTGAAGGATTTCTCACAGCCTGGATGGCTACACTTGTATGGCCGATCTCCGGTGTGAATCCTGAATATAAACACAAACACATACATGTACATACACGGACTCACTTTCATGGTGATCTACCCTGACCGCAGAAAGACAAAGAGGCAAATGAGAAACCCAAGCCCAGTGACTCACTTACCTGTTGTGCTGCTGAAGGTGACTGAGCTGTCTGAAGCTCTTTTGGCAGAAGGAGCAGGAGTAGGGTTTCACTCCGGTGTGGATGCGGACATGTTGGGCAAGGTAGCTAGAGTTGGCAAATGACTTGGTACAGTGGGGACACTTGTGAGGCTTTGACTCTGTGTGGTTCCTGATGAGGGCAGACAGGACGGTGAAAGAGAAAGGGAAACAGGATTGTAAAGGTAGACTGATATAAAACTCATGATATTGTGCTTGACGCATACTTTAAAGTGATTGCCTCAGTTTATCAAAACCTGTCAGGAAGTAACGAGAAGATTGGAGCACTAAAATATCTATATATGGATCATTTTACACTTTTACTGCTCTACGCAGCAAGAGTTTCAATTCATGTTTGAATTACAAGTGCCCCAAAGTGGGTCATGGTTTACAATCACAGAAAAACAAAGCAAAAGAGTGAAAATTATTATATAATTTTGCCCTAGGTGATTTGGGCTTATGAACAGAATAACAAAATGTTAAATATAATAATTGTAGTTCAAAGGTTTTACAAATGCATTCACTTAGATCAACATGCCTCCATAAATTACTGTAAATTGATTAGATGACAGCCAAAAAGGACAGCAACAGGATGACTACGAAATGAGTACAGAGAGCAGGAAAGCAGAGCATGGCAGCAAAGGATTTTACCATTCAATGGAGAAAGTAAGAAAAACCAATGATAAGGAAGTATACCAAACACCACTATGGGTTACATGGGGAAGCCCAATGGAACTTAGTCTGCCTTTAAACCTACATTTCAACATGTATTTCTAAATGTGTATGTGTACGTTTCAGTTGAAGCGCTGGCAGAAGAAATGACAAAACATACAGACAAAAGAAACATGTAAAGCGGGAAAATGTGATGAAAACGCAATGCAAAACAGTACAGAGAGAAGCAAGTATTTGTACACACACGGAAATAAAAAAAACGAAAGAAAGGTAAAATATTCTCATAGTGTCACTTATTGTTTAAATAATGAACAATTGTCTCATGGACAAAGCCCAACTTAAAAAAAGGTGAAATTTGACTTCTAATTTTCTGAAAAGGTCACTTCTGGGTGGAGCTGGTAGCATGCGAGCCAACATCTACATGGCAGTGAAATATGCATCTGCACACCCCTCCAATCTTTTCCCCAAGAGGAAGAAGAAGACAGGAATCTGGGCTTCTAAAGGGCACTTGGCAGGACAAGATAACAGGACAGGGGAATATGGTACGGGGTTTGTAACGGAGAGGGGAGGGGGGGGTCTGCAGTACCGTGTGTGCTGCTGTAAATGACTGAGTTGCCTGAAAGATTTCTGGCAGTAGGAGCAGGTGTAAGGCTTGGCCCCGCTGTGGATGCGGATGTGCTGGGCCAGGTAGCTGGAGTTGGCGAATGACTTGGCGCAGTGAGGACACTTGTGAGGTTTGGCCTCTGTGTGCGACTTGGAGTGGATCTGCATGTCAGACTTACTGAGGAAGGTCGCCGCACACATCCGGCACCTACAGGCGGAGAGACACAGAAATGGGAGGGCGGGATGGAAGAACAAGAAGGAAGAAGAGGTACACATATACAGACAAGGAGACACAAGACATGATGGAAAAGGAGGTTGTTGGAAGGAGACAGGGGGAAGAAGCATCAACCCACAGAAAGAAATAAGATATGATAGAAAATGATAATAAATAAAACGGAACATTAATAATATAAGATAAATCAATGGCGCCAGGGGAAAGGGTGGGGGGTTGGGGGTTAAATCAAATGTAGAGATGTAAACACAAGGAAAGATGTCAAGGAAGATATCAGTGAAAACTGACAGGGAAAGGCACGTAGATATTATAAAAAGTGAAAGAGCAGGACACAAGAGTGCTTGAGAGTTTACAACTCAAAGAACATGCTATATAACACACAAAGAGGACAGTAGAGGCCAGGTAGCAATTCATGTCCAGTGTGCGCAGAGGCTGAGAGTGCGTCTATGAAGCACTTAAGTATTTGTATCTTAAATAAATTAAGAGAAAGATTTAACTGTACACTTGAAAGAAGGCATGTTCTGCAACAACATGCAGTGAAGTGTTTTTAGTAGAGGTGTCTGTGTGTGCCAGAGGTGTATATCCAGCAGCGCCTAGTTCATCTATAAGAGCACAACATGTCTACGCTCATTTCAACAGGACACAGAGGAACAGGTGTGCTTGCATTCCGCAGCGAGAGCGAGGAGAAATGGGGGCGCACAGCAGGTGTTGTTCTGACACTGTACCTGTATGTCTTTGTGCTATCTTTTGGGCCCTGGTCTTCCTCTTCATTTGACAGGTCATATGGGTCTCCGGCGTGATGCTGCAAAGATGCCAGCTGTCAAAAATAATAAGTTATTTAGTTATCTGATTTTTTTTTTAATCATGTCAGAATCAGATTTCCCTTTCTACATCTGTATTTTCTTACCTGCCCGCCGGCTGTGAGATGTGCCAGTATTAGTGTTTCATTTCCTGGTCCACCCACAGGACCGACCTTGGACAGTGTTGTCTTCTTCTTTCGACCTCGTTTGGAGGGCGCTGGCATCACAACCAAATGGGACGTCCCATCCCCTTCTTTTTTGTCTACAACAAGGATCAACAGCAGCAGGTAAAAAGGGGAGAATACTATTGAACCGAGCAGCAGCAGCATGGGTTTGCAAGCTCAGGGAACAACACTTTTGGGACTTTTTTAGGACTTTTATTTGTGATAGGACAGCTAAGAGACAGGAAATGTGGAAGAGAGATAGTGGACGACATGCAGCAAAGGGCCGCAGGTTGGACTTGAAACCGGGTCGCTGCAGCGAGGACTAAGCCTTCTTACATGGGGCTCACGCTAGTGGAAAGCTAACAGGCGCCCCTCATGTTTTTAACTGTGCGTTTTCTTTCAGGTGTAATTGACTTTTGAATGAGAAAGGACAAAGAATCTCTGTGGAAAAAACGTGGCAATTTCTTAGTGAAGATCTGTTCAAAAAACTAAATCAAAAACATCAATAATGAATATTGCTTCCTTTAAACAGTTTAAATATAAAAGCACAAACATACCAATATTTTATAAGCAAGCTGTGATTTCATCTTTTGCACGTGGAATACAATTTTTAGAAAAACTGATTAATTTAAAGACATAGAACCATAAGTTACTGGCACAACCTGTATAACCAATTAAATCATTAATTAGCTTCCCATTTTCTGGTTTCTTGATCTTGTTGCTGTGTAACTCCTGAGAACGATCTGTGCTTTCGAAGAGAAGCACTCAATTGGGCTCACATATCATTACAAGTAAAATAAAAAAATAAATAAAAACCTTCTCTCTCATAGCCTGGGCACAGTGAAAATAACACCCACAAAAGCCAAGAGGTCTGATCCTGTTCCATATCACTAAAAACAACAATAAAAGGTTGCATAATTAGTCTTGACTTAAAATACAGTTTGTTTCTGCTAATCCTCATAGCCTCAAAAGGTTACCACTGACATTTGTGGATACGGTCATTAAAGTTGCTGTAATTCAGCACACACGCAGCCAAACACATGATCCCCTTGCACAAAAAAGCCAATCAAATAGCAGAGGAGAAATTTGAGAGCAGATGTTTAACGAGAGCACAGAAGCAGCCTGAGTGCGAGAAGGGCTGAACCTGAAGTGCAGGAAATCTGTGAAAGTAGCAATATACAGTATCTGAGTTCAAGCACACAGTTTGAGCTGAAGCAGAGCAAATGTAAGCACAAGTAATGCTTCAGTGCGAGGGCAGGGTTTTGAGGGAAAGCCTAACAAAATCTGAACGCGAAATCAATAGGTCATGCTCTCAAACTGAAAGACCACGCTCTTTAATAAAGATAGGAATATAATCCCATAGTTGATGAAGTTTAAATGTATTTACTTCATATTCAAATCATAAATTATAATGAAAACTTGTGTGCTCAAGTGAAATTTTATTAAACAAATACCAGTCTTAGTGAAAGAAAAGTCTATTAAGGCCTTTTTAGAACCATGTACAAAGTATACCATACAGTATGGTGTGTGTGTTTTACCTGGAGAATGGAGTGCTGAAACAATCATGGTTGTTGCTGGATGACCAGAGACAAAAGACTGAGAGGAGGTGGGAGAGACTAGTGTTCCCTGAGGAGTTGTGATGACCAGACCCGCTTCAGCAAGAAGTGACAGACAGAAATCAAGAGAGACAGAAAAAAAGAATTAAAGCACAGATTACAAAGGCGAAGACGAAGTCAAAGTTGATCATTGTGCGCAGTGTTCTTTCTCTGATTACAGTTGGAGATGAACAGTGTTCTTGAAGTTCACCAGAATTCCTCTATATTCAGTTTCAAAAATGTATTACAAACACATTTTGTGTATTACATGCTAAACCAGGAAGAGTGAAGTGCTATAAAAGAGTATTACAGTACAGTGCTGCGGTTCCATTATTTTAAGAACACACAATCCTGAGGCTGTAGCGCACAGCTAGGTGTTCATTTTACTGGCATCGTGTTGCTCTTAGCCAACAGTGCTGCCTGGAGGCTCCATCTAACTGGAATTTCAATTCATTTAATGGATTGCTGTTATTTTATGGTTCTGAACTAAATTTATGGGATGTTAATTCAGCCTTAACCTTTGCTGTCCTTTTTATTTCAAGTTACTACTTAGTACTTTGATCATCAGATATAATGTCAAATGTATTGAGGAATAACCAAGTAGTCTCAAACTGAGAAAGCCCCAGAGCCCTCTCCATGTAGATCACCTGCTGTCATGATGCCTGTGGAGGGGACTGACAGCATGTTCTGGGTGCTGTGAGGAGGGTGGAGGTGTGCCACACTACCAGCCTGCCCTCCTCCATCTGTCTTTGCCCCACCAGTGGGGATGGTGAGAAGCGCTGTTTGGTAGTGGGATGCAGAGGAAGGAGAGAAGGAACCATTCTTTTCCTGTTGCTCTTTCACCTTGTTCAGAAACATGGCATTCTCAATCTGTCAGCAGAGATGAGATTTTTCATTTGATTAGTCAGACTGGACTCCCTCAATCATTTTCTTGTAGTCACAAAACACCTCCTCTAAGGAGCTTCTTGTTAACATCAATCCTGAAGAAACTGCATATTC
Organism: Micropterus salmoides; assembly: GCF_014851395.1. Classification (NCBI taxonomy): domain Eukaryota; kingdom Metazoa; phylum Chordata; class Actinopteri; order Centrarchiformes; family Centrarchidae; genus Micropterus; species Micropterus salmoides. The sequence continues at coordinate 14,189,364 of NW_024040152.1, forward strand.
TTGATTTCTTGCCCAGTCTTACCTGTCCTGGTACAGTGGGGATGGGAGACCAGAAATACGATGAATTAAAATGAGAATCTTCCATCATTTCTGCAATGGCACAAAAGTCGCAACGGTGAATTACTGTAATGACTGAGCCAGTACTACCACTGGTTACTTTGCAGTAATAAATATGACATACAGCTACTAGAAAGACATAACCAATAGTCCATAGCAGTTAAACTGAAATGATCTCTATGTAAACAAAAGAGTAACGTCACATTTTGTGATGCAAATACTAAAACACACACACACAAAAACCAACACTAGAAGGTATATACCTTTATCGTAATATTTGTCAACACAGGAGTATTAGAGGCCTTCAATTCAAATTATGTTAGTTGTCCAACACAGACATGTATATTTCCCATTGTTTTATTAGTCAAGAGGAACTCTTCCAAGTGTAACTGAATGTGAAGCTGTACTTTATATAGTACACATTATAGACTGGTTATTCATATTTAATAAACCACATCATGATATGATAGAAATAGTTATAAATGTTCGACCTATTGAGCTGAACATCAATAAGATGGTGATTTCCAACACCTAGAGGATATGCTACATTTTCCTCCTTGGCATAAATAAAGTTTATATAAACAAACAACCTCTTTTTCTAAAGGACCCAGTCATTACCCAATTATCCTGCTTGGGATCCCTTGGCAAAACTTAGTTGCTGCGCCCCCACTTACCCCAAATTAATCCCCATTTTGCTGTGAGGTAATTTTATTAAAACACAATAAAATCTGAAGTTCTCCCATATTTACCAATTTTAACAATACCCCTTTTTTTAAACAAAGGATCCCTCTTTAAAGCATGATCTGAGGATCAGGTAATAAACCTAAACCCACCAAAGACCCTTGGTATGTCAACTGATACTGCCCTTTAATGGTGAATATTCCTAGACAAAGTAGGCAAATTTTAATAAAATGAGTAATGGTTGGATTCCATTTAGCAGCTTCAGTTTCTGGGTCTGGGAATTGTCCATGCCTGCTAGCTGTCACACTTGCCATGACTTACTAGGACACAGAACAGAGCAATGATTCATGCTATTAGTCACACCTGTGCTTTTCCTACTATGACAAGTCGTGAGAAAAGTCCTGTTAATCAAATTTCCCCAAACTAATTGCCACACAGTGAAGCTGGGGATTTTGAGGGCCCCTGGGGGTGTGGCACTCTTAGGGCAGTAGCTCACTTTGCCCAGTTGGTAATGCAGCTTTGGGTCCAGCCTTGTAGGCTCCTAATGGCAAAGGTCCAATTAAAAATAGAGATAAACAGGGGTAGACTGACTGATAAGAGGAATTATAAAGGTTTAATAACTAACTGAGTGAGTAGAGAAGGTATGATGGGAAGACAGCCAAGGATCGTGAATATGGTTTTAAAAACAAAAATAACACATAGGTCTCTGGGATTAAGCGTGTCTTTGGCACAATAAAGTGAAAGTGTACATTAGAAAGTATGCTCCTGGGATTTTAATAACATCGATTAACGTTATGTTTAATTTTCTTAACTGGACTTTATCTGTAACGTTGTGAGCATCAACACACAGTGCCTGACCTCACATTTTGTGGTATTTACAGCAGATTCAACTTCTTAGCTAACGTTATAACCTGGCTCAACAGACACACACCACGCTTGATGGAACTACAAATCACCAGATATCGCTAACTTTTATGAAGTGCCAAACCACTGCAGATAAATGTCATGTTTACAATAAGCCGTAGCTTAACAGAAGGACTCCATTTCGGGCTCCTTGTATCTTGTAGTTAATCAGGCCCGACGTGCTCATTAACTTTACAGTTAGCTAGCAGACAGCAGTGTGTCTGTGTGTCTCCTGCTTGGGAAAAAAATAACAAGCAAAGCAAAAAAAAAAAAAAAACACCCAAAGGATAAAAAAACTGAAGCGAAGAGAAAAAAACCAATAGACCATCCTCACATACTTCCGGCTGTGGAGACGGGTGGAGAGGCGGCAGCAGAGTCATGCAAATCTAACAACAAATACTATCGACTGCATGGAGAATAGTGGCGTTTACCGGTAACGACGACTCCTTCTCCCTCCCCGGAACTCTCGTGGGTCGGGACAATTTGGACACGGTTTCTAAATCTGTCCAAATTCCTGCAAACCAGTAAAGTTTTTTTCCCCTCTTTGCTTTTTTTTCTCTTCGGTGAAGCGGCTGCCTCGTCTAAGCTTCACTTCCTCCGGATAAGGTCGTCAGACAAAAGAAGTGTGTGCGGTGATGTCACTTCCTGTATCTGAGGGACAGTTCATTTAAAAATGTCTCAAATGTAACGTGGTCGTCGGTCAGCTGGCTGGTGTCCTTACAGCCGCAGCTAAATGGTGACAGGTACATGGCTGTTGGGGTTTACTTTGTTAGATTTCAGCTTCAAATTGTTGGGGAGAATCCAGTCAGTATGCTGTGTTCAAGTGCTGTCGGAAGTAACACAATCCGGTAGGTGTCGGGGTCACGAGAAACTTCATAGCGCCAAATATTATTTGTTATAAAATTGATAGTGACAATTTTTTTTGTTACTAATTTATGCGCCTAATACATTGCCCCTCAGTTTGTTATTTATACCCTCAAATTACATAATTATGCTATGTGGACTTAAAGGAGTGGTAAGTGATTGTAATCCAATACACTTTCTGTTAGATTTGGTCTATATTTCCTCGCGGTTTGCTAGCTCTACATTTGGTGTGTGCTCTGAAAAAATCAGGTTTTCCTGCGAAACCCTGGCTGTGTAAACGGAAAACAAACAAAGTGGTGTGGACCCTGATAAGCAACATTCCTCCAGCCAATCAGCAACAGCTGGACTTCAGGCACTGTGAAAAAGGAGAGATGGCCGAGAAAGGCCAAAGAGGGAAAGGTCTGAAGAGTATAGAGAAAGTTATATGACCAGACAAGGGCAAAGGCGTTTCAACGCTGGAGAAATGTCAGATTTGAAATTTAGGGGGTTGAGCATCTAAGGGAGCACTGAAGGGACAAGTGTATTTGTCAACAATCCTTGTGCAGAATCACTTACACTCCCTTTAATGTTGTGTGCCTTGAAATAACTAACATGTACCTTAAAACTGCTTAATTAATTTACTCAAAGTAATAATTACCAACCTTAATTCTAGAAGTCCTCCTCCTCACACCATGGATGGATTACCTAACGAGCCAACACATAGCCAGGGGTCCAAGAGCTGAATTTACCTAGCAGGGGGTCTCAGCACCCAGACCACGTTGAGGTCTTGGGTCCCTGAGACTTTGGACCCCCGGAGTGGTTGTCCCATTGGTAATCCAGCCTTGGGTATGAGGGATCAAGGGGACCCTCGACAGAGCCAGTAAGACTAGTTTCCAACAGGCTTGTGATACTATATAGACAAGCAATGTCTACTTGTGACTAGAGCTGCAATCATTAGTTGATTGCCAGAAACTTAATTGACAACTATGCTAGTAATTGATTATTCATTCAACCATTTGTCAAGTAAAAATGCCAGACATTTATTGGTTCCACTTCCTTAAAAGTGACATTTGACTTTCCTTGTCCCACATTAGAATACATTTAATATTTTGTGGTCCTAAACTGTTTGAACCACTTTGAGGTTGTAGCACATGTACCATTCAGCTTTTACTACAGACAGCATGCAATATGGCCCCTCCAAATCTTATTTGTAAGTTGATTTTTGGCAGTTGATCACAAAAATATGTATTTTCTTATAAGTGCTATGTGTCATTTTTCCTTGTCTGTAAAACTATCTGTATGTGTATGCCTACTAACACTTTACTTGTGGAGCATAGGCTACATCAGTTTTATCTAATAAAATATTGAAGTATGTATGGCTTTTCTTTAACACTTTTTCTCTTCCTCCTCACCTTGCTATGGAGGTACAAATATACATTGCAGCACTTACATTTAAAAATCAAACAGCCATTACTGTCTTTTTTTGCTTTATTTAAATTTGTAATCTTAGTTACGATCATGAAACTCGAAAATACGAGCTGACAGAATAGCACTTTAAGGCAGCACAGTGTTACTGTCCTCCAGTAGACAAAGTGACTTTTGGTTAGTTAGACTTTTGTTATGTGGATTAACTCTTGTCATAGGGATTAGCAAGTGATATCTGTAATTGTACACAATCATGTCTGCTTCAATTAATACCCGTGAAACTGTAAACGTACTGTAACATTATATTTTTAACCGTTTTCAAGGCAATGCTTTAACGGTCCACGTGATGTCGCTGTAAGAAAGGTTATACACGTCTACTGTACGTCAACATCCGGCGACACGTTTCACCTACACACAGCTGAGCCGCGAGATATATTGTATTTATTTAGACCTCTTCATACTTTTTATTAAAAGACAATGTTGTGTCTTTGACACTTTCTGGCAAACTGAGAGTCATTTTAAAGTGTAAGTTAACCCGCGGCGTCTTAGATAAGCCCAGAGCTTCAAATGGGGGAGGTGAGGAAGCTGCAGAAGAAGTTAAGACAGATTGAAAATCTGGAAATAAAAATCAATCTTGCCCCAGAAGAGAGATTCAAGGTACAGAAAGACTTAATCTGCCTTTTTCCCAATGTGATCAGTGTGTAGGTAACGTAAATCTGTGTGACTTCAGTACATCCTGAATAGATTTCCCTCCGGTGTAAAAACACGTTATGACTGCAACTCAGACTTTACTAGAGCACAGACAAGGATTTAGTCAAAATTATAAACATTAGAACAACTATCATTTCGCACCAGCCTTCAGTAAAGTTGTGTTGTATATTCATACACCAAACAGTCTATTAAAGTATATCAGATGTTGCCCATGACGGCCAAGCTCACGCTGTTAAATAAAGATGATATTAATGGTGTTGGTATGATACAATATTATGAAGGAAGGCTTCTTAAACTAGCAATAACAGTGTTGATATCTTACAGAAGAAAAATATGTAATTAACATGAATTAATAATAGTGGAATGAATAATTTGACAGCTTTTGCCTTAGGAATTTGGGAGATCAGAAGCTTTCACTCTGAGCAGAGAGCATCAGAAAAAATAATGATATGAATGAATGACTTCAGGAGAGCCACAATATGTTAAAGGGCACTATCTGAATTCTGTAAATTATGGCCATTTACAGCTGATAGTGATGGTGAAGGTTACTTGTATAGTATCCATAATTAATTTCTGTGAATAAGTTGCATTTCCTTTGTCTGAACCGGTCTGAAAGGTTTTCTGTATCGTGAAGTGGCTTACAACTAAGCAGAAAAGGATTGTAAATCAAAAGTAACTAATTTCCTATAAAGTAAAATTACACTTTATTTACCTTATATCTTCATCACAGTATTTGAGGAAATAATAATAATAATAATAATAAGTGTACTGCACTTCCATAAAATTTGGGCACTCAAAATCAGTGGTAAGTACATTTACTGGACAGTACTGTTTTTAAGTTAAGTTAACTTGGGTATTTCCATTTTGTGCTACTTTATACCACTACTTATTTATCTGAAAGATATAGTTTTACATAGAAAAGATATAATATGTTTATAAAATAAGCCCAATTATTACAGATGAAACTAATTAACAGTTCAGAATATATTTATTATAATTAGCTCAAACCAGAACAGTTACAAATTATGTTTGTCAATGTGTGTGTCAATAATGATAATAATAATACAACAGGGGTTATTCTGCTTCCTAAAGAGCACTTCTACTTTTGATACTTTTACTTCTGTACAATACATATGTACTTTAATTCAGTAATGTTTTAAATCCAGAACTTCTTCTATCAAAGGGATATTTTTTTACATTTAGTTACTGCTACTTTTACTTAGAAAAATATCTTAATACTTATGGCACCACTGCTCACAAGAGACACATTGTTTTAATGGACAAAATCAAATCCTGACTTTCATTCTCCAGTAAGGGTCACAGGATCCTACATTTACCACAAGGCAACTCAGTCCTGTCTTTGTTGGACCCTCCCTGTCTACGAATTACCCACATATTTTAAAAATCCATGCCCCCGGTTTCTGTAAAAAAAAAAAGTTGTAGTCTTCGAGCCCAAGGCGATATAACCCTGATGACATCACTATTACATCATCAGGGGTTATTTTCTCAGATTTAATAAAGCTCCACCAGAGTAAGACATATAAGAGTTTTTAATTAAAGTAACAATTAAAGTAGCTGACATTTATGTGTGGAGCTATCCTTTAACACAGGAAACAGCCACTTAATATCAAGTTGACGAAAACACTCATTCATGCACGTTTCATAACTCACACTCAGAGAGGAGCACGGCGTGTGTCGCCAGTTGCAGTCTAATAAATCAAGACAGGCTGGCTATGTTGGTTGTGCATACAAACAACTTGTGGATTTAGTAGCTTGGTTTACAACCAATCTCGTGCCTTCTTCCCTCTCAGATCTCCAGGAAGGCGGAGCTCCGTTCCAGATTGGCTGAGCTTCAGCTGCAGCTTTCTGGCCCGCAGCAAACTCTGGGGATTGTGGGAGACGGAAAAAAGGAGAAGATGAAAAGACAAGTGTAAGGAAGTGAGGGAGAGGTACCAGCAAGGGGGGGGGGGGCAGATGGAAAAAAGCATAATTCTTCAAAAGCAACAACATTCACTTTGAAGCCTTTGATCTTTTTTGTATATCTATCCAAACACACTGGAGGTCAAATACTGTCACACTTAAAGAAAATGGGAACTTTCTGCCATTCATAATGTGTTATGTAAACATCATTCAGGGATGTCATCCTCCCTATTAAAGCGCTTCAGGGCTTTGTGTAGATCTCAGAAATCACCATGTGTGAATATTAACATCAAACTGAATGAAATACATGCATTCTTTCTAATACACTGAGCCTTAGCTCATTAGGAGCTACTGTTTTTGTTTGTGTGGGACTTGGGGATCCTCTACAGGTATGCTCCCTGTCGCAAAGAATGCCGTGTGCCGTTTGCATCTTGATTATTCATTCAGCTCTTGCTTTCTGAACTGGCACAGGGAGGATGCCCCTGAGGCCCTTCCATCACAAACGCCTCCAGCCTCCAAGATCCTTAAGGGAGAAGAGGAGTCCAAAGCTCAAGCAACGCCAGCGCCGGCTGCCAGGCGGAGAGCGACAGGAGGGGGAGCAGAGATAGGCAGACAGCAGGAAAGGACGGCGCTGGCCAGAGTGTCAGATCAGCACCGAGATGTGTCAGCAGGCTGTGCTGACTTTGACAATGAGCAGCAACTGCGACAGGAAGGTGGGATGATTAAGAAAAGTGGCTGAAGAGATTGTTACTACAGTTTATCGCAGGCAGCAAAAAGTAAAATGCAGTGCCCTAATTTGCGATTAACATCTAAAATCAGATTATACAAGTATGCCCCAAGGAGTCCTAACAAGCTCATGTGGCTGCCAGTATTAAAACCAACAGGCTGCTTTTGCTTCCCTGAAGACAGGACCCACGTTTTGCATGCCTGGAGCTAAATTATCCCCGTGCTTTGCATTGGCAGACTTATCCATATTGAAGAACTGTGTAGATTAACACGCTGGGGTGCTGATAAGGGGATGTTGCTAATTGCACAAATCATTTCTTTTACAGAGGCTGAATTTACATCCCTCAAATCGTCGTGGGAGAAGGCAAAGTTTCGCTTGAGGCTGTTGGAGGGTCATAATGACATAGTCACCTGTGTGGTTGCCATTGACAACCTGGTGGTTTCTGGAAGGTAAAGCAGGAAGGAAGCCCTGATTTGCATAATGGATGTGCAAAGTGAACATTTCACCTAATTTATCGCTTAATATGCTCCTGCTTGCTCCCTCACTGTTTGACATGTATTTGTTTTTCTTCGCCCGCCCCGGTTGCTGGGCACAAATCTCTTGCGATTCATGTCAAACGCCTTTTAACTTTGTTTCCGCCGCCTTCTCTCACTCACCATAACTCCCCTTTTATCTTCCTGTATCCTCTCTTTCTCGCTCTCCACCTTAAGCCGAGATACAACAGTGAAGGTGTGGCACGTTCCCACAGCAACGGAGCACAAGAACCTGGGTGGTCACACTAGCGGGGTCACCTGTCTGTCTGTACCTCCCCCTGAGTACTGCAAGAGGCTGGGTGAGGACACACACACACGCACACACACACACACACACACACATATACCGACTATAGCTGAGTAATGTCTGTGTCCTGCAGTCTGGTAATTATAGGAGAGGTTCATCCGATCAACCCCAGTAAAAGATGACCTCAGTAGACACTTTCTGTTTGAAGCAGGCAGCCTTCCATCACTTGAACTCCAGCGCCCTCCCCGGCTCTCCTCCTACACTCCCTCCCCACCTGCTTCCCCAACTTAAAATACCAAGTCGAGAAGTTCAGAGCATAAATGATGCTCCTCAGTCCAACTAAAGGCACACTTTGTTTATCAGCTAATCGTTTCTTTTTTTAAATCATGTCTGTTCTCTTTTTGCCTCCTTCTTTACAATCTTTTCTTTCTGTTCATTTTGTACATCATCACTTATTTCCTCAGCTTAATATTTTTGTCCTCTTCTCTCTCTCTCTTTTTCTGATCCCACGGTCCTTCCTCCTCCTCCTCCTCCTCTTTCCCCTACCGCTCTTTTGTCTGTGTTTGCCCTCTTGCCAGCCCGGGCCCTGTCTTTGTCCGACAAGGAGAGGTTTATTTTGAGTGGTTCGGCAGACTGCTACGTGAAGATCTGGGCCCTGAGCATTGGTACGCTTAACCACACAAACATACACATGCTGTATGTATACAGGTAGCTGGAGCCTTGGGGCTCTGTCTGGAAAACGTTTGTGCACTGAAATCAATGTGGGCCCATGTGACTGGTGTCCCGTCAATTTAAAAATGAGTATTTTCCCGTTACCTTCAGGGCAGTGTGTTAAGTCTCTCTACACATTCAACGCTGTGACTGCGCTCTGCTTTGTGCCAGAGGAAGACGGCTACATCATCACTGGGTCAGGTGTGTTTTTGTGTGGAGAAGATGTGTGTGTGGACTAAGAGCTAGTGACACAGTGAACAGAATGATTGGAGTTAGATGTTGACATATCACATCGTATTTGTATCTACTTCTGAATATGTATGTGTTTTGGAGCAGACATGTACTTGCATACTTATTTGAATGCCAGTGTGTGTAAATGTCTTTACTAATAAGTAGGCAGAATCTTACACCGTGGCATCATCTGCCAGTGAGTTAGTGAGTGCATCGCAGGGCTATCGGGCTGAATCAGAGCTACTGAGGCACATGGTTTAGGCAGTCAGGCTCAGGTGGGTCGAACGTGACCAACAGTAATGACTGCCAGCCGCCTGTCAGCACATGTTAACTTCACATTCTGTCACCCCTTAGACGGGGGGAAAGTTCAAGCCTGGAGCTGGCACACTTTCGAAAACTGTCAGTCAATCAACGCTCACCAGGAAGCAGTCACCTCCATCCAGGTGGGTGGGTCACCTACTAGCCATGATATGCTGTCCACGCTGAGGATGCTAAAGCTGTTTTTTCATGTTCAGTCTATTTTTATACAACACAGCAGCTGACACAGAAACACGCCAATGTTTCTCGCACTGCAGAAGCTGTCTAAAGTAGTTTTAGAACTCTTAATTACTGATTTGTGAAAAGGCCTCTCCTCAGGAAATCAAACAGCTATATTTCTACATTCTTATCCTCACACAAGCTTTCCTTGTTTATTGCTTTCAAATGGAAATCAAAGATATTTGTTGAGATGTAAGCTGTGGAGCTTGGCCAATTTTAGAGAGCACACAGAACATATTTTGAGCAAAAAGGCTTTTTATGGATATTGGAATCCAGAGCTGCATATGCACATTTTTTTTCAATTTGCAATCATCAAAATATGCCTTAAGCATTAAAGCGTAGCACATCATTGTCATCCTTTTTGTTGTTTATCATGCAAAGCGCACAATCCATTTATAACAGGCACAGCAACATCCATTTTGAAAGTGTTCACACATGTCTTTTCCATTTACACAAACGTATTATACACTCTCTCTCGCCTTTTCTGTGTATCTATCTTTCTCTCTCTCTCTCTCTCACACACACACACTCACACACACAAACTGTAAAGACTCAGATCACCATGACAACCGTGTCTCCTGTGCCCTCCACAGACTCAGGGTCCGCTGGTGTTCAGCGGCTCGGCCGAGGGAGGGGTGTCTGTGTGGGAGAACCGGTGTTCGGATCGAGACCCCTTGAGGCTGCTGCACCACTGGAGCAGCCAGGTGACGGGATGTGGAGGGGGGATGGGCGGGCGTCTCACCCTCAGCCCGCGAGGAGACCGAGTGCTCGTGGCATACAGTCGAGCCTGGCTCAAGATCCTGCACTGGAGGACTGGTGAGCTCTGGAATGGGCAAAGCAGAGTGTTTGTGTGTGTGTGTGTGTGTGTGTGTGTGTGTCAGATGGAGAGAGCAAGAGATTGAAAAAGGAAGGCGGATGTAGGCACATTTGCATAATCCTTACCACCTAACATCTGTCCAATTATCACAGGAATGGTATCCAGACTGACCAATCACAGCAGCATCACCGGGGTAACAGATTGTGTTCACCAGACAGGGGGCCTCCTAATTGGCTCCTGCTATGATCTGGTGAATGGAGAGAGCTCACTAAATTGTGAGTAGCAGAGTAAACCATGTGCAACCAAAAGTTGCTCCTCTCTGAGAGGGTGAAAGCACTTTAAGGACTTAAGACAAAATCGAAACCACTTTGTTTTCCTCTGTTGACCCCCATTTCCTTCATCTCCCTCTAGTATTCTCTCTGCCTCAGTGTCGGTACCTGGCCTCTCTGACCTGGCCCGACGCACCCAGAATCCTCTGCTTTGCAGCGTGGACGACAGGGAGCGGAGACCACCGGTGGGTCACTGGAGGTCGTGACCTCCTCGTGTGGGAGCAGCTCCCTAGTTCTGGGAAGCAGAGGTGGGCCCAATACATGTCAGCACTACTCAGTTAAAAATAATTCAGTCTGAACTGCTCAAATATATTTCTCATTTGCATATCCATTATTCCTTCCAAGGTCAAGTGCATTGCTGATTCTGAAGCTATATTGGGATTTATAACGTGCTGCGGATTTAACTGAGTTTGACACACACTTCTATTGATATTAAGTGTTTAATTAATGTCGGGTGTACATGTTACAGGGGTGACGTCACAGCAAAGAGAGACTCCAGGTTGGACTTGTGCTTGCTGGAGTCAGAGGGGGACACAGAAGATGACGAGGAGACTGATGGTACAGACACACACACACCCGCTGCAATTTCACACCTTTTGATGTTTTTATTTACTGACGCACATGCTTGATGAGTAACCATGGAATTGCGGATTTCACTACCATGTTAATTTTAGATGATGCATGTCGTGACGAATGCTTGTGACCTCCTCGTCAAATTTAGATTACGAGGATGATGATGACAGCGGTGAAGGAAAAGACACCCAGTCTGGCGGTGCGGAGGACGGAGGGTCCGGCTCGTGGTTGCGCTGTGTTCTCCAGTGAGTGCCGGCTTCTCACGCCGAGGACACCACGGCCTGCAGCCATGGAGAGGAAATGAGAGGGAGAGAGCGTATAGTGACAGAGAAGGAGGGTGCAGGGGAGTGAAGTGTGACAGACTGAGTGTCAGTGTCGGCGGGGGGGGCATATGGGCATATGGATGGAGATAGTCAGTGTGCGTTTATGTGTGAGTGGTAGGCAGATTGTTTTCTATGTAAATATTATTTCCACATACAATAAAGCTGTCACACTGTGACTCTCACCTCCACATTTGCATCTGGTTTGTTTTTTTTCAATCGGACCTTGCCTCTTCTTCCCACTCTGCCTGTGTAGCCTATGTAAATGAAATATTATTCCATCTTTATTCCCCTTGTTCCTTCCTCCTCCTCCTCCTCCTCCTCCTTGCTGTCTGTAGTTCTGTCTCTTTCTCTCTGGGGTGTCCTTGCTGTTTTTGTAAACATAATTGAAGAGTTTTTGGGGTTGTTTTTTTTAACCTCCCGCCTGAGCTTATTAATGTCGCTCTCAGTATCAGTTTCTGTTTGCCTCGTCAAATTCATTCCTTTTCCTCCCCGTCCATTTAATTGAACCCGTTTTAAAAAAACACATAATTAGCATTTAAATCTCCTTTCTACAGTCTCTTGCCCTCCCTACATATCTCTCTCTCTCTCTCTCTCTCTCTCTCTCTCCCCTCTCTTAGTCTTGCAGACTCTACATGTCTCAGTCGCTACGGCAACCGATGCTTTTTTTCCCCTCACTTGCTCTCTGTATCTCCCCCTTCCTCTCGGTCTCCCTCTCTCATTCCCTCTCTCCACTGCCAGAGGTAGGCATGATAACTGATATGTGTCGGAGTGCGTGTGTGTCTGTGTCCGTCTCCCGGTGTGCTCGTGTGTTTCTAAAGTGACATTTCTGTGGCATTTAGGCAGCAGTTGTTGGATAGGAAGTTACCTCTCAAAGTGCCATATAGAGTACTGGCTCCATGCATGACGCCTCTAATGATGATTAATGTGCTGTGCTCAGGTGTGCGCACTGTAAATGTGTGTGAGAGAGCAGAACAGAAAATGAGCGTGTACTTTCGGGTGTTTTTGCATGCAGATGTGGATTGTATGAACATGTGGCGCATAATTGAGTGTTAGATTGAAAAGCCCAGGGGAGTCTGTGTATATTTTTTTTATAAAAAAAAGTGACGGAGTTGGTTTTGTTCCATTCCTCTTGCCTGTTTCTATGTTAACATATTTTTTTATCTGGCAACATAAAAGAAGGAAAAAAAGCTGGACCCTCCCCCTTTCTCTCCCTCTCTCTCTCCCTCTCTTGCCCCTCTGTCCGATCTTACAGAGAGAGATGAGTGGAGGAGCGGAGTCTCAGTGAATAGAGCGAAGCGATGGAGAGATGGTAAGATGGATAGTATCTGAGGTGAAGGAGGGATGTATGGGGTGCAGTTGCATAAAATGTCATTCTGACTGATGGCTGGCAAGGGAATCAATGTCTCTGCTGATGAGGTCATGCAGAGCGCCGGTAGACATACATTTTCTCAGACAACTTCTCTGTCACTCCACCACCTCTCATTTTTTCTCCTCTGCTTCTCTTCCAGCTCCATCTCTCTTGTCGCACGACTGACTGCCCTCCGCTGGCTCGTTTCCCTCCTCCTGGTTGCTCTGGTGACACAGCCCTCCACCTGTAACCGTGACGACAGTGAGGGCGAGGAGCAGGTGGACGCCCTGTCGGTCCAGCTGTCCGTCACCGCCCAGGTCACACCCACCCCTCTGTGGGCTGTGGTCTGGGGTCCCACGCAGCCTCTGGAGGATGAGACCTACCACTTCCTCTCTACCCAGGAAACTGACCCCCTGCACCAGCATGGGAACCAGCAGGAAGCCAACACCGCCACGTCCAAGGACTGGCCTTATCCTGGTGCAAGTATGCAGCCCAGAGAGGAGGCACCGCTGGAGTCTAGGAACCAGGAGGGAGTGGAGGACGGAGGGACGGAGGCGGAGGAGACGGAGCCTGAGGAAGGTGGGCATCAGGAGATGCACATGAAGGATTTCTAAATAAAGGTGGCCACGAGCCGCAGTCCATGTGAACACACACATGCCACAAGTCCTCCAGGGAATTAGCTGTCACCAGGGTGAAGGCTGACACCATGCTGTGTGCAGCCGGCTGTGTCTGTGGCGGGGAATGCCTAATAAAGTTCTCATCACTCACAGAGAGGAATTGGCCGCTGTCAAACTCCAAGACACAGAGAAGACGTCATTGGATTAGTGTTATAGTTGGGGGCCAACGTCTTGCACTTCAAATTTCATGTTCCAGCTGGCTTCACTGATTTCTTCTTTTGTTCTGGATGTAATTATACATGGTCATGGTCTGAGATTAGTAACAGCATGAGCATGTATGTGTATGTATGTGTGTGTTACAGTGGACCCTCAGTTCTACGTCACCGTGACCATCTCCTCGCTTCTCATCCTGACAGCAGTCGTCATTACATCCAAACTCTGGTAGGAACCTAAACTGTCCTCAAAAAGCTTGTTTGTGTCTGTGTGTATGGCCACATATATAGATAAAGTGGGCATTGCTCAATCAAAGTGAATGATCTGGAAACTTTCTTACGACCTGAGCTGGTTCTGCTGATTAAAAGACCTTATGGTAGAAGTTGTGGATTAGCCAAAATAAACCCCCACAAGATTTCTCCCTTAATATGGTGTCAATTTGGATTTCTAAAATTCGGGCACTTTAAGACTGAGAAGGTTAAATGAAGTGCCTGATCTGAAACCATTTAGACCTCCTGGATTATATTTGTCCTGAAAAAATAGATTCTTTTCAGAATAATATGTACCTCAGATAAAAAAGGGATGTGTTGAGGTCAACTGTAGATTTACTTCCAAGTCAGGTCCCCCCTAAGGGGTCAAATGATGATTAACAAGATAGGAAAGCAGAAAAAACATATTTGTGTTACACGAAATTGGGTTTAAATTTTCAGACGTTAGACCTGTCTGTGCTTTTTATCTTGTTAATTACTGGATAATGGTACTTCCATAGTGATAAAACAATCTTAGAGGGACTAATCACCTTTTTCTTGGCCTGCTTATAATGTGTAGACACATCCAAACAGTGAAGAGGAGTCTCAGGCAGACAACTTTTTTTTAAGTGGTAAAATACGTTGGGAACCATTTATTTAGAAATTAGTTACTTAGTTACATCGTTATGGACGTAAGAGATTGGAGTATACTGTGTTTTGAAAAACGGGGCTGAAAGCATCTAGAATCTGATTTTTTTGATCTGAAAACTGAAGACTTGCATTTGATGGGTCAAGATGAAAATGTATGGATGGGGACTGTTGTGTCAGGAGTAGTGAAGAGGCCAGATGTGTGGGTTTCAGTGAAGATGGGACCTTGAAAGTTAGCAAATGTGTTTGCATGTGCATGTCGTCTTGTCCGTGAGCCCGTTGTTCATGATTACGTAATGTGTCTGTCTACGTATTCCCCTCCTAAAGTGAGAGCTGAGTAATTGCTTACTAATGACTTTATTAACAACACTTGTGTTCCTGGAAGTCACAGTTGGCACAGATGTGTCATTTAGTGCCATTGGAGTTGCAATGATTAAACATTCACTATAACCATTAGGACGGGATGGGAAGCAAAAACAGATCTGTTGCCTGACAGGCTTGTGCAATAGCATGGCTTCACTGGTGTCAATGTGCCTTAACAGCCCACTGGCCATTAAACCTCTCAGAGAATGTAAACACAGGGTGGGGGTTCTCTATATGTTACGTTTTCAGGCCTCGCAGCAAGTCATCGCTGCACACATGGCCATTAGCTGAAAGTGGGGAGTCATCTATATGATGTAGTGGAGCACTTCCACTCTTTGCTGATCGAACCAATAACACCTAGTTTATTTGACCGCTGGGACTCCTCTCTTCCTGCATCTGACACTGCTTTTTATTCTCATTTTTGTCAATCTCCTTCTTTTTCCTCACCGATTTATACTTTTTCTCTCCTCCTCATTACTGTAATTCTCTTATCTGATCATCTTGCCCACATTTCTATTGTATCAATTTTTCATTTCATTGCCTGGATCTGTATAATTTGTTCTCCTTTTTCATACTCTCTCTTAATCCTAGTTTTGCTCCCGCACTCCTGCATTATCTCCTCTCGCTCTCTCTCTATCCCACCCTCCCTCTTTTCACTTGGGCCTCCTTCCACTTTACCTTCCAGTGAATTTTTTTCTTTCCCTGAATACCTGTGTTCCCCCTCTTTCTTGAGGGTCTTTCGCTTACTTCCAGTTATCGTCATTTTCTTGCTCTAGCGCATGCCTGTCTTTGCACAGCTGGTTCCGCTCTTATCTCCCTCACCAGTCTCCTATCTCTCCCAGCGCCGCTGGTCCGGCTGCAGATCCATAGATAATCCTCCAGCTTGCCGTGAGCTGATACACGATAAAACCCCCTTTCTCTCTGTTCCTGAGAGTGGCCTTCGCTGTTATTTCGATAACTTACTTCACCGGCCCCCGTCATGGAGGAAAACCCACGCTGCTGGTGGATCCAAAGTGGCCTCACAAAAGTGAGAATCACAGGGATTTAGACTGGAGACATGGCAGCAGCCCCACTCTATAGACTGGCTCGTGCTTCAGTGTCATAAATGTGTAAATAACGCCATGTGTTAGATGGAGAAAGTGCCGCGGAATGAACGGGTGGGGGGTACAGATGGACTGAAATGATAGCCTATAGTGGAAATTGGCTACCATCCAGTTCATTATGATTATAGAAGAGCGGCATATGTGCTCAGTGATTTTCCCAGCCCTAAAATCGTCAGTGTGGCTGTTATCAAGCGTGACGATGTTTGTGTATAAGTGTGTGTGTGAGTAAGTATATATAGAGAGATAGAGGAGAGCCAGCCCGAAGAAGACAGGTGTTACTGAGGGAAGATGAGGGAACAGGATGGCTTTTATGGCTGTGAGAACAGCTTTGTTGTGCATGTAAGTATTCTTAAGAGCCTGAACCTGTGACTCTTGACGGCACCTTCACCCTAACTCACCCTTCCTACGGAAGTAATGGCACGCCACCTCAGTGATGCGTCACCCCTCTGTCCATTTCTTTGCCTTGTTGCATCCTTCCCACCCCCACCCCCCCCGACTCGGTCCCTCTGTCATCCCACAGTGCCTGTCTCCTTCCCCATTTCTCGCTCTGCCTCCCTCTCCCCTCTGACAGCGTTTTAATGAGTCCGATGAGTGCACTAATTCTCTCTCACAGTGGCAGTGTAATGTATTCGCTGACGCTAAATGGCTCGGCTGTTCTTGATGCTCTCTGACTTTGTTTCTCTGTCCCCCCCCCCCCGTCTTTTCTCCGTATCCTGCTGTTTTTTCCATGTTTGTTTCTCTGACCATCTACCTTAATTTCAACGTCAACCTCTACCACTTCTTGCTCTCTGTGTCTCTCTTTCTAACCTTCTGTTACTGTTATCTGTCTCTTTCAAACTCCAACTTTCTTTTTGTCCTTTCATCTCTGTTTCTATTCCTGTCCCTCTTTGTCTTTATCTTTTTCCTTAATTCTCATCTTTTTCTTCCTCTGTCTGCATCTCTCTTTGTCTTCTTGTCTGTCTCCTCTTCCAACAACCCCCATTCCCTCCCTTCTTCACTCCCTTTCCATATCCTCTCCATCCTTGTCTTTTCTTTCTTCCTCTCTTTCTTTTTCTTGCCTCCTTCCCTCCCCTCTCCTCCCTTCTCTGCCTCTCTCTCTCTCCATCTATCTGTGCCACTATCTCTCCCAGTTACGATCGCAGCTGTTCCCAGCATCCGCCCCCGCTTTCCCGTGGCGTGGCTCCCCCCCTCTCCCTCGCGCTCCCTCGTTCCCTCGCTTCGGAGGACAGCCGGCAGACGTTGCACAGCACCTCCTCCTCCTTCGCCGACAGGGAGAGGTAATGAGTCGCCTCACCAGCTCTGCACAGTCTGAGTGTGTGCGTGTCTTAAGTCTATAAGTCTGGTGTGAATGCACAAGTATCCGTCCGTGCACCTCTGGATTCAAGTTTGCTTCTTTGTGTGTGTGTGTGAGAGTGAAGCAGCCTTATTACCTCTTTTGCATGCATTGTAAGGATGTACATGGAGTATAATTGGACAGTAGTGCTATTCTCTGTGGAGTAGTCAGGGCTGAAGTGTTGGTGCTGCTGTAAGATGTATCAGTGTTTTAAACTCCCTCTCAAGATGAGTCATCATGGGCCTGTGAAAAGGCGCCTAGCCGCCGTCCATGAAATGATGCTTTTATTTGAGGGTATTTAAAGTTAATCTCAATCAGGATAATTATAGTGCTGTACTCCAGTGCTCCCCCCCCACCCCCCCCACCCCATCAGCTTTTCCTCCACCTTCCTCCTCTTCCTCCTTCTCTTCCGTCTCTTCCCCACGCCGCCCTCTCAGTCTCCTGTGATGCAGCTTTCCGTTTGCGTGTACACCTCTTTTCCAGCTTCAGGCCTCTCTGCTCCACTTCTGTTCTCTTCCTCTGTCTTTTCCTCCCATCATCACGGCTCCCAAGCTTCCCACAACCCTCCCCTCTTCCCTTTTTTCCTCTTTATTTCTCTCTCACTCTTCTTCTCTGTGTCTCTTGCTGTGTCAGGATCCCAGTTGTGAACCTCTGAGGTGACTGTTTTTCCATATGGTAAACATTTCTATGGGGCCTGAGGACGAACATCAACATGACCAGAGGGTGTGCCCACAGCGCTGTTTTATTTTCTCT